>NC_141917.1:16097500-16722500 GCF_057802395.1 Ceratotherium simum simum | reverse complement strand
CTCTTCTAGCCTGTAAGATTTCTGCTGAGAAGTCAGCTGATAGCCTTATGGGGTTTCCTTTGTATGTAACTTGACATTCTCTTGCGGCTTTTAGGATTCTCTCCTTATCTTTAATTCTGGACATTTTGATTATGATGTGTCTTGGTGTGGGCCTCTTTGGGTTTATCTTGTTTGGGGCTCTCTGTGCTTCCTGTACCTGGATGTCTGTTTCCTTCCTTAGGTTAGGGAAGTTTTCATCTATTATTTCTTGAAATAGATTCTCTGCCCCCTTGTCTCGCTCTTCTCCTTCCGGGACACCTATAACACGGATGTTAGTGCACTTGATGTTGTCCCAGAGGTCCCTTAGACTGTCCTCAGTTTTTTTAATTCTTTTCTCTTTTACCTGTTCACCTCGGGTAATTTATTCTAGTCTTTCGTCCAGCTCACAGATCCGTTCTTCTGTATCCTCTACTCTGCTTTTGAGTCCCTCTAGTGAATTTTTCATTTCCAGTATTGTATTCTTCATTTCTGATTGGTTCTTTTTTATATCTCCCATTTCTTTGTTGACATTCTCACTGAGTTCCTGTATTCTTCTCCCCAGATCAGTGAGCATCCTTAACACTCTTAGTTTGAACTCTCTGTCAGGTAGGTTGCTCATTTCTGTTTCATTTAGTTCCTTTTCTGGGGTTTTGTCCTGTTCCCTTACTTGGAATGTATTCTTTTGCCTCCTCATTTTGCCTCTTTCCCTGTGCTTGTGACTACGTATTAGGTAGGTCAGCTACGTCTCCTGCTCTTGGATAGGTGACCTTACGTAAGTGATGGCTTAGGAGGCTTCCAGTGTGCTTCCCTCAGTTCTCAATGTTCCAGGGGTGACCCCTATGTGGGCTATGTGTATCCTTCTGCTGTGGCCTGTTTGCTCTCCCTGTAGGCGCCCAGGGAGGCTGAGTTATGCTCCTGGCCAGCTGTTGTAATGCTCAGCTGCTTGTAGTTGTTGTGGGCCCTCCAGTCTCTTTATCAGGTGTGGGGAGCCCCAGCACAGTTGGCTGTAAGTTCTAATACCACATTTGTGTTGCAGTATTTCTTTTAAGTGAGTAGGCCCCCACTGTGGCAGGTTGTTAGGCTCAGGGCCTTACAATTGCTGTAATCCTCTAGTCTATTAGGTCTCTTGTCAGCTCTCTGAGGATTGCAGCTGGGAGGGGCTGGCCTCAGGCACAGGAGCACCCAATTGTTTCAGGTTTTGGAAGGTGGAGCAAACCTCCTATGTGGGTCTTTGAGAAGCACAAGTCCTCTGCGGCTGAGAAGCCCTGCCGCCCACAGGTACACACACACAGTCAACACAGTCCTGCCCCGTGTGAGTGCCCCGACCTCCCCAAGCGGACCCAGTCTCTCCACGGCGGGAGCCCCACACACTCTGCCACCGCCCCACACTCTCCACCTGCTCCTTGTGCACACCCTGCCCCGCTCAAGTCGGCTCAGTTGCCAGGCTGCAGAGAATCCAGTCACCAATCTATGCAGGCCCACACGTTGCCTGAGGGCTTGTTGTTGGGTGGGGCCAGTCTCTAGGGTGGGCTGCCTGCCCTGGCTGAGCTGGATTAAATTGGTGCTCTAGCGGGTGGAGCAGACCCTGGGCTAGCAGGCCTCAGGGAGAACTCCAATGGCGTCTGTGTCAGCACGCCCACACCAGGCCACAACAATGGCCACCACCAATGTCCCAATTCCTGGAGAGGTCTCACCCCTCACCGAGATGCACTCAGGGCCTATTAGGTGAGTCTCTTGTCACCAAAGCACTGTGCACCTTTCTTTCTGGTGATTTTAGGATGCTTCCTGCAATGGGTGAGTTTGTGCGCGGGCCCTTTAAGAGCCAGTTTTAGTTTCTTTGTGAACCGGGTTTTCTGGGGGTGCTCCCCAGTGTTTTAGTAGCAGACACAGTCAGATATTATGCCCCTTGTCTCGATTGTGCTCGGTCCACAATATGCCCACAGCGGGGGCGCTCCCCGGCTCAGGACCCCGCGCCTCCAGGGAGGCTGCGTACCTGTGCGCTGCTCCCGGCGGCCGTGAAGCTGGCGGCTTGTGAAGGTGGCGTTTCCTCTCCAGAAGGGAGTCTCTGCCTCTTCCACCTCAGGATTGTCCGTTGTTGCAGGAGTTCCTCTCATCCAGTTTTCACTTCTGTCTCATGGGTAATTTTTCCACGAGTAGTTGTAAATTGGCTGTGTCCACGGGAGGAGGTGAGTTCCAAGTCTGCTTACGCTGCCATCCTGACCTGGAATCTCTCTCCTATTTCTTATACAGGCCCCTGATGCTCTACTTTTAACTCTAAAAGTTGAATGCTGCCCAGTACTGAACCCTATGCCCTACACTCTTCTCTATTTCAGTCTCTTCCAACATGACTTTATTACCCCATGGCTTTAACTTTCCTCAATATCCTGCTGTCTCTCTTGCTAATACCTTTAGTCCTGACCTCTCCACTTAGCTCCAGACTATTCTAGTTGGCTGTCCACTCAACATCTCCTTTCAGATGCCTCATAGGTGGCACACATTTACTGAGTTTGAAGGCAGAACTCATCATTCTTACCGTTACTCTCTACCCCTTATGATTCTTTTTGAATTTTATCTTTCTTCTAATCCAAACTTCATAAAGTCTAACATGTAGTCTTAGAAAATCCGTCTATATACCTACTTATCTATCTATCTGTCTGTCTATCTATCTATCTATCTATCTAACTATCTTTATCCCTCCAATGCTAGTACCTTATTCTTAGTTACCATCATCTCCTTCCTGCACTTCTGAAGTAGTTTTCAAACCTGTCCTTCATTTAATCCTATTGGTCCCCCATATTCCGTTCTCCCCGTGAATGCCAGTGTTCTTTTAAATCAGTTTATTTTACACACTCCTCAAAACTCTCCAGCGTCTTCTCATTTCAATTAGTATAAAATCAAATGTCCTGAGTGATATCAGCAAAATGGTAGAATAGGAAGCCCTGGATCCTCCTTCTTCCCCTGGAGACACTGATTCAACAATACAAAAATCCCCATTATGAGAAATTCAGAAACCAATTATGATGCTCCTGCACCCCAGGCAAGTGTGAAACCAGACACATCAAAGTCGGTGGAAAATTTGTGGCACCCTCTCATCATAGTATCTCTTCCTGGAATAACACCATGGAGTTGGTAGGAAACTCTAAGTTCCCAGCTCCTCTCTGGGGGAGGAAAGAAAGGACTGGACCATATCTCCAGCATTCTTTTTTTTTTTTTTCCTCCTCGTGAGGAGATCAGCCCTGTGATAACATCTGCCAATCCTCCTCTTTTTTTGCTGAGGAAGACTGTCCCTGGGCTAACATCCATGCCCATCTTCCTCCACTTTATTTGGGACGCCGCCATAGCATGGCTTGCCAAGCAGTGCGTTGGTGCACGACTGGGATCCGAACCGGCGAACCCCGCGCCGCCGCATCGGAGTGTGTGCACTTAACCGCTTGTGCCACCGGGCTGGCCCCCGTATCTCCAGCATTCTAATTTTTTAAGGCACTGCCTAAGAGACCGGCCTCTGTCTCTTCTGTCTCAGAATGCTGCCAGGACCCAGCAATGATGCCCACTTTCACCATGCCTATTCAACATTCTGTTGGAAGTTGTAGTCAGAGCAATTAGGCGAGAGAAGGAAAAGGTACTCCTGTTGTAAAAGAAAAAATAAAATTATCTCTAGTCATAGATAACATGTTCTTATATACAAAATCCTAAAGATTCCACACACACACCCCAAAAAAACCCTGGTAGAACTAATAAACAAATTCAACAAAGTTGTAGGATACAAACTGCAAAAATCAGTTGCATTGCCATACATTAACAATGAATAATCCAGAAATGAAATTAAGAAAGCAATTCCATTTACAATTGCATCAAAAATAATAAATTACTTAGGAATAAATTTCACCAAGGAGATGAAAGACTTATACACCGAGAACTATAAAACACTGCTGAAAGAAATGAAAGACACAAATTGGAAAAACATACCATGTTCATGCATTGAGTCTTAATATTGTTAAAATGTCCATAGCACCCAAAGCAATCTACAGATTCAATGCCATCCCTATCAAAATCCCAAGGGCATTTTTTACAAAAATGGGAAAAAAATCCTAAAATTCATATAGAACCAAAAAGGACCCAGGTAACCAAAATAAATCTTGAGAAAGAAGAGCAAAGCTAGAGGCAGCACACTTCTTAATTTCAAAATATATTAGAAAGCAACTAATCAAAACAGTATAGTACTTGCATAAAAACAGACACACAGACCAATGGAATAGAATCGAGAACCCCGAAATAAACCCACACTTCAAGAGTGCCAAGAATACACAATGGAGGGAAGATAGTCTCTTTAACAAATTGTGCTGGAAAACTGTATATCTACACACAAAAGAATGAAATTGGATCTTTTTCTTACACCATACACAAAAGTCAACCCAAAATGGATTAAAGACTTAAATGTAAGACCTGAAACTACAAAAGTGCTAGAACAAAACATAAGTAGTAAGCTTCTTGACATTGATCTTGGCAATGATTTTTTTTTGGATATGATGCCACAAGCAAAGATAACAAAAGTAAAAATAAAAAGTGGGACTGCATTGAACTAAAATGCTTCTGCCCAGCAAAGGAAACTATCAACAAAATGAAAGGCAACATATGGAATGGGAGAAAATATTTGCAAATCAAATATCTGGTAAGGGGTTAATTTCCAAAATATATAGAGAACCATACAACTCTAGCAAAAAAGAACCATCTGATTAAAAAATGGGCAGAGGATCTGAATAGACGTTTTTCCAAAGGAGGCATACAGTTGGCCAACAGGCACGTGAAAAGGTGCTCAACATCACTAATCATCAGGGAAATGCATGTCAAAACCACAATGAGATATCACCTCATACCTGTTAGAATGGCTATTCTCAAAAAGACAAGAAATAGCAAGTGTTGATGAGGATGTGAAGAAAGGATCCCATGTGCACTATTGATGGTACCGTAAAAGGGTGCAGTCACTATGGAGAGCAGTATGGAGTTTCCTCAAAAAGTTAAAAAATAGAACTACCATGTCATTTAGCAATCCTACTTCTGGGTATATATCCGAAGGAAATGGAAACAGGATCTTGAAGAGATATCTGCATTCCCATGTTGATTACAGCATTCTTCACAATAGCCAAGAGGTGAAAACAACCTAAATGTCCATCAATGCAATCAGTGGATGAATAGATAAAGATGTGGTGTATACACACACACACAAGAATACTATTCAGCCAAGAAAAAGAAGGGAGTCCTGTTATATGTTGCAACATGGATGAAACATGGACAAATCTTGAGGACATAAGAGAAATAAGCCTGTTACAGAAGGGCAAATACTGCATGGTTCTGTTTATATGTGGTATTTAAAGTAGTCAAACTCATCAAAAAAGAAAGTAGAATGGTGGTTACCAGGGGCTTGGGGAGGGGGAAATGGGAGTTTCTGTTCAATGGATGTAAAATTTCAGTCATGAAAGATGAAAAATTCTAGAAGTCTGTACAACATTGTGCTTATAGTGAACAATACTATACTGTGCAGTTAAAATTTGTTGAGGGAGATCTCATATATGTGTTTTTTACAATAATAATAATAAAAAGCCATGTGTTCTTAATCACAGGGCTACACTGCCTCAGAAAGCTATATATATAAAATCCAATATCCTCAAAGGCTCTTGGTGTTCTTACTCCTGTCTGTCTCTGATGCTATAGCTCACCCCTGTCTGATCTCAGCTCCACTACCCTTGAGCACAGCTGGGTTTCACTTTCTTGCTCTTTATAGGCTCATCTCGAACTAAGGACCGTGGCATCTACTACTACTACTGTTTTCTCTCTCTAGAATGATTATCCTTTACATCTTTACATTTGACCTTTTGTGATTCAGGTCTTTCTTCAAATATTAGGCCCACAGGAGAGGCCTTTCTGACTATTCATTTTGAAGTTCCTAAATTCACTTGCTTGTAAAACATCCTTTTGTTTTCCTGCCATAATACATATTTTTACCTAAAAAATATTTGTGTATTTATTTGTTTACTTTTTTAACCAACCCTAACATAATATAATAACAAGAACATTCATTTTTTAGTTAATCAGTAATCTCCCGCATTAGAGCAGTGACTAGCTCATAATAAATACTCAATAGACCTTTGCTGAGTGATGAAAAAATGATAGATTAAATGAGTTTAATACTATTTTAAATCAAAATCTTTAAGTGAAATCCTTGAAACTCACATGAAATGATATGTTCTTCTAAAAATTTCTTAACTCTTTCAAATTTAGAGAATGCTATTTCTCATCTCAACTCTTTGCATTTTATTCACACATTTTTAAATATATTATCACTTTCCAGTTACCTCACAGTATTCCTGTGAAAATCAAATAATAAAGAATATGAGAATGCACATACACATTATAATGTAGCATACAAATCCTTACAGTAATGTGGAATTTTAGTTATTTGTATATGTAGAGAAGCAAGAAATTTGCCTCTACCCTTCTAGGTTCTTCTGGCTGGTCCAAGAATTAAACTGACATGAGATAGATTAACAGGAGAAAAACAAAAGTTTAATAGCATACATACATGAGAGAAACCCAGGAAAACTCAGTAACTTGTCAAAATGGCCGAAGCCCTCACCTTAAATACCGTCTTCAGCTAAAGACAAAGAAGAAGTTAGGGGTGGAGAGAGTCAGAGACTTCAAAGGGAAGGAAGACAATCCACAGGTAGGTGAAAAGTAGGAAACATTTGGAAAACAAGTGTTTGGCCACACAGAAACAGAAGAACACAGAGGGGAGCCCAACAAACATGCTTTTCTAGGTTCCTCCCTGTATACCACCTAGTTCATGTTATGCTAAGGTGATAGCTCACTTCCTGAGACAGATTTATTATCTGAATTCTTTTAGGCAGTTAAGGGGAAGGTAACAAGAAAAACTTTGTGAGTCTTTTGTTTCTTAAAAATAATCAGCCTAAAATAATCCTTATGTTAAAGAGAGGCATTTTGGGGTTACAAATTTTGTTCCCCTTCATATATGTCCTATTTCTTTTATCAGTCTCTGGTTACTTTGTGGGCTGCCTTCATTTCCATTTTTTATCTTGTTATCGTGCAAGACCATAGCACAGTAATTTGCATGTAGTAGAATTTGATAAAAAAAATCTTATTGAATACAAAACAGGTAGCAAATGTGCCTGCAATATTGGATCTGCCATAGTTTGTTTCATATTGGCATTATTGAATCTATTGTAAATAATCAGACCATATCAAAATTCAAATTTCCTTGTAATCCTAAATTGCAGTTGAGATCATTTAAGCTGTTATTTTTAACAATTTATTAGATTAAGTTCATGTTTGTTATTGGATGATTTGGAAATTCATTCAAAGGTCATTTTTTTCTACTCACTCTACTCCAAGTATTTGAGAAATAATGATAGATATCCAGCTTGTTTTTAAGAAGTTCACAGTCAAGTTTGAGAAAACAAAAAATGTAATAAAATTGTACAGTACAAAATAAAATGCTGTTTACAACGCGTTATGGGTGCAGAGAAGAGGAAATGCATAACCTATGTAGTGGTGGGGATTGCAGTTTGGGGAGACATGGAGGGAATGGTGCTTGTGTTTAAAAGATAAGTATGCAATTTTTAAGGGCTAAAGTTGTGAGAGGCATTTCAGAAGAAGCAGAGCATGCAATGGCATGTGAGCAAGCATTGTGTGTTCAAACTACTACAATTATTGAGCATATAGAGTCTAGAGTTTTATGCAGAGGATAGCTTATGATAAAATGTCTTGTTGGTCTGTTAAGAAGCTTCAGTGTAGTTTATGAAAATTGACAAATGGGTTGTAATTAGAAAAATTGTACAGATAACATGGTTTCTGTGATGCAATAGGATAAAGGAACACTGAGAACCATTCAAAGTTGGAGATTATGAAGCTGTGGTGGCCCCAGTGCACATATCTGCTTGTCTTCATCACGCAGATAGCGTGTAGTGGGATTGTCTTAGGGCTAAAGTGTTGTCAAGTAGATATAAGAGACTTACAAGGTTGTGAGAGTTGACTATATTGGTAAGAGTATGATTGTAATGGTGGAAGGTAAATTTGAACCTGAATAGAAATATAAAGTTCCTTCAATCATCAGACCATTTGACCGTAATAGTTCATGCATCTGTATAAGAACACCACACATGCCTTTTTCCATTTGGGACATTTTATCAACTTTTCTCATTAACTAAAAATCAGAAGTGCAATATCTCAAAAGTTAAACAATGTTATGGCTCACACAGATTTACATTTTCTAAGGAAAACTGTCTGTAACACAGTTTTAAATTCAAGGTTGATTTGACTCCATATTTTTTTTTTTCATAATTTTTTTTTTGTGTGTGTGAGGAAGATCAGCCCCGAGCCAACATCCATGCCAATCCTCCTCCCTTTTTTTTTTCCCCAAAGCCCCAGCAGATAGCCGCATGCCATAGTTGCACATCCCTACAGCCACTGTATGCGGGACGCAGCCTCAGCATGGCCGGAGAAGCGGTGTGCCGGTGAGCACCCAGGATCCAAACCCGGGCTGCCAGTAGCGGAGCGCGCGCACTTAACCGCTAAGCCACGGGGCCGGCCCTGACTCCATATTTTAAATGAAACTTTGACATATATGTCGTGTGCTAAAATAATTTTAACCCTTAATTTTCTTATAAATAGGAATCAAGATGTTATATATTTAATTAAGCCAACAAGCTTCCATATAAATTAAAGAAACTGAAATACCCCCTAAAAAGGAGAATCATAATCTTACTTTTTCGTTTTTTTTGTGAGCAAGATTAGCCCTGAGCTAACATCTGTCACCAATCCTCCTCTTTTTGCTGAGGAAGACTGGCCCTGGGCTAACATCCATGCCCATCTTCCTGCACTTTATATGGGATGCCACCACAGCATGGCTTGACAAGCGGTGCATAGGTGTGTGCCCAGGATCCAAACTCTGGGCCACTGCAGCAGAGCACACACACTTAACTGGCACGCCACCCGGCTGGCCCCATAATCTTAATTTTTATAAGAAAAGATAAGCCAGTTTACTGTAAAAATGGTTGGAGAAAACATACTAAAGAAAAACTAAATTCCTTCAATTCCATTGTAGGTTTATTATACCCACCACTAGTATCTTTTTGGGTGTGCATCAATTTGGGGCATTTACATAGTTACTTTTTAAAATGTATGTTTTCAAAACATAAGGGAAACACTTTTTTAATTACACATATACCATACCTTATATGGGTAGAAAACCAGAGCTCAAAGAAAAGGCGCAAAGTATCAAATATTCATTATAAGGACATTATGCAAATACTCTTTCTCTTAATGTTTAGCTTTAATTTATTTTCAAGAAATATAAAATCCAAATTATAATTAAAATATTTTTTATATCCAGATCATGGGAAATGATTCCAATAATACGGGCATACGATGCTTATAACGTAATATTTCAGGTCAAGAGCATGCTACTCTTACTTTTAAGAGGCATGCTTTGCTGTTTATTTTGGTATCAGTAGTGGGGGAGTTTGACTGAGTCATGCAAGAACTCTCAACTGTGTCCGTAACTCTGATTAATTCTTACAGCGATTTCATGACGTCATTAGATTTATTTTACATATGAGAAAATTTGGCTAAGGTCACATGACCACTAAGTGGGATGCTCAAAACTGATACAACACAAACCTGGTTTTATTTGTTCATTCAACGGATTCTTGACGGTGAGCACCAGACTATGCTAATCACTGAGGATATAGAGATTAAATTTAAATTCTGGCAGGAGGTTACAACTTAGTTTGGAAGACAGACAAGGAAATGCATAATTCATGTGATAAATGTGACTGTGGCAGACAAAAAAAAAAGCATGCCTTTTACCTTTTAGGTTCTTGACTAGTGTTTCTGTAATAAGACATTAACAAAAGAAAGCATATAAATTTATTTAATATAAGTTTTACCTGACATGGGACCTGCATAAGGAGATGAGGACCCAAAGAAGCAATTTTAGCCAGATACTTATATACTGAATTGGGCAAAGAGTAGTAAATTGTGAAAAAGTGACAAGGCAAAGGGCTTGGGATAGTTAGTTAATTGGGTAGAGAAGTGACCAGAAAGATAAGAGTTACTTTAGGAAGGTTTTTTTGTACAGATTTCTCTTGGCCTCAACTTCCCATCCTTGGTGATAAGACTGTTTCTTTCCTTCTGGTATGGGGAGGACATCTTTTACATGGGGGTTTTATCTTCTGCTTTAAGGAATGTCAGAGTGCACTTTTTGCACCTGTTGCTTTTCAAGTGACTTTAATTTAAAATAATTGATATGCTAGACTGGCATATTTTGGGGTGATGTGTTCTGAACTCCTTCCAGACAGTAGGGAGAACAGGGGACTTGGGAACAGAGTGGATGGACTCTGAAGACTCACTTGGGGACTGTTGATTCACTGATCATTTAAACAGTGAAATGGGCTTTTCATTTAGAAGAAACTGTTTGCATGAGGCTAGCAAGAGCACAACATACTCAAGAGGTGGTGAGCCTGGTAAAATATGGGTGGGTCATGGTGTTTCCTGGGCAGACACTGAGGATGAGAGGGGAAGTGGAAAGGCACCAAATATTGAAAAGCTGTGAATTTCATGTGAAAGTTTTTTGATTCTCTCCTGGAGGTGATACAAAGACTTGGATGAATTTCAAGCAGGGAGGTAAGGAAACTGTGTGTAGCTAGAGATAGATTTCAAAGGGAGAAACACTGAGGGAGACCTTTGGACAAATATCACCCCTTCCATTTGCATTGCACAGTGCTGTGTGCTGTGGATGACCCAGATATAGCATAGAGTGTGCTTTCTGACTTCAGAGGACACAGAGAGGGAAAAACAAGACTTGCGCATTAAACTTGTGATAAAAGTCGCAGAGAAGACTGTCACCAAAAATAAGTTCTCTGGAATTTAGAATAGAGTGTCATCCCTCATCTTCCCATGTTTTTATTCTCTGATTTTTCTTTCCTTTCTTTCTTTCCTCTGTGCTTTATTTCCCAAACCCTTCCGCAAATCCAAAGCCATGGAGAATGTGCTGTTTCAGTTCAATGGCTGTTAAATTAGGGTTAATTTCAGCTCTGAGTAACAGAAGCACAAAATAGCTGTGGCTTTAAAAAAGACTGAAATATTTTCCCTCTTAACTGATCTCAGAGGAAGGAAGCCCAGGGCTCATGTGGCAGTTCTGCGCCATAGTGTTCTCTGAGATCAAGTTGCTTGGTTCCTCTATCTCAAGGCTGTGACATTTATTCTCATGGTCCGAAAGGAGCTCTAGTCATCCATCACCTTTAGGATTCAAGTGACAAGATGGAGGAAGGGGAGAGAATAGACAGGATGCATATCAACAGTCTTCTAGGGAAATTTCCTGAGAAGTTAATAGTACTTCAGCTTATATGCCATTGGCTAGAACCCAATAATTGGGCCATACTCAGCTACAAGTGATGCTGGGAAATGTAGTCTTTATTCTAAGGAAGTGGGAGACAGAGACTTATACTTGGCAAGACCTATGGGATGCTCAGTGACGGAAATCAGACAGTGAGACCATTAGGAGTCCCTATACCAGTACAATTCCTTTAGTATTTTTTGATATTTTATATCAAACTGAATGACCATTTTAAAATTTATTTCATGAAATTCTTTCATGTGAAATGAAAATATATATATACACACACATTCACACACACACATATGTATACATGTATATATGTAATCATGTGCCATATTGTAATGTAATGCCTTTTCAGTCAACCACGGACCACATATACAATGGTGGTCCCATAAGTTTAGTACCATTAGCTCAGGGCCAGTCTTCCTCAACAAAAAGAGGAGGATTGGCATGGATGTTAGCTCAGGGCTGATCTTCCTCAGCCTTTTTAAAAAAAAAAAAAAAAAAAGATGAGTTCCATATAGCCTAGGTATGTAGTATGCTATACCATCTAGGTTTGTTCAAGTACACTCTATGATGTTTGCATAACAATGAAATTGCCTAACAGTGCATTTCTCAGAGCATATCCCCACCGTTAAGTGATGCCTAACTGTGTGTGTGTGTATATATATGCGTATACATATACATATATTCAACAAGAACATAAAGCATAAAATAGTGTGATAGGTGGAAATATTTTTGGAAGACATGAAGAAATTCAAAATATCTGTTCTTCACTCTGACATATACAGATAAGGAAACATTGCATTTGGTTCCATCACTTTCTTCTTCTATTTTTGTTTTCTAATTTTTTCAATAATGTCCACTAGGCATTAAGAAGATTGGAATCAGCAACATGAAAATTGGAAGTAATTCAATGATATTAACTATTGTGGCCAAATACATCAATATTGTAAATATCATCTTACATTTGCATATGCCTTCAAGACATCGTTCTTCCTAATTATGTGCATAATTTCAAGAATATATAAATTAAAATAAAACTCAACTCTATATAATTATGTTTGCATTAATCTAACAATAAGGAAGTATATCTTGACACAGAAGAAGAGTGACAAAATGTATGGCCTCTTTTTAATTCTATTAGTCAACATAGTAGGAATGTTCATACATATATTTTGAAATACATATAGTGAATAAGATATTCCTCATAATGGCATACAGTATATGCCATTGCAAAGTTTACTAATGCACATTTGGCTCAATATTTGAATGGCTTCCTTAATTTCTTCTGTATTAGAAGGAACTTAGTGAGAAAGCAGGATTTTATTGATGAAATGTAACTTTGTTTCCCAGTATTTGTGCTTCTTTGATTGTGACAGGCTTTTAAGTGAAAAACAAAGTGTAATGTTAACCAAATCAAAACATGCTTTTAAAAAGCTTTTCTGTAACACATTCTTACAATTAAATGTTCTAAGTTGAAACTCTGTATTTTAATACCACTTTTGCTGCACAAACCCTGAATTAATTTGTCTATTTCCCATTTATTTTTCCTTCACTCAACAAATGTTTACTTATTGGTGACAATATGAAAGGTACTTCATTGGCTAAGACAGGAGATGGAAAATACATAGACATGATGTGAGAATTCAAAAGAAAATCTGATACAAAGAAAAAGAGTTTGAGATTTTACCCTACTTTCACGCTAATAAATTTGGCTGCCATAGTTTTATAGATGCTGGCAGAAGATTGGAGACTCTGGATCAGAGACAAAAGACTTTATTACCCATAGCACAGCAGGCAGCATCAGTTTCCCTTGCTTCTTACATCCCATGGAGTAAAACGAAGCAGCTCAGATATGTGCCACACAAAAACTCTGTATGGGTCATGGCTAAGGAACCCTGAACTTTGAAATCCCCCGTCATATATGAGGTCAGCTAGCACACTTCTCCAATCTTTGTCTTAAAGGAAGACATTATCTTTATAATCCAGTCAGAAAGCAAATCCAGCCTCTGCCCCCAAGGAAAGTTCTATCTTTCTTCCAAGGCTTTTGGTATACAAATATCCTTGAAAAGATAGAATGAAACAAAACTGTCAATGCTTCTTGTTCAGAAGATGTGCAGAAACACAAAAGACCCAAGAGAATTTTCTCCCAAAGCAGAGAAGTCTTTGTGGAAAAACACCCTTTAGTCTAGGCCTCGGAGGGTAGGTTTTACTAAACGGAGTTTGGAGAGTAAGGCTTTTAAGGCAAACAGAGTTGAATGAGCCATGTCAGAGAATAATGCCTGTATGGGCACAGTGTTTTCATCATTGTCTCCATGGAATTTAAGTGAATATTTCCAACAGAAAAACAGAATATGCAAAAGTTAATGCTTTCTGATTTATATTATTATTTAAATATTTCATTATATTTTAGAGCCACACTTTAAGATAATTTTAAATATATTATATATATTTACATATATACCCACTTCAAGCAAACACAATTTATTATATCCAAACCTTGGAACTATGAGAATATTCTGAAGTTAACAATATTGATTTCAGAATCAACTTGGAAAATAACCTTGCAACAAATTTAGATGAAGCCCTCCACAATTCCATGTGGTTTATGAGTATTTGCATTTTGACTGAAAGCAAGAGCTATGTAATCCAACTGACACAGACAGAGAAGAGTAAAATTAATTACTAAACAGATAAATTATCAGTTGAGAGAGAATAAAACAAAATTATGAATAGTAAAAATAGAAGGTAAGGGATAGGAAGGTAAAACAAAAATTCAGAAGTCAGTATCATTAGAAATTGAACACGAACTAGACTTAGAACAAGAGAATGATACTGAAATTGTTGGTCATTGGATCTTAAAATGATGGAAACCATAGCTCTAGGGTCAGACATATACCTGAGACTGTATCTTGCCAGTAATGGGAGTTATGCCTGTAATCACAAACCCAAAGGATAACGTTAAGGTTTTAGAACATCAGGAAGGCAAACACATACAAACACACACACATATACATATACATACATAGATAGATAAGTAATAAATAATTATTAATTAAGCTTAAAAAATGGCTTTTGTAAGTTGCACCTTAAGTACTCCAGAATTCAAACATAATATAAATTTCCTTATATTTAAATGTGTCTGACACTATGATGGCTTTAAATTATTCATCATGGAAAAGTTAAGTTCCATTATTCTTAAGACGAGTCATCTCACATAAAGAACAGCCTTCTCATCTGATGGATTTACAGGTTTGACAGTTGGGAAGATCCCTTCTGTGTACTGAGCGGCATGCTTCCATTGACATGTACTCCACCACACAAGATGCCTAATATATCTCACAATGAAAGTAATTCCAAAAAGTATGAACTTTCCATTATGCTTTACCTTCTTTGACATTTTCTATTTAAGCTAGGCTTGCTCTATGCAAAGTCAGATAAATTCCTACCATTAATATATAATGATAAAGTTTAGAAGTTGGTGGCAACTACAATTCTAGATTTTTTGAACATGTGAAATAATATCTTACATCACCCCACACATAGGGAGAATGGAATGATACTTTTGTGAAATAAAGTCGACAGAGTATTTTTTACAAGGACATTTTCAAAACAAGAAAAAGAGCGAAGGAAACTTCTTTTTAAAAAACGCAAACAGAAAGCATCCTCTAGACCTCTATGGAGGCCTAGGTTTATAAATTAAGAACTAATTCGTAAGAAAAGTCAAAGGTCCAAGTGACAAGTAATATCATTTGGGGTAAATGCAAGAATCCTTTTCTTTGAGAATGGCGTTTCCTCAGAGATCTCTGAGGGAGTCATTGTACTGAAGAGCTATAAAGGACTAATTATTTAATCATGGGTGATTAAATAATTAAACTCAGCATAAGTAAGAAAAGTCGTTTGTGAATGATACACAGTTACTAAATCATAAATTCAAAGAATTAGATAGCTGAACATGTTTAAAGATAATTCAATGAAAATCCTTATTCATAAATGAGAAATGTGAAGCTCAGAGAATAAAATCCTCATAAAAATGTGATAGTTTTCTACAAAATGAACATTTGAGGTCATGCCTCTTGACTCATAGTGCAGTGCTATTAACTTTACTACTGAAGAGGGAGTAGTTACAAAAGCAAGGGGACCAGTCTCTGGAAGCAATGTTGGATCACTTAGATTAAGTACCAAACAGAGGAGAGAGGTCTACTTTACACACTACTGCATGTAATTCATTATTTGGAAACTACTTTCTTTTTGGAATATTATGACAGTCATGCTTTTTATCAGAGAAAGTTCTTAATTTCGGACAACAGAGGTCAACCTTGGCCATGGAAAGCAGCAAATAAATTTATTGGAAGAATATTGTATATTCTTGTGTAAAATAAATTTATTGGAAGAAAATTGATGAGGGGTCTTAAGAATCAGGTTGGGCAAGAAATAAGAACCAATAGAAGTTGGGCAGTAAGAAAAACTTTCAAATACTTGCCATTGTAACCGTGTATCTAGAATGACTCAATTCATGCAACTGCCTCTGGACTCTGTTTCTCATAGCTGCTGGACTCCCCACTGTGCCCTCTGGGTCTTGAGATTCTTACCACTACTGTGAAAAATTTCTCAGTTTTCCTACATCCATCCATTATTTGCTCCAGGGTGTTGGAACGTATAATTAACATGCATAAGTCATCGGTGCAAGTTCTAGCTAAAAGGTTAGAGGAAGCAAGTATCTGGTCCATAGGTGTTCAGAGGTCAAAGTCAGGGCTGTGTTCATCAGAATTCATATATTGGAGTGTTCCATGAAAACAGGAAGGTTGCTTGAATGCTGCTTAGTCAAAAAATAGCAAATGTCTACAACATATTTCTATGGTTTTAGTCCAAATCAGTGGTTTATTTTATTATTTGCATTTTAACTCTTTCTAACCTATGCAGTAATGGATTTCTTGACGTACAGAAAATTTTCGTACTTGGAGTTCTGTCCTCTCCCTATGTAGTAAATGAAATCACTTTCAAAAGTACAGTAGTGATGTTTACACTTGCTTTTTCATTCCACAGAGCCTTACTTATCACTTTTGATAATTGTCATAATAGAGATTCATAAACACACAATGCATATATAGATTAAAATGCATTCATATATTTTTGGAATGCCACACAAGATCATTATTGTAAAGAAAACACTCATTCTACATATCCATAATACATTACAAAAGCCACTTTCTTAACCTTCTACTCATGAATTATGCTTTGTTAAACAACTTGGCATAAAGGACAAAGATGTTAATTTCACGTAAAAATCACACCAAATGGTGTGAAAGTATTAAGACAATACCTTTTATATATTCATCAACTTCTAAGAAGAAAGACTAGGTAAAGTTTTTATTTTGTAATCTGTGACTTCAAAATTAAGAATCTTTTGATAAATAAAAAACTTTAATATAAAATTATCCAAATAATTTACTAGATAGACTGGAAAGAATTTATTAAAAGTAGCTATTCAAGCCACAAATTTTAGTAAATGAGAAAATTGAGACTCAAAGAAATTAGATGATTCACATAAGTTCATTCTATAACTAGATTGTCAAAAAAAAGAGAAGAAAACCTTTGTTTTTTTACTTTCTTTCCAGTGTTCTTACCAAGTTGGAGCTAGAATGGTATTGCTCTTTTTTTGTATGTTAGCGTTTTTGATTCATTTTAATTTAAATTAATGAAAAATGTATGTTTGCTTTCATAAAATATTAAAAACTTCAATTTATCTTTGCTGGATGATTAAAATTAAATCCCAATACTAATCCAATACAATTCCTGTACAACCGGTGAAGTAAATATTATTATTGACCCTAGTTTGGGGGGAGAAATACTGATAAAGAAAAGCTGCTTACTCTGGGACTTGTGATTTTTTTTATCCCCAACTCATTGTAAACATTTTTCTCAATTGTATGAAAGAATTATGCTATGACTGATTATTTATATTCAATTTTTAAAATCATTTATATTGTCACGTCAACCACCTTGTAATTCATTTAGATCTACATTTCGGTTTGTACTGATTTATAGGGGTGAATTTTATGGAATGAGAAAGTGATTTATCTAATATTTTTTAGTAGATGGAATGGGCATATCTTGAATCAATATAATTTTCTAAACACGTATTGAAACACACATACATAAAAATACAGCCAAACTTGCTACACAGTTTTATGTGTTTTCAATAAGCTAATAATTTGAGTCCTCTTTTTCCCTCCCAAATCCTATCTTTTGTCTTCCAGAAATGATTCTCAAGTTTTACTTGATTGCCCAATTATGCTAAACCCTAAGTCCAAGTCCTTGACATTTCCTATTTGAAAATCAAAGAATTTTCACCTCAGTTATTGTTGCCACCATTCTTTACTTCCTTACACCTTTTTTACATAGCTGCTGGAATTATATGTAGTGTCTTTCCCAAGCTTGAGTATCCATCTTGGTCTTGCCTATAGGTGAAGATGGTACCCTGGAGTATTATCTGCAAGTCTATCAAATCCATACAAGATACGATTTAGTCAATTGATGTTCTAACTCATATTCAATTGTGCCAATCTGATCCCCAAGCATGGAGTAACTTTCAATTGCATACATTTTTTTTCAGCCATCTTCTTTTCTGTTATGCTTTATTTTCTTCTATTTTACTTACTAAGCAACTTAAGGACCTACTTGATTGTTGCGATGGTCTGTGACAATTTTCAACCCTAGAAAGTATTTTGTTGAAGTTCAGTGAGTCATATACAGTAGGTAACTGATGTGTGGTTATGTCTAGCGAACTTGTATCCCATCTAACAAAAACAAAATAAACACAAAAACAAGCAAAAAATTTGCACTTTCCATGGAGTCTCTAATATATCACATATTGTAAGAGATCATACTACACTCAGATGTGTGCACATACTCATGGTCAATTTCTGAGCATTTCAACACTCGTAAGGCTGCATTTCTGTTGTTTCAAAGAATATGCATATCCTCAATTATATACATCTATACTATATACGTATGTATAAAATATATATGAATACATACACATATAAAACCGAGAATTAATAGTACAGTTAGAGAGGCCTCCATGTAAAAATGTGCACAGTGTGCAAGCTTACTCGTGACTGTGTGAATGTATGTTTGTGTATATTTCCAAAAGGATTTACATATATTCTTTGCCTATCAGCATCACGGTGCAAAATAGTGTAATGTGCATTCAGAGCAAATACTTAAAGCTACATGTTTTGTAATGTATATAATTTTCTCTCTTTCCATTAGGTAGAAAATGGTTGCCCTTGTTCACCTACTGTGAAGATTTGGAATCAGACAACTACAGCTTTGATTCTCCAGGTGTTTCAGGATGTAAATGTAGTCTGACCTTTCCCTGATGGGCAGTTAAATCATGGACACGCTAAACAATTTACTTTGGACTCTCCTTCCAAAAGAGGCTTTGGCTTCTCTCTTGAATGCTCACTAAGCATTTGTAGCTGACAAGGAAAAGAAAGAAAACTGTGAACTGGAAAGTTATCTTACAATGAAAATTACGAGCACATCTTGCATCTGTCCAGTCCTAGTGTGTCTCTGTTTTGTGCAGAGGTGTTATGGAACTGCTCGCCACAGCTCCATCAAGGTGACCAGAAACGAAACCAAACACATTGAAGGTGAAACCGAAGTCCACCATCGTCCCAAAAGGGGATGGGTTTGGAATCAGTTCTTTGTTTTAGAAGAACATATGGGACCAGATCCACAATATGTTGGAAAAGTAAGTTTTTGTTTATTGTTTTGGGTTTTTTTCCCCCTCTTCTGGGAAATTGTGGGGAGAGATAAGGATGGAGTTAGAGTTGGATTTGAAGAGACATGGAACGTGAAGTGGATTATATTATAAAATGGTTTTCCTTATAGTAGACAGTTCAAAATCATGATTGTAAAAAATGAACTTTACCAATCATGTCACATCTCCTTGAACACTGGTCCATGTGTCCTAGACTGAATGTTCTTTCCCAGCGTATCACTTAATTGTGAACACACAATTAAGTAATTTTGTCTTTATTACCATGAAGGTATATTGGAATTGACATTGTCATTTATTGGTACATTGATATTTACAGATTTTTTTTTATCGATTGCTGATGCACATGAGGCTAAAAAGAAAACATATCATGACATCTAATATATTTCTGTTAATTGTTACAGAGACTGTATTCAAATTTAAGTTAGTCTTTAAAAGCACATGAATATTTTTCTAATCTTCCAAATTAATTTCCATAAAAATCTGATATATTTTAAATACAGATGAAATATACACTGGATGTACAGTTTTGTTAAAAATCCCAAAAGAATGAAGTTGATAAAATGATCAGTAACTTCAAACCAACTTCCCTTTCTCTCCAAAATACAGATAAGACAATATAATGGCTTATCAAACCCTTTAGGAAATTGTGTACTCAGTAATATGGGGCAGTTTAAGCCTGTGTCATCTAGGCTCTAGGGTAAAGAATAGATTGGGAAGTGGAGAGGCCTTCTTCTGATGAATTACCGATGGTTGGAAGCAGCCACACTTAGGTTTGTTCAGTGCCTTTGGGAGACACGGGAAGCACAGCAGTAGAATTTCCGTGACTGTGGGCTCAGGGACTTCCATCTCCCTACTTGACTATTTATTTTCACTTTAGCACTGTTAGTACTAAAAAAAAAAAAAAAAAAAAAAAAAAAAAATCGTACTCCATCCAAATCCTGGTGCTTCCCTAATGTGTAGGCAGTACAGAATCACAAGCCATCTGTTCCAACCCTCATCCAACAGGCACTGGGTTGCAGCTGTATTTTCCATACAAGGCAGGAGCGGTGGAGTCAGAATATGGAACACGAAAAAAGATCCGAGACAACTATATCATTTTCTTATATGCAGATTAAAATGAGACAAAAGACTCAATTTCATCATATACTTTTTTCCCTACAAAGTATTCCATGAAGTAAATGGAAACAAATATGCTAAAATTAAAACATAATATGTTGAATTACATGAAAGTTATTTTTGCCATGAACTTCAAAATCCTTTTTCTATAATCCTTTCAATCCTTGAAAAAGAGAGAAAAAAAGGAACAGAAAAATTTTTCCCCTTTAGGAGTACACCGAAAGGAAAAAATATTCTATTATGAAAAATATTTTGTTATGCCTATTTCTTGTCATTTTTATTTAACTAAAAAACAAAAATAAAATTGGCTAGACAGGGGAAGGGAAAGGTCAGACAACTTCTCATTTTCTCTTGGGTCACCTAGTTTTAGTAAAAGATGAAGCCTCGATAGTTAGATCAATTCCAAGGGATCTTTCTGGGCTCAGGTACCAATGAACATATGGTAGAGAGCTTGTTACCCATCAGGAGATGAGAGAAGTCTGTGAAAATGTTCAAGTTTGGGGAGGTGCTGTGGAAATTGGTATCTGTTCTACTGTTTGTGGTATTGATGAACAAATATAAAGGGTCACACCCAGGATGTGGTTCTCTTAATCTCTATCTTTCCTGGGTCCCTCACTCATAGACTTTCTCTCTATTACCATCTGTTTTTATGAGCAATTCTAATTTAATTGTACAGATTCTTTCCTCTCGCCCACCACCCTCCAACATACATACATACATACACGCATATGCACATACACACATACATACATACATACATAAACTGTGACAATTAAAAAAGCCCTGCAAAGCTTAACAATCTGTATGTGCTTAAAATAATTCCCTCCTATCCCATTATTTTTATTTAAGAAGTGATTTTATATCCAACACTTATAAATACATAATAAATACACTCATAATGAACTAGCCATATATTTTCAAAGCACTCCTGAATAAAAGATAATCATTACAATTTCTATAATCATGAGAAGGGACACCTCCAAAGAGCTAAAAATTATCTCCTTTACCCCTCTCTGTCACAGAAATGCCAGCAGGAATTTCTTTTAACAAACAAAATAATAATCATACATTGCAGTTCTGATATTAAAATCATATTTTTTTTGCAAAAAATCATGGAAAAACTGACATAGACCGTCTAGTCTATTTTTCATTTTTCAAGGGTTGAACAGTGCTGAATGAAACCCATTATAACTAAGAACATAATTTTATATAAAGTATCACACACATCCTAAAATGTGTGTCATACATCACACCTATCATTGGAGTAGACTCATTGGCTTCATGAGATAATAATGATTAGTGAGTAAAGAGCTGGGTTTGAGTTATAGCTTCTCTGCTTAATATCTGTATTACAACCAGTAAGTCTCTTTACTTCCCTGCATTTCTGTTTCCTTACATGTAAAACTGAGAAATACTGCTTGATATTTCTATTGCTAATTCAAGTATATTATAAAGTTTGGTTTGTGGTTAGATGACAGGTCAGTTAAACTACAGCCTGTATGCCGAATTCAGCCAGTTGCATGTTTTGATATTACCTGTATACTGAAAAGTTTTTTTTTTTTTCACTTTTTAAATTGCTGAAAAAAAATTTTAAATCATATTTTGTGATATCTGAAAATTATATGAAACCCTGATTTCAGTTTTCATAAACAGTGTTGATTGGAATACAGCCACACACATGCATTTATTTAATGTATATGGCAGTTTTCAAGCTATAGTGGTAGAATTGAGTCGTGGCGAGAGAGAGTAAGGCCCACAAAGTCTAAAATATTTACTGACGAGCATTTACAGGAAATGTTTGTGAGCCTCTGGTTGAGACGTCTGCCTCACCTAGTATACTGTGAATGCTTTGGAAGCAGGTTCTGGGACTATTTCATCTTTATCCACACGGTATCTATCTCAGTGCCTGTTGTAATGATCAACTATGGTAACTCTCCAGAAAGTACTCCATAAAGTATAACCTTGTGTTAATGGTTGTTGAAATTATTAAAACAAAAATCTCTCTCACTAATCATTGCTTTTATGGAAGAGAGACTTTTCCGGGGTCTTTACCACTTTCACTGGGGTCCCCCTCCCCCATAGTTATTTTAATGAATGCTTATTAACTCTGGTGTTTTTGTGTTTATTGTTGTTGTTTTGTTGTGTTACACACAATAATGTAATGAATGTCCTTGTACACACATCACCTAGCATACATACAGGTATATCTATGGAAGAGATTTCCAGAAGTGAGATTCTGTTTCAAGGATAAATAAATCTTTAATTTTGGTGGATATTACTAGATCCTCCTCCATAGGTATTGTAGTAATTTGCACCTTTCTCAATGATGTATAAGAGTGATTATTTCAGGCTGGCCCCGTGGCCTAGTGGTTAAGTTCGGTGCACTCCACTTCAGCGGCCCAGGTTCGGTTCCCTGGTGCGGACCTACACCACTCATTGTGGCCATGCTCAGGCAGCGACTCACATACAAAACAGAGGGAGACTGGCACAGATGTTAGCACAGGGTGAATCTTACTCAAACAAAAAGAGGAAAATTGGCAACAGCTGTCAGTTCAGGGTGAATCTTCCTCAGCAAAAACAAAAAAAACGGAAAAAATGAAGAGTGACTATTTCTATACAGCAATGCCAACAGATGGGATTGTAAAACTCGGAATTTAGCAAATATAATAGATGAAAAGTTGCATCTCTGTGTATCTTTAATTTACATTTGTCTTATTATGAGTGAAATTGATCATCTTTTCATATTTGATGTGGATATAAATATTTATTTTTTACTGACTCTTCATAGCCCTTGATTTTATATTCTTTCGTTAGTCTCTTTAACTTATCAGTACCAGGAGTTCTTTATATAATAGGTGCAATAGTTCTTTGCTAGTGATATAAATTACCGATAATTTTTTCACAGTTGCCATTTGTCTTTTGACTTGTTTATGATTTTTGCTTTATAGAAGTTTATTATTTTAACATATAGTAATGCTTAGCATTTTTGGCTGAAATTATGTTTTTATTTGATTTGGAGTCTTCTGAAATTTGAAGATATTGTTCAGAATTAGTAGCAGTGGATAAAAATGCATTCCTCATGCCTTAATATCTACAGTTTATCATGTATTTTAGAACCTATTACTTGTTGAATAAAAAGAATCGTGTATAATGGAATTGCTTTTGTTAGAGACCAGAAATTCTAATTTGAAATACATTTGAATTCTTATTTTTAGCCACTAGCCTTTGGCTGTATTGTGTATGTGTTTTATGTTTATCAATAGAATATATACTAGATGCAGCGATTATAATTGCAAAGTGTATTGACTCTTATGGTGTATGTTAGAAATATTTAAACATATGTAACTGGTACAATTTAACTAAGGATATACATTAGAAATGTCTATTAACACACAACTACTAGCAATAAACTTCATATATTTCAAGTGGTAACTGCTTGTAATTAGCTAGATGATCTGCTACATAAATACATACTGTTTTCATTTTAAAAACATTATAGATGACTTCTTTAACTGGCCAAGCATTCTTATATAAGAAATAAAGGAAACACTGTGTTTATTCCAACATATCTGTAAATGGATATTGTCCACATTGCATTATTTGATAATTAAAGAGAATGGAATAAAAAAATCATAAACAAGAAGTAAGAGGCCAAAAAGTATGTTCCTAGTTAGCAGTGTGTTTTAGGCTAAGATATCTGATCTATTAACAACGTTATGTTAGATTTTGGGCTGTATTGACATCAAACATATACTAGATAATAAAAGTTAATAAGAACTTAAAAATTTTCAGAATAAACAAATGAATTATATTCTCCATCTTCAATTTCCTGCATTTATGGTATATCTGCTTATAACTGTTGGAATTTTTTCTAGATGTAAACCATAACATGTAGAATATATTGCTTATATCTATTAAGAATTTAGTTACTAAAATTCTACCATTCTTCCTTTCCTCCCTACTCATGTCCTGTAGGTATGTGAGTTGATAAGTGTAGATGGTAGATAATTATTTTCAATTTGCTTTATTAAAAACAATAACAAACAGGGGCTGGCCCAGTGGTATAGTGGTTAAGTTCGTGTACTCTGCTTCGCTGGCCTGGGTTCACCACTTTGGATCCCAGATGTGGACCTACACACTGTACATCAAGTCATGCTGTGGCAGTGTCCCACATACAAAATAGAGATAGATTGGCACAGATGTTAGCCGAGGGGCAATGTTTCTCACCAAAATAAATAAATAATAATAACAAACTTATAGAGAGTAAGCCAGGAATTCTAGCAATATAAAGGAAATAAGAAATCATCTTGCCAAACTCCTTAAGTAATAGAAAGCAACGATCCTTGAAACAGTTAAGTGACCTCTTTATGTTCGTGAGATTAGTTATGGTGGTGCCAAAGAACAAATTGTAGGATATCTGATTCTTTAATGAAAATCAGTTTCTAATATATAGTGCATGAAATTCCCCTCTCATCATTACTATTGCCACCAGTACTCTATACTTTTTCTTTCTTTAAAAGCCAACCTTCAAATCTCTTTTAATATGGAGTACTGTAGTTTCAAATTAAATAAATGATTTTGAGGTTAAAGAGAGAATAAATCCTGTAAAAAGGATAGGGAAGGTTCAGGCTTCAGAAAAAAAATATATGATAGATTTAATATCATCATGAACTCTGAATTAAAAACTAAATACACAGCAAGGAAAGGTCCAGGTTGTCATCTTATATTGTCAAGATGATAGTTTTATGAACATTTTTATCATAGCTTCCTTGAAATGGAAAACTCCGTGTATCAAAACATGACATTTGAATTTTGTACAAATGACAATGTGATGACATGATGTCATGTGAAATTAATTATGACACACAGTTCCATATGGATATAGAACTTTCTCCATAGTCATCATGGAAATTTAACTATTCAGATCCAGTCCTATAAGAAATTGGATGCATAAAAGAATAATTTGGTTTGATGTATATTTTGTTTAATTTGTAGTGATTTAGAATGTTTTTCTTGAGGCTGGCCCCATGGCTTAGCGGTTAAGTGCATGCGTTCTACTACTGGCAGCCCGGGTTCGGATCCCGGGCGTGCACCGTCGCACCACTTCTCCGGCCATGCTGAGGCCGCGTGTCCCACATACAGCAACTAGAAGGATATGCAACTATGACATACAGCTATCTACTGGGGCTTTGGGGAAAAAAAAGGAGAAGGAGGATTGGCAATAGATGTTAGCTCAGAGCCAGTCTTCCTCAGCAAAAAAGAGGAGGATTAGCACGGATGTTAGCTCAGGGCTGATCTTCCTCACAAAAAAAAAATAAATAAAAAGAATGTTTTTCTTGAGAAATCAGATTTCATTAAGGTTATAGTTTTAAAGAATAAGTTATATTTTGTTTAAATAATTTTAAAAAGTTTAATTAATGTATTTCTTAATGCCATACTTATAATTTTTTTTAAAGTCATAATACATATGGGCACAGCATATATTTTTATTCATCTGGTGAACTTCATATTACTATACAAATACCCACCTGTGTACATGTGTGTGTGTGTGTGTGTGTGTGTGTGTGTGTATATGTATCAGTGGTGCTAAAACAGCATTGACTTTAACTCCTGGGGATATCTGGCAATGTTGGGAGACATTTTTCACTGGGGCTAAATTGTCTATTCGTTACAGTTGGCATATTCACTAAGGTCTATGATACTTAAAGGGCCCAGGAAAAGGTTTTAACGCATTTTTAAATCAGAATTAAATATAAAAATGAGTATAAATCAGCCAGAATTATATTAGTCTTTATAGTAATACACTTATAAATAGAATTCATCGTTTTAGCTGAAAAAAGGGCCCACATAAGGTAAAAGGGCCAAGGTTCCAGGAAAGCTCTACTGTGGATTTGATTTTCGGTTGTGACAAGTAAGGATGTGGTGCTACTGGCCTTACTTAGTAGAGGCCAGAGATGCTGTTAGGCATTCTATAACACATAGGACAGCTCCCGCCCACCCAACAGAGAATTATCCAGCCCAAAATGGCAACAGTGCCATTGATCTGATATTAACATCCTCAATGTTTCTCTTGGTCAAAATGTTTTTGAATATTTTGTCCATGCTATTGTATCCCTATAAATATGTGTATTTTATAATGTGTCTGTTTATAACACATACAGATGAGTTTTAACTTTTAGTTTGTTTATGACAATTTATTGACATATTTATTTGAAAATATTTATTTTACTGACAATTCATTTTTCTAAGTGATGATTTTATTCCATTATGTGAACTGTGATTTCTAATACACTTGGACTTTTTGCTACCAATTTATTTTGTATTTTACATTCACTATGTTTTTTGTTTTTTCTCTTTTTATTCTACTATAATGACTTCTACTGGAATCTCTCTCCACTGTTTTAGAAGCTTTATGTTGTATGTTTTTGATATTTGTGCTTGTCTTAATGTATTGCATGCATTCTCGTCTTCACATGTCAAAACTTAATATCTCTACCTACCTCCTAAAAAACAAAGACATAGAATTATCAAATTTTGATTACATTATTGTGTTTTATACTTTTTACATGCCTACTGTGCCAAGTTGTTTTTAAGCCACCCAATCACTCATTATTCTTCTTACTGTTATTGAGGTTAGTATTAATGTAAAAGTGTATACTTATTTTTATGTCTAACATATTTAACAACTGTTTAACTTTTGCTTTAACCTTTGCTTCTGTATCAAACTTCTCTCAGTTTACTTACTCTGAGGTATGACTGTTCCCTACTTCTTTTTAACAGATATCCTTTATAAGTTTAAAGTTGATACTTTTACAGTTATCCTAAACAACACAAAGACCTTAGGATGTTTAAACACTAATTACTTTCTGCTTTTTCTTATTATATTTGTCTAGTATCTCATTTCCTTGTTTTTTAAAAGTACTTTCAAGATATTTAATTTTTATTAAAATCATTTAAACATTTGATCTTAGACTTATACAGGTTTACCAATTTCTTTGTTCTTTATTGTTTCTACCCCTGTTCTCCTTCCTGGTTTGATTTCCTTATTACTTATATACAGCTGTTACTTTTTCTTTTTCTATTCACCCTATGAGCGCTGCAAACTCTCTATCTTTTTTTATTAAATCATTATTTTTTGGTGTATAGGATTCTAGGATAAGTTTTCACATTATTGTTTTGTGGAAGATATATTGTGTACTCTACTTTTGATGATGAGAAGTCTGCTGTAATTTCATTTTAAATTTCTTCTCTTTCTCTTAGGTTGATTTCAGGATTATCACGGTGTCCTTTGTGGTCTGTAGATTCACTAACATGTCCAGGCTCTGAATTTTTTTTGGCTTTCTATTTTTCTTGGCCTGTGCATTAATTTTCTAGGGCTGCTATAAAAAAGTACTATAAGTGGAATGGCTTAAACAATAGAAATTTATTGTCTCACAGTTCTGGAGGCTAGAAGTCTGAAATCAAGATGTTGCCAGGGTCTGCTTCTTCTGTGGTTTCTGAGAGGAGGATCTTTTCCAGGCTTCTCTGCTTGGCTTGTAATCGGCTGTCTTCATGTTCACATGGTGTTCTCCCTATATTTGCCTCTCTGTGTCCATGTTTTCTCTTTTCATGGGGACACCAGTCATAGTGGATTAGAGTCCACCTTAATGACCTTATTTTAACTTGATTACCTTTGTAAAGACCCTAACTCCAAATAAGGTACTGGGGGTTAGGACTTCAACATAGGAATTTTGCTGGTGCACAATTCAATCCATCACATACTGAATCAGTACTTTTTGTATAATTATTAGGATTTTTATACTTAATTATAGATATATAACATCCATTATTTCTTTGAATTTTCTTCTTCCTCATTTATTGTTTCATTCTGAAACTCCTATTTGATATAATTTCTGTCAGATTTATTTCCAGCATGCTTATACTCTCTTCAACCAAATTGAATAGTTAAGCATATTGTTTGACTTAAAAGTGAATATTAGCTTGAATGTATTTTAAATTTCTAGTTCTTTTTCGTTTCTTTTCTCCTTTTTATATAATGACCTGTCCTTTCATTTTTGACCTCTGTTTCATCTCTTATGACTTTAATTATTGCAAACCACTTATTTAATAATCTTGTTCAAATTTTCTATTTTTTTGTGTGTGTGTGCTTGACGAATTTGTATACTTCTTTTGTCCGTTCACTATCCATTGTGGAGATATGATTCTGGTATGTCTTTTTTGATTTTACATACACTCATCTTCAGTGGTGTGGGGTAAGTGCTAATGGGGATTTTGGTGGAAATCCTCCAAACTATAGTTTGAGACATATTAGTAGCCACTTATCTTTTGTCTACTGACAACCAATTGGATTCGTGAATCTTAATAAATACTAATTTTTAATTATTAACTACTGATTCTTGTCCATACATTTAATGTAAACAGCAACAAGAACACCAACAACACTAAAAAATAAAACTTGCATACCTTCCATCTGGGCTGCAGGTTTGGGTTTCAATTTATCGCAGAAATCTTTTTTCCTATCAGGAACTCCTAACAGATCACAGGCTTCCTTGCTACTTTTTTTAAGCTAGTGGGTAGATAGTCTAATTCTTATTTCATGGAGTTGTTTTCAAGTAGTCTTGCTTTCTTCAGACATCTCCATTCTAATTCTATACCTTGAGGAGACTGAAAGTCATAGTTCCTAATCTTCAGGAGATGTAAACGCCAAATTCTTGATGCCCAGGGCCTCTATCTAGTTTAATTTCCCCTGGAGGCATCAGGCTGGCTGCCAGTTGGAAATGATCTACCTGGTACTAAGTCCTCTCTTTCTTCCTTTTCCCCAGTGAACTTTCTTTCACAGTTTCTAGCTTGCTGTATCATATTTTAACTTCTGTACACCTTTTTAATTGTTTGTAGTAACAGACATGTCTTTATTAGCTTTATCTGCTTTTTTTATGGTCATAACTTGCCTCAGGTTTTTCTTTGCACAAAAGCAAGATTTAGATTAGATAATCTTCGTAATATTTCTTCTGGATGTAAATAACGGTATTCTTTTGCCATGCTTTAATATTTTCATGCGGAAGTAAAGATGAAAATCCAAATGTTCCCCAAATATGAAAGCGTAGAAATATACATTCCAAAAATCCTACTGCACTTCATAACTAACTATAGACTGATTTATTTCAGCATGTATTTGCCCTAAGGAAATGGAAGAAGTGTTAGATTATTCGCAGGAAATGTGTTTCATTATTTTATGGATTTTTATCCAATGAATATTTGAACATTTAATTGCCCTGGACTTCACATAGCAAAAGGCATTTAATTTGAAGGTTGAGCTTAGAAGGTCTTCAAATACATCCAGAGTTTTTTTTTTTTTTAACTTTCATAAAGAAAATATCAAGCATTTCTTACAAGAATTAGAGTGAAATATAACCTATCTCTTTCCTCTAGGATTGTTTGTTTTCTATATATGATTTACTTGTCACTATATTCATAGAAATTAAAACATACTGTGTAAAATCTTTTTCTAGACTAATAATCAAATAATATGAAATATAAAAAATTAAAATATACTAATTTAATCATAGCCTTTGGTTTGCATTGCTTGGAACTATAGCTTGATTACAGTTGAGTTTATTTTGACAAAGTTTGAAGACAATTTAGGACATAGTCATTCATTCAAAATTTATTGTGCACCTCCTCAGTTCTGGTAACCGTGCCAGGCATTGCTTATTCAATGCTAACAGTGCTAAGCACACAGGATGGTGGTGTGACGTACTTGAGGAGTGACATACTTAGATCAGTTTAGGGAAGGCTGCTCAGAAGAGGAAGAGCGTAAACTAATATTTTGCCATTGATAGAAAAGAAGACAGGTAAATTGTATTGGTTAAGAGACAGTTGCAATGGACTTTTAGGAATGGCATATCAAATGTAAATAAGTAGCATTCAAGGATATACAAGAACAGCAGTTGGAGCACAGAGTGCATGTTAAGAATTGGGAGTGGGGATGAAGCTAGAGACCATCATGGGCTACAGAGTCCTGATAGGCGATTCAAAGAGGATTACAGCTTATCCAGAAACCTTTGGGAATGAACTAAAGGATTTTCAAGTGGGAAGCAACGTGAGACATTTAGAACAAGTTCAGAGGCTGAGAGGATACTTTACCATTGTACTAATCTAGACTTGAATTTGGTAATTGCAAAAGAAATTGAAAGGAGGAAACAGATTAAAACGTTTTTTAGATATAGAGTTGACGAGATTTTGTATCTGTTGACAATGAGAAATGGGGATGCAAGACCATTTGAAGATGATTGGCAGGCTCCTCATTAAATAGAGGGGCCCAAGAGTAAAGGAGGAGGATCATGTCTGGGAGTGAGAGTGATGGATGTAGGTTTGGGCGGGCTGTGTCCAGGGTGCTTTGTCAGCATGCAGGTAGGCAGGTATAGAGGGACACAGAATACTAGAGGAAGGATGTGGGCTAAAGAGTAGAAATGGGAGACACTGGGGTTTAAGTGGTGATTGAAGCCAAGTATAAAAATTTAGAGAAGCATATATAGACTCTTGGCTCAGAATGGAATTCTAGGGAACATAAAGTGAGGAAAGAGAAAACTAAGTTTGCATAAAGAGTTTGAAAATGAAATTCTACAGAGGAAGTAGAAACAACAGAGGAGAAGAGTAATCGCAGTAGATAAGGAAGGAAAAAGTATCAAGGAGGAGGAAGTGCACAAGAAATCTGATACTTGACTGAGAATAAAATAACACTATATTGTATACTTAAAAGTTTGCTAAGAGGGTAGATCTCATGTTAAGTGTTCTTATCACAAATAATAATAATAGTAATAATAAAGAGGGCAGGAGAAAACTTTTGGAGATGATAGATGTGTTTATGGCGTAGATTGTAGTGATGGTTTCACAGATGTATACTCTTCTCCAAACTCGTCAAGTTGTATACATTAAATATGTACAGCTTTTTGTATGTCAGTTATGGCTTAATAAAGTGGTTAAAAAAACACAAAAATAACCAAAAAACATTTAAAAATTGAAAAAAAGAGAATTGTATTTTTCACAGTTAATTTTTTAGCTAGGAAGTTATTTTCTCCTGAACAGCTTTAGCAGTGTACAGGGGGCTGACTCAGACTCAAGAAGATTGAGTAGTGATTGGGAAAGAAGGCTATAAATTAATGTGACTCCTTGGATTCTTTGTTTGTTATAGACCTATTCATCTTCTTCAACGCTTTTAATTGTTGCCCCCTAGCCACCAATAATCCAGATTATGTGAGAATTTACATGTTCCTCAACATGCTACTCATCCTGAACTCTTCCCATCTGAGTTAGTGACGGACACAGTGTTTGTACTGCTTAGTAATCTCCTGCTGGCTAATGAAGGAAACCAGCTGAAACTAGTTTAACAATGAGAAATAATTTACTAGCTTGCATACCCGAAAAGTAGCACAGGCTTTAGGTACAGGTAGAATTAGAGATACAAGTGATGTGATTAGGATTGTAACCTGTTCCCTAAAGCTGCAATCTCATAAACTATGTGGAGTCCAAGTCCCAAAATTTGCAGGCCACAGTTCAGTCAGTTTCTATGCTCTGTTATGAAAAGAATTTCCTTGCTTACAGCCAAATTTGGAGGGATGTTAAGTGTCCAAATATTTGTCAATTCCACATTTTAGGGTCTGTCTTTTTAAACCTTCTGTTTCCAGGTACTAGCTTCCCTATCCATTAGAGTCCTTTGGTTGAAAACAATCTACATTGGTTAACAAACAAAAAACAAAATAAAGTAGAAAAATATAAAATAAGATAAATTTATTTTTTGGAAAAGGCATACATCTTTTCTTTGAGCCTTATTGGACTACGATTCAAGCGTTGTGCTGGATTGACAGTCAACCTGTTTCATATAGCTGAAGTCTGGATTTCTGATTTAAACATTGGGAAGATTGAATTATCATAATGTGCTATCCCACGGAACTTTCTGCAATTATGGTTACGTTTTATATCTGCACTGTCCATTATGGTAACTAGTAGCCACATGTGATTATTGAACTTTTAAAATGTGGCTAGAACAACTAAAAGATTGAATATTTGTTATATTACTTAAATAGCTACTTGTAGCTATTGACTACAATATTGGGCAGTGCCAGGTTAGACTGATCAGGAAGGAAACTTGGCCTCATATGCAATATATGCAAAAGTATGAGTCTGTGAAGGCCACATAAAATCATAGGCATAAAGAACGAGGTTAAACACTATGGATCGAAAAGCCTGACTCTAATATGTAAAAATGCTATAAACACTGGAAGAGTCAAGTCTTACTCTCTTTTCTCTGGTTTCAAATAGCCTACTTTGTTATTGTTCAATGTATTTGTATGTGTGGGAGTGTGAGTGGGTGCTTGCTCTCAAAGGCATAATTTAGTAGATCACCTTCTTGCTGCAACAGAATTTGACTGAGAGTAATTTAAGCATAAAAGTAACTTTCCAGATGGAAACTGGATAGCTCACAGAATTGGCAGACAGGCTGGTGAGTCAGTGTTGAAATAAAGCAGGAACCAAGGGAGGCTGGTGGCTGTAAATGCAGCCAAGTTGATACCCCAGGAACAACTGGAACAGAACATTGCCATTGACACTTCTGCCCCTGGACTTGGCACTGCTACTGCTGCTGTGTTCTTGAGAGCACAACCATGAATAATATCTGATCTGTCCCTTAGAGGGCTGGCTGCCCCAAGCAGGAAAGATGCAGAGTCTGGCTTCTGAAGTTTCCGTAATTGAGACAGAACTCTCTTTTCTACCAAATCTCACAATGGGGTATCAGTTTTTCCAAGGTAAGATGGAGGTGCATAAAAGACACATTTACATACACACACACAAAAACACACACACGTATAAACACATATGCCCAGCACATAAATATAATTTCCACACTGTATGGGAATGTTTAATATATTTCACTTCTGTTTTACTTCATTATTTTATTTATCCACTGTGTCTCCAAGATATATTAAATATCATTCATCCTATTTTAAAATAAAAAGAAATTCCAAAAAATTAGAGGTCACTATCTTTCTTTTTTGAACTCACTTCAATGTCCACCGACTTTTTTTGAAGAAAATGATTGCGTTATATATATACACACACACACACATATATGGCTAAAAGTAATGATTCATAAACTTGTTCTGGAACATCTTGTCTTCTTGGTAATTGCTTGTTCAGTTCATCAGCTGCTTTGCATGCACGGGTTCTTTCTATTGTTATATCAAAATTATGAGAAGTATTAAACACGTCTATAGTATTCAACGCAATGCAAACTACTTTTAATTAAAATAAGAGGACACCAAGCAGAAAGGAAATGCTATAAGAGAGACATATATATGTTTTCCTTGTTACATTTCTGTCATACATATATGACTTATGTTACGGATTTAGGTTTTTTTTTCCCCCCAGCATTGCCATTTTTCTCTTGATCTTTGAACCCTGTTATTGTTCCATTGAATTAAATTGACCATGAGGAGTTTTCAGTTTTATTACTATTTTTATAAACGTTTAGATATAGAAGGATAAAGTGATATCTAATTACACATCGATTATCAGCACAAACAACATTAAGTAAATATTTATGTTTCCGAGGGGAGGAGCGTCAATGTGCAGAGCAGCTGTGGAGACTAAAGACTCTTTCTGGAGGGTGGTTAATTTGCATATAAGTTATTTCTATTCTACACTTTGCAGCTGCATTTTTCTTGGTGTCTACAGGAAACGTTGAAAAGAACAAGATAAGTATATGCTACATTCGGGTTAATTAAAAACAAAGCTTTGATCTAGTATATATTACTATGGGACAAATATGAATAAGGTACATAGCTGTAGTTTTCAACTTTGTTTGGATATTGGAATCAGGTGGGAAGTTTTTAAAACTCCTCAAGCCCAGACTGCACATCAGATCAGTTAATTCAGGAAATGTGCAAATAGGATTCTGATAGCAGTATTTTTAAAGCTATAGAAATGATCCTAAATTAGTATCTTTCAGAACTACTGGATTTTAGGCTCAGTTTACTAATGATGTAAGGATACTTGCAGTAAGTCACAAGACTCTTTAATAGTGTTGGAAATCGCTACTTTGTTTTAATAACTGACATCTGTAAGGTAATGATCATCTTAATGCAACATATATGTGCTTAATCTTTTTGCATGGTCTTGAATAACACTGAAACTTCTAAATGAAAATATTCTGCCTCTTTTAAAAATATATTCTTCAATGAGACTGTTTCTTTCTCTACATACATGTCTTCATATCATCTTTATTATTTGATTATGCGTATTTTCATTTTTATTGATATAATATATGCACATTGAGGGAAAAGGCAAATAGTGCAAAAGCAGTGAAAACAAAATTGATATGCCTCTCTTCTTTCCTATCATTCTCTTCTCAAAGCCCTTCTTTACAGATAAAAACCTATCTGTAATATTTTAGTTGTTTTAGTATGACTAGGCTTTATCTTGATTTTCTCCTATGGTATATGAGGGTCTACTGGTTTGCCAATCTTACCTCTTTTTCCACTCTCCTCATGTTTTATCATGAATTTTATAATTCTTCCCTTTGTTGTCTTTTTAACATATGTGGAATACTGACATGTTTATTCCTGCCCTTGATAACTATAGATAGGCTACAATTACTCCCACTTTTTGAGATGAAGATATAGAAAACCCTACCATTGGCTTCAGAAGGCACAGAGATAGATGGCAGGAGTTTAGGCTACCTTCATCACAAGCTCCCAAGGTTCATTCTCCCAGACGTCTTAATTTAAGAGTTTCTTAAAAATTTTTACATTCAGTTTTTCTAAGAATATGCACTATTGTTGGGAGAGATTTATGACTGTTTGGAGTTGTCAAGTACTTTGTCTATAATGTTTCCATCTACCTTCATGTTTTAGAACTATGTTTCTCCCCCACCCTTCATTATACTTGGCATTTGTGACTCCTGCGTTTTTCAGGAAATAAGCAAGACAGGCCTAAGTCCTGCACAATCAGAGCCCTTCCACACAATTTTGTGGATATGATTTCCTATGTCCTTCTATATCAATCATCTTTTTTTGGGTGTGTGTGAGGAAGATCAGCCCTGACCTAACATCCATGCCAATCCTCCTCTTTTTGCTGAGGAAGACTGGCCCTGGGCTAACATCTGTGCCCATCTTCCTCCACTTTATATGGGACACTGCGACAGCATGGCCTGACAAGCGGTGCATCAGTGCGCGCCCGGGATCCGAACCAGACCACCAGCAGCAGAGCGCGCGAACTTAACCCCTACACCCCAGGGCCGGCTCCTCAATCGTCATTTTTTTGTTTGCAATTTGTCTTTGAGGAACGTACTGAAATATCTTTTGTGTTGAGAGCAAACCTTATCAACTTTACTTGGGAAAGTCTTTAAATCTTTTAAATACTTTTTATAGTTTAATGAGGCTTCAAGGAGAAGAGGAAGTAAAGTTTGTGCTCAATCTCCCATCTTGAGCAGAAAGACTTCAGGGAAGCTCATATAAAGGAAAATGTATATTGTTTATTTTACAATGTTTCTTGATAATGATAGGCGCTTTGCAAAGTTTACCTGTGCTAAATATCGGGGCTATACAAATATGTGAAAATACCCTATGATATCAACATTATTATCAGAGCCAACTAGTCACCAATTTTAACTAATATACTGACTTCATTGTTGTCCATTACATTAGATCTTAGGCAGTAGGAAAAAAAAATCGTCTGGTACAGTAATGCAACAATGAAAGTATTTTCATACATTTTCACATCAGTAAATACTTGTGTTTACATATGCTATGTAATAGTTCTATATTCCACTCCTCTTTTCCATAATTCCTTAAGATATTCTATCATGTATGCTTTATAATGTATTTATCTGAACATCCAAATATAGAATTTAATCAACATTCAGAATTAAAGAGCCAGCAGAAGAAAATTATAGTTTTAAAAGACACTAAGATTTACCTGATAATTTTAGAATGAATAGAAATTGATCCTCAACATTTAATGCAGTTCAAATTTAATTCTGGAAAAGCATGAAGATGAATATGATGACCTTTAGAGATTTCTTCTAAATTTGCTTTCAGATACGACATGATGAAGAAATGAACTTTATTTATTCATGCTAGTGAGTAGAGACTCATTTTGTCCATGCCCCTCCCCCCATACCAATTCAACAACCAGGATGCTTATCAGTTAAGAGTACCTCCAAAGTTCTAGAAATTCATCATAGGTTATGTTATTTTTTAACTAAGTGTATTTTTAATTAAAATTTTTATTGACATAATTACGGATTCACGTGCATTTGTAATAAATAATATAGAGACATCCCTTGCAAATTATGCCCAATTCCCCCCAATGGTAATATTTTGCAAAACTAGGATATTGATATTGATACAATCCACCAATTTTATTCACATATTCTAAGGTCTCCTTGTACTCATTCACGTGTATATGTGTGTGTTAAGTTCTATAAAAATGTTATCATCTGCATAGGTCCTCATATCTCCATCACCACAGTAATGATACTGAACAATTCCAGTGCCACAAAGATCCCTCATCTCGCCTCTTTCTAACCACGCCAATTTTTGCCTGCCGCCACCTCATCTCCCTCCTGCCCCCTCATCTCTAACCCCAGGCAAACATTAATCTGTTCTCCCTTCTACAGTTTTGCCATTTCAAAAATGTTATAGAGGTGCTGGCCCGGTGGCTTAGTGATTAAGTGCCCATGCTCCGCTACTGGCGGCCCGGGTTCGGATCCCGGGCGCACACCAATGCACCACATGCTGAGGCGGCGTCCCACGTATAGCGACTAAAAGGATGTGCAACTATGACATACAACTATCTGCCAGGGCTTTGGGGAGAAAAAGGGAAAAAAAAAAAAAGGAGGGAGATTGACAATAGATGTTAGCTCAGGGCCAGTCTTCCTCAGCAAAAAGAGGAGGATTGGCATGGATGTTAGCTCAGGGCTGATCTTCCTCACAAACCAACCAACCAACCAACAAACAAAAAATGTTATAGAAATGGAAATATAAAATATGTAACCTTTTGGTCTTGGCTGTTGTTCACTCCGCGTGTCTCTGGAGAGTCACTCAAGTTGGTGCATCTATCATAGTTTGCTCCTTTTTCTTGCTGAATAAGACTCCATGTGCCACAGATTGGTTAACTATTCATCTGTTCAGGACATCTAGCGCTATTACAATAAAACTGCTATGAACATTCATTTATAGGTGTTTGTGTGAACGTAAGTTTTCATTTCTTTGGGGCAAATAAGTGTGCAATTGCTGAGTTGCATAGTAGTAGCATGTTTACTTTTTTATGAAACTGCCAAACTGTTTTCTAGAGTGGTTGTGATATTTTATATCCTCACCAACAATATATGAGTGATCTGGGTCTTCACATCTTCCTCAGCATTTAGTGTTGTTTTTTATTTTAGCTCTTCTGATAAATGAGTTGTGATATCTCATGTGGTTTTAATTTTCTTTTTCCCAATGGCTAATGATATTTAACACCTTTCCATGTGCTTACAGTCATGTGTCACTGAATGATGGGGATACGTTCTGAGAAATGTGTCATTAGGCGATTTCGTCGTTGTGCAAACGTCATAGAGTATACTTACACAAACCTAGATGAGATAGCTTACTACACACCTAGGCTATATGCCGCTAATCTTATGGGACACTGTCATATATTTGATCTGTGTTGACTGAAATGTTATGTGGGTCATGGCTGTATTTGTAATATGTATCTTTGTTGAAATGTCTGTCCAAATCTTTTGCTCACTTTCTATTTGTTGTTGTTGTTGTTGTTGAGGAAGATTCACCCTGAGCTAACATCTGTGCCTTTTCCTCTATTTTGTATGTGAGTTGCCACCGCAACATGGCCACCAACGAGTAGCGTAGTCCACACCTGGGGACAAAACTTGGGCTGCCGACGTGGAGAACACCAATTTTAACCACTAGTCTACATGGCCAGCCTCTATTATTTTTTTTTTAACTGTTAAGTTTTGAAAGTTCATTATATATGCTAGACACTATTCATTGGATATGTAGTTTGCAAACTTGCTCCCAGTCTCTAGGGTGCTATTCAACTATCTTTTAATTCTTTTCACATAGGCTTTCATGAAGAAAAAGGTTTTAATTTCAATAAGATCCAATTTATCAATTTTTTCTTTTATGCATCATACTTTTGGAGCTAAGTCTAAGAATTCTTCTCCTAGTGCCAGGTACCAAGATTTTCTCTTGCTTTTTCTCCCCCCCCAAAGTTATATAGTTTTAGGTTTTACATTTATGTCTACAATGCAGTTTGAGATAGCTTTTATATATAATGTGAGGTTTAGGGCAAGGTTGATTTATTTTTTTAACCTGTTAACTATCCAGTTGATCCAGCATAATCTATTGAAAAGGCTCTCCTCTCTCCTTTGAACTGATTTTGCGCTTTTGTTAAAATTCAGTTGAGCATATTTGTGTGCGTCTGTTTCTGGATCATCTCTTCTGTTCCACTGATCTATATGTTTCTCTCAACCAATAACAAACCTTCTTGGTTACTGTAGCTATATAACCAGCATTAAGATCAAAGATAGCAATTTTTCTTCTTTGTCAAGATTGTTTTAACTAATTTAGAGCCTGTGTCTTCCTGTAGTAATTTTAGAATAAGGTTGTTTATGTCTATAAAATGTCTTGCTGGAATTTTGATAGGCATTGCATTAAACTTATTGATCAATTTGAGAAGAATTGACATTTTATTGTGTTGAGTCTTCCAATTCAATGAACATGACATCTTCATTTATTTAGTCTTTGATTTCTTTCATCAACATTTTGCAATTTTCAGCATACAGTGCATAAAACATCCTGTGCATGTTTTATTACTGATATTTATTATGTTTATGATTTTCTTTGGAGTGACTGTAAATGGTATTGTATTTTAATTTTAGTTTCTGCATGTTCATTGTTCCTATTGATTTGTATGTGTTCATCTTCTATCCTGCAAACTTGCTGAACTCACATTAGTTCTAGGAGTTTTTGTTTTTCAGTTGGTTTGTTTAGTAGATTTTCTACATAGATAATGATGTCCTCTACAAATGGGGAGAATTATAATTCTACCCTTTGATCTGTATGTGTTTTTATTTCCTTTTCTTTCCTGATTGCTGCACTGGCTAGAACTTACAGTTCTAAGTTGAGTAAGAGTGCTTAGAGATGACATTTTTGCTATGCTCCTAATCTTACGGAGAAAGTATTCAGTTCTCCACTATCAGGTATGATGTTAACTGTAGGTTTATTATGGATGCTCTTTATCAAGTAGAGTTAATTCTTCTCTATTTCTAACTTGTTAAGAGTTTTATCATGAATAGACGTTAGGGTTTGCCAGATGCTTTTCTGCATCAATTGATATGACCATATGTTTATTTTCTTTCTTATTTATTGATATGGTGGATTCCGTTGATTGATTTTCAAAAGTTGAACAAGTTTTGCACACTTGGACTAAATCCCACTTCATCTTTTTATACACTGATGATTCAGTTTGCTAATGTTTTGTTGAGGATTAATGCCTTCAATTTCATGAGAGATGAATAGGTGGATTTTTTGTTTGTTTTTGTACTGGCTTTCGTTTTGATATTACAGTAATATTGGCCCATTAAATTACTTGGGCAATGTTCCCTCATATTTTCTGGAAGATATTTTGTATAATTGGTATTAATAGTTCTTTAAATATTTGGTAGCATTATCCAGTGAAACCATCCGATGTAAAGCTACTATCTTGAGCTTTTTAATTATGAATACAATTTCTTTGATGGTTATAAGCAATTCAGATCTGTTTCACCATGGAAGTTTGTAGGTTTTGAGGAATTGATCTATTTCTTTTAAGTTTTCAAATATATGAGCATAAAGTTTTCATAGTATCCCCTTATCTTTTAAAAGGCTACAGTATCTGTAGTGCTATCCCATATTTTATTCATGCATTAGTGATTTTTGTATTCTTCCTCCTTTTTAGAAAATATTTTTCAGTCTTCCTAGAAGTTTGTCAATTTAGCTGATTTTTTTAAGTATCAGAATTTTGTTTCATTGATTTTTCTGTATTTTTTCTTATTTTGAATTTTATTGACTTCTGCTCTTATCTCAATTGTTTCCTTCCTTCTATGTACTTGACTTTATATTTAATTCTTTTGCTTGCTCTTCAGGCAGGAATTTAAGTTATTGATATGAGACTTTATCTCATTTCTAATGCAAGCATTTAGCTATAAATTTTCTTGTTAGTACTGATTTATGTGCATTCCATATATTTTGATATGCTATGTTTTTGTTTTCATTTAGTTGTAAATATTTCTTATTTCATTTAAGACTTCCTCTTTGATTCATGAATAATTTGTGATGTCTTTTTAAATTCCCATATATTTAGACATTTTTCTATTGTCTTTTGTTCATTTCTAGTTTGATTCTGTTAAAATAAGATAACACATTCTGCATTTTAAATTTTTGAATTTTGTTTTATGGCCCAGGATGTGATCTATCTTGTCAAATGTTCCATGAATACTTGAAAAAATATATATATATTATACTGTCTAATCAATTTCTATACAGTATATCAATAGCGACCTATGTCATTGATTTTGAAGTGAGTTTTTTAGTAAGCGGCATATATTTGGATTGTATTTTTTGGTCTTGTTTGCTTTTTCTATTTTATTGTTATTGCATTTAAGCCATTTGCATTTAAGGTAATTATTAATATGTTAACGAATAAGGGTGTAATTATTATAGATTTTCTATTTGTTCACTCTTGTTCTCATTTCTGTTTCTTTTTTTTTTTTTGCTGAGGGAGATTTGCCCTGAGCTAACATCCACTGCCAATCTTCCTCTTTTTCTTTTTTTTGTATGTGAGCCACCACCACAGCATGATCACTGACAGACGAGTGGTGTGGGTCCACGCCTGGGAACTGAACCCGGGCTGCCAAAGCAGAGTGCACCAAACTTAACCACTAGACCACCGGGGCTGGCCTCCTGTGTTTCTTTTTTCATGCCATTCTGTGGGTTACATGAACATTGTTTAAGAGACTGTCTTGATTAATTTATAATGTTTCCGAGTGTACCTCTTTGTATAGTTTGTATAGTTTCAGTGTGGTTGCTCTAGGTATTACCATATACATATTTATAACAGTCTATCGAGGTCAACGTTTTACCACTTTGAGTAAGTACGAAAACCTTACTTCCATTTTTGTCCTTTTATCTTCCTTACTTTAAAACATTAGCCAGCTTTGATGATCTAGTGGTTAAGATCTATGTTGTTATCACTGTGGCCTGGGTTCATCTCCCAGTCAGGGAACCATGCCACCCATTTGTCAGTTGTCACACTGTGGTGTCTATGTGTTGCTGTGATGCTGAAAGCTATGCCACAGGTATTTCGAATACCATCAAGGTCCCCCATGGTGGACGGGTTTCAGCAGAGCTTCCAGCTAGACAGACCAGGAAGAAGGACCTGGCCACCCACTTCCAAAAAACTGGCCATGAAAACCCTATGAGTAGCAGTGGAGAACTGCAAAAAGACCTGGCAGAGGTTCAGCTCTGCTGTACTCATGGTTGCTGGAGTTGGAATCGACTGATGGCACCAACAACAAACTTTAAATTATTGCAGTCTTGGATATCAGATAGTGTTATAATTTTCATTTCAATATCTGAATATGGTTTATAAAATTCATGAGGAAAGGATAACCTATTGTGTTTATTCATATTTCTGCTTTTTTGTTGCTCTGCCTTCCTAATGCCTCAAAATTACTTCGCTTGTCATTTTCTTTCGGTTTGAAGAATTTCCTTTAGCTAATCTATAAAATTATGTCTAAGATCAACAGATTCTTTTAGTTTTCTTTCATCTGAGAATGTTTTTATTTCTCTTCATTCTTGAAGGAGATTTCTGTAATATAGAATTAATAGTTGACTGGTGCTTCTTTTTCAAACTTGCAAAATAAAATAGTATCACTTCCTTCTAGTCTCCATGGTTTCGTAGGAGAAATCCACTGTCATTTGAATTGTTTTTTCTATGTAGAAAATGCATCGTTTCTCTCTGGTTCCTTCCAACATTTTTTCTTTATCTTTAATATTTAAAAGATTAATTATGATAAAGCATGGTGTGGATTTCTTTGCATTTAACCCGTTCGGGGTTTTCTTAGCATCTTGGATCTGTAGGTTGTGTTTTTAGCTACATCTGCGAAGTTAGCAGTCTAGATGTATTACTAAAATACATCTATTGAGTCTTTTATTATTGTCCCTTGGGTCTCTGAGGGTCTGTTTACTTTTTTACAGACTATTTTCTCTCTGTTTTCAGACTGAGTGAGTTTATTATTCTGTCCTCAAGTTAACCAATTCTATCCTCTGTCATCTTCCCTCTACTATTAAGTCTATCCAGTGATATTTTTTGTCTGTTATTGTGTTTTCCAATTCTATAATTTTTATTTAGTTATTTTTTTAATAACTTCCATTTCTTTGCTGAGATTATCTATTTTTTCATTTGTTTCAAGAGAATTTGTAATTTGTTATTGAAGCCTTTTTATAAAAGCTTTAAAATCTTGTCAGATGATTACAACAACTGATTCATATTGGTCTTAGCATCAGTTGATTGTCTTTTGTCATTCAAGTTGGATTTTCTTGGTTCTTGGTATAATGGGCAAATTTGTATTATTTCCTAGACATTTTTTTCTATTGTTATCAGAAACTCTGAGTCCTATTTAAAAGTTCTATTTTAGGGCCGGCCCGGTGGCGCAAGCGGTTGGGTGCGCGCGCTCCGCTGCGGCGGCCTGGGGTTCGCTGGTTCGGATCCCGGGCGCGCTGACGCACTGCTTTGGCGAGCCATGCTGTGGCGGTGACCCATATAAAGTGGAGGAGGATGGGCACGGATGTTAGCCCAGGGCCGTCTTCCTCGGCAAAAAAAGAGGAGGATTGGCGGATGTTAGCACAGGGCTGATCTCCTCACACACACACAAAAAAAGTTCTATTTTAGCAGGCAGTCACCCAGTTCAGGTTCCGCATGTGGCCTACTTTTACGGACTGTGGTTCAAACAGCAGTAAACGTTCAGGGCCTTTTGCTATTTTGGTCTGCCCAGTTTATCGGGAGTCACTGGGGTCCCCAGTCATCCCAGATGGTGCTGCTTATGGGGGCAAAATGTGTTTTCCTTAGGCCAGTCTGCTTACTGTTCATGTGGAGGAATGGTGTGGTAGAATTTCCCTACTGATGAGCTCCAGCTTCCCTGGTATCCTTGGATAGGGATGGAGAATCTCAAGACCATGAAGTCAAAGAGGCTTCCTGGACCAAGATAGCTAGTGTTTGGTCTCTCCAACAACTCTGCCCGCCTGTCTCAGTAGCTCTTAGTGGAAAAGAGGAGTCTCACATTCTCTGAGGAAGCAGAGTGCTTCCAATGGCTGTTTATTCTTGGTGGGGCTTCCAAGCAATCTCCCTTGTCAAAATTGTCTGCTTGCCTAATGTTGTCAGGGGTACCTCTGTTTGATCCAGGGGAGAAATGAGCTTGCTTGGGTTCCTTCTGTTATCAGGATTGGCTGGCTATCAGGAGACACCGAGTCTAGGTGGCTTTCTTCTATTGGGTTGGAGAATACAAGACGCCTTGTTGCTATCCTGTTTCTCCAGACATAGGGTCACAGACGAGCTCACTTTCTTTTTATCACCTTTCAGAATTCACCGATGATTGTCTCTTGTGCCATTTTCGGGGTTTATAATTGTGCTTGTGAAGAAGGAACAGGAAAAAATGAGTCTACTCCATCTCGTCTGAACTAGAAGTCTAGCATACCTTTTAGACATTGAATTACCTTATTTACTTTTGTGAACACCTTGTTTATCAATTTATCTTGTTGGGAGGGAGTTTCTACCAGTATGTTGCATGGACGCCTTTTAAAAAATAAATGCCATTAATATATACCGTTAAATATATTTTAGTTACAGTTAGTCCTATTTCATGATATAATGCTATTTGTAGCACTATTTCAAATGAAACAGAATTCATTGAGTTGTGGTTGAATCTTGATAATTCCATTTGTATTTCGAAAGAGAAGATTTCGTTCCTTTATACATAAATATTCAATTTTTTTTCAAGAAGATAGATGTTTGAACCTGGGCCACTTTTCCAGTTGTAGCATCCTGGAACTTATTTAAGATAGAGGATATTTTATTACTAAACTTATCATTTCATATTTAGGTGATTGCTTTGCATGTGTACAGAGGACTCTAATGCTTCTCCCAAAAATATACTACAATGGAGCTTTACTTCCTTCCGGAATATATCCAAGCCAGAGTCAGTTTATCAAGCAGTCATAACCCTCACTCTCAGACCCTCTCCTGACTCTCAAGAATGCAGTACCAAGGTCCTGATTTATATTTGTTTTACTCTCTCTTTTCTAAGGCTAAATTTCAGACAAATTATGTCTGTTCTCTTGTTCTCCTAATCTTAAATTTCACTTATAATATTCTTCATTTTCCTGTTCCTGATAACAACAAAATCCACAATGAATGCAATTGGGTAAAAGGCAGCTAAGAAGATTTTATTCTAGAAGAGTCCTAAGTCAACCATGCTTCTGTTTTACCCCTGATGGGCCTGGTTTACACCTAGTTTACACCTGCTTTACCATAATAAAATATAGTGAACATTTGATGAGGAATTTTATGGTCACCTTAGCTCTGGGGCAATAAATACTCATTTTTGATATAGCCAGGAATATTGGTAAAATGACTTAAAATTCATCCTTAACAGATTACAGCCAGTTACATAATATTTGTTTAATAATTTACTTATACTATCAATTTTGAAGTTAGATAAAGCATTAATAACCTGTGACAATGTTAGTTTAGCCCTCGGCTTAAGGTAGGGAACCAGTGGAATCATTTTACCACAAATAACAGCCCCAGATCACTATCCGAACTCTGACTATTTTGTCCAAGTTATATGCTTTGTCTTGAGAAGAAAACAGCAACATACAATTAGGAAAGTAGGTAAAGAGTTATAAGAATCATAGAATTTTCTTTCGTAGTAAACAGACCAATGGTAGTAGTTGTTGAAGAAGTATAGTAATTATCATTTATTGATTGCCCAGAGCCAGACCCTAGGATGGTCGAATGGTTTCATTGTTCTGAATGCCATGCTATAATGGCTGTTAAAACAGCAGTGAATTAAAATGCAAGTATCGTGTTTATAATCTGGTATATTCCCAAGTGCCTCTGTGTATAAATGTCTAAATGACTTGCCTTTCTGTTGAAGTAGATGTTTCTGCCATAGCTGGCTCATCTCTATGGAAGAGAATAAAACTTGTTCACATTAAGGCATAGGTTTTTTTTATGTTACTTATAAGCCTATATTCTAACGTCTGTTGTCATAATCTCATAAATGTTTAACAAATAAAGTTGTATTTTATCATGAGCTTGTGATCAGCTTGCCTTGGTGCAGTGACGATACTTCTAAAAAATCTGTGACAGAAAATTTCTCCGGTTCCAATCAACTAAAATTCAGAAACCAAATAATGCCTGACAAATGACTGTTTATCCATCATACTTGGTTAAAAATAAGTATATCAATTTTAAATTCCTTAATATTCCTCTGAAAGTGGCCTGTTACGGAACACCACAAGATAGAGTGAAGATGAAACAAGAGCTGTGGAGAAGTGGGGAACATCTTCCTGAATCTTTCAGAGTATTATTGACTCTGCTCCAGCTTGTGTAAATGAATGAGTAAGGAAATCTATTTCTTCTCCTCCTGTTCCTGTCAGATTTCTTGTGAGAATCTGATTCACATTCAGAGTTTGAAATGGAAAATAAAAATAGAGCACTGTTTGGCTTCTGCTGTGTCAGATAATTACTTTCAAAATTCTGTAACTGAAAGCCAGTTGGGATTGGAACTGTGTTTTTGTTCCTGTGAAACAGAAATTCTGTCATGTGCAGCTACAGGATTTGACTGATACTCTGGAAGTTACTTTTCTACTTCGTGAGCATGAGTGACTAGCTTATCCAGTTACAAGTGATGGGAAAGCTGTTAAGGAAAGATAATTACAGAAAGTTACCATGCTTTCATATAATATAAATATTGTATCTGCAATACAGTTCTTATTTTGAATATAAAGAACAAAATATACAAGTTGCATCAAGTGAAATATTTTTTTGTCCCTACTAAATACATGTTGAACAGCATATATATATGTATCTATATTTTGGTTTTTTTTTTTGAAGGTGCAGGAATATCATTAGGCTCACACATCTGATGTCCGTGCCCAGTGTTAAGTGTCTGGCATTTTGTGCTTTTTAATGTTTACTACTATACACAGTACCATCCTCATTTCAAATGAGGAAACTGACAAAATTTTTATACATGGTCTAAATAGTGATAATTTAGAGATTTCTATTTCGGACTGAAACCTGTCTTCTGAGCATCAGACTCCTATAGATAATACAAATTTGATACTTATGTTTGAGGCTTTGCTGCCATTTCAACATTAATCTGTGCAAAACTGGACTCTAAGTGTCTTTCCTCACATGGGCTCATACCTAGTTTCCCCACAGAATCCTGTTTTTGGTAATTACACTTGCATGCACTCCAGTGTTCAAGCAGCACACCTGAGAATCATTCTTAACACCTCTTTCACAACCTCCTCTCCCTAAACCCAGTCTGTTAGTGAGTCTTGTTGGCTCCTCATCTAAAATGCATCTCACATCTGTCTGGTTCTCTTCATTTGACCCCTCTCTACTCTATTTCATCATCATCTCTCACCTTAAATACCGCAATAGCTTCCTAATTGGTCTCCCACTTTTCCTCTTGCACCATCTAAATTCTTCCTCCCTGGCAGCCAGATTGATCCTTTTTAAACAAAAATCTGGTCCCATCATTCTAGGGTTTAAAATCTTTCTGTGGCTTCCAAGTGCATTCAGATTAAATTCCAAATTCATGACAGACTAAACGGCGTGGTGTGGCCTCTGGATGCATTCCCAGCCTCGTCGATTGCTGCTCCTTCCTTTAGCTCTCTCAGCTCCACTTACTTTTCATCTCCTCTCATAACAACTTCTATTGTTCCTTTATAGAACTTACCAAATTACAATGTTTTAATCATCTGCGTTTTAATGGCTGGGTCCATCACTAGACTCTAAACTCTTAAGTGCAGGTTCACCCTGTGCCTCTGGATGATCAGCAGATAGCCAAGCACTGGCGCATAGTAGAGAGTCTGTAATCATTGAACAAAGGAAAGTTGAAGGAAGGAAGTAGAATTTCAGAATTTACACACATAGTAAAAGGAATAACCAGAATTGAAACATGAGCCTCCTGGTTTCCATTGTTTCTGGTTTCATCTCTTTTAATAGATTGAATAGAAAAATTTAAGATTAGATTTTTAAAAATTAGCGATATTTAGGGAGGAGAGTAAAGAAGATTCAAGGGATAGCAGGGGTATTCTGATCATATATTCAGCCCATGAAAAACCTGGAGTATAGTTCAAACAAAAACAATGTGATGGGCCTGGTGATGTTGACATCATCAAAATCATACAAAATTAGATGTCTCACATCACTTGAGTACTGGCCATCAACCTTGTCAATGACAAAGAACTAATATATAATCTGGTGGGAAGCTCATCTTACTAAAGCCAACACAATAGGTGAGATGGATCTCATAAGTGGAGATACTAAGTATAAGTTTGAATGGATATAAATTGTGATAAATTAACAATATCCATTTCACAGTCGAATGAATATGTGGGACTATCCCCAGAATATATTCTTAGATTAAAATGTTTTAACAACAACACCTTCCACCAGTTACATGTATTTATTTAAGTTCCTTCCTCATTAAACACTTGAAGATTTTATTTTTAAGGTTGAGAATCTAATGATATCAGGAATTAACTGACACAGATTTCAACAAATCTTGCAAGAATGAATTCTCCCTTTCTATCTCAAGTGGTCTCAGTTAGGGCCTTCTTGAAAACTCTGTGTGTCTCCAAAGTTGACAAATTCCAGCCCCAGCTGCAGTTGCTTGGTTACCAGTTCTCAGCACTCAGAGGGTAACATAGACTATTTGAAGATTTGAAAATAATAAGGGCGTCCCATTTTTCCATTGCTTACTCTATTATAAGCAAAATGGTAAGCCGAATCTAACAGGTTTTTCCATTGGTGTTACTTAATTGTGGGCAATGAGTGGCAGAAATTCAACAATAATGAGAGAGAGCAAGAGAGAGATTGCGAGATTCCACAAACTGGTAAATATTAATAGGTACTATATCCAATAAAAATAAATATTACTTATTTGACATAACTTTTGAAAAAATTGTTTTATGTTGCTTTTAAAAATATATATATTTTTTTTGGTGAGGAAGATTGTCCCTGAGCTAACATCTGTGCCAATCCTCCTCCGCTTCTTGTGTATGTGATGCTGTCACAGCATGGCTTGATGAGCAGCATGTAGGTCCACGCCCAGGAACCAAATCCGCGAACCCCGGGCTGCTGAAGCGGAGCCTGCAAACTTAACTGCTGTACCACCAGGCCAGCCCCTAAAAATAATTTTTTAATGAAAGTTACTGCTATTCACTGGACATTTGTTGGAGGTGTGTTTAAATCTATTTAATTTCTGTCACTCTACCTTGAACTTTTGTCTGATTTTTGCTTTCACTTGCTTTTTCTCTTTGTCCCACTCTTTTCTTGCTAGATTTTTCTTTTTTTAGGTCTCACAATGGACTTTTATCTTTTCTGTTTTGTTACGTGGTCTTAGATCCAAGGTTGGCTCATGCTCATTTAGTCTTCGTTTTGCTTTGTCCCACTTCTCCTAGCTTTATTTCCCTCTTCAAGACACTGTCATTATGCAGTGGTGACATCATTCAGTCATTGGGGACAAGCCACTTTAAACAGCAATCACAAGTAGATCAGAAATGTTACCACTAAAATAAAGAACGCTGATGAAATATAAATTAGTGCTAATATACAGTGGATATATTTTTGGATGGATTTTAGAATGGATATATTTTTACTCTTAAATGTTGATAATATCATGTATGGAAGGTATTCATACCAATATTTTTGTATGCAGTACATTATTTTGATTTCCAATTGTAATAAAAAACGGTTGATGATATCTTTTTAGAACACATACAAGATATTTTCTTAAATGTATAGTCATTTATTTGTATCTATAATTTTAATGTTTTTTTAAATATTAGATTTATTGCATCAACAAATTTGAAATCATAGTTTATAAAATATGGTTCTATTTCAATTCTCTGGTAATATATGTATTGGATTTTTTATCTTTTCAGTGTCAATATTTGAAGAAAGGTTTTGGCATGTTTGCATCTTGGATAACCAGAGAGTATCATATCTTGTTAAAATGAAACAATAGTTCCCATATTGGGACTAAAAAGATTTTAGTGAAATTTAAAAGTAAATAAAAACAGCAGAGGCAACACATATGTGAGGGGGTGGGGACTAAATGTACTGTGTGTTGTATGATCCTTAAACTTTCCAGCAGCTATAACTTTCTCATATATCAAAGATTCCTCTCTGCAACCTTAGGTTTTCTATTTCTATCACTGGGATTTATAATACTCTATGGTTACTATATCTTGAATTACCCTGCCTTGTTAATTTTTTTAAAAATTGTAGTCAAACACTATGTTATTAACATGATGCTTGTACAGGTTGTACAAATACACATTTTTCACTCTGTAGATTCTAATGAAACAAGATATTTGTCTATTTTAAATTTGTTCTTGCAGTGTTTTAATATTTCTTATCATGCAAACTATTCTTGAGCATATGAAAAAATTCTAGAACTATCTGCCTCAGGATATAGTTTATATTTTATATACATGCACTTCTAAACAGCCACTTTTAGATTGCTTATCCAGATTTTATAAATATTATTTCCATTAGTATTTCATGGATTTTTCATTCTTGTTTTGGTCTTAAATGTTGCTGTTTCTAATTATGCTGAGAGATTGTGCTTTCAGAGATAAAATTAAAAAGGTAACTGAGAAAACGTTAGCCTTATGATTCAGTTTATACAATTTATCTTAGTCCCAAAATGATTTTTTTACCAGTATTTATTCCTTAAATAAAAAAATCTTTTGTATAAATTTTGATTTTTTCAGTGACAATTTTGTATTAGTGACAATTAATTCTACATACTACTGTATAGCACACATTTCAAAAAACTGCTCTAGGTGTGACTATAAGCCTCTATGTGAGATAATAACTTGCAAAAAAATAGTAATTAAAATTCTGCCACTGAATAAATGTGGAGTTATTGAGAGCTCGCAGCAGAAAGTTGCCCTAAGCAGTATCCTTATATTTTTCTATGATCTCAATTGGTATTTATCCAAATCACAGTAAGTAATAATAGCCAGGCACATACTCATAATTTCTGACAACTAATAAAAATAATGCTCTTTTGCATTCTAAGATTCACTTATTCATTAAACAAACAGATTTTGCAAGCCATGCACCATCCTAATTTGGTATATGCAAAAATAAAAGATCTCTTTTCTCCAGGAGGTCAGCTCAAGGTGGAAAGATGTTCGATTTGTGAAATGGTGTGTGCCGGAGACAGCTGGCTGCCCACAAAGATTCTCACCCTCCTTCTATAGAGGTACCCCCTCTATAGGGAGTAGGACTGGAAAATGCAGGCACCTTCTATAGAAGGGGGTACCTCTATAGAGGGGGTACCTCTATAGAAGGTGCCTGCATTTTCCAGTCCTACTCCTGTTTGTATCTGTTTCTCTTGAATGGAATAAGAATGGAAGGGATTCATTCACGCCCTGTCCACAGGGCAGCTAGTCCTGTCTCTTTTCCTTCTTTGCCTGTGGAATGCAGAGGGTCCAGCAGAGGGCCCTTTGGCCCCAGGTCATGCCAGAGCTGCAAGGTGGAAGGAGCTGGAATAGAATCCACCCCCTCCAACCCCTCACCACTACCGCAGAGAGGCTGGACTTTATGCGAGTTGCATGTGTACCTTTCTTGTGGTAACCCGCTGAAATTCTAGGGTTAGCTCTAGCTGTACTTGAACTCACATAGTATCCAATGTGCAAGGTATGGTTAAGTGACATGCTAAGTGTCTATGTGGAGTGCAGTGAGCACAAGGAAGAGTTAGTGTTGAAATGTGTGCGATCACGAGCATTGAGAGGGCTGATTTCAGAACTAGTAGGAGTCTGTGCTATGCTGTCCTCTTTCCCTCAGTTTAATTTCATTTCAGTTTATTTTATTTTTCCTTTTTTAGGGTTAGAGTCTGTATATTCCAGGAGGCTAATTGGAGATGCAGGTCAATATCTTGTAGAACTGGTTGACCCACATTGGGATAGCAACCCCAAACCTCATTAACAAACCAGAAATATTACTTTCATATTCATAAATTTGCTTTAAAAATATAGGTGAAACAATTACTCTATTTCTCTAAAGTCAAATACAAAGTAAACTAATGTATTATATAGCAATATAGGGGCCTAAAAAAAGCACTCAGTGCATACTAAGGAGTCTGTCATGTTGACATTTTTACATCAATGTCGACATAGCAAAGCCATCTTAATTGAGAAATAATCGAAGACCTTTTATATTATTTTTAGCATTCTTTATTATTTTCTTTTTGTTTTCCTTAGTTGATTCTTCTAGTCTAATATATTTTTAAAAGTGGACCATGAATAGAAAGCTAAGACTTAAAGATGTTTTTCTTATCATTTTTGTTTCTTATCATTTTGTTGTGATGTAGTTGTTACTTTTTTAAAAAAAAAATGAATACTATTTGGATAATCTATGAATGCTGTAAATGTTTCTCTTCTGAATTCATTCTCATTCTTGTTTTAGAGAGAAGAGTGCTCTACTTATAAAAATGCCAAGTTCCCATTACATATTTCGCTGTATTTTACACTGCTTTTTGAAAGACCAAAACAGAATTGAATATTCATTATTGGCTGAGTTCCTGAACTTTACCCACAAAGGATCACAGTGTATATGTAAGGATTACGTTAGTTTTGCCATGTTACGATGTAATGATTATAGATACATGTTATTCGTTTTCATTTCACAAGTAATGGATATAGTCATTGTAGGAGCATTTAAAAATGCAGAAAAAAGTAAAGGAAAATTTTAAAATTACCTTTTGCTCCATATTTCAAAACTATTTCCCATTAACATTTTTCTGTGCCTTTGTAGAGGTTTTTCTCTGCCTACATATATATTTGTTGAAAAATAAGATTGTTCCTGCCCAAACTATTTATAGTTTCTTTTTTTATGTTTGAAAACTTAAATAGTCTTTCCATCAATAAATATATTGATACAACAGCATTCTTAGTTGTTAGATAATATCCCATTTTCAAATATACCATAAATTATTTAGTTACCTATTATCCAACAGTTTGTTTTCAATGATTCATTATTGTATAGAATTTTGCAGTGAACCTCATCATACTACCAATATTGTAACCCAACTTTTGTTTAGTTTTGTTTTCATTTGACACTTCTTCTATGGCTAGGAATGTATCATGACCTGAGACAAGTGTCAATGATTTTAAGAGTGTTAATTCAGGAGTCATGTCTCCTACACATGGGCAATTTACTAGCTGCATGACCTTGGGCAAGTTATTTAACTTTTTGTCCATGTTAATTTATCTCTATAATATGTAGTGATATCCATCTTTTAGTGGTGTTGGAAAGATTACATGGGTTAGTGCAGATAAAGTACTTAACAGTTTTTGGTTCACAGAATGTGTAGTTATTGCTTTTTTAAAAATTAATGAAGTAAAAGAAAGAGTGATAAGAACTAATATGGTGCAATAAAAGTCAATGACTCAGTTGAAAATGTTGACAAGAGACAAGGTGGAAACCTGTGACTCAAACCACACAGCAGGCTGGGGATTCCAGTTAGATCAGGGACCGATGTGAATGTCTGAAGTGAATGAAGCAGGTGGAAATGTATATGGTTATTTTCAAAATGACAAAAAAGACAAGGGCATGGTCTCCTAGAGTGGAGATAAGCATGTTTTTGTTCAACAATTCTATAAATGACTTTGTGAAACTAAGTGGCTGGCTCAAGAGCTGTTCATTGTTTGATGGCTTTTTTTTACCTATTGCCAAATGTATAAAACTCTAAGATGGTCTCCAGCATGTCACCCTGACCAAATACGAGATTGTATATGTTTTTTGTTTCTGTTTATGTCTTGACCATTTATACACACACACACACACGTATATATTTTGAGGTATAATTGACATATAACATTATATTAGTTTCAGGTATACAACATAATGATTTGATACTTGTATATATTGTAAAATGATCACCTCCATAAGTCTAGTTAACGTTCATCAGCATACAAAGTTACAATTTTTTTTGTGTGTGTGTGATGAGAACTTTCATGATCTATTCACTCAGCAACTTTCAAAGGTGCAATACAGTATTTTAACTATAGTTACCATGCTGTACATTATATCCCAGGACTTATTTATATTTAGTCTTCCTGAATTGTCTACCACTTTGCTATAGGCTTATATATCTAATATTTTTCTTTTAGAATTATTAAATATATATAAAATAAATCTACCACTTGGTAAAATCTATTGCTTTTTGGCCTCATTTTATTATTTTTTCATTGTTTTAGTGACATTTGTTGTTATTGATATAAAAGTGTAAATATTGATAAGTTATAAGTATTGATTAAAAAAAGTATTAGTATTGATATAAAAGTAATTTGGGGTCAACATCAATCTTTTCCTCTGTTGTTTCTTTAGAAACGACAAATTATGCTTAAAGGACCAATCCAAACCATCAATATTTTTTCTGGCCCTTTAATTTTTATTTTATATTTAAAGTTTTAATCCAATGGGATTCATTGTGGGTATTATATGAAGAATTGTTTATTTTTTCCAAGGAAGAACACTTTGTTATTTTGGCAATTTTAACTAATTATATCATTCTTTTTAGTCACTGATTTGAGATTGTGCCTTATCATAGTTTACATTTTCTCTCACATATATATATGTGTGTGTGTCTATATAGAGAGATATATATATAGTCTTTATTCTATTTCTCTAGACAGTATTCCTTCTAGTCTTTCAATAATATCAAACATCCGAGTATTTTATCCACTTATTGATCATTAATACATGGTTTATATGTAATATATCACATATTTAAGAATACAGGTCAATGAATTTGGATGGATGTTTACACCCTGGTAACCACTCCCTTGATCAAGATATAGAGCTGCATTGTGCACTGCTATAGCCACAAGTGTTTACTCAATAGTTGAAGTGTTACCAGTTCAAACTGAGATGTTCTGTAGTATAAAATGTGTATCAGATTTTGAAGACTTAGTGTGAAAAAACGTGATATATCTCATTGATAATTTTTTTATTTTGATTTCAGAAAGAGACAATAATGTTTTAGATATAAAGGGTTATATGAATATATTATTAAAATGGAGTTTACTTGTTTCTTTTTTACTTTTTTAAAATGTGTCTGATAGAAAAATTGAAGGTGCATATATGGCCTGCATTATATTTCAGTTGACCAGCACAGGTAGAGATCATTTTTACCTCTTCAGATATTATCTTACTTCTTTCCCCCTGAGAACCACTGACCTGATTTCTCTCACTATGGATTATTTTTGCCTATTCTAGAATTTTATATAAACGAAATCATGCTGCATGTACTCTTTCGTGTCTAGATTATTTTGTTCAGTTTATCTTCAATTTTTATCCCTATTGTTAACTTGTATCCATTCATGAATATATCATCTTTGTATATCAATTCACCTGCCAATGAGCATTTGGGTTGATTCCAGTTTTGAGCTCAAATGAATAAAGTTGCTATGGCCATACATATACACGTCTTTATGGACATATAATTTCTTTTCCTTTGGGTAAAGTGAAATTTCTAGGTCACATGGTAAGTGTATGTCTAACTTTATAATAAATTGTTAAACTATTTCTAAAAGGATTGTGCATTTCACATTCACAGAGTAAAGTATGACAATTCTTATTGTTCTGCATCCTCACCTGGAATTGCCAATCTTTTATGTTAGCTATTTTATGACATATGAAGAGGTATATCATTATGGTTTTAATCTCTCTGCTGACATCTTTTTAGGTACATATTGCATATATCTTTTTTACAAAGTATCTGTTTATGTATTTTGTGTATTTTTTATTGAGAGGTTTATTTTCTTATTATTGAATTACAAGAATCCTTTATATATTGTAAATATAAGATGTTTGTAAGATGTATGTGTTAAAAATATTTTCTTCCTGGTTGTGGCTTGCAATTTCATTTTCTTGATGGCATCTGAAGAAAAGAAGTTTTTAAGTTTGATAAAATCCAATTTACATATTTTTCTTATCTGGTTAGCACTTTTTTTGGTCCTGTCTGAGAATTATTTGATTATATAAGATCTTCAAAATTTGCCCATATATTTTCTTTTAGATGGTTTATGTTTTAGCTTTTGCGTTTAAGTCTATGATCCATTTTGAATTGATTTTTGTCTCAGGATTTGTTCACTTTTTGTCTATACAGACATCGAGTTGTTTCACTATCATTTGTTAAAGGAATATCCTCTCTATTAACTTTGTCTAAATTAAGTGACCATATATGTGTATCTCTTTCTGAACTCTCTTATTCTATTTCATTGATGTCTATTTGATTACTGTAGTTTAAAACTAAGTCTAGAAGTCAAGTGGTCCTGATTTCAAAATCCCCCAAATTTGTTTTTTTCTTTTTCCCAAGATATTTTTGCTGATATAGATCTTTGCATTTTCTTATGAAAATCAGGGATTTTTATTTGAAGTCATAAATCTATACATTTATGTATATATATATATTTAATATACTATATAAATTATACTATATATAAAAATTAAATTTATATACTATAAATTACGTATACTATAAATTTATATATATGTAAATAAATTTGGAGAGAATGGACATTTTAACAATGTTGAGTCCATTAACATGGCATAATGCTATATTTATTTGAATCGTCTGTACTTGCTCTCTCTCAGTAATATTTTGTAGTTCTCAGTGTAAATGTCTTGCATATTTTTCATTAAATTTATTTCTAATTGTGTTTCTTTCTTGATACTATTGTAAATAGTATTGTTTTGTTTAAAATGGTTTTCTAACTTTTTCTTGGTAGATAGAAATGCATTTTTGAAAATATTGATTACTGTTCTGTGACTTTACTAAATGCACTTAATTTTAGCAAATTTTTGTATATCTTTAGAATTTTAGATAGATTCTTCTGTTCTCTATGAAGAATACCAGTACAGTTTTTAGTAGAAAAGATTAAAATGAGCATCCTTGCCTTGTTTCTTAACTTAAGCAGAAAGCAGTCAGTCTTTTATCATTTACTATACTCTTAGCTGTAGGTTTTTAGTAGAAACTCATTGTCAAGATGAGATATTTCTGTTTCTTTTTATTTTTTGACAGTTTTACTATGAGTGTGTGTTGAATTTTTCAAATGCTTTTTCTGAATCTATTGAGTATTCATGTGATTTTTATTCTTTATTCATGTAATGGGAAGATCTATATTGATTGAATTTCAAAGACTGAACCAACATTCAATTTCTGGAATAGACCCACTTAGTCATGATGTGTCATCCTTTTCATTTAGTGCTGAATTTTTGTTGAGAATATTCATGGGGAATATCGGTCTATAATTTTCTTTCATTTAACATCTTCGTCAGATTTTGGGATCAAAGTAATAATTGTGCTTTGATGTTGTGCATGATAATATTAATTCTTCATTGAAGGTAAGAAAGAACTCAGCAATGAAAACCTTTGGGTCTGATGTTTACATTATGATAAGGATTTTGAATCCAAATCAACTTCTTTGTTAAATATATTTTTATTTCTTCTTGAGGCAGGTTTAATATGTTGTTTTCATGTTCTGTTTAATTTAATTAGTTGAGTATTGACATGAAAATCTTCAATTTATACCTTTAGTATCTTTTTTTTAAACCACTTTATTGAGGTATGATGAACATACAGGAGCTCTACATGTGTAATATATACAACTTGCAGGGTTTGGAGATAAGTATACATCTGAGAAACCATCAGCATAATCAATGCCATAAACATATCCATCAGCTGCAGAAGTTTCCTCCAGACCTGTTTATTTATTTCTGTGTGTTAAGAGCACTTAATATAAGATCTACCCTCCTAGCAAATTTTTAAGTGTACAATACAGTACCGCTAACCTTAGGTACTATGCTGTACAGCGGATCTCTAAGATTCATTCGTCTTTTACAACTGAATCTTTGCATCCTTTGACCAACGCCTCCTCTAGCCTCTGGTGACCACCATTCTACTCTCTGCTTCTATGAATTTGACAATTTTAGATCTCTCATCTATATGAGATCGTGTAGTATTGGTTCTTCTGTGTCTGGCTTATTTCACTTAGCTACAATGACTTAGGATGAAAATAAAAGAAGTGGGCCGGCCCCGTGGCTTAGCGGTTAAGTGCACGGGCTCCGCTACTGGCAGCCCGGGTTCGGATCCCGGCGCACACTAACGCACCGCTTCTCCCGCCATGCTGAGGCCGTGTCCCACATACAGCAACTAGAAGGATGTGCAACTATGACATACAGCTATCTACTGGGGCTTTGGGGGAAAAATAAATAAGTAAAATTATAAAAAAAATAAAATAAAATAAATGAAGTTACTTGGATCAAAAAACGGTGGCTGGTACATAGAGAGAATGATATTCTTCACTTTCGACATTTCAGGTTATTCTCCATCATAACAATAATTTTAATAATTATACTGGGAAAGTCCAGGTAAGACTTATTCCCCGCTACTCCCTCCATAAACTCTCAGTTTCAGACACAATGGATGCTTCTTTATGTTTCCAAAGGAACATTCCTACCGCTGATTCAAAGTGCAATATTTGGCCTGATTTCCTTGTCTCTATTTAATTAGTCTTGCCATTCAAAAAATTTTTATGGAACACTCACTATTCTGAAATTTCAGAGTTGCAGGATTTTGGCAATAACCACATTCAGTAAATGCCTGCTAGGGGCTAGGCTAAGTGCTTTAATATATATTACATACATTTTGTCCCATATGTCAACTCTTTTAACCTTCATGAAAACACTATGATCTCTCTATTTTAATCTGCATTTTGCATGAAGAAAGTCAAGCTGAAATATTTTTTGTTTCATTTATTCCAAAAATCTCTGAGATGGCTACTGTTTTGTGTTTTGTTTGTATATATTCGGATAGAAGCTGGAGATACAACAAGGAAAAAGATAAATATTCTCTCTGAGTTAGTGGAGTAGTGAGTCAGACAATAAGTAAACAGGGGAAGCATCAATAACAACAACAAATACACATACACGCATACATACACACATATGTGTGTGTGCGCATGTAGGAATGTGTGGGTGTGTATACACACAAGTACAAATTGTGACTATGGGAGTTTTAAAATATTTCTGAAAATACTTTCACATTCTTATCCTTCAGAGTTGATTCTGAGCTGGCTTTGGGTGACTCAGCCAGTCTTGATTCTAAGCTGGCCTCAGTGACTCAGTCTTGATTCTAAGCTGGCCTCAGTGACTCACTTATGACTAATGGAAAGTAGTGGGGGTGATGCTGTGTGACTTCTGAGGCCAGGTCTGCAGACACCATGTAGTTTCCTCCCAGTTCTCTTGGGGAAGAGACTGCTCACTCTGGGGGAAGCCAGGGACCATGTAAGAAGTCTGACTACCTGACACCACTGCTTCTTGCAGTCTTTAGCTAGATAATCGTATGCCTGGCTAAAATCCATGGGATTTAACATTAGCAGGAAGAAGTAAGGAGCAAACTGGGGGAAAATTAGCAGTCTTTCCCACAATGTGAATACTTACAGCCCAAGGCCATTTCTTAATTGCAATCCAGTAGTCTCTTAATTCCTTATTTGTACTTATTAGTCTCCTGGATATCTTCACTTTGCCTCTTTTTTGAAGTGTTTTCGGTTCAACATGTTCTGATATAAACTCATATTACTCCAAGAACTTGTACTTTTCATGGTCATTTGTTAAACATATGTGTATGAAGCAGCTACTAGGTGCCAGGCACTATGCTAAATATGCGATAAACTTTGTATTCCCCAACTTAAAAAATACCACATGTGATCACTCAGTCCTGAGAGCTGGAAACATTCATTCATGTGACAAATATTCATTTATCATGTACTCTATGACAGGGCGCTATTCTTACTACAGTGGTTATAGCAGTAAACAAAATACAAGATGCCTTTAGGAAAGTCACATTCCAGCTGGAAGACAGGCAAGAAACAAATAAAAAAGCAACCTATGGTGTGATATATAATGGTAATTGATATGGAGAAAAATAAAGTAAGTGAGAAAGCAGGTAGTTCTGGGGCTGAGGATGCTATGTTTACTGGGGTGGTCAGAGAAGAATTCACTAATAGATGACCTTTGCAGAGAGACCTGAAGGAGAAGAGAGAGGGAGCCATGCATATATATAGCGCGAGAGCATTGCAGGCATATGGAGCAGAATGTGCAAAAGCCCTAAGGCAGGGTTCCCGCTAGGGAAGTGTGAACTGATAGAAAATTTGGTTGGAGAGGCTGTGTAGAATCAGATCATGTAAGCTCTGGTTGGAAGTTATGGAAAGAAGCCACACCCACCTGGACTTTGTCACTTAGCTGAGAGCTTTCATTTTTCAACCTGTTAATTTCATAGCTTAAGGTTCACCTTTTTATAGTATATAGCAGTTCACAGATCTCCAATGGCTAGTGGAAAAAAAGGATGTTCAAAGAAGGAAAAAATACTGCAGAGGAACAATAATTGTAAAGTTTTAAACACAAACTGAAAAGAAGAAGCCATTTTTATCACATGGATGGTGGCCATGGGGGGGAAAAGGAGTGTGAAGTCAGAATCTCTCTAAAGTTCTTGACATTCTTTTTCATACTTATCATGGAGTTGTGCAATAAATAGTCAATATTGGCAAAGGTCTGAAGCATGGAATTATTTTGCTAGGTTATAAATAGGGAATGTAAAGTGAGAAATCACTTTGGTGAGCAATTTGACAGTATTGTGTAAAGTTAAAGGTTCTCCTCTTCTACAACCCCTTTACAAGGGAAACTTACCTGTGCACAGAGGAAATGTACAAATACGTTTGAGCATTGTTTTAATAGCCAAAGAATTAAGCAATCTAAAACAAAGAGCAAGGATAAATAAGACATGGCAATCTTGCGTGATGGAATGCTATGCAACAGTCCTGTCCTATCAAAGAATCTGACTTACATGTCTCAACATGATCAATTGTCAGAAACATGTGAACTGAAAATTTCTAGTGACAGAAAACTACATGGAGAATGATGGCTTTTTAATAAAAATGAGCACAAGGAAAAAGTGCTGTATTTTGCTTATGGATACACGTGTATATAGAAAAAGTATAAAACATTCATGACAAGATTGAACATAGATTAGGGAAGTATAAATATGGAGATTAAACTACATCTTAATGTTTTCTTTTTCTTAAAAAATTGCAAATCTATATGGTTAAACATTAAAATTGGGCAGCAGAATCAAAGGACATCATTATACTATTGTCTGTACCTTTCTATATACTTATGGTATTCCATAATATAGAAATAAATAAACATAAGAACATAGTTTTAATTAAGCACAATATATATTATATATATATAATATTTAACTAAACCCATTATATATAATTATATAATATATATATAAACTGTATAGTTTATATATCTAAAAACATTTTAAATATATGCAATAAGTTTAGTTGCATAACTCTTATTACACGAGTATGATTATGATATAGTATATATAATAATAATGAGTACAGTATATAATATGCATTATGTATTGTATATACATATGCAATTACTTATATATGCATATATAGTTGTAATTAATAGTTTCTTCCTGAATCACAGAAAGAAAGAAATAATACAAGTTGAAGAGAGATATTTGGTATATATTAAGGAGGTATACAGGATACTTTCTAGAGATTTAAAATAGCTCAAAATATCACAAAGAATGTTTTGAAAACTGCAAGTTCTTTGACATGCTGCACACATATTACACAGGATGAGGCTTGTGACTGCAACTAAGTGAGGGAAATATATCGTGTTTTATCTACTTGATTCTCAAAAAACATGAACAAAATTATGTTACGTCCTTTATCTTGTCAAATAGCTTATGGATTCACTCTGTCACCCAAGATAAAACAATCATTCATTTACAAACATTTCGTCATCACATACTATATGCCAGGCATTTAGCTCTTTAAAAGGTGTTGACTTTATGTAACCCATTTTCCCCAACTTATTGTTCAAAGGACATTTTTTCTTTAACTCCTATCTAAAAATAGTTTAATCCTAATTTAATCCTTCTTTAACCTCAATTAAATAAAATATACTTATGAGATGCTGAAATATAGAATATTTTAAATTGGTACTATATATTTATTTTGTGATTAATGGATGCTGAATAATTATAAAATATCACTGAATCCACAATGTCTATTGATTACAGCCCACAAGCTTCCCTAAATATTTGAATTTGTATTGTACATACACTTGGGCACAGATGAGGCCCCTTGTCGGATCATTGTAAGATGAATTCTTGGCTTTTAGCGAATGAAAATCAGTAACTTTATTAGATGTTTCCTAGTTATTGTCTATAGTATGAATTTTGGAAATATTCTTACAAATTTTTGAAATTTGCACTCTTTTAAATTTGGTTTTTGTGTATATTTTTTCTCCGTTTAACCACATTGCAATCTTTAGAAAACACAGGTTATGCATTTTTTAAAAACATACATTTGAGGGGCTGGCCTAGTGGTGTAGCAGTTAAGCTGGTGCACTCTGCTTTGGCAGCCTGGGGCTCGCAGGTTCGAATCCTGGGTGCGGACAGACACATCACTCATCAAGCCATGCTGTGCTGGCATCCCATATACAAAATATAGGAAGATGGGCACAGATGTTAGCTCAGGGCCAATCTTCCTCAGCAAGAAGAGGAAGATAGGCAATGGATGTTAGCTCAGAGCCAGTCTTCCTCACCAAACAAACAAACAAAAAAGAACAAACAAATAAAAACCACATAAATTTGGGGGCCAGCCTCATGGCATAGTGGTTAAGTTCATTGCGCTCCACTTTGGTGGCCTGAGTTTGCGGGTTTGGATCCTGGGCGCAGACCTACATCACTCATCAAGCCACGCTGTAGTAGCAACCCACATACAAAATAGAGGAAGAGTGGCACAGAGGTTAGCTCAGGGCCACTCTTCCTCAAGCAAAAAGAGGAAGATTGGCAACAGGTGTTAGCTCAGGGCTAATCTTCCTCAACAAAACAAAACATAAATTTGCTCAAAAGTTGCACAGTGTTATACATGTGGCAATGTTATACATGTGGCAAATTATTAATTTTAATAATTCAAATTGATTAATAAATATTGAATGAATAATTGAATGAACTTTTTGAGTATAAAACCTAGAAATATAATATGTTTACTCATCTATAAAATGAAGAAAATCATAGCTACCTCTATGATTTTTGTACATAAAGGGCACAGGATTGTATCTGGCAAAGAATAAGCATTCAATAAATAGTACAGAACATTTTAATGTTAGTAGCCTATAAATAATTTAAAATGCATAAAAGGCCCACTACTCACAAAGAACTTGTATCATTCTCAAAACCTCTAGTAAATGGTTTCTTGTCTTCTAAAATTTGAGTAGGATTTAATTGTTTATACTCGATGTCATGATTTTATATTAATGCATAAGGTAATCATGATACATGGAGATAAGACAAGACGATTCATGGCAGGCTTTAACAAGTGAAATTGAACTATTCCTAAACCATGTGGAGATGGGTAGAGGGAAGAGAGTAGAAATGACAGAACTCCATGTAGTCCCATCGGGGGAATGAGCTTTCCTTGATAGAGGAAATGTTTGGGGTCTTCTAATCCAGGACTTGCTAGTTGAAATGGTATTAACTTTGGAATGCAAGAGCAACAGCCAATGCACTCAGGTTACTGTGAGATGTGGTTATTTAAAATCTAGTCATTTTTTTTCCTTCACTCTTTCTGCTTTGAAAGTTGAAAACTCCTAATATATTAATGTGTAGATATATGAGATTTATGAATGACTTTATGTCTTTCATGATTTTATTTTGTCTGATCTTTCCATGTCCCTAGCTCTCTATAGAACCCATTTCAGAGAGGTGAAGAGACTTCTTATCTAAGAGGGCCTTATTAATAAATGGTGGAATCGGGATGTGGACAGAAGCCTATCAGACTCCCACCTTCATGTTCTTTCCACTGCCGCGTTCTGCCTTCGTGTTACATATAAGAGTGCAGCAGATTAATTTATAATTCTGAGGCGTAAACCAGTGAAACCTTTCAAAAGGGTTCTATCAGGGTTTGTCCCTATTCATTAGGCAGAAACAAAGTGAAGGCAGCTTAGAGCAGAAAAGAACTTTCATTCCAATACATTTTACATTTGTGAACCAGATGTATTCAAAAGTCTCTGACTAGACAAAATACTAAACTACTCCAAAGAGCAGAGAGGTATTTAGTAAAAATAAATATTTTTATCAACAAATATTGATACATTATTGCTACATGTAGGCAATGCAAAGTAAAAAACTAGTCCTCATAAGCTTTCCTGATAAACTGAGTAAGGTGGGAAATTATAGGAAGGCTTAGGGAGCCTTCTCCACGCAGAGTTTATATTAGAACTAGATGAAAAATCATTATGTCATGAGGAATGGAGTCTGACACAGCACACCAATGAGTTAGGGAGAATTATTATCAGCCTCATTTTACAGTGGAGGGAAACTGGGTCATAGAGCAGTTAAGTAACTTATTCCAGATTGCATAAGTATCCTCATAAAAGTTCAGAAATTCTGCCACCAGAACTAGGCTCTTGACTGTCATTCTGCTGTTTCCTCTGCTGTGGTATAATATATCCTTGAGGGCATTGCTTTTTTTTTTTTTTTTTTTTGCTAAGGAAGATTCACCCCGGGCTAACATCTGTTGCCAGTCTTCCTCTATTTCATATGTGGGTCACAGCCACAGCATGGCTGACAAGTAGTGTATGTCCGTGCCTGGGATCTGAACCTGCGAACCTGGGCTGCTGAAGCAGAGCACTCAAATTTAACCACTAGGCCACGGGGCCAGCCCCAAGGACTTGGCTTTTTATTACATAAATTTAGATTTGCTTCTCTCTGCATCACAACCCAGTAACTAGACTACACCACGTGAAAGTCTATCTTGTCCTCACTCACCACTATGGAAAGGCATGTTCTTTTATTCTCTCATTAGTAGATCCCATGCTAATCTAATACTTGAATTGAAAAATAGATTTTTAGGTCAGCATATACATTTTTTTGCAGAAAAGAATTTAGCTGATTATAAAGATGAAGAGAGACATATTTACTAGATAGTAGAGATATGATATCTGTGCATGTTAATGAAAGATGTCTTAGATACAGCAAATAAATGCAGAAAGAACCAAAAAATTACAGATGTGAAAAACTTAATGCTGCCTCTTGCTTTTCATTTAAAATGAGAGATTGCCACCATTCTGTCCTTCTCTGCTCCCATGGTGTTTTCCATTTTCACTTACAATTCTCTCTGGACTCAGTCTATTTTGAGTGTTAATTTGGATGCTAGAAACTCTAATGTTGAGAAAGAAATAAAATATGAAGATATAAAATCATTTAGTAACCATTCTTCAGTCTGTAAGACAGCTTATCTTAAAGCAGTTTCAGGAAAACTTATTTTATATGAATAAGATAAATAATCCTACAATTAGTTAAGTGTATTCATCAATCCCTTTGGCGCTTACATAAAGCCTGGTTTTAGAGAATTTTGGTACTGCTTACACTATCGTCTTTTTTTAATTTTGTCTTTTATGATGATCATGATTAATTCTTCAAGAAGGTTCTAAGAGATACACCTATTTGTATTTTCTAACATCTTCTATAGGGTTGGTACCTATTTTTGCTGTCGTATATAAATTTTAAATAATTTTTCTCATATGTGATTTGCAATAACACATTTATTTGTGAGTTTTTCTTCTAAGGACCTTTTAAATCTTTGATTTGCTTGATTTAATTTTATGTCATTCAATAAGAAAAACCCTCAGCAAGCGTGATTTGATCACTTTTAGGATTATTCTCTGCTAAGACGTATAAGCTTCTTCTCTTGTGTGTTAACACTTTCCGTGACCAAACCTTTGTCCAAAACCAGTACAAAATGTGACTTCAAACTAACTATAACCCATATTTTAATTTAACAGGCCTTATTAACAGTCTAGAATTTGCAGCCATGTAGAAAACATCAGAGAAAGGAAGAGATTCCAATAAAGCTAGAAAAAAATAGGTAAATTTTGTCTCTAGTGAATTTGCAGCTGGTGATGGAAAATCATTTCACACTTCAGAGAAGTTATTGAAGCAGAAATGAAAAAAGAGTCATCATGAACCAGGCTGTGATGTTCTGCTATTTGGTAGATTAGATAACCAAGAGAAAAAGCATCTAGAAGCAGTGTAAAGAGTTTCCAAGATAAAGATTTTTTCTTTCTTTTAGTCTTAAAATAAACTAAACAGATATATTTAAATATGTTGCAAAAATAATGTAGAAGAGAATGACCCCAGAATTTAATGTACTGATAAAATCTGAATAAAAATAACAAATCGTGAAAATGAGACATTCTATTGATTTGCAAGGAAGGAGAAAATTGTTTCAGGCAAAGTACTGGCATAGTAAGGACTCATTGTTACGTTTTATTGACGAGGAAACACATAGATATTAGTTTTATACAATTAGGTTCAAGACCTAATACAGCAGATGAGTTTGGTCTCTGTAACTATACTCAGTTAAATGATGAATACCTTCCATATCTGTTACAGTGGAAGGTGGTACATGAAGATGCGGATAACTTTGATTGATGGTTAAAAAAAAAAAACTACAGTTATGTATTGACAATTAGGTAGCAGATTTTCATTATTATTACTATTTTGAACCAGAAGGAATTTGCAATCTGTTCCCCTCGTCAGCTCATTCTGACCTTCCTAGCTTGGTAATTACAGCAGGGGCGTCAGCTAATTTGTGCTGATTCACATTTCCACTGTACAGGGGCAAAGGTTCCCTGTCGCTGGGTACAGCGGAGCTACAAGGAATCTTAGGTGTTCTGGTTAAGACAAGGAGGGATGGGAACAGAAGATCTCACCCTCCTGATCTTACTTTCATGCCAAAAGCCCAGTCCCAAAGGTTCCTTGTAGAGGGAGATCATTGTATAGGACTACACACTTACTCCCCACTCCCACCCCTTAAATTAAGTAGCTAAAAAGGTTACATTTAAGGATACATTAAACTAAGAAGGTTATGTAAGAAGAGGCATAAACAGTTCCCTCCTATGTCTTTACCAAGAATGCCTGAGTTCTTGGCATTATATATAATCCATAAATTGCCACTCTTATATAGAAGCATTTATAAAGTGATATGTCAGAGATAAACAGACTAAACTTTTTAGTCTATGTCAGATTGTGAAAGAAAAAGAACTTGGGTTTTGAAATCGGACAAAGCGTTCAATTCTATGCGCCTTGCATTACTGGCTGTATGATGATGAGGATAGACTGCTGGTTGCAGCCCAATATCTGATTGCCTGTTGTAAAATTTTAGTGATATAAACATCCCCTTATATGTCTGCCAGCATAGGAATAATTTATCCAGCGTTCTTTATAGCATTTGTGGCCATGATTAAGTGTTAGAAACTGGATGTTAGTGTGAGTGGTATGTGCAGTTTCATACAGGCTCTTAAGAAGGAAACAGTGTGCATGCTTTCCAGTTTCTCTTACTTTCTTTTCCCTTGGCTGGGATGTGACAAAAGCAGAAATGAAAGTCTGGGATCCACACATGAAAGCCATTGAGGATGGCAAAGATGCCTTGCTAGCAATAGATTGCTTATGTCTGGACTCCAGGAGAGAAAGAAGTAAGCTTATGTTGTATTTTACACCTATTTGTTACAGTAAATTATTCTCTGCTTTAAACAATGACCTTAAACAAGTTTCTTAATCTCTCTGATATTGGGTTCTCTTACAAGAAAAAAAGAAGATAAAACCAAATTTGCAGTGGTGTTGTGATAATTACATTAAAAAACCAAAGTATTCAACTTATATTTGGTGATATTATCCCATAAAAGTTAAGATCATGGATTTTGGTGTTGTAGAATCCTTCATGTGGGTCGGTCTTAGCTGTTAATAAACTGTCCTACCTAGGTAGATTAACTCTCCATAGCCTCAGTTTCCCCTCTATTAAAAGGTACAGTACCCACCTCATAAGGTTAATATACAGATAAAATCATTAGAGTTTTCCCATATATATTATTAAACTTACTGTAAAATATGGAAATTTTATTTTATTCCTCCCACAAGTGAGAACATCTTTCATATATTCAGAGACATAATTTTTGAAAGAGAACATTGAATATGCTTCCTGGCCTGTGAGAGACAGCCTCAGATCCAGTGGAAGGAGGAGGGATCTTTGCAGATACAAGTAAAAAAGGAAGAGGACCTGGGCTGTTTCCCTACACCCCGTTGGCAAGGAATGAGATGCCAGTACGAGAAGATGAGCCCCAACTATTGTCTATAGAGTCCTTAAGGGACTTATGGAGAACAGAGAAAAAAATGAGATTTGTTTTTGTGTTATGTGATATCCACTACATCAAATTTCTATTCAAAATTTCTTGGAAGTTTGACTTTGTACACTAAAGGGAGGCAACTCTTTATGGAGAAAATTTCCTGAGTCTGGATTTAAAGCTGGCAGAGAGGTTATCTATGCACAGACAGTCTCATATGGGTACAACTATTAATAATAATGACTTAATAATACTTATTACAGGGTCTAGAATAGTAGTTACTCAAAAATACTTGCTAGTTATGTACCAACATTATGTTTATCCTTAAGTATGAATATCTTATGTGAACATAGATTTTGTCTCTTTTGCTCTATGACATATGCTCAGAACATAGATGATGACAGAGTGAACTCTCAATAATATTTTGAATGAATGAATAAATGGATAACAAATGAGTGAAAAATGAGTAAATTATTAAATGCGTGATTAAGTAAATGAAAGAATGGGCAAATAACTGATTAAATATAGTCATGTGTCACTTAATGATAGGGATATGTTCTGAGAAATACATCAGTAGGCAATTTCATTGTGCAAACATCACAGAGTGTACTTACATGAACTAGGCTAGATGGTATAGCCTACTACACACCTAGACTATATGGTCCTCAGTTTATGGGCCCACTGTCCTGTATGAGGTCTTTCCTGACTGAACCGTCCTTTGCGTGCGTAACTGTTGGTGGATGAGTAAGTGCTTGTCAAGGAGTAGGTTATATGGTTTCTTGAATATGAAGAGCTTATGGCCTCAGAGACACTTGTGTTGTTCTTTAGCATTTTATCAAGGTATAATTGATATATAATATACTCACATATTTAAAGCACACAATTTTATAAGATTCGTCATACATATATACAATCGAGAAGATCAAGATATCCACCACCTCAAAACTTTCCTCATGCCCCTTCGGAATCCCCATCTGCCCCTCCACCCCCATCCCCAGGCAACCATTTATTTACTTGCCTTTACAGATAGATAAGTTGCATTTTCTAGTGTTTTGTATAAATGGCATCATGCAGTAAGTATAGTCATGCACAGCATAATGACATTTCGGTCAACAACGGACCATATATATGACAGTGGTCTCATAAGATTAGTACCATATAGCATACGTGTGTAGTAGGCTATGCCATCTAGATTTGTGTAAATACACTCTATGATGTTTGCACAATGATGAAATCACACGTATGTGAATCCCAGTGTCCTTTCACATCCTTGCCAATATTTGATATGGTCTGTCTTTATAATCATTGTAAAGGTTTATAGTAGTATCTCATGGTGGTTTTAACTGAATTTACCTAACGACTAATAATCTTGAGCATTTTTCCTTGTGCTCATATTCTTTCCAAAGTTTTGCAGTTTTGGTTTCACTATAGTACTCTGGCCCATCTTGAGTTAATTTGTTTATATATGTGAGTTATGGATGGAAGTTTACTTAATTACACATGTATATCAATAGTTCATGCTTCATTTGCTGAAAAGACTATCAGTACTCCCCTGAGTGGTCCTTGCACATTTGTTGAAAATCAGTTGGCCATATATGTATGGGTCTTTTTAGGGACACACTCTTGTTTTTCATTAGTGTATTTGTCTATCTTTATGCAATACTACACTGTCTTGACTAGTATACTTTTATAATTAACCTTGAAGTGAGGTAGTGTGAATCTCCAAATTTTTTTTTTCAATATTGTTTTGGCTGTTCTTGGTTCTTTGCATTACGATTTGAAATTTAGAATCAGGTTGTTCATTTGTAGAAAGAAACCTACTGGAAATTTGAATGAGATTATGTTAAACCAATGAATCAATTTTGGAGAGTAGACATCTTAAAAATATTGAGTCTTCTGACCCATATACACAGCTCTCCCTATAATTAGGTTTTCCTTATTTTTTCTTAACAATGGTTAATTTCTCTTAGCCTTGTGCAGGTCCTTCATATATTTTCAAAATTTGTTCCTAATTATAAAATATATTGATACTATTTTAAATAATATATTTTGATTTCAGGTTTTGTTTGTTGGTACTAGTATAGAGAGATAAAACTGATTCTTGCCTCTTGATCTTGTATCTTTCTATCTGGCTAAACTGATTTATAAGTTCTAATAGCATTTTTGAAATCCAAGAGAATTTTTTACATAGATCATATCATCATCTGTGAATTCATACAGTTTTACTTCTTCCTTTCCAGTCCAGAGACATTTTAAATCTTTTTTGCCTTATTTCCTTGGCTGAAACTTCCAATGAAATGTTAAATACAGTGAGGATAGCATATACCTTTGTTGTGTTCCTGATCTTAGGGAGAAAGTGTTTCATCTTTCAAATTTAATCGTGAAGTTAGATATAAGTTTTCCATAGATGGCATTTATCAGGTTGAATATGTTTCCTTCTGTTTCTAGTTTGTTGATAGTTTTTATCAGAAATAGATGTGGGGTTTTGGCAAATTCTTTTTGTATGTTTATTGAAATTTTTGTATTTTTTTCTCTTAAGTTTGTTAATATGGTGAATTACATTTGATTTTCAAATGTTAAGTCAACCTTACATTCCTGTAATATTCTCAATTTGGTCATGACATACTATCTTTTTCATTCATTGCTGGATTTGATTGACTAATATTTCTTTGAATTTAACCATGTTTATGAATGATAGATATTTTCCTGTACTTCTCTGGTAATATCTTTGTCTTACTTTGGTATCAGGATAATCGTGGAATTACAAAATGAGTTGGAAAGTATTTTATTTCATATTCAATTTTCTGGAAGAGTTTGGGTAGAATTGCTTTTATTTTTATTTTTTTAATGTTTAATGGAATTTACCAGCTAAGCCATCTGGGCCTGAAGATGTTTTTGTTTGTTTGAATGATTGATTGTGTTTTGGGAAACTTTAAACTACAAATTCAATATTTTAATAGATGCAGGGCTATTTGTATCATTTATCCTCTTGAGAGAGGTTTGGTAATTTGTGTCTTTCAAGGGATTTGTTCATTTTATCTAAGTTTTTTAATTTATTGGAACGAAGTTGTTCATAATATTTGTAAAATTTTAATGATGTTCTCTCTCATTCCTAACATTGATAATTTTTATCCTCTCCTTTTCCTTATTAGTCTGGCTAAAGTTGTATTAATTTTAGCAATTTTAATTATTTTCTTAAACAATCCTCATACAAGAGCCAAGTGTTTTGAAGAACTTCAAATGTAAACCTACTTTACTTTGGAAATGTAGAAGAAACCAAAGATCAGTCTCTATGACAATGTAGAGTTATGTGATATTTATTTGGTAATTCTCCATCTATTTCTTCTTTGATCAAGGAGGAATGGAACTTTCATCTCGATATTATTTCATTCTAATTCACTTGCAAGAATGCCAACAATTTAGACCCTCATATGTCTTTTAAACACAATGCTGATTCTTTATCCTGTGCGTTTTAGCCTTAAGCCAACCCGTGTGACTCTTTCTTCCCTTGTTTTTTTCAGGTTATTTAGACAGTCTGTCCCAACATAGCAGTGCATTTGAGCTCTATTTATAATGGCTAACCTACCCAAATTGCATTGTTTTTCACCTGTGAACCTATTATTACCTTTAATATGCATAGTGTAGAAAGAGAGAGAAAAAAAACAACATGGGTATCCATATAAACCTGTTTTTGTTTTATATTTGCATTTCCTTTTTCAATACTTTTGTAAAAATATATGATACAATCAAGGACAAAGAAAACAACTTGTTGTTACTACATAAGAGAAAATTTTGTAGGTTTACTTTATGAAATATAACCCAACTGTTCTATATCTACTTATTTTCTAAGATAACCCACTAACAATACATAACACTGCTCATTTTTCCATTTTTCTTCCTCCATTTTAATTTGACCATAGTATTATCATTGGTCCCTGCATGAATTTTTACCCTTTCTCTCCCTCCATTGTTTTTTTCCTCAGTATTGAGTACCTCTGAACAGATCATGTAAATAAATAAGAAATAATTACCAATGCTATGCATCTCTCTGAATTCTTACGCTAGCCAATATCCCTCTTCCTCTCCATAAACAATGAGTCTCCTAAAATCTAATACTTCTGGAGATCACTACAGCATTATGTAAGGTTACATTTGGGAGGTAAGAAAGAAAACTTGCTTTTCCTCCCCATTTGATACTATTCACTATAGCCCTACCTTCCAATTCAATCATTTCCTCTACTATGTCAAATCCACTGTGTAATTCATCCACTAAAATTTTTATTCCTATAATGTTTTTCATTTCCAGATGGTATTTTTTCAAATGTCTGTTCATTTTTGATGTTTTTTTGTTGTTGTTGTTGTTGTTAGAGCATCTTTGTAATTGCCTCATTTATTTCTCTACTCATTTCTTTCGCAGTATAATTTTTCTGTATCTGATTGTACGTCTGCAGTTTTTGATCACTACAGAGCAATTGTTTCTCAACTTCGATTCTCACTTGTGATGGTCCGCCTTTTCAGGTGTTTTATATTTTTGTTGCTGTGGTGAAGACATGCTTAGTTTTTATGGGTGGTATTTCTGCGGGCCCCACTTGGTGAAATTTTCTTCTATAGAGTGTGTACAGCTATCTCAGCTGGTAATAGGGGCATGCCGCTGTCCCTGGACTACTTCAACTCAACTCTCTCCCTGTAATTCTGGCAGAGAGCTAGTGTAGTAACCATTCCAAGCATCTTCATCTTCACAGCCTGGTTGTCACGGGAATCCGCCTGTTGCTCCAGTCTGACTCCTTGCCCCTTCTGGCTACTGGCTTCTCCCATTCACTGCTCCTCCTGCCCTGCCTCCCAGCGTCTGCTGCCTTGGCTCCAGGTGCCACCCTGACGCCCAGATATTCCTGTCCCGACTCCAGGGATTTTAAGCCTTAGCTGTTAGGCTCTGAAATCCAGGCATTTTTCTGCTTTAGCTTCTCTCACTTCCCCACCATCCCAAACTCGTGTTGTTGTGGAGGGATTCTTGAAGACCAGCAGTATTTCCAGGTGATTCATATCCTGGACCTTGTTGAGTAGAGAAAGTATTCCATGAAACTCTCCAGAAAGTTATTCCTTTGTTTTTCTCCTTTCTCTTTTTAATACGTGTGTGTGTGTGTGTGTATGTTTTTATCTGCTTTTTCCTTAAATATTGATGGTGCAAAGTAAGTGTTCTTGGTTCCCTTACCTGTTTTCTGGATTTAATTACTATCCACGAAAACCTTTATATTTATAATCCGTATCTTTTATTTTCTGGTGTCCCAGTTATCTTTCAACTGTCCAGATCCACTTACGAGTTTATAGATAGCTCAAAACTCAATTTTCCTCAACTATCATCATATTTATAGCATCTTCTATTTTAAAACCCTCACTTACATTTTAGTGTCTCCCATGTTACTTTTAACCTGTAAAAGGCATAATTATCTCCAGAGTCCCCAAGATAGTTAACACAGCGCCACCCTGGACTCTACTTCTTCTTCCTTCTTATGTTATAAAATCAATCAATTTCTCAATTTTGAATAAAATGCCTATTTACTGTCTCTCTGATGTGTCCCTGTGTTACATCTTTTTTTTTATTGAATAAATTTGATGTGTAACATTGTGTAAGTTTAAGGTGTTCAGCACGTTACTTTGATATATTTGTATATTATAATATGATTGTTGATGAAACAATATTTATCACGTTACATAATTATAGTACAATATTATTGTCTATGTTGATTATACTGTGCATTAGATATCTATGGCTTATTTACTACTCATTGCAAGTTTTTACCCTTAAAGACCATCACTCTTATCCCCCTCCTTCATCCCCAGTAACCACCATTTTGCTCTCTGTTTTGTATAGATTTAACTTTTATAATTCCACGTATGAGTGATGTCATACAGCACTTGTCCTGTGTTGCATCTTGATTTTTTTTTTAATGTAGCCTCTTCTCAGGTTTTATACAGCCTTGCGCCTTCTAAATCAAATCCTACATTGCATTCTCTCTCTAAAATTCAATTCCGCATCTGTTGTTTGCTCTCTCTCTCTCTCTTTATGTATATATACATATGTATATATATATAAACCTCCTTTTCAAGGTTAAAATAATTGCATGGATTTTTTCTTTTTTCAGTAAGAATTTTAAACTACTTGAGATGCCGTTCAAGGACCTGAGCCCTACGTACCTCTTCAGACTTCTTATGTGATCTTGTTCTGTAGGCTCTAGAACTTAAGCGTGAATGCCGTTTTCTTTGTCCTTGAATTTGCACTTACTTTTATATTGTCTGGTCCTTAATTGTTGTTCAAGTTGGTTGGTGCTTAGTAAGCGTTCAATACATAGCTGCTGAAATATCAAACAGACACGAGGATCACTCATGTGTACCCTATGATCATGAATATAGATGAGATCTTTAAATTATACAGGATGCATTATGAATATCCGAAGAAAAATATAATAGAAATGTACAACAATTCATCAGCCTCCAATTGGTATTTATTTAAGAGGAAACATATAATTAACGTGTAATCATAAACAAGGTTGGTATTTAACGTATGACTATTGCAGAAGATGTGAAAATGTATCTACAATTTTGTATGTTTAGGTTTTTCATGTATGTGTATGTATGTGGGTATGCAATAATGTCATTTGGCTAAAGTACAAGATTCCAGCTTCTCAAGCTAAGGAGTTCAAATCTGAATTCTCTTATTAAATAGCTTTGCAACATTGGGCAAATTAACTAAAGACAACAAGATTCAGTTTGTTACTTTAAAAAATATGGAGATAATATTATTCATAGATTTACTGTAAGAAAACATATGTCAATCTTTTAGCAGGATATATGACATATACAACTGTATCATTTTCCAACTTCTGTTGTAACAAATTATCACAAACTTCGTGGCTTAAATAACACAAATTTATTATCTTACAGTTCTGCAGGCCTCAAGTCCTAAAATCAAGGTGTCAACAGGGCTGAATTCATTTGGGTGCTCTAGGGGAAAAGCCGTTTCTTTTCAAGCTTCTAAGAAGCTGCCTGATGTCCTTGGCTTGTAGCCCATTCTTAAATCTTTAAGCCAAGCGGCATAGCATCTTCAAATATCTCTCTTTCTGTGTCTCTCTTTGTCTCTCTCTCTCTCTCTCATTCTCATTGACCTCTGCTCCTGTCATGATATCTTTCTCTGACTCTCCTGCCTCTCTCTTTCTCTTACAAGAACATTCGTTACATTGGCACACTCAGATAATCCAGGATTATCTCCCCTTAATTTATTCACATTAGCAAAATCCATTTTTCCATATGAAATAATGTTAATAGGACATAGGACATGGACATTTGGGAGGGTATAGTAAGTGCAAATTATACTTTTTGTAGGAAAAAGAGTGACAGGTTCTACCACTCCAAAGTCTGCTCCAGATACTAATTAATTAATCATAGGGCCCTAGTTTTATAAGGGATGGGAAGGGACATCTTAAAGAAAGATTATCTTCTCTAGTAAGCTATAGAAAAACATAAACCTTTACTTTTGGCAGTAGACTTTATATTTTCTAGTTTAAAGTTTAAAGTCCTACAAGGCAATGTGAAACGATTCATTGCTCTCACCGAATTTTTAAGTGCTCTTTTTCCTACCAAGCCTAATACAATTGGGGAAAATGCCTGAGTATGTGTAAAACATTCTTTGGATCATGTTCAAAGTCTTATTAACATTGTACCTGAAATCATAGGTCTTTTACTTTACTCATTTGCCAAAATAGCCATTTCTGAGTTAAGGAAATTTTGAGGTAGGCTTATAGCATTCTTCCTGTACTCCATTTTAAATTATGAAGTCAATGGCAGGGACACTATATCAATAATTACTTTTTTATATAGCAACAATTGCACTATGCTCTTGGTGCTTAATAAATTTTCATAATTATTAACAATAAAAAAGGGGTACACTTTACAAGACATAATGAGCATAGAATAAGTGCATACTTTGAAGACATTTGAAAACTCTATAAACCATCCTAATCAAGGTAATGAAAACATTGCAGTCAATCACTTGTACCCCCAATCCTGACAACCACCAGTTTGATTTCTCTAATTATAGCTTAGTTTTGTCTGGTCTATACGTTTATTCAGATGGAACCAATATATCTGCTTTTTTATGTTTGGCTTATTTCCTTTCGTATACTGTTTTGAGATACATCCTTACAGATCACTAGTGGATTAATTATTTCCCAAACACTCAATGGATTAAATCAACAAGTATTTGTTATCTCATGGTTTCTGTGAGTCAGAAATTCTGGCATGGCTTCTCTGGATGTCTTTGATTCAGAATCTTTCATAAGGCCAACCAAGTCATCTGCTGGGGCTGCAGTCATCTCAAGGATAAATTTTGCAAAAATCCACATCCGAGTTCACTCACTATCTATTAGCAGGTCCCAGATCCGAGCTGGCTGTTGGCTGGAGACATCAGTTTCTTGCCATGTGAGCTTCTCTGTAAGGATTCTCATGTGTGGCAGTTTGCTTCCCTCAGGGCACCAAGAAGGAAAGAGAGAGAGCAACAGAATTATAGATGACAAGAATGGGCAAGCATGACAGAAGTCATTATCTTTTATAACCTATTTTTCAAAATGACAGCCCATCACTTTTATCTAATTAGAAAGAGTTACTATGTCCCACCCACACGTAAGGATAGAGAATTACGTATTTGTGTAAACAGCAGGAGACAGTAATCACTATAGGTGATTCCAATAGCTGCCTACCACCGTCTGTCCTCTGACACCCCAATGATTCATAATGCTCTTACAAAATACACTCACCCCCACCCAAGGTCCCCACAAGTATCACCCCATTATAGAGTTAGCTCAAAGTCCAGAATCTCATCATCTAATTCAAGTCCAGGTGTAGATTAGGCTCTTTGGGTAAAGGTCCATAAGAGTGTATCCTCAGATACAGTTCTTCTTAGTCTGTAGTTCTGTGAAACTGTAAAGACATGTTATTTGCCCACCACACACACACCATGATGGAATAGGCATAAGAAAACCAGGATATATTCAAAAATGACAAAATTGGAGACACAAAGGAGTCACTGCTCCACAGAAATTTTGAAATTCGGTTAGGCAAATACTGGAAGTTCCTTAATGAGGTCTCAAGGTGTAGGAATAATTTTCATGACTCCACTCTACGGATTTTTTTTTTTTTTCTGCAGTCTGTGTCATCCTTTCTCTTTTTATATAAAAGTTAGGATGCGTTCTGCAGCTGAGAAGGTTTCTTAGCTGGCATCCTGCTATTAGAATTTTGTAGATCCATCAGCCTCTTTTCCTAGAATTTTTGAAGAAATGTCCCTATTAAATTACTATATTAAGTTTCATTAAATTAAATTATTAAGTTACATTAGAACCTTTGTTGAAATTCAAGTTATAATAAATGTGTGTGGGAAGTCTACTTTTTGACCCTATATTCTGTCACTTTAATCCGTATGTCTGTATTTACACCAATGTAGTTTTCTTGTGAGACCTGAAATCAAACAGTGTAAATCTGCCAGTTATGTTCTTCTTTTCCAAAACAATTTAGGCTATTATGTCATTGGCAATTTCTATGTAATTTTTAGAATCAGCTTCTCAATTTCTACAAAAAAGCCCATGGTGAGATTGATTGGAATTTCCGTACTCTATGGATCAACTTTGTGGAAAAACAATAATTTTATGGACGCTTCCAATCTATGAATATGCCATAGCTTTTCTTTTTTTTTTTTTTTAGCTTTTATTAAATTTTTTTAGCAATGACTTGTACTTTTCAGCAAAGAGAACTTCCCACAACTTTCTTTAAATTTGTTCCTAAGTATTTAGGCTTTTCGATGCTATCATAAATGGTATTGCTTTATGTTTATTTTCGCTTCTTGCTAGTATGCAGAATTGCATTCTGCTTGTAAATATTATCCTTGAATCCCTTGACTCTGCTAAATTCACCAGAAGAGTAGTTACTCTGTGTGTGTGTGTGTGTGTGTGTGTGTGTGTGTGTATCTAGGATTTTATAAATTAAGAATTTTTCTAATAACTAAATTTTGGCCTTTTAAATATTCTTCATTTGTTTGTTTTTCACTTTTCTGTTTTCTCTTATGTGTATTTTTTTTTTTTTAGTCTATTTTCTTGGAGTTTAATTTTCTCTTCTTTTTCTGTCTTCTTGATGTAGAAATTTAAATCACTGCTTTTTGACCTTATATACATATATATTTATATATATACATTTAAACCATACATTTCTCTCTAAACATAGCTTTAGCTGTATTTCACAAATTTTGATATATTATGTTTTCCTTATATTTCAATTCAATATGCTGATAAATCTTCTTTGGACTTCTTTATAGCCTATGGTTTATATAGAGGTGTGTTATTTAAGTCCAACTACTTGTCATTTTCTAAATATCTTATTTTCATTCATTTGCATTTCTTCCATTTTCATCAGAGAGAATACTCTGTAAGTTTTCATTCTATTACAGTTTATTGAGACTTGTATAATTAAATATAAAATCTCTCTTGGTGAACATTCCTTGTGCACTTGAAAAGAATATTTTATGTTTTTGCTGAGCATAGTGTTTTGTGAAGTCAGTTTGGTCACATTGATTGATAGCGTAGTGAAACTTCTCTATCCTTTATAATTTTGCATGTTTGTTCTATCAGTTACTAAGAGGGACATGGTAAATTTATTGCCTTGATTGTGTATTTCCCTATTTCTCTTATTATTATTTGTTAATTTTTGCTTTATGGATTTTCATGTTTTTTAATTAGATCTATGCATATTTAGGATTTTTCTATGCTCTTGATGTATCATGAAATTTTCTCCTTTAACTCTTGTAATATACTTTGTATTGAAATATATTTTGTCTGATATTCATGAACTTTGATTTTTTATGCTTATAATTATCTTGTATATCAACTTTCATCCTTTATTTTCAGTTTTCTTATATATTTTCATTTAAAGTATATTATTGTAGACAGCATGTAGTCAGATCTTGTTTTTTAACTCAACCTAATAATTTCTGCCTTTTAATTGGTATGTTTAGTACCTTTCTGTAATTGACTAGTTTTTTATTGAAATATAATTCACAAAACATATTTGCCCTTTTAAAGTGTACAGTTCAACAGCTTGTAATATATTCACAAAAATGCACAACCATCACAACTTTCTAATTCCAGAATATTTGCATCACCCAAAAAAAGAAACCCCGTACTCATTAGTAATCACTCTCCATTCCCCCTCCCACCCCCAGCCCCTGGCAACCTCATTTATTTAGAGGTTCTCTGTGTCATATGTTTTCATTTCTTTTGGGTACATACTTAAGATTAGCATTGCTGAGTCATATGGTACTATATGTGTAACATTTTGAAGATATTTTTCAAAGTGACTACACTATTTTACAATTCCATCATCAATGTATGAGGGTTTTAATTTCTCCACATCCTTGTCAACTCAGTGTGTTTTCTATCTTTTTTAAAATTTTAACCATCCTAGTGAGTGGTAGCTCATTGTGGTTTTAATTTGCATTTTCCTAATGATTAACAATGTTGATCATCTTTTCATGTACTTATTGGTTATTATTATCTCCTTCTTTTGTGTGTGTGAGGAAATTGGCCCTGAGCTAACATCTGTTGCCAATCTGCCTCTTTTTGCTGAGGAAGATTAGCCATGAGGTAATATCTGTGCCCATCTTCCTCTATTTTTTGTATATGGGATGTCGCCACAGCATGACTTGATGAGCAGTGCGTAGGTCTGCACCCAGGATCTGAACCTGCAACCCCGGGCCACCAGATCAGAGAATGTAAACTTAATCACTATGCCACCGGGCTGGCCCCTCATATCTCTTCTTTTGAGAAATCTATATTCAGTTTTTTTGTTCATCTTTCTGTTGGGCTATTTGTCTTTTTATTGTTCAGTTGTGTTGTTTATAAATTCTAGATACTAGAGCTTTATGAGATATATGGTTTGTAAATATTTTCTCCCACTCTGTGAGCTGTCTTTCCACTTTTCTTGATAGTGTGCTTTGAAGTACCAGAGTTTTTAATGTTGATAAAGTTCAATTTATCTATTTTTTTTTTTTTGGTTGCTTGTGCTTTTGGTGTCATAGCCAGAAAACATTGCCTATCCCAACATTACAAAGATTTACACCTATGTTTTATTCTAAGAGTTTTATAGCTTTAGCTCTTATATTTATGTTTTTTATTTTTTAATTCACTTTGAGTTAATTTTTGTATATGATGTGAGTTTGGGATGCAATTTCATTCTTTTGCATGTGGATATCTAGTTGTCCTTCAAAATTAGTTGAAAAGAGTATTCCTTTCTCCACTGAATTGTTTTGGCACACATATTGAAAATCATTGACGTTAAAGGTGCAAGTGTGGATTTATTTCTGTACTTTCATTTCTGTTCCACTAAACTGTATGTTTATTCTATCCCAGTACCACATGGTCTTGATCGCTGCAGCTTTCTAGTAAATTTTGAAATCTGGAATACCCACTTTTCCAACTTTATTTTTTTTCCAAAATGTTTTGGTTATTTAGGGTACCTTGCATTTCCAAGTGAATTTTATGAACAGCTTGTCAATTTCTACCAAAAAAAGTTGGAATTGCAATATTAACAATATTAAATTTTCCAAACATAAGATATCTTTTCTTCTATTTGTCTTTAATTTTTTTCAGGGATATTTTATAGTTTTCAGTGTATAAGTTTCCTCTACTTTTGTTAAATTTATTCCTAAATATTTTATTGTTTTGGATGCTCTTTTAAATTGATTTCTTAATTTAAATTTGGAATTCCTCATTGCTAATTTATAAAAATAAAATATATATTTTTATATAAATCTTGTATCTTGAAAGCTTGCAGAACTTGTTTTTTAGCCCTATTGATTTTTGGTGGACTGTTTAGGATTTTGTATATAAAAAATCAAGTTATCTGCAAATGGAGATACTTTTCTTCTTTTCTTCCAAACTGAATGCCTTTTTTTTTTCTTACTTAATTGCCTTGGGTAGAACTTCCAGTACAAGGTTGAATTGAAGTGGAAAGAGTGGATATTTTGTCTTTGGAGGAAAGCTTTCAGTCTTTCACTATTAATTATGATGTTAACTGTTGATCTATTGTAGACACACTTTATCATGTTGAAGATGTTCCCTTCTCTTCCTAGTTTGCTGATTGTTTTTGTCGTGAAAGAGTTGGAATGTGTCAAATGGTTTTTCTGAAACTACGAGATAATCATGTAATCTTTATCCTTTATAATGCTGATATATTCTATTATATTGATTGATTTGGATATGTTTTAAGCAACTTTGATTTTCTGGATAAATCACACTTAAACATGATGTATAATTTTTTCTATGTGTTGCTGGATTCAATTTTCTAGTATTTTGTTGAGGATTGTTGTGTCTACATTTATAAGGTAAATTGATCTGTAGATTTCTCTTTTTGTAATATTTCTATCAGGTTTTAGTGTCCATATAATGCTGGCTTCATACAATGAGTTGTAAACTATGCCTTCTTATTTTATTTCTTGGAGGAGTTTATGAAGGAGTGATGTTAATTATTTCAACGTTTGTTGGAAATCACCAGTGAGACCATCTGGTCTTGGACTTTTTTTTGTGGGTTTTTCACTATTATTCCAGGATGTTGCTTTTTAACATTACTGTGGAGCTGTGGGGGTGGGGGGAGGATGAGAATAGGGCACATTAAAACATCACAAAGCTCACTGTTAAATACCAGGATTCAGCTGTTTTTCTTGCTTACATTCTCCCTGGAATGCTGCAAGTCTTCAGTCAATTTCCAGAGCTCTGAAAAAGTTGATTTTCACAATTTTTGCCAGTATTCTCATTGCTTTTATAGAGGAGAAAATTTTAGAGGTCCTTATTCCACCTTTTTGCTGAAGACTCCAGTATGTTTATATTTAATATGATGATTTATAAGGTTAGTAGACATCAGCAATATTGTTTTGCTCTTAATTGTGTTTTGTTCTCACTTTGTGTTGTTTTTGTTCTCTCATGTTCCTTTCTACCTTATCTTGGTTTATTCAAAGATGTTTTTATAATTCTGTTTAATTCTTCTATTGATGTTTTTAGTTATGCATCACTCTATTAATTTGTACTGTTGGTTCCAGCGCTAAACAATATGCATTGATAACATAAAAGTCTATTTGGAATCAATATGGTACCACTTCACATATGACACTTCATATTTGCTACACTGTTGGCTCTGCCCTCTTCACCCATGACACTTCCGACTTTCCAGCTTTCACTTCACCCTTCAAACTCTCTCCACCAATGCGGTGCCTTTGTGACAGTATAATTACAATGACCTGCCTCTTCCGATTTTTTCTACTTCTGTCATACCTTTTAGTTAAATTACTTTATAAAACCCATCTTACAATGTTATTGGATTTTGCTTTGAATAGTCAGTTGCCTGTTTAAATTGAGATTTTTTAAAAAAGTGTACTATTTTTATATTTACCTCTTTACTGACCACTTTTAGATTTCTTCATTCCTTCCTGTTGAGCCAAGTTTCCTCCCAGTATTACTTTAATATCTTGACTCTTTTTTGTAGCTTTTAAATTTGTTTATTTCCTATTTGATATCTTTTAGTGTATTATGAAATTATTTATGAAAATTTCTATCATCATATTTCATTCTTTAATGATATTTACTGATAAGCAGATGTGCATTGCATACTGGAGACATGAAAATGAATGAAATGTAGTTCTGTCCCTCAATAAGAGTCATGTAAAGTGGGGGAGATGGAGGATTTCACTGAAAATATAGCACGATATGGTAGGTGCTGAAGGATAGGTAAGCAAGGGGTTCTTTCGCATCACAAACGAGTGGCAGCTTGTTTGGATGAAAAGTTCAGAGGCAACTTCACAGAGGAAAGGAAACTACTTACCTCTGGGCAGATGAATAGAAAATATCTAGTTTGAAGGGAATCAAGTGTGGACACTTTCACATGTTAGGAGCCAGATCATCCAGTTTAGTTTGGCTGAAAGTGAGTGTGAATGGTGAAGTGCCCAAAGATTAAGTGAGACACCTAGACAGGAGCCAGAGGAAGATGGATTCCCTCTGAAGGCTGTGGGAGGCTCTCAAGTGTTTTATTCAAAAAAGGATCAAATTCAAATTTTAGAAATAACACACTGAACTACAGTTCTGTTCCACTGTGGGGGGAACAGAAGCAGGAAGAGAGGTCATGAGACCACTTAGGAGATAAATGCAATAATCTATGTTAGAAAGTATGAGACCATCAATTAACCCAGGGTAACTGTGGTGAAGGGAAGGCAGTGGGGATCTGGGAGATTTGAAAGAGATAGAATCACAAGAACTTAGTTTTTAGTCAGGAGAAATGGAGAAAGACAAGTCATTAATGCATGCAATTTCATCTTGCATGACTGAGAGGAGAGTAAAATAGCTCTGGTTATTCATCATGGTAAGAAACACAAGAGAAGGTAAAGAATTGAGGTCAGGATTGTAACTGAGTAACATACACCTTATGATTCAAAAGCTTTTGAATAACATTTTCGTTCTAAACAAGCTTAACTGAGAGGAAAATTCATGCACAGTAGCAGACTGCAGATTTTTATTTCTACATGCAGAGTTATGTGGGCTCAACTCTGGGTTGAGTAACCCCTTACTCTAGCACAGAAAAACTTAGCAAGACACTGTGAACTGTCTTCCTCATCGTGCCTCAATCCACAGTTTCTCTCCATAAAAGGAGCTTCTCCATCCCCATTCCCTGCATTTTCAGAGTTAGGATCCAATATTTGAGAGTTTTGCATTGTGCTTTCTTGTGTTGAGTTAGCTTTCTCATGTTCTTAAATTAGTCCTCTCCTTAAGGAAAAAAAATATGTTATTCAATAACTAGGATATGTTTGGTGACCTTAAGACAATTTCTGCTGAGTGATAGGGTTAAGCCTAGAATGCAAATAATGAAGGAAAAATTTTGATGAGAATTAAAAAAATATTCTTGAATAATATTCATTCTCTTATAGGACTGGAGAAACAGGACTGTAAATTGAGACTCAGTGTCCTTTCCTCTGGGAAAACTTTCTGGCAAGGGGAAGTTAGTTTCAGTTCATGCCTCTATCAGAACATTGACTACTCTCTGGGTCTGTTACTCTTTCTTGCTCATTGCACTGAAAACTTTTTGAGAACAGTGAATCTTGTCTGATTCATTTCAGCACACTGCTTGATACATGGTGGGGCTGCAATTAATTTTTTATTCCATTCAATACATTGAACTGGTTTTAAACCTAGAATAAACACAAGGACTGTGTTGATACATGCCAGAGATATAGCCGAATAGACATGTAGAAGTCACAGGGCTTGGTTGAGGGACATGTGAGATAGATAGGCAGGGATACAAATCCAAAACATTTCAAGACAGACTTCAACAAGACATGCAGTCAATTGAGTAAACATTACCTAGCAGTACCTGGCCAACTTAATGCAATCGCCTGGGAGTTACAGCTGAATTCAGGACAGAATTTAGCAACCTCAGGCACGGCCAGCAGAAAGATGAAATTCTTAAGCATCTCAGAATGAGAATGAAGCAAAGGTTAGAGGCTATGCATCGAAATGAGGTTGTACTGTTTTGAGAGAGGGCTGCAACATATTGTGACTTTTCTATATAACTGACCCAAATAAAACCCAGAACCCTCGTTTAATAACAAAAACAACAATATTTATATAAAAAAGTAATATATACTCATTCAATCAATTAAACTAGGAAAGATATATAAAGGGAAATTGACTAGCTCACTACAGTGGAGCCTCTTTTTTCTGCCCTCCCTCAGTGTAACTTGCCTGGATTATATTTTTCCCTAACTTTCTACACGTTCACGTTAATAAATAGGAATATACTACTAGGTATGTAGTTTTATTGCTATTTATACTTTTTATCTAAATAAGACCTTATCTTCCCTATTGTTCCACCATAGGATTTTCTCAATTAACAACAAATTATGAATAGTTTTCAGTGCTAACATATTCATAGTATTATTTTAAGGATAATTCATAATTTATAAAACAATCCCCTTTCAGCTTGACCTTTAGATTTTCTTTTTGGCTCTCAATGAATAAATATTATTGTTATGTGGATATCCTTATATACAGGTGCTTTAATTTTTCTTTTTTTTCCAGGACCCAAACATACTTTACTGGTTGCTCTTTCTCAATCTGGTCCCTTTGGCTTTTAAATTTTGAAGCACTACAGGTTTCAGTCCTGTCCTTCCCTTTTTTCCTTTTCCCTCCACCTCCTCATTCACTAGTTTCCTTCTCTAAGAACATACATAAAGAAATTAAAGGCTAAAAACTAAAATTGAACAGGAGACCTTTGAATGTTTGCATGGACCTCTGACGTTTCTAGTTAAACGCATACCTTATTTCCTTACTCTCATCTAATTTCTTAACATTTTGATTGATTAACTTTAGCTTTGTGGTTGAATGAAGATTTATTGATAGTTTTTAATATAACTTTTTACATGGTAATTGATGCATAATTAAAACTGATGGTTGCACATTTCTTTTTTTGCATGAAGAGACTCTTGTGTTAGTTACTGAGAGACTGTTATTATTTGATATGTTTTTTTTCCTTCACGTCACTTGTTAATAGTTCAGTTGAGTTTTGTTTCATCTGCTTACAGTTTAGCTGAAATGTGACACATTCTGGAATGAACGACGCATACTAAGTTTCAATAACATGTGTCTCCTATGCTCCTCACATTTCTCTCACATGGTATCACTTGTATTTTATGTGTGGGAGAAAGTGATAATAGTGGAATTACTATATAATATCTCTGACTTTATTTCTAGCTTCCACTGGAATATTGTAAATATGACTTTTCTACTCATAAAAAGTATGTAAATTATTACAATTTTAAGTCAATGACCTATCTTTTTAACATAGCTTGAAGTCCTAACTAAAACAACTTTCAAAATTAATTACTCTGCCACCATCTTCTTACCCTTTTAAAGTTATTCTTCCCCAAGGGATAGAATATTATCTTAGTGAGGAACTCTGCATTAGAGTGAAAGCTATAAATTTTTAGGTCCTGATGCTAATGTGGTGAATAAATAGTTTTCTGGGGGGAACTCATGTGAGTCATATTAGCTCTCTAAGTGCCATGGGTTACTACTTAACATGACAAAAGAGACAATTTAGTAAAGTAATGACAGAGAAGTGTCCATTTTGCTTTACTTGGGTGACTATATTTACTTTTCTTTCTTTCTTCATTCTCCTCCCCTTTTCTGTTCTTTACAAAGCAGTCATTTAACCCCAATTTATTATGTGATCAGATACATAAAGATTATCTTTTCTTGCTTTAGGACAATATAATATCTATCCTTCAGCAAAAAAATGCCATTCACTTTGCAAAATCTCATGACTCTAAAAGTATATTCCCGCCATGTGTGTTATAAGACCCTGCTGCTGCTCTCTCAGCCATATTTCTAAACTGTCTGCTAAAAAGAGTTCATTGTGTATGACTAAAATTAACTTTATCTTCTGAATATTTTTACATATTTCAATGTGAAAAATGATGGAAATCTCTCTTAAATAATATAGTAGCTAGCTAGACTTACAACGTAATATTTTACTGGTAAGAAAATCAGTGCCATGTCTATATCCAGAGTATTTGTACTTCACACAGTCTACTCCAATCCCTTTCATGGGTGTCTCATTGCTGCCCACACTCAAAGATGACACATTTCTATTCTGATTATCTGTATCCAAGATCTTTCTATCCATGTTGTAAGATTTCTACCTTTACTACTACCATCACTGCTCACTCATTTCATTCATTTGTTCACTCCTTCATCATTTCTTGCCTTACAGAACCCAGTACAAAACATGTGCTCTTCTAGTATCTTAAAACACACTTACTAAGCAAAATAAGACAATATAGCCAATGTTTCTCTCAGGCTCCACCTCTGTTGCAGAGGGTATGTTGCAAACAGAACTGAATATTTGAGGATAGATATGGCAGAGAAGAGGTAATCCGGAAAGTGGATCACTTTGTTGCTATACAAATGGTTTTCATCATAATCATATAAACTATTAATCAATTGACGAAATGCCGCCATGATGATTTCCCATTAGTGTTACATGGAAACTATTCATTTCAAAATTCAACCAGGCCAGCTGAGAGATTAAAAAATCCACTACAAAATGATCATCTATATTATTTAAACATTCAAGCTAAGTATTATCAATTTATATAATCCAAGTACATTTTTATAATATCTTGATGTAACTTTTACTATTGTATCCAACAATATAAAGACTGCTAAATTACATTTCACCTTTTGTATTGCACATCTATTTTCAAATTGGACATAACTTCTGAAACGTTTAGCCTAAATGATTTATTAATTCTAAAACCTTTATAAATATGGAACCAGATTCAAGTCTTAAAATATAAAGCAATAAAATTACTCTCATTTTAAAAATCTGAATTACTTACCAGAATCTATATAAAGCATAGAGTATACAATCTTTTTATAGATGCTTTGGATTGACAAATTTACTATTTATTTTACATGCTTTTGTTGCTGTTCTACGTATATAAGCCCTCTCTTCTTTAAATGTAATTAACTATTTTTTATACAAACCTTTAATACAAAACTAAATAATATCAAATTAACTTCACTAAAAACATAGAAGAGTATGCAAATATATCCTGAAGATAAGAGTCACTTGTCACATCTTTCTGAAATTAGTTATGGAAGGCTTAGTACTTTTCCCCAAAACTGTTTTTAATTAATTAATTTATATTATATTATTTATAATTTATATATAATATAACAATAGCTTATAAAAATATCTCACCACTTGTTAATTCAATAACAAGAGTGTTCCAGAAAAGGTTTTAGAAACATTTGCTCAATGAATTTGTCACTTTACTTTGCTATGCTTTGGTCACGGATTGATGCATTTTTGGAGAATATGAAACAGGCTGCTCTATCGATATTTTGTAGGTGTCTGCTTCATAAATGATAAATCTTTACTTCTAGGTGCTAAAATGACATGTGAAGATACATAAAGAAACAAATAAATACATTTTCATATGTGCATACAACCACCTCCACACAACTCATTCTGCATTCTACATTTAGTAGTTAATTTACTAATGAAATGTAGACATCCAAAGGCTATTTTTTTCATGTTTTGCTAATGTATTTTTGCTCCTTTTTATAGGAGCTCAAAAAAGAGTTGTTTTGAAATTATTTAATTTGTTGAATCTTGCTGAGTGATTCTCATCAGAATTTTCTCGCTGTTTAAGTCTTATGTGTTTTCAAGAAAGAAGTAAAATTATTCCTGATGTACTATCATGTATGTTTCAGTTGCCTTTATTTTCCCATGAAAATAGTCCTTTCTTCATAGTGTATTATCTTTTTCTATCTTTTATCTTTTTAAAAATGTTTTCTAAAACTTCAGAGACTTCAAAATAAACCTTGAAAATTTTCACGTTACTACAGCAAGAAACCAAAATGCTATGTGAACAAAGTTATATTTTTTCAATGTTTCCAGGTGTCAGAAATGAGCAAAAGGTGAGTAGTTGAGGTTTTGTGATCAAAAAGGTTTCATATGAAGGGTAACTGTTCAGATCTCTTGGGAAGAACAATTCTTCAAATACATGCTTGCAATTTGAGAAAATGCTGCAGTTGTTCCTACCTAGAAAAACAGTAGTGGCATTCCTGGAAATGTTTAACTGAATATTGATGTTACAAGTTATAGTAGAATATTAAGTATGACCTATAAACAGTTTAAAAGCATTTACTAATGTGTAAATGAAAAAAGAAGTAGTATATAATTATCTTAATGCTATTTATCTTTCTTATTGAAGACCTCTTTTCCACAGAAATATTACTTTTCTAATATCTATTCAAAGAATATTGGATCATTTTAGCTTTAAAAAGTGAGAATTTGTTAGTATATCTTAATTAATTAAAAATTAATACTTATTGATTAAATCTATCTCTACTATTTAAATTTTGAATTAAATTTTCATAATCTCTAAAGAAAGAAAATATTCTAACCACAAGTAGTTTTTTCTTTTAGTTCTAAATCTGAATAATTGATCTAGAAAATATTCTTTTTACTTTTTCAAATTATAAAATTAATGCCTCTGTGTCAAATCAGTGCCTCTTTTGTGGAAATATTAGTAGTTAATTTTAATCTCAATTTGACCTACTATATATTTTTTCTAATTTTAAGGTTGAAATAGAATGTCAAACAATTAATTTAAAAAAACAAAAAAACATTATTCCTACAAGTATGGAAGGCAGCAGTGATTTACTGGTAATTTCTCTCCCCAATTCTATTCTATGTATTTAGTGAAATGTAGATTTAGTAGAATGAAAGCAAGGATTATTGTTTTTTCCTACAGTATTTATTAAAAATAAAATTAGATCTCTTAGATAATGATAAAAATATCCATATTAATACCAAGTGGAGAAAAGTAAATGATTGTAGTAACACACCGGACCTTGTGGATAGAAGAAAAGTCATAATCTAACTAAGTATTAAATTATAGATAGGCAATTTTCAGAGAACACCATGTGAGGTTGGAATATAATTGCATCTCAAATTATTCCATTTGTATTTTACAGCTGCACTCCAATTCTGACAAAGGTGATGGGTCTGTCAAGTACATCCTTACTGGAGAAGGTGCAGGGACTATATTTATCATTGATGATACCACGGGTGACATCCACTCAACGAAAAGCCTAGACAGAGAGCAGAAGACCCACTATGTGCTTCATGCCCAGGCTATTGACAGACGGACAAACAAGCCTCTTGAACCTGAATCCGAGTTCATTATCAAAGTTCAAGACATCAATGACAACGCTCCAAAGTTCACAGATGGACCATACATCGTTACTGTGCCTGAAATGTCAGACATGGGTAAGAAAAATCATTTTTATACTTTGGCAGTTTTATTTTTGAGGATCCAAAAATCATCTTTTGAAAATCAATTTTTAAATTTTTTTTGTATGTGTGGAGAAATTTGAAGTCTCAAAATATTGTAAGAATTTCCTGTGGCCTAAAGGGTTAAAGAATATTGGGTCTAGCTATTATAATATTCATTAAAAAGAATTTCTGAACATATAAGTGTAATTAATGGTTTGATCTCAAGAAAAAAATTAACATAAATAGGAAAACACCTGCAATTATTGCTTAATCGACACAATTCTTTGACCACATAAATTCTTCATGTATATTGTTAAGAACATACTCACAAATTCAAGGTGACAATTTGCATAGATGAAGAAAGACAATATAATGTCTGAAATCTTTTGCTATGTCTTTTAAGTTTGCAGTTTATTACCAAGTTATAATAGTATTAATAGTACAAGTTAAAGCTACATTAATCAATAAACCTTTTCGGATACCTCTAAGCATTTACATACCTTATTTTAAAATATACAACAACTCTGTGAAGTATTTTGAATACTACTTTAAAGATGTAAAAACTGGCATAAAATAATTACATAACTTTTATGATTTCACATGTCTAGGAAATGGCTGAGAAGAGATTGACTTCAGGTTGTCCTGAATGTAAAGCCTACACTGCAGTTGATAAATCATGATCTAGGTTTCCAGTCACTCTGGTGATGTGGGGCTTTCGCACCATTCACAGATTTCTGTGATCTAGTCATTTTATTTTATTTTTATCTCATATGATGAATTTTTTAAATGCAATTAAAATAAAGTTCAGCTATGATAATTTTTTTATTATCTCTATAAGACTCTATGCCTGAATTGAGAACACATTTTTTGAATAGAGATTTTATATACTTAAGTTTACTGCATATATATGAGTATTATTTTAAATTAAGGTTATTTTAATCATTAATCAAATTGCTCTGTGTAATTGAATATATACATAGGGTTTTTTTTTTGATTTGGAGAATTGTTTTCAGTTTGAGATATGACTGACATATGGCACTGTACAAGTTTAAGGTGTACGGCATGATGACCTCACTTACGTATGTTGTGAAGTGATTACCACAATATGTTTAGTCAGCATCCTTCATCTCACATGCATAAGGTTTTTTAATGGTACATTGTAGTTTCTTCCTTTCCCAACTCCAGCCCATTTTAGTTCTCTTGTGCTAGGCAGATGGTTCCTGAAGCTGTTGGGGAAGCAGGTTAGAAAGGGAGACTAAGTTCTCCTTGACCAGAGTCACAGGGGAGAAAGCAGTTGCCAAACTGGCTCCCTCTGGACCAGAGTAGAACAAGAGACCAGCCCCAGAGAGCCTGTGGAGAGGCCCAGAAGGCACTCATGCTCATTGGTCTCCAAGGAAAGCTGAGGGGAAACTGAAGAGCTCAACACCATTAACCTTGGCAGGTGAGAGTTTGTGTAAACTCTAGGACAGACTTCCTCCTAGCACCTTGTCAAGGGATGGGCCGCCCATCTGCCAGTCCCCTTCCGTCTAACAAAAGCAGAAAGCTCAGCGATGCATCAAGTGTGAGGAGGCCTCTAGTAAGGTACTTCCGGGAACTACATGAGAGCCCTCAGGAGCACAAGGGAAACAGCTATAACTATAGAGGCAAAGTACCAAGGAGAGAAAAACAGGCAGAGCAGCCATTACCCAGAAAGACAGTGTATTGAACAGTGGATAATAAGAGCACTCCTGTTTTAAGGACAATACGAAGAGATTTCTGTAACTCCAAGCCGTGTTTTCTACAAATAAGTAAACAACAAAAAGTCAACATATGGATTGAAGCATGAATGGTCACTGATAAGACCCAAATGATTCACCTGGAACCTGAGAACATACCAGATTGGAAGAAATAATTAAAAATCAGACAGCAAAAATACAAAAATACGGAAACGGTGGGAAAAAGATGAGATTTAGAGGATATGTTCATTAGACTATCGTGTGAATGACATGTGTTCCAGAGAGCAAAAAAAACAACAGATGAAGGAGAAGAGCAATAATATTTTTTCCTTGAGGTGAAGAATATACTGAATTTACAAGTTTAATACACTTTCTAAATTCCAGGAGAGGTTAATCAAATACGAATCAAACTTAGGTAAGTCTTGGCAAAGTTCCTAAAGCCCAAATATAGAAAGAAAATGTTACAAACATGGAGCTTTTTTAAATTACCTACTAGGAAAAATATATTCACATCATATTGTCACTTGAAATATTGGAATCTGGTTGACAGTTGAATACCATTTACAGCCTACAGAGAAATGTCTGAAACCCCAAATCCTTTGTTCAGTCAAAACATGATTCATCTGTTGGGTAAAAATAATATTTCAAGAAAGATCCAGAAAGTATATCATCTTCCGACCTTATGTAGAAAAATATTTGAGAAAATAGTTGAAAATGAAAATACTTGAAATGAATCAGAGCAGAGATCAAAAAGCCAAGAAAAATGACAAGGAGAGGAAAAAGTTATCAAAAATGTATCCTGAAATATATGCATGTGTGTGAACACAGCTAAATTTAAATAGGTACATTGAGGAGGCTAAAGGATACCGTACAGTCTAAGAATCATGAAGCATAAAGGAATTATTGCAGCAAAGGCTGTGGTTTGAGGCTTTAGGAACAAGTTAAGACATTTCAAAGTCCTCATCTAGGGCTTTGGTGTGGAGGCTAGGATTGAGCAATAGCTGGGTATTCTTAAGTTCTTTTACGGTGATGTGTATAATTGAGGGAGAAATATTTAATATTTGAAAGAAGTGGAGAAAAAGGACAAAGCAGAGTAAGCTTTAAATCCTTCTGCTACTATGGTTTTAGGCATGATTCTGTTAAAAGAGTATGGCAAGCCTTAGGCCGAACATTAGAAATTGTTTGTGTGTGTGTGTGTTGTGTGTGTGTGCATGAACTCTTTATTGTGGGAAAAAAACATCAAAATAGCATCTAATGCACATTGTAATATGAATGTATAGAAGGTGATATGAAAGTTAGTGGAAGGAGAAACTCACTTTACGTTGTGTGCTTAAGAATGAGTGATACATGCATTGACTATGATTTTAGAAATGAAAAAACTATTAACATTACAGAGAAGGGACCAGAGAATAACGGCAGGAGAGACAAATCCAGCCTGCTGTCTGTTTTTATAGATAATGTTTTACTGGAACAAAGCCATACCCATTTATTTAAATGTTAATTATGATAGTTTGGGCACTACAGTGGCAGAGTTGAGTAGTTGCAACCAAGAGTATATGGCTCACAAAGCCTAAAATATTTACTATATTGCCTTGTACAGAAAAAATTCACTAGCCTCCATTGTAAGGGATGTCAGGGATGAGGCTGGAAGCAGGAGGAACAGTTAGAGGATGGTGTTATAGTCCTGATAGACAAGGCATCTGCTGATCTAGGGCAGTGAGTGTTCTGACAGCCCTGCTGACTATACACGTATACACAAAAATATGGCATTTGTTACAAATGGTAGGATTGTGCTTCTCCCTTTTAGGTGGACACTGGGAGTCATGTAACTAACATTCAACCCCCTCTTCTGTGTTACTAAGAGAACTCAATTTTGTTCAGGGTGACACTATGCAGAGTTAAATATTTACCTCCCACCACTTCCTTCCATCTAAGAACAGCCATGTGATGTAGTTCTAGATGGCAAGATATTAAGTGAAGGCCAATGGGGTGGAGCTTGCAGGAAAGAAACAGATTTCCTGACAAAAAGACACACTTGGCACACATATTTCATCCGTTGCCATTTTCCTTTCTTGCTGCCTAAATGCAGATATGGTATGGAAACGCAGCAGCCACTTGCAATCATAAGAATGAAAGCCTTTTGCTGAGTGAGATGGAAGAATGATCCCATCACGGAACTGATGCTCCAGCCCTGTCCTGCAGAGCCCAAGAGCTTTTTTAAGAAAGTAAACCTCTCGATTTAAGCTCTTTAATTGGATTTCAGATACATGTAGTTACACTGAGTCGAATTTGTACTTGGGAAAATTCTATGTTTTAATGTGGACCAAATAACCAAAGAATTGAACCTAACGCTGAACCCAAAGGAATAGGAGACAGGTTTCAGCATCAGATAAGAAACAGTGATGCCATTTTCCGTTAAGTGCCTTGATTTGGGAATGATTCATGAAACCAGCACTCCTTTCCCTTCCGCTAGATAATTGTGATGCTAGACGATTTTGCTATGGGAGCAATTTTCCTTTCTGCCTGTGGCATAGCTAACAGTTGATTTCAGGTATCTAATTCTCGCTTCCCAGCAACTGTAGAATCAATGGTATCTATACAAGTTCCGACCAGTGGATAAAAGGAGGTTGGACATTTTGAATGTAGACTTTGAGTTCTGCAGAAAATTTAAAATTGATCACCACAAAACAATCAGTTAGTTTTGCCAGAGTCTGAGACTATAGGATGCCACAGCAGTTGTGATAATAATTGCTGAAACAGCTCCAAGGAGTATTTATTGAGCACTAACTGTGTGCCAGGCACTGCATGCCATTTGCAGTAATTTCAAGCTTGTATCATCATGAGGGCAGCATTATGATTATCCTTGTTTTACAGAGGATGAAACTGATACATAGAATCAAGTAATTTGCCTAAGATAACATGGTTAGTAAGAAGATGGAAAAGATTTCGAACTGGAAAAGATTTCGAAGCTAGGCAGAGCTTCAGCTTTTGAGTTCCCAGTTTGCTCGTTTGCTTGTTGTTGGTGAGGAAGATTGGCCCTGAGCTAACATCTGTGCCTATCTTCCTCTATTTTGTATGTGGGTCACCACAGCATGGCTTGATGCGTGGTGTAGGTCCATGCCCGGGATCTGAACCCGTGAACTCGGGCTGCTGAAGTGGAGGACACTGCACTACGCCAACAGGCTGGCCCCCTCCAGTTTTTAATATAGTTAAAAAAATTAAAATCCAGATCAAGCTATTTGTGGAATAATTATAACAAAAAAGTGGATGTTGCAGAATCCATTCAGTTCATTGAGCCAGAGGTGAGGATCTCCTTCTTGATTCATTAGACTAGATTTGATATTCTTATATAGTTCCTTTTGTTTAAGAGAGAGGATTTGGGGATGGCTACAGACCGTAAAGACGAAAATTCATTCTAAGCTGCCTAGAAGTAAAGGAATAGTCATTTATTTATACTAGAATCTAATCCCTAGGGAGTCCAACAGAAGCATGCTTTTGAAAAAAAATCCTTCTAACAATCTCAAAATATATATCTCAAAGATAGTATGGATAAAGACAATAGGCAGGTTCCAGGTAGGTATGTGTACCATAACCTGAAAAGTCTTTGTGACACAGTTGGTGTGGACGGTGAGGCAAATGGAATAGTCCAGGACTGCTTTCTGGGGTGGAAAGTAGCTGCATTAACTGAGCTAAGGAGTGGGGTTCAGATGGAACACCAGATGTGGTCACGATGGTGGGCAATGTGAAATGGTGTATTTTCCCCTTCACTTAAGGGCAAGTAAATTGTAAATAAATCCATAATTAAACTATAAAAACTGAAACTTTCAATCTGCGAATAAAAACCACTCAAAAACAAAACAAACAAATGTAGTGAAGGACTTTTTAATGTAAGATATGAATCCAATAACTAATGAGAAATACGACATGAATTTAAATGAATAAACATTTGAAAATATAGATATCAAATAATTATGTGAAACCTACTAAGATGAAAGTTCAATTGAAATACTTAGAAACATACAGGGCAAAGTACTAAATTTTATTATATATGGAGTTTTTTTAATAAGAAGAAAAAATATATACTACAACCAAATAAACAGGGGGAAATTATATTAGAAGGAGATTCACAGGAAAAATAAACTCATGTTAATTATACAAAAAAAACTCAAATTTCACTAGTATGAATTACTAGAAACCACAAAGAAAAAGGAGATACCAATGTTCACCTACCAAATATGCAAATTTGATACTTCACAAAGTTGTTAATGTGCAGAATCATTAGCAGAAAGGCGAATTTCCATAGTTCTTTGGAAAGGAACTTGGCAGTATCTAACAAAATTTTAAAAAGAACATATTCTTTTGTTGAACAATCTCTATTGTAGAAAACTATTCTGTAGATATACTGACATGGTTATGCAAAGATATATGTAAAAAGATGCCCATTAAAGTGTTGTTCATAACAGTGAAAAATTGGAAACACACTAAGTACACTGCTAAGGAAGTTTTCAAATAAATGATTCTTCAAACTTATACAGATGCCCTAGGCAGCCATAAAATGAATGAATTCAAACTGTTTATGCTGACATACAAAGATCTATATTGTTTTAGTGAGAAAGAAGTTTTCAGAAGTCCACGTGGAATAGTCTCCAATTTATTTTAGAAAATAAAGATGTGTTGCAGAATCCGCATGCATATACACAGGAAACATCTGAAGGAAACGTGCACACACATGCACGCGGGTGAAACTGATTACTTCTAAACAAATGGCTTATGGCTTTATCTCGTATGAGAGAAATACATTCTTCTTTATTAAAATAATATATATACATGTTATTTATGAAATGATAAAAAGTAAAATGTAGATTTGTGATAATAAAAACAAAATTTTAATAATATTTACGCTTAATTTAAAGCTGTATCAGTTTTCAATACTAATAAAGGCTAACAATAGTGTAGCTAGGTGACGACAAAATTTTCTCAACATATGGTGCCTGATAAGATCATTTTTTTTTTACCGTATACTCATTAATTCAGTTTTGACTCATCCAGTCATTGAAAACAATCTCTCTCCTTATATCTCTCTGATTCTTTCTGGAGAGAGGGAGAGAGAGTGAAGGCATTTCGTGTGCTGAGAACTGTGATAGTGGCTTGAAATACAACAAGGCCCCTAATTTGAGCAGGCTGAAGACATATAAACAGAAAATTTCAATGTAGTGTTTGATAAGCAAAAAATAGAGGAACCCTAGAGTTGGACAGGGAGCCCAGCTTACAGATGAGAGAAGATGTCCTCACTGAATCTTACATGTTGCACAGCGGTTTGTGAGCTAGACAAGGAAAAAATGGGCATTCCACATAGAGGATACAATGATGAAAAATATCCCTCTCTTCCCTGTGGGTTTATAGTCTGCTTAGGGGTGTAGGGGTGTGTGTGTGTGTGTGCGTGTTTTAAGAGAGAATAAGCAGGATCATTATGCAAACATTGGATTCTCTATAAAGATTAGCAAAATCTGCAATGAGAATACAGAGTAGGCAAAAGAAGGAAGAACCAGAGACTTCCTGGGTGTGTAAGTTTTTTATCAGATTATTGTTTTTTGTATATCTACAGTGCTAAGTAATGGTCATGGAGCCCTCCAAGGGCTTGATGTGTGCTATATTGCCAGGTTGTATATTGCTCGTCCGTGGGTAATAATCAGCAAAATCGGTGACATTCTGGATGTTTTAATAAAGAAGGATATAAAATAAACTGAAATGGTTTTAGATGCATGTTTTAATATAGGTTTTTCTTCATCTCTTTGATTTATGTCATGTAATTTCAACTATTATCTAGAAAATCATATCTCCCTAGGGCAGGGCTTTTCAACCTTGCCACTATGACATTGTGGACTGGATAATTCTTTGTTGTGTGGGCTGTCCTGCGCATTGTAGGATGTTTAGCAGCTTCCCTAGATTCTACCCACTAGATGCCAGTGGCATCCCTCCCACTTCTGCCATTTTGTGATGTCTTCAGACATTACCAAATGCTCTCTGGGGGGTAAAAATTGCTCTCAATTGAGAATCACTGCCTTAGGAAACACTCTAGATAAAAGAATGAAAACATTTCAAAGTAGAAACATAGATGGGAGAAATGATATTTGTTAAATTTAGAGTCACTTCCAAAGAGAGTCCTGTAGCGTTAAAAGGCTCATGCCATATATTTTATGACCCAAAACTATTCTATCTGCCCAGGTAAGCGACTTTTATGTTTAAATATTACTTTCCATATTCAAATGCATAATATTATGAAAACATCCAGGAAAACCATTGAATAAATTTGGGTTATTTGTGCTCACAGAAAGAAAAGTGGTGATGTGGCTACTTGAGAGTCAATATTGTTCTCATTTTTAAAAGAACTCTGCCAGTTTTTATAGCGTTGATTTAGAAAAGGACCATTTGAATTATGATGAGCGTCTGTTAAAGCTACTGGCTGTCGTTTTGCTATTTTTTTTTAACTTATCTAAAAATGTGATCAGATTCAACAAATGAACATATATGGACAGAATGACATTATAATATTATGAAGGGCAAATGTAACCTGAAGAAGCCCTTGAAGAGACTTGTACACATTTCATCAATGCGCGTTTAATGTTTTTTTCCTGAGATACGCAGTACATTATCATTCCAACCTTGGTGACATTACCACCTCCTACCAATTATTCTATAGAAGTACTTCTTTAATTTGGTTTTATGACTTTTCTAAATGTCTAAGTTTTTCAAAACTGAAACTTAAGAATATGAAGTGAAATGTTACTAATATTAACTGTCATGGCACAAAGAGGAAAATAATGATGAGATGAAATTATACCGGGCCGGCCCCGTGGCTTAGCGGTTAAGTGCGCGCGCCCTGCTACTGGCAGCCCAGGTTCGAATCCCGGGCGCGCACCGACGCACCGCTTCTCTTGCCATGCTGAAGCCGCATCCCACATACAGCAACTAGAAGGATGTGCAACTACGACATACAACTATCTACTGGGGCTTTGGTGAAAAAAAAGGAGGAGGGTTGGCAACAGATGTTAGCTCAGAGCCCGTCTTCCTCAGCAAAAAGAGGAGGGTTAGCATGGATGTTAGCTCAGGGCAGATCTTCCTCACAAAAAAAAAAAAAATTATACCTGTTTGGGGAGTCAACATTCAAGTGCATGTGTGGCATTTTAGAAATGAAGATAGGTTGGATAAAATTGTATTTGTAGACTGCATTACCATCCTCAGATGTTAAGGGCATGGTAAGAGTCTTAAGACATTGAGCAATAATACAATGACATGTTATTATCATAAATTGCTGGTAAAGGTGTTTCTTTAAATTGTGTGTATTGATAAATCTCTTTTCTTTAAAACAATGAATAATTTTTTTCTCTTCTATTTTATGTAAGTATACCCAAATTTCTGCAATTCTAATTTTGCTTTCACCTGGAATCAGGAGTTTTTAGTACAAATTTAAATTTGGTTGTATTGCAGTCACTTTAAATTTTCAAAAAATTGCTTTATAACTAGAAAATGTTTCAAAGAAAAGCACACCAGATCACAATCCAATTTGCTTGAAAATAAATTTCACATCTTTTTTGTTTTTCACAGAAACATATTTATAAGGAAATGTATAAATACCTATTCTGTTTTGAGTAATAATAAAATGTAATTAAACATTATTTAAAAAGATTTTTAAAATTATAACAGGTAACAGAAATAATGGTTTTTAATTTATTGGAGAGAGAACAAATATTACATTTTATGAAAATCATACATTTTATGAAAATATACCTGAGTATATAATTTATAGACTTTAACTTCAATGGAGTACTGAAACTTAGATTGACATATGAAAAAAGAGGATATGAAGTTTTACTGTATGACCCTTAAATTCTGCAAGATTCCTTATCTTTGAAGATGTATTAAAATTTCCTTTGTGCAACTATGACATAGAACTATCTACCGGGGCTTTGGGGGAAAAAAAAAAGGAGGAGGATTGGCAATAGATGTTAGCTCAGAGCCGGGCTTCCTCAGCAAAAAGAGGAGGATTAGCACAGATGTTAGCTCAAGGCTGATCTTCCCCACAAAAAAAAAAAAAAAAAGAAAACAAAACTTCCTTTATCTTTTACATATCTTCTCCGTTCCCCGCAAGTCTCTAACCTTAGGCCCGCTTCTATTTGCAGCTGTGTTCTTTGTTGCAAAGCAACAAGGAGAGACACCAGCTGTGCTTACTTCATATGTTGCTTGTTGGGGGATTGATTTAGTTCCGCCCAAACATCTCAGGAGCTTCACCCTGGATATCTTCCAGGATTCTAGTAGCTATTTTAAAATCATTACCCTGGGGCATAATCTTCCGAATGAGATCATTTCAATAAAGTGAGTATGACACTACAATTCTACAGGGTAAATTAGAGTGCCTATGAGGAGTCACATACGACAACTGATGAATCATATATTGGACAAAAATTTCTGTTTCATAACTTTTTTATTGTCATCTTCTCATAACTTTTTGTCTGTTAGTTAGCTATCGTTTTGCAACAAACCAACCCACAACTTAGTGGCTCAAAACATCATCCATTTTCCAATGAACTATCAGAAAGAGAAATTAAGGAAACAATCCTGCTTATAATAGCATCAAAAATAATAAAATATTTAGGAATATATTTAACTAAAGATGGGAAATATCTGTACACTGAAAACTATAAGACATTAATGAAAGAAATTGAAGAAGACACAAATAAATGGAAAGATATTCTACATTCATGGTTTGGAAAAATTGATATTGTTATAATGTCCATACTACAAAAAGCAATCTACAGATTCAATGCAATGCCTATCAAAATTTCAATGACATATTCCACAGAAATAGAAAAATCAATACTAAAATTTGTATGGAACCACAAAAGACCCTAAAAGCTGAAGCAATCTTGAGAAAGAAGAACAAAGCTGGAGGTATCACCCTTCCTGATTTCAAACTATGTTACAAAGCTATAGTAATCAAAATGATATGGTATTGGCATAAAAACAGACACATAGATCAATAGAACAGCATATAGATCCCAGAAGTAAACCTGGGCGTAAATGTCAATTAATTGTTGACAAAGGAACCAAGAATATATAATAGGGAAAGGACAGTCTCTTCAACAAATGATTTTGGGAAAACTGGACAGTCACATGCAAAAAAATGAAACTGGGCCACTATTTACACCATACACAAAAATCAACTCAAAATGGATTAAAGAATTGAATGTAAGACCTGAAATTGTAAATCTCCTAGAAGAAAACATATGGGGTAAGCTCTTTGACATTGGTCTTGGCAATGATTTTTTGGATTTGACACCAAAAGCAAAGGCAACAAAAGCAAAAATAAACAAGTGGGACTACATCAAATAAAAAGCTTCTGCAAAGCAAAGGAACCCACCAGCAAAAGGAAAAGGCAACCTATGGAGTGGGAGAGAATATTTCACACGCATTCTTAGGGCAGCATTTCAAGACTGTGAGAGCAGAACATTTAAGGGTTTTTGAAGAGCAGACCCAGAAGTTCTACTACTTTAGCTTTGCTGTATTCTATAATTGCAACCACCTCACTTGAAATGATCTGTAAATATTTACTGAATAAGTATATGTTGACCCTTTTCACTTACAATTTTGTCCGGAGGAAAAATTTTGTTGAAATATAGCCTCTTAATTTTTTGAAGCCCGTCCTGGTGGTCTAGAGGTTAAGATTCAGCGTTCTCAGCACCACTGCCCGGGTTCATTTCCCAGTCAGGGAACCATGCACTACCCATCTGTCTGTTGTCATACTCTGGCTGCTGTGTGTTACTCTGTTGCTGAAAGCTATGCCACTGGTATTTCAACAACTAGCAGGGTCACCCATGGTGGACAGGTTTCAGTGGAGATTCCAGACTAAGACAGACTAAGAAGAAGGAACTGGCCACGCAGTTCTGGAAAAACTGGCCATGAAAATCTTACGCACAGCAGAGGAGCATTGCCTGACAGAGCACTGGAAGGTAAGAGGATGGCGCAAAAGACCGGGCAGGGTTCCACTCTGTTGTTCACAGGAGTCAGAATTGACTGGATGGCACTAATAACAAAAAACGTTTTGTACATTGTTCTGATATCTGGTAAAAATGCATTATTGTTTCATGGGGTAGTGATTAATTTTATTTTCCTGTATATGATTAAATTTGTTGTAAATTCAAGAAAGGTCACATAAACCAATATAGTCTCTCACTTTATTCAATGATTGATGTGATTCACCAGATTACATTTTATACTACTGCTGATTCCCTAGTTTCTCCATTTACATTTGCTGAAATTAGACTAGACTTGTAATTCCCCAATAAAACTAATCAATTCATAATAGAAAGTACTTCACTGGAATAGATAAATTCTTTCACTGTAAGTTGGACTGAATTCCCCAAAATTAAATCTGCACATCATGTTTTAAAAAATATATCCAGGGCCGGCCCCATGGCTTAGTGGTTAAGTGCACGTGTTCCGCTACTGGTGGCCCGGAGTTTGGATCCCAGGCGCGCACCAATGCACTGCTTCTCTGGCCATGCTGAGGCCGCATCCCACATACAGCAACTAGAAGGATGTGCAGCTATGACATACAACTGTCTACTGGGGCTTTGGGAGAAAAAATTAATTAATTAATTAAAAAAAAACAATAAATAAAAAATATATCCAAAGAATGATTTTCATATGTATACATACCCCTCAGTGTAGGAAATTTGAATACAAAGCAAACCGATCAGAGTTTTGGCAGTTCTAGATATGTTATGTTCATGTAATTGTAAAAAGTGTAACTGGTGCAATTTCTATAGTGGCCAGTGGAACATTCTGATACAGAAATTGGCCTTGGAACTTCACACTTCTCTTGATGGAGATAATGTCTTTTTTAAAAAATAAATACAACTTGAAATTCTTACTACAAGTGATCTTAGAGCATCCTGGGCTTATTATTTTATCACTTACCACCTTGCATTATACATTACTGTGAACTTTTACTGATATTTTACTGGTCTGTATGTCCCTTAAATTTTTTTTCTTTTATTTTGTATCATGTGTACCTAAAAATATAATGCAAACATAATAGTCAATAAGTAAATAAAATGTGTATAGAATAAAGACAAAGTACATATACTTTTCATAGAGGCAGAGAACTATTATTCCCTGTGATATTTTTCCTGATTTTTATTATATAAACACATAGATATAATTATTTTCTTATTAAAATCATTTTTGTTACTCATAAAAGTTTACTAAAAATTTATATAAATTCATCCTAGTAATGACCACCTTTGTTGTTTCTTTCTTTCTTACTGGAGAAATAGACCAAACCAAAAATCTCATAATAGACACTTGCCTTTACTAAATTATCACTGATAATATTAACTAGTCTATGCTGTTGCCCCTATATTTTAGTAAAAGCTCATACATTGGAATTATTGTGAAATTTTATAAATTGAAGAAGATTTTTAAGTGTAAAATCACTGTATTAGAGTATATGCTGCTGAAATTTCATTCTAAAAACTCAGATTTGAAATAAATTCACCTTTTAATTGAACTTGATTTCTAATTCTGTTTTGGAGTTCGACTCTCTGTTTTGAGCCACTATGTTGGTAGTTTTCTCCATTTCCTAGGAGTCAGGTATAGAGTGAAGGTACAGCAATCAGGTGCAGGGCGAATCTCAGGTAGAGAGAGGTGGCCCAGTGAGGAAAAGGAGTGTCAGGGCCATCATAGATTCCTGCTGCCATCTACCAGACGTCGTCCCTACTGGTTTTCAGTGGGCAGTCCTTGATGGTCACGGCTGCCTGCCATCTGTCTTAATTACAAGTTCTCTTGAGATCCACTGAATTTCTCTCAGCTAAATTTCATTTCCCACCTTAGTAAATGGGAAATATTTTCTTTCTTCCTTACATAGGTAAGGAGAGAACTCGGTGAAGGTCAGTCGAGAACTTTTTTGCCTTCACAAGCTAAATGACCTCTTTAAATCTTCCACTGTTGTATAACACTGAAGTACCATGGAATATTGGAAAAGTCATGCTCCTTCAGAGGGGGGCACTGCTCTGGAAGCTTATCACAGCGTTGCATATATATAGCAAGAAACAAACAAACACAAACATAAGAATATGTGATGGCTTTTGTTTTATCCAACTATTTGTTATGCAGCAATAGAAAGTAACACAACTAGAAGAATCTAAATGTGCATCAATAAACAATGTGGAATGTCATGTAGCTATTAAAATTATCTTTACGGAATTGGCATGGAAATGTCCATGACATATTGTTAGGTCCAGAAAAAGTTGCATAGTGTACTGTTTAGTATATATATAACTACATAATAGACCTTTGAATGGGCAGAGATAGAGTTATGGAAAGACATAAGACACTGTTAAGATTGCTTTTCTTAAGGGAAATGGCACTAGAGTTGTATTTATTTTTCTTACTAAGATCATGTTTTGCTTCTCTAATTTAAAGTATCCGGTAAAGTAAATACAATTAACAAAAAGGGATTGAATGGGAACTTTTCTTTTCAACAAAGAGATTAAGAACACTAGCCTTGGAATTGCTTTGTAACTAAATTTACACTCTGACTCAGTCTGTGTCATTAAAGCACCTTTAGTCTGCATCTGACAAAGACATGGAGAACGTGGTGATTCCAAGCAACGTTTCATAAACCTGTTCCACTAGGTTTAATTTTCAGTCTTTAAATGTATATATATTATAATAAATGTATATATACATTTATTACATATATACATTATAGTAAAATAACCAGCCTAGTGAGCCAATAAGACTCTACTGTCTGTACTTTGATTTACCTGATCAGGTGCTTTGCAAACACTCCCTTGTACGTACAGAACCAGAGTAGCATGCACGTGATATATTTATGTTCACTGTATTTTAAGTGATCTAGATCATATGTTTAAAAAATTTGATCTCACCTTAGAATTAGTTTTGCTATTCATCATGAGAGAAAGCAAGGAGAAACATTGTATGTAGATGAGCCAGAGAGCAAGAACTACAAATATAAAATATTTTTATATAACTTCATCATAAAGTTTTGATCTCAAAACATTCTGTAGTGTTCTCAATTCAAAAGAGCCATTGTCAACACTGTTCTACAGCAACATTGTAGAGCGTGGTGGCTCAGTAGCCTGTCCCTGAGGGAGGGGAACTTTCAGCAAAGTAATACCAGCCTGACCATAATGTGCAGTGTGAGTGAGAAATCACCTTTTCTTGTTTAACGCCTCTGAAATTTACTGATTGTTTGTTACTGCAACGTAACCTGCTCTTTTGGACATATCTTCTCTTGACATTTAAGAGAGAATATTCCAAAAGGAAATCATAAATATCTCAGAAAGAAAACATAATGACAAGATCGGGTACCAACAGTGGATAAGAGATTCTGAAAATTCTTGGTGCGTTCAAAACATTGAAAATTGAATTAATGGGAAAAAAGAGACAAGTCACATTTATAACCATAAGCACTATAGGTAAAAATTGTTCTATCCAAGAAAGCCCTTGTAAATACAAGAACACACAGAAGGACCTAGGGAAGTCACATGGGAAATTATTGAATTAATGTTTTCTTGTCAAGGAAAATTTTTTTCAGTCTCTTATGTACACACACAAAAAATGTGTTTTTTATTCTACCACAAAGCCTTTGATGATTTTTTTTTCTAAGGATGGCTCAGATGGGGGTATTGGGACACAAGAACGAAGCAGAAAATAGTTTTCAGTAAACCAAAAAATCCACTTGAGAGGGGAACAAAAAAGAGTAAAACAGGGGGCCGGCCCCATGTTTTAACATGTGGTTAAATTCTGTACATCCACTTTGGCGGCCTGGGTTCAGCTCCCTGGCACAGACCTACATCACTTGTTGTTCATGCCATGGCGGCGACCCACATGCAAAATAGAAGAAGATTGGCACAGATGTTAGCTTAGGGCCAATCTTCCTCGGCAAAAAAAATAAAATAAAAACTTAAAACAGCTTTTACCAGTAGGCAAATGTCACAAAGTCCCTTCTGATGCAAATCACTCTTCCCTTTGGGGACACAAGAGTCCTCCACCTGTCTGGCAAGTATATCAACCCATCCAGCCAAACTTATTCAGATGTAGCATTCCTAATTAAAAGGGGAATCATCAACTTTCGTATTTTTTTTAATTTTTATTTTTAATTTTTTTGGCTTTACTAAGATATAATTGACAAACAAGAACAGTATATGTTTAAGCTGTACAACTTGATGTTTTGATATACGTAAACATTGTGAAATGATAACTTTAATCAAGCTTATTAACATATCCATCACCTCACATAGTTACCATTTTCTTTTTTATAAATTTTTTGTGTGTGTGGTGAGAACGCTTAAGATCTATCCTCTTAGTAAATTACAAGTATACAATACAGTATTGTTAACTCTAGTCACCATACTGTAAATGAAATCTCTAGAACTTATTCATCTTGCATAACTGAAATGTTGCACCCTTTGACCAACATTTCCCAATTTCCTTCTCCCCCGGCCCTTGGTAGCTACCCCTCTACCTCTGCTTTATGAGTTTGAATATTTTAAATTCCACATACAAGATAACACAGTATTTGTCTTTTGTGTCTAGCTTATTTTCCTTAGCATAATATCCTCCAGATGCATCCATGTTGTTACAAATGGCAGGATTTCCTTCTTATTTTAAGGCTGAATAATATTCCATTATATACATATATCACATTTTCTTTATCCATTCACTCATCTTTTTTTTTGAGATAAAATGACAATTCAAAAGACAGAGATTAAAATAAAACAGAATAATCATCTAATACAGAGAAGTTGAGGATTCAGATAAAATAAAATGAAAATCTACTTTGTGCTGTGAAATCTGAGATTTTATGCATTCATTAAACAAAAGCAGGTTGAAATGAAGAATGAAGTTGTCAAAAACCAAAAAAAAAAGAGTGTTAATATTAAAGATAAGATGCTGAAATTAAAATAATAACTGAGGGACTGAGCAATGTAATGGATATAACTGAAGACTAAGTTAGTGATCTAGCAAAAAGCCAGGGACATCTCGCATTATGTAGAACAAAAAGGGTGAAGTAGAAAAACATAAGATACGTTGGTAGACATGGATGATCAACTGAAAATGTTTTACATTTGTTGTGAAAGAAAAAAGATATTGAACAAAAGAAAACCTGAGTTTTCAACTTGAAAAAATCTAAATAAGTACCAAACAGGAAAATTAATAAGTTAACTAATTTGAAAATCTACATCTAGAATTTCCTTGGATAATGAAGAAATTCTAACATGTAAGAATAAAAGAGATAAAATTATAAGGACAAATAATTTTCTATATTACACTTGTCATGAGCAAAGATGGAAATGAGAAGACAATGGCAAACTATATAAAAATTCTACTTTGATTCCAGCAGCAAGATAATCAATCAAATATCAAGACAATTAAGATTTTTCAAATATGGAAGGACTAAGAAAATTTCAGACATGGAAAGACTAGGAAAAATTAACAACCACTTCTAATAATAAGAAGAAGATATGATTAACTTTGGCAAAATAGCTATACAGTATTTCTAGAAAGAAGACTATATTGGATATAGAAAATAATGAGTAAAAAATATGCCATACTCACTAAAGAATTCTGAAAAGTCATTTGATCTTGACACTTTGAACATTCTCATTTTGTTGACAAAAGCTTAGAAATAAAGCATTTGCATCTTTTCAAATTATTCAAGTCACATTAATTAGTTTTGGAGATAATAATTTCTTGTATAATCAAATAGTGCTTATCACTTCTTGATTTTTTATAATCTATGGAAACAAATGAAGATCAACTGAATGAGAGCGAGCAAAGGCAGAGTTTGCTATAGCAACAGAGCTAACCACCCTCACTTGCGTTTTGGCAGAGACTTAAAAGCAGGCAGAGGAGTGGTAAAGCTTTATCATGGACAAAAGCTCTCACTTCAAGTATGGTATGATTGGAGACTGTTGGCCTGGGGAAGCTGTGGTGGGCTATAACCAGAAGCAGGGCATCCTATGTGATTGGTTAAGGATGCATATTTTGCTTTATCTGATGGGTCTTGAGCTGGAAGTGGGGAGAAAAATTAGGGAAACTAAAAGTTATTAATCAAGTCCTGGCCATTTGAGACTAAATGTTACTGTTGGCTTTTTGGATTGTTGCTCGTGAGAGTGATTTGACTTCCTACAAGTCTGACTTAGAGATAGTAGCCTGGCTCTTGGGCTGGTTATTGTAGATAATGAGCTGGTTTCTTGGGCTGGTTGTTGCAGACGGTGGGGCAGAATTCTATTTTCACATAGGGTCTGGCTATTGTCCACTGTATATTCAGTCTGTCAAAATCAAATCATAGTAAAAGTATAAAAGTCATGTTTTTGTAGAGGAAGAACATAATATAATGTTGTATTCCACAAGAACCTCAAATACATAACTGACAAAAATCAAGGAGTGAAAAGATGTTAAATTATATATATTTCCTCAGAAATCATTAGGGCACAGTATTTGCTGCCTGAAATTAATTAAACAAGATATAGGGATTTAATCATTTTATCTATAGTGATAAAAGTTAATACTAGCATACTTAAAATTAATAGTGCAATTAAAATTGCATGATCAAGAGAGGTATTTGGAGGTAATATAGATGCAGTACATTTTTCAACTTTATGTTGTATTAATGAATATTTTTCAATTGTGATAAAAGAACAAGTAGGAGGACAAAGAAAGAGTTGCTACATTTGAATAATGGATCTGGTGCGAGTATACATGGAAACTAAGAAGTAAACAGGCTTTCAATTTTATATCTATATTGTTTTGTTTTATTTTATTTTGGTTTTGGTTACCTTAAAATATATAGATTGTGCTATTATCATATTTTATAAATCAGTTTTTCCAGCTAACTGGTAAAAAATAAATTGGAGTTATTTCCTCAATGATTGAATGTCAATTAGTGTGTGTGTAGTATGTACATATACATATATATTTACGTAAATATGATGTATATAAAATACATACTGTATATATTATGAATATATATTTTTATTAAACTCTTCTGAAATATTATTGACAACTTTTGTGAGCAAGCAAGGACAAAATATTTCTGTTCATGATATCCTGTTTTAGAGTAGTTGTTTCCTTGTTTATTTGGTTTTGGTTTTGTTTCTGCTTTTGTTGTTATTGTCGTATAAACATTCAGCTGAAATAATATTGCATTATTCAGGATAATGCTGAACTTGTTAACTTTTATTTTTCAAATGGAACCTTTTCAAAGAGTGAAAATTAAAGCAATTTATAGAGCCAAATTCTAATTTTTGATAAGAAATTGATATAAAATCAGCAACAAGGTAATGGACTTTACCACATATGCTAAACTAGGAAAATAAATGGTGGAGAATACTTTAAGACGTATTGAAGTGTTTAACACTATATGTCTATATTGATAGATATATATCTATACACTATGTTTATATGAATTTTCCTCCATATTAAAAAAAATTCTCTTCTGAAGTCTCATTTTATTTTTATACAATGAAACCAACTCTCCAAATGATATATTTGTCAGATTCTATTATGTTAAATAATTTCAAGTTATTGAATGTAGAGAACACCTAGATTCTCATTTTAAAATACTAACTATATTAGAATCAAGTACAGAATCGAACCTTTATATTTGGTAAAGTATAGTCATTTTTCAGAGAATCAAGTACAGAATCTAACCTTTATATTTGGTAAAGTATAGTCATTTTTCAGAAAATAGGTGAAGGATAGTTGGGAAGAAACCTGTTAATACCTTCTGTATGAGACAGAGTTTAATCAGGAAAACCAAGTCCACTGCCAGTTCATTCAATAGAAGGGACTAAGTATATGGAACAAATTACAAAAATGGGAGGAGAACGGAAAAGCCAAATAGTGGATTCTGAGGCAACCAGTGAAGGAGTTTAGCATCCCTAAGGCTAGGAGAGTACTGTTACCTGACGCGGGAGCTGGGATTTATTGCATGGACCACGGAAGGGGGGCAGCTGAGAGGAAGCTTCAACCAATGAAGAAATGTAGTCACTGCCAGAGACACCACTCAAAGCAGAAAGAGGGAGGGAGAAAGAGAAAGACAGAGAGAGAGAGATGCCTTTTTTTCTGTTTTTCAATTTCCTTCTAGCACCTACCATTTTTCAGTTGATAAGGAGTGCTAATCAATGTCAATGGAAGGTGTTAGTTCCCGCTAACAGAGCAGAACAGGGTAGGAAATTAATCTAAGAGCAAATGCAAATGTATTTAGAAATATATAAGGCTGGTGAGAATAAGATCAGGCCAGTCACTTTTTACTGTAACCATTTTCTCTGTACAAGAGAATTGTGAGCATTCTGTAAGGCTGCAGAAGAGCACAATGGTGTTGTCAGTCCCCAGAGACTGCTTCCCCTTAAGTATTATACCACCCACCTTCATTTGACAGGATGTATTTACTGACTTGGCCTTTAGCTATGGGGGGTGAAATATAATGCTGCTTCTCCCCAAGCAGATGCATCTGGACTGCCATTACATACCAGCAAGGAAACACAAGAAAAAGGCAGAAGATATTGTAATTATTAAAGTACATTATACAGATCATAACTGGCTGGAGTGATGAATATATGGGAAAGAATGTCACATATCAAAACAGACAAGACCAGGCTTGAATTCTGCCTTCTCCAATTGTCAACTATATAGCATTTTTGAACCTGAATGCCCCCATGTAAAATGGCATTAAATATAATTTTCTCAATAGATTAATCTCATTATTAAATTAAATGGCAACTAGCTGAGGGAGTCCTACATCATTGGCACTAGATACGTGTTATTTGCTTAATTATTTTGTTCTATTTAAGGAATATAGTATAAAATTTACTTGAGTAAGATGAAATTTCACATTAGATAGTTCGGTTAAAAGAATCTAATTGATGGGGTCGACCCTGTGGGGTAGCAGTTAAGTGCGAGCACTCCACTGCTGGCGGCCCGGGTTCGGATCCCCGGGCAGGCACCAATGCACCGCTAGTCAGGCCATGCTGTGGCAGCATCCCATATAAAAGTGGAGGAAGATGGGCACAGATGTTAGCCCAGGGCCAGTCTTCCTCAGCAAAAAGAGGAGGATTGGCATGGATGTTAACTCAGGGCTGATCATCCTCACAAAAAAAAATGAATCTACTTGAAAGTACACAGAAATGAACAATAGCCATGATTTAAAATATACAGTTAGAATAGTGATTTTTGTTTTGGTACTCAGATGTTTCATAAGTATTCTTACAGAGGATTTTTTCTTTTGATCCAATGACTCTTGGGTGAATACTCAAAGCTTTATGAAATTACACAATGACTGGAATCCCGTGTTACTGCTTGGTTGGTGAAATTACAGTTCTCCTGTGTAGAATGAAGTTTAAGTTTCTTGACAACTATTGCTTTTTCACAGTCTCTGGGAAAATATTCTGAGAATTAAGCCCTAACAGATTCCTTCAGAGAGATATTCTCTGCTTTCGTAAATCTTCAGCTTATTTTTACTCAAAGTTCTTTCTCAACTTTGATTCACTTGAGATTTTAACAGAGCTATGAACCCTGAAAAGTCATGCATAATGATTTGCAATCTCAGAGAATATTTGTTTGGTATTAAAATGTCTTATTAAATATTTCAAATTGGTCTTTAGAGACATTCAAAAAAGTCCACTCTGCTTCTTACTGATATGTAACTTTACAAAATGTGTGCTATTTATAAAGCAGTCATACAAAAAGAAAGCAAATGAAAAGAATGACACAAGGCAATCCCCAAAGGAAACAAGACTTAAGTTTTATTGTAGGAAAGATATCTTGCAAGCTTTTTTATATACTTAAATCTTTTCAGATTTGTCTAAAACATCAGCTGAGAGGCGCTAATCCCTAGCATGGGAATAGCTAAGTGTGCGCCATAGGAAATATTTAACATGAAAATATTGTACACTAAATAGCCGATGAAATTTTAAAAGGAAATGTTTCTGTGGTTATTGTTTTTAATGGAAACAGTTGTAAAAATTAAGAAAGGTTATATAGCGCTTTCTAAAGTTTTCTTTGATTGGAAGCCAATTATGTAGGGAAAATTGTGCGTTTAATATCTATTGACAAATCCATATAATAATTTCCAGCGAAAATTAGATTCTTGTTTTAATATTCTAGTGGAATAATGGACTTTTAGGCATCACTTTATATATTTTCATTTGCAAATCTAGCACTGTAGAGGTTAATAATTTTCTCTTTTCTACTATGTATGCAATTAGGGCATATAGCATGAATAAAGGATTTGAATTGCCTAATGTGGGAAATTTTTCTCAGACATAGATATACAAATACTGACTTTTTTTCACTTAAACTTTTAACCATAAAAAAAATTCTGTCTTGCAAAACCAATATCATTCATTAATTTACTTAAAAGTGCCAACAGGTAGATCTCCAGTAGTGCCTAATAGTCAAAAAAATCAAATACATTAATTTCTACTTAATTTAATTTTATCTACTTGTGAAATGAACTTTGATTTCATCTTGCTTATGATGTATCTGGCATCAAATAGCATAGGAAATTATCCATCATTTTTTTTCTTGACTTGTAACTTCAGACTCTTTTCCAGATTCAATTAAAGAACAACTGTATATTCTGAGAATAAACGTCATATCTTTTCCTTGCAACTGTAACACACTGTATTAGTTTTCTCGGTCTGCTGTACCAAAGTACCACAAACTGGGTAGCTTAAACAACAGAAATTTATCGTCTCACTGTTCTTGAAGCTGAAAGTCTGAGGTCGAGGTTGCAGCAGGCCCATGCTCCCTCTGAAGGCATTGGCGAAGGATCTGTTCCAAGCTTCTCCTCTAGCTTCTAGTGGTTTACTGGCAATTGTTGACTTTCTTTGGCTTGTAGAAGTATGACCTCAACCTCTGCCTTCATTTTCACATAAAGTACTCCCTGTATGTGTGTGTGTGTGTGTGTATGTCTGTCTGTCTATCTGTCTCCAGATTTCCCATTTTTATAAGGAGACCAGTCATATTAGAGTAGAGGCCCACACTACTCCAGTATGACCTCTTCTTAATAAATTACATCTACAGTGACCCTATTTCCAAATAAGTATGTCACCTCTTGAAGTATTGGAGTTTAGAAGTTCAACATATGAACCTTGAGGGGAAATAATTCGACCCATAACAAACACGTTTAAGAGTTCTGATTTTTTGATTATTTATATATTTTTTATGAAAAAAAGTATTTTTTTCTAATGTAAAAGCACGTCCCAATACGCCAATGGTTCTTATAATTTTCCCATCTGGGCTTCAAATACATAAGAAAGTAAGATAAGTATGTATATATTTTGGCCTGAAACTTCCCTGCCAATTCTCTTTGGTGAGAAATCCTTGAACAATTGAGCAAGGGATTTATTTTCCATCCCTGCTATTTCTCTTTACCCCTGCTGTATTCCCAGCAGGTTGCAATTTGGTCAGGCTTGCTGTGCATATATGTGTGCATATTCAATCAGCAATGTGTGTGCTCAAAGTGGCAGCCTGATACCTTCAGATGCCACCACAAAGTACAGTGACAGAGGTAATTTGCCGCCCCTCCCTTCACACACAAATAGAATTGCCCAATACCTGTGAGACCTACCGGACAGAGATGTGCGTAGTGTTAACGACCACACTTTTTGACCAGGGTAGAGAGTTATTATGTTTTCTTTTTCTCCCCTGAAACCTTTTTCTGCTCTGCTCACTTCCCTCTGCTACTTTAAACATCATTTTGTCAATCAACACCGCTATGCTACCTTTCTTTCTTTGCTTTCTCCTTTTTTCCTCATTCTTTATTTCACTTGTCACTCCATTCATGCGTCTAAGCTCTCACTTAGCAAGGCTTGATTTTGTAGACACCTCAAGCCAAGCAGAGCACTCGTTTTCTTTCATGTGGTGGTTCAGCCTATCACCGCAAATGAGGTGTGATCTTGCACTGTCTTTCTCAGCTTGCCCTGTGGAATGGTTGCTTGGGGACTACTTTATGACATTAAAAACCATTTAGACTTAAATCACTATTGCACAGCAAGAGCAAGTTTCAAAGCCTTGAGATTTTATAAGTGTGGTTTCTCAATGGCCATTATTTTATAGCTTTCTATACTGTTTTCTCTTTTCTGAATCCCAGTAATCCCCAGTACCATCAGCATTTTTCCTTTTAGATCAAAGATTTCATGTGTACAGTTTCATAATGTTTTAGCCACATTATGGGCTTTTTACATTTTTAGAGCCTGACCTGGATACCTGCTACAGATTTTAATTTTTTTCCATTACCAAAAACCAATGAAAATGTCTCATAAACCAAGTTTTATTTATAAATATCTACCTGCTGATATCTCTGAACAATTGGAGAGATAAATATTGGGTATGGAACAAATGTTGTGACATCACAGAAAAAGTACTTAATATTCTATAACTTCGTAGTTATATTCTATAACAATATCCTATGACAATATTTTATAACTTAATATTCTATACTTATTAGTGGAAGAGATGGTCTACATGTGACTAGCTTTGGAAAGTTTCATCAAGCCAGAAAGTGTAGTGCTCTAATGAGAAAACTCATAGGACACACACAAGCCCAAATAAGACAATCTAAGAATGGACTAGTATAGAGGCAAGAAGACATTTTTGTTTTTTTTTTAAACTTTTAATTTTGAGATCATCATAGATTCATATGCTGTGGTGAGAAATGATTTGGAGACATCTCTTGTATTTTTTCCCCATTTTCCCCACTGGTAACATCTTGCAAAATTATAAAACAATATCATAACCAGGTTATTGAAATGATTTAATTGACCAATCTTATTTAGATTTCTGTAGTTTGACTTGTATGTGTGTGCATGGTGTGTTTAGTTCTATGTAATTTGTCACCTGTGTATGTTCTTGTGTCCACCACCATAATCAAAATACTGAACAGTTCCAACAATATGAGTATTCCTCATGTTGCCCTTTTATTTTTTATTTTTTTTATCTTTTGTGAGGAAGATCAGCTCTGATCTAACATCCATGCCAATACTCCTCTTTTTGCTGGGGAAGACTGGTCCTGAGCTAACATCCATGCTCATCTTCCTCCACTTTATGTGGGACGCGGCCTCAGCATGGCCTGACAAGCGGTGCATCGGTGCACGCCCAGGATCTGAACCTGGGCCGCCAGCAGCGGAGCGTGCGCACTTAACCACTACGCCACGGGGCCAGCTCCGTGTTGCCCTTTTAGTAACCAAACTCACCTCCCTCCACTTCCTCTCCCCAACCTCTGGCAACTAATAATCTGTCATTCATCTCTAAAATGTCACCGTTTCAAGAATGTTAAATAAATGGGATCATACAGTATATATGAGATTGGCTTTGGGGATTGGCTTTTTTCCCCAATGGGTTAATTCCCTGAAGATTCATCCAAGTTGTTGCATTTATCAATAGTCAGTTATTTTTTATTGCTGAGTAGTATTCCATAGTATGAACGTACCATCATTTGTTTAACCACTTTCCCATTGAAGACAACTGGGTTGTTTCCAGTTTGGGGCTACTACAAAATGTTTCTGTGAATCTTTGTAAACAGATTTTACGTTACATTTTCATTACTTTGGTATGAATGCCCAAGAGTACAATTTGCTGGGCTGTATGGTAAATGTGTGTTTTGTTTTATAAGAATCTTCTACACTTACATTTCCACCAGTGGTGTATGAATGACCTAGTTTCTCAGCATTCTCACCAGCATTTGGTGTTGCCATTGTGTTTTATTATCCATAATTAGAGATTTCTTTTAGACTTAACACAGTCCTCCCCTTCTGAGTATGCATAATAACTAATCATATTTCTGCTTAGAATCTCAATGTAAAAATACTCTTTAGAGGCCAGAATCATCGTATGTTATTAAAATCCATATACATTTATGATCTGCTAATAAGGATTGTCAGATGAACTTGGCATACTAATTCTATTGTTTTCTAGGGTCCCTTGAAGTCACAGAACAAGTTTTGCTTAAAATTGTGTCAAAATTTCAGCGTGGATGTAAAAACTTTATAGTTGAACAGCTATTAGACCCTTACTAGGTGTGTTATACCTAAATCATTGAAGTAAATACTAAAATTAAAAACTGAAAATTGCTAGTACTTCCATAGTCAAGTGTCAAAATGAATGCAGAATTTTATACAGGCTCACTTGATTGTGGAAATATTTTTGTTTGATACATAACCCGAATTAGTAGGTAGAATTTTTCTAGTTAAGCAGAATAAAATATCAAGTATGCACCATTAGGTGATTCATCAGATACATTTCATGAGAGCTCCACCCACTGATTATACAATGAAGTTGTATAGCCCTTAATGGATGGTTGTCAAGTTACATTTAGATCAGTTTTCATTTAGGAATGACTGAAATATGATATAGGTATATCTAATTATGCAAATGGAGTTTAAAAGATGTAAACATAAAGAAACTAGCATAATAGATCTGCTAATTTTACTACCTCAAAATATAATATTTTAAAGTTTGTAAAGTACTTTAAAATACGTTTTAATCTTCAAAATCCAGTGTGATAAGCACATTCTGTTACCTGTTGTAGAAAATAATTATATCTGTACTGTGTATAAGAGCCTAAAGAAATGACATCTGAACCTTGGGAATGAGTTAGGAGACTCATCAATAGTCCATGTAAGAAATAAAAAAGGTAAGAATGATGAAAAATGACTTGAATGTACTGTTTTCATGCCGTTGATAATTTAATGTGTACTCACCCACCTTCCTACCTAAACAAAAACCATACCACCACCAGTTTTCTGAACAGTCATGTAGAATGCACTATACCTCACCATGCCTTTGACTTTAACCCAACAGTTAGCACCAATCTGATTCTTGAGCAGCAATCCAACCCAACCCTGATTATGTGATTATCAAAAGAGACCCTTCACGATGGTATCAGCACATAAACAGCCATATTAAATATCAGAGACCAAATATTCTACTTTGTATTCTCATTTAGTACAGTTGATGGCAGGGAAAGAAAGCAAGGAATATGTTTGATAGATAAATCTAAGAATTAAATTTAGTGGGATACATCCATTATAGCCCTCAATAGATATTTCAGCATAATGTTTTTCTATGTACAAATTAATCATGTGTTAAATGCCATCACACACTAAAATTTGTTTTCCTGAATGCACAGGTACCTCTGTTCTACAGGTGACAGCTACTGATGCTGATGACCCTACCTATGGAAACAGCGCTCGGGTGGTTTACAGTATTCTCCAGGGACAACCCTACTTCTCCGTAGATCCTAAAACAGGTTAGTGCATGTGTATATAATTTGTGCACAGATGCACGCTACAATAAAAGAAAACCATGTTTTTATTACTGTGTACTTTCCTACATTAGATGTTATTTTAGCACATTTAGAAATGCTCTCGCTTTTCTAAAACAATGTGATTGAATAATTGAAGATAAATTAACTGTTTTCCTTAATATTTTGATCATCCATTAATTATATCCATTCCAGTAAAAAGTTTCTTATCTTTGTATATTTAAGTAACATTTAAATAAATACTCTCTGTTTAAAACAGAGTATTACGTAATACTCTGTTATGCACTCCAAATATGGAGTATTAGATAAAATGAGATTTTCAAGTATGTTATTTGTTTTGTGTACATGTTAATTTTACTTCTTTGCCAAAAAGTGTAAATTTTTCCATACTTTATTTTAATTTGATTGTCACAAAAGTTGATATATATACATATAACATTATGTTACATTGGGGGATTCTTCAGCCCTCATGTGTTGTGTTATGTAAAAGAAATTAATTGAGAATAAAGCCAAAGAAATATAAACATTTCTTCAGGAAAAATATGAATTCTGCTCTCTTTCCTCTCTTTTTTCTGGCCAAAACGATCAAATCATATTATATTATGTGATGCCAAAATAAGAATGAAGGGTACTCAGTAATGCATTATGGGATTATGTTACAGCAGCATAATCTAAAAACCACAAGAAGCTCATAGCCCCATTAACAAACAATTTGTTAACAAAACTTGGCTAAATATAAACCCATTTTTAATGTAGCCGAATGTTCAGTAAGAAATGTCTCAAGTTTTACGAAGAATTTCGAGGATATACATAATCACGGGACACAGATGCAGCAGAGACAGGTCCAGGATGTTCCAGCATCTCCCTAGGTCCTCTGGTCACATTAGATACACTCTGAATCAGATTAACATGTGAGATCTTCAAGTCAAGCACACAGCATACAGCTTATATACTTAGCATATAGCACATTTTCAGGGAGTCTATTGATTCCAGGCTTACCATTGTCTTAGACAATCAGGTACATCCAACTGAAAAGATGCTCTAGACAGCACACTCCCAATAGCTAATACCACCGGATTGTTTACTAGGAGTATTGTCATTTTGTTTACAAGAAGATTTGACCAGGTGACTTACTTTCTTCCTTTGCCTGGTGTGCTCCAACACATAAGTACACTGGGCAAGAATATATCGCAGACATACTGCAAAACCTCTTAATTCCCGTAACTTATGAAGAAAACAATGAAGAACATATATAGATATATAAAGGAAGAATATGCAGAGAAAAACACACACATATATATCCATATATTATATGTTATAGATTAAGTTATATGATTAAGTGAAGTAAAAGGCAGAAGTTGGAAGGTAATAAAAATAAGTAATATAATGTGACTGGAAATGAGTATGAGATATGCACGTTCTTTTAGTTCCAAGATATTATTAAATATTTAGAAATAAAAATGTTTATTAACCTAGTAATCAAGGTTATGGGACAAAAATGTTCAAATCTATGTGTATACATTATTACTCTGGTAGGAGGGTTTAAAATTAGTTTAAACTCTTAAGACAACTTATTTGATATTAATGTTGTTCGTTTTGTTCTTTTTTCCTGATAAGCATGGTTGTTTTATAAGTGAAAGAAGTATATTTCTCACTTTAAATATGTATCTCCCTAGAGAAAAGAAACAAGGAGACTGTGTTCCAATTACCTTGTTGAGGATCACACATACACACATGTGGGCAAGCATGCATGCACACACATGCACACATGTGCACACATGTGCACATACATGGCTTTAGTCCATTAACTGTCCCTTTACGTGGCCAGATGTTTATTTATAAATAAATATTATATTTACTTAATACAATATTGCTAACATATAGACATACTATATGGGTTTTTAAAAAATTTCCAGGGGCCAGCCCGGTGGCGCAAGCGGTTAAGTGCGTGCGCTCTGCTTTGGTGGCCCAGGGTTTGCAGGTTCGGATCTCGGGCGCGCACTGACGCACCGCTTGTCAAGCGATGCTGTGGCGGCATCCCACATAATGTGGAGGAATATGGGCATGGATGTTAGCCCAGGACCAGTCTTCCTCAGCAAAAAGAGGAGGACTGGCAATGGATGTTAGCTCAGGGGCTGATCTTCCTCACACACACAAAAAAAATTTCCATACACTTCTTGAACTTGTTAAAAAAATCAAATACCAATTTTGCATGTGTGTGTGTCTGAGTATCTGTGTGAATGATGTGTGAGTGCCTGTGTGTGTGTGTTTGTGTATACTTTGAATAGATAAAGCAGGCCACTGAGGATAAGATTTGACCAGTGTTGGACTCTGCTGTAGTTTGTGCTTTAGTGAAGGAAATATATCAATAACATAATAGTCAAATAAAATTGCATTTGGTTATACATATCATAGGTTAATTAAGTACTTCATTAAACAACAAAATTTTATCTGGAATATAAATAGGCTGCTATTGAAATACTGTTCTATGAAATTTTCTTTGCTCCTACATGTCTTTGCTCCTTTCTTTAAGCAAAGCGATTTATTGAATGAAATGTATGCCGTGTTGATATGCTTTAATTTCAGTATTGTAGAGGCTGAGGCGTCATGGGAATCCATGGATACATGTCCTACCATAAAGATTTTTTGAATATGCAAATCTTTTATTTGTTTATGGAAAATACTAAGAGGGATTATAAAACAAAATGCTCATTATTCTCTCCAAAGCTAAGATCTTTTTGGAAATTTATGCTTAAAGACATATTACTATGTAATTAAACATCCTCAGAATGAATTTAGTTGAAATTGTGCTTAAAATAAAGAAACGTAGTGATAATTAAAGAATCGGTTGCCATGGATGGGATATCGTATGAGGAGTGTTGGGATAGCAGTTACTTATAAAGGTACGTTTGAATAGTATCACTTTTATTCTATCCTCTCATTTGCCATGACTCTATTTCAGAATGTTTCCAGTTACTTTCCATGAAGACCAATTATAATAATAAACAAATATAATAAATCTGTGCCCAAATAGGGTTGTGAGTGCTTATGGTTAAGATCAGAGCTTATGGTTAGGATCGCCTTGTTTCCATTATGTTAAAAGGTACATTTTGGTACTCACCATGATTTCCCATGTTAAGATGCCAATGAGACCTTACTTCTTCTTATATAAGCCATCTATGAATCGTAGTACCCAGAGAAATGCATTACATGACTCTTGAGTTACTGTATTGTACATAATTGGTTTAATAAAGTCTGTATTGTTTTACACTGAAATTCCATAAATCAGTATGATGAAACATAAATCTTGTGAATAATTTATTGTTTTAAATAAGTTTTGCTGAGGTAACTATTTCATGATGTTCACTTAATGTGTAACAACAGAAGAGGAATGCCCATTAAAAAGCGATATTTTAACGTTAACTACCATTTGAAAGATGCAGACTATGAAAGAATAAACTAAAGGAGATGAAATAAAATACAGAAGACATAATATATTTGGCCAGAATCATGTAAAAAAGCACGTTAATGTAGGTGTAATGAGGATAACTCTATTTGAACATACTGATTTTAATTCTTCAAGAAAATCCATTTAGATTTATTAAGTGAAGGAACCATTTCAATGTTCATGAAAACATCTAACCCAAGCAAGGCATTTTGAGGAAGGCTGCTGACTGAAAAAGCCTTACCAAGTGGGCAGAGAACCAAAGTCAAGAGAAATCTGGACTCATGGTTGTTTATTAACACTAATCTCAATCCTAGTCCAGTTAATATAGGGTCAACTGCGTTAAAAATAAATCAATGTTCAAGGTTTCTGTGCCTCTTTAGAAACTACAGAATTTCTGTCAGGTGATGACAGCAGAAGCTGAATGATCGAGTTGCTATAAAAAGGAACTGCTTTGTTTGACTTAGGTCAAAGACAAAGCCGCAAATCCACCATGTGTCTTTCCAGGGTCTTAGAAACAGAATGGGGGATTACACAAGAGGCAGGTGTGCAGTTTTTAATTGAGAATGCAAATCTCTTAATGGTCATGGCATTTATACGCATTTGATGATTCTCTCTGCTAGCTATTTCATAGTTAATAACTTATGAATTGTTTCACGTTATTTTATCTAGTGCATACATGTCATGTTATGCCTGTGCCTTTTTCACACAAATATGTCGAATCCTCCTCATGGGCATCTCTGGAAACCTGAAAACCTGGATTAAAACCTGATGGCAGGGAAAACAGAGTGATATGCTGGTTTACAAAATCCTAGTTAAGCTTTATTTACAATTGTTTACAATGCCAACAATGGTGGATACTGGCTCTCTTTTTTTTTTTTTTTTTTTTTTTTGCTGAGGCAGACTGGCCCTGAGCTAACATCTGTCAATCTTCCTCTTTTATTTTTCTTTTTGTGAGGAAGACTGGCTCTGAGCTAACGTCCATTGTCAGCGCTCCTCTTTTTGCTGAGGAAGATTAGCTCTGAGCTAACATCTGTGCCCATCTTCCTCTATTTTGTATATGGGATGCTGCCACAGCATGGCTTGATGAGCGGTGCATCAGTCAACGCCTGGGATCTGAACCTGTGAACCCTGGGCCACCGAAGCAGAGTGCATGAACTTAACCACTACACCACCAGTCCTGCCCTTCTTCATCTTTTTCTTTTTTTTTTTTGCTCGAGGAAGATTAGCCCTGAGCTAACTTCTGTGCCAATCTTCCTCTGTTTCATATGTGGATCACCACCACAGCATGGCTGATGAGTGGTGTAGGTCTGCATCTGGGATCCGAACCCATGAACCTGGGCCGCTGAAGCAGAGCCTGTTGAATTTTAACCACTATGCCATGGGGCTGGTCTCATGGATACCAGCTCTTTTGATGATAATTAACATGAAACGTACAAATCAGCAATCATCAATACTAGTGTCTGTGTGTCTGCATAAATCATACTCAGTGGTTTTTTTGCCACACGTCTAATAAAGACTATTAGGACAATTATGTAGTTTAATATTGACGTGCTTATATTTTAACTTGTGAATCATTTTTCTTATAGTCTTGATATATTTTTACTCATTAAAGAATAACTATTTAATTGGAAAATATAGCAGCTGAAAATATTTCTATTGATAAATACTACATTTAATTTTCAGGTACATAAAACTAATAAGACTAGAAAGGCTACATTTCAATTATATGCAAAGAGCATATGAGATATTCCCTTTTTCAACACTTCTAGTACATTTTAGCACTTGAATAGTTTCTGCTTCATGATGTTAAAAAAGGGTCGACATTGGGTTTCAAATCTCCTGTCAGTCAAATCCTTCTGCATTAATAACATCCGTTCTGCAGGAAACAGGACACTTGACATCAAATAAAATGCACTGCACTTAAGGATGCCTCTCAATTCTAAAGGCAAAAATAATGTCATGATTTATTTTCATAAGACACTGTTGTAAATATAATAAAGAAACTGTTTACTTGACTTTCCTATGAACAGATTAAGATATTTAGTCATTTTATAGTTTAATTAATATAGCGTAGTAATTCATATTTATTCTTTTTCCAAAATACTAAAGTTTATTCCAAAATGACTCGTGGATACCTCATGGTCAAATCCTAGGATGTTACTTACTATCATAGTAAATTGATGAAGTTACTTACATTTTATGCTTCTGTTTCCTTTTATATAAATTTAGAATGATACTGCCCAAATCCAATGAGAAAATTATTGCAGTGCTCTTTGCCTCATCCTTGAAAAAATGTAGGTACACAGTAAAGTTCTCTTGTTCTCCTCTATTTCCCTTAAGATTGAGAAGAATTTCTGAAATTACATAGTGCACCAAATAAGAGTTTGAAATAGTCTTATCTGAAGTAGAAAAAAAATAATTTTGTTTGAAAGAATTTTTTAGCCCACATAACTATACAAATTTTATTAAAATGCAAGTTCCATTTATTAATTTTTATGTACTTAAATTTCTTTACAGGTATTTTAAAGAAAGCTTTTACAAACATTAAAATAAGAGAAATCTAATCAGAAATCTGGAATAATGATTTAAAAGGAAATGTTAGACAATAAAACAACCAACCTTTTATCTTCAAAATTGACTGTCTCAGCTCAGAATATTGTCTCTAGATGAGATAAAGTGGCATCCTCTGTGAAACAATTGTCATTGATGTACAGGTCTTGACCAACAATAGCTTTGATTCTTGAAAATGACCTTCCCTTAATATCTTATAGCAGAAATCAATCAGCTATAAATATTCACTCAGTGGAAGGCCTCCATGACTTTCTTAGGTTCTAATTGAAAACAAGGTTTTCAACATTCTTTCCCCGGTGTGCGTGATGTACTTCAGTTCATCAACAGTTTCGGTTCTATTTAACCTCTTCAAATTGATTTCATTTCAACAATTAACAAAAAAATTGTTTGTAGAGGATCACTATGTATGTTTGTGTAAAAGATATAATGCATCTTTAAAGGTTTTATGGATTTTAATATTAATTTGACATAATTCCGTATGAAAATCTACTTGAAAATAGTTTTCTTTTCCAAAAAGCAATATTTTATATTTATTAATAGCTAAAACATTAAAATATTTAAATTATGATCCACAATATCTACAGAAGTTAAAGAATATTCCACAGTAGAATATGTTTTGTCAATTTTTCTCCTCCATAGCCCATTCCTAATTGATATAATGACAATCACAATAATAATTGCATACACAAATAAATTACAGACACATTTTAAGATAGTTTTCCTACAAGTGATTGCATAATAGACAAAAATATTTAGTAACCCCAATGCTAAAGAATTTGCTCCTCTTAGAGAAAATGGAATGCGTTAATTCAAAACTGTGTCATATCGTCAATTTACTGAAAGAAACATTATCTTACTTTGTCTTCTTTAGGGAAGAATTCTACAGAATTCCTGAACTGCAGCAGAGTGTATGGGGATTAATAACACAAACAGTCCATTTTGTATAGCATTTACAATATAAAGAATCAATGAACTATAGGAAACACTAGTGGTTGTCCACTCAATATCAATTTTTCATTTTGCTGATCCTATCAGAACTCTGATTATGTTCAGTGTAGCAACATAGTTAAAAAGCTAAATTTCTCAGCCTCCTTTTAGGTACTGTGACATAGTTCTGGCTGTGAGGTATAAAGAAAAGACAACTGGGGTTTTCTAGGAAAGTTTTGATATGTCTGTGTAGATGATAATGCTTTCTCCCTTGGGCTTCCCATTTTCTAGATTTAAACACATATGTAAACATTGAAAGTACAGCAGCTATCTTTGGTCATGTGACAAGCACACAAGATGAAAGTCACAAGCAAAAGATTGCTGGACAAAAGGCTGGCAGTAAAGTCACTCTGGTTAGGTTATTTTTATGTGCAGACACATACAAGGCTGATACCTAAACTTTTGCAAACAGATAAAACACCTTCACAGCACAATGCACTGCCCAGGCAGGTGTAAGGCAGGCTCCCCAGGACCACTTTCATTCCTCTTAACCCCAAATCCATGATCCAGAGAGAGCACAATGCTTTCTGTGTAGCCATTTTACAGTTTTAGTGCCAATACTAAACAGGAAAAGGACATTTTTCATATTGATTAAATGAAACATAAAAATTGTATTAATTGTTGATGTTTGGGGGATCAGACAAAGCCAAAGGTAGTTTTCTCTGATACTCCATTGAGATTGCATGTCTGAAAAATAATTTTACTATCACTAAGAAGTGTCAAAGTACTTTATAGGCATTATAGATCTCAGATTACTACACAGGAGCAAGGAGATCATCATGTCCTAATGGCATGAAGAGATTTAATAATATCTATCAAGTTTCATTGCTATGAGTATAATTCTAATAAAACAAAGTTATAGATTAGTGTTCTATGTCAGTCAAACTGTTCATTGCAGCCTTAAATGGATCCATGTAATTGAATCAGCTTGAATTGGACACTTAAGTGAATTTTATGATACATAAATTAAACTTAAAGCTGTGAAGCAAAGAAATGAAACCAATTGGATCTGCTTTTTCACAAATATCAACTTTCTGCAACAAAATTGACCAGCTATTACCAGGAAGGTAAAAAAAAATAATCTCATTGACTATAAAATAATAGTAATATCTTTCCACATCAAAATGATAAGAATCAGTGTTGGTTAATTGTAACATGTTTTACACAACTTCTTCCTGCTAAAAAAATAGATTTATCTTCTTCTTTTGTAACTTTATTAAGTGTATCTTGCACCTCAATAGTAACTATTGAGGAAAATGCCAGGAATTAATATATTGGTGTCTCGAGTCTTTAGCCAATATCCTGATAAACATATTAGCTTTATGATAATCAATGGTTGAATAGTGAATAGATGGATGACAGGAAATATTACAATTGTCTTGTTTAGTCTTTAAACCTGATTAGGCATCATCTATGGAAAGCAGTCACCAAGAAGTTCAATTTTTCCCCCATCTCTTTAAATTTATTCTAAGGGGCTGTTTCTTCCCCTGTCCCTGGATAAAAGGTATGTGATCCTATTGACTTCCATAGATTTTTTTTCCGTAATCAAATCTAGACTGCTTTAGGATAATATCATAACTATCTATCTATCTATCTATCTATATATCTATCTATCTATCTGTCTATCTATCTAACCTATCTCCCTCCCAGCAAACCTCTATATCTCAGCCAAGCATGACTTGTGCATTATTTTTTTGCTTAGGCTGTTACTTTCTATCCTGGCGTACCCTTCCCAGGCAAACCTCTACTACAGTGGTTGGTTCCCTGTACTCTTTTTCAGAATTAACCTCTCTGATCTTCGACCTCCTTTCTTGTAGACCTCATAAAACATAGCAAATACTCCTTTCTCTCGAGTATTATTTCTTCCCTACTCTGAGAGCTCCTTTAAGGCATGAGCATGAACACGTTTTCGCTGCACTCCACACCGGGTCCCACATAGTGCCTTACACGTGGAAATATGATCCTAATTATCTTTATTGAGTGGATGTATTATCTAACTGACTACAAAATTAAATTTGTAAAAGTTCTGTAGAAAAAGAATGATTTATTCTTATTGTGGCTTTGATTTTTTTATAATTAATGTTATTTTTATTATACTGTATGACATGTGCCTGATCTTTGGTCTTCTATAAACATCTTTTTTATTTTTCTATTTCTGTCAGCCATGTAACCTTCTAATTTACGATTGTTCTCAAATGATTGCCAGAAAATTAGTATACAATCGCTGTTATAAAACTAGGTATTGGAGGCATCATAAAAAAAAATCGTTAATGAGTTTCAAGGTCACAAAGAAAACTATTCCTGGGAAACAAAAATCTGTTTTATATGTATATAATTGGAAAATGAATTCCTAGAATGCAAACTCCTTAAGAACTTCCATTACTCAGCTTTGGATCTTCCATAATGATTAGTGCACTTTGTGACAGACAGAAGACAACACTATTTATTTTTATAGAAATAAAATATGATTTGGGGAGAGTGTTTTACAAAATAACACCAGTTTCTAATATTAACTCTCATTTTATGTTATTACCATAATTATTTCATTTTTCAAAAATTTTCCTGTCTTGCACATATTGAATTTAGACAGGTTGAATATCTGAATCAGAAAAGAATAATGAAATTGTAGTTTTAAGAATATTTAGTTTTTCTATTGTTTTTCCTCTCTCTCTCTCATTTTCCTTTTTCTTTGGTCTTATGCACCTAACTCTTCCAATTTTTGTGATAAGCTTTTCCTTTAAAATCCAGACAAATGGCTCAAGATCCCATCTCATGAAATGAGGGGAAAAAGGTGCCCTCCCTGGTTTCCTGAAGGTCCCTGATATGGACAGAAGAGGCGAGGAAGAAGCTTCTCCTCTGCTTGCCAGGTGCTAACTCCCAATTTTAGCTCTAAGGGCTGCTGCTTTCTCTCTATTTCTGCTGGAGAACAGAGTCCCCACTCCTTCATTGCCCGAAACACTGCTAACACAGGATCCTAGGGGAATTTTCTGAAGATTGAGGAAATGTGGGGGTTAATTATGAGCCATGCGGAAAGGAGTCAACTTGAAACAGGAAATTAAATATTCCAAATTCTTCATTAATCTGTGTCATAGGAGAGTTAAACTGCCATTGTATTTCAAAGGAGTCCCCTCTCCCTCATTCTTTGGGCCATTTTTTTCTTGTTTGCATCTTTTCAACATCTTCCAGATTGTTCCACAGAAACTCAATTGTTATGCCGAGAAGTATGGACCTTTTTTTGCCTCATTTTTGTTCACCTGACACATACAAGAGAACTGCACCCTTCTCCAGGTGACAGTACAGTGGGAATTGTTTTCTCCTAAGAGTAATGTCCTTCCTTCACAGAGACACCTGTTAGCCATCTTTTAAAACACATGCATCCCATTTTGCTAACTAAATATTTCTCGAAATATGCACAGCTTGATTAAACATTTTAATATTTTAGCTTATTTCTCATCCTTTTCTGATCTCTACTACCAGTTATAATTTTTATTTATAATAATTTACTCACCACATTCACTGTTTCTTGTATATGCATTTCTTGACTCTTGCTTATTTTCCTTCTTCAACTTTTTCTCACTGTATTTCCCCACTTAACCACTCAAATTTCTTATGCTTTTCTATGAAAAAAAGTGATTTCCTAATTTTTCCTCTGAATCTAATGATAACCAAGGAGTTGCACTGCATGAGAATTGTAAAGAAACTGTTATAATGGCGACAAGATCCATGGGCTATTCTTGGGAGAAAAATAAAAGCCCTTCCTGCTGGGAATGTGCAGGCACACAAAGACATGCACAGGCCCTGGAGTCCACCGAAATGTACTGACGGGCAGGCTTTGCCATCGGCACACCCGTGCTTGCAAAAGACCCACAGGAGACTGTCATTCTTAGTTTGTGAAGCATTCATCTGTAGCAGGAGTAACTTAGGTATTAAGAGATGAGGGCTTGATGGTCCCAGCCCTTCCCTATGCAGAAGTTGTACATGCAAACCTCAGGAAATTAAAGTAAATGGAAACATGTCATATAAACAACTTTTAAAAGCCATCTGATATATATATATAATTGTAAATTATATATATTATTATAAATTTTATATAATGATAAATTGTATGTATATTACACATAATATATATGTGTGTGTCTGTGTGTCAGTGTCAGTGCCATACACAGTTATGGCACTCAGTTAACATCTGTTCTAATGCATTTATTCATGCATTCCTTATGTGAATAAATATTTATGATGCCTTGTATGTGACATTTCCTCTGCTAGCTGAGCATTTACAGTTTTACTTATGGTTTTACTAACACAGCCTTTACGCACTCAAAATGCTCAGTTCCCTCTAATATCGTCATGAAAAGAAATTGAGCAACAGCATTATGCCTGTCAAAATGGTTCATTATTGTTCATGTCCCCTCAGTCCTGCAAACACTGGTGAGCCACTCTCTCCAGGTGACGGTTTGATTGACTACTAAATGCACCTGATTGATAGGGCTGGCAAACCCAAGAGAACAGTCTTTTATTTAAAGCACTTGATGGCTGTTTGTAAATACAGTCAATAATATTAACACCTCAGGCTTCCCCAAGTTCACTTAAGAGCCAGGCAAGTTGAACTTCTCATGGAAATAGATTTGATTTTTAGAATTAGTTGTTCTCTGTCCAATCTTCCTTAAGTATACAGCATTTTGTATATAGCTGTACTTCTCAATCTTTATGTTGCCTCAACATTTTTCATCACTCACATTTGTAACACATTCTCTTCAGGAATATTAAAAATGGTGGTTCTCAATAGGCAAAAGAGAGAAAGTATTGGAGAGTAGGGCTGAAGACTAGAATAATCAACAATGAAATACTATATTGAAATGTGAAGGCTAAAGCTTTTTTTATTTTTTCCAATTTCTTTTGTCTTCTCTTTCTCCATGATCCATTCTGATACATTATTTGTGGGCTACCTCAATCAAGTCATGACTTCCAATAACTATATTTATATGAGAAAATGAGCATGGCTTAATGGAAAGAGTTAATAGTCGTGACTTTGGAAAAGTAATTTATTCTGTCTTAGTCTCTATTTCATAATCTGTAAAATGGGAAAACCAATGATTACTATACATGATTAATTTGGAGATTAGAGATAAGGTATTCAGGATACCCAGGATAGCTCCTACATTTGCCTGATAGTTATATTTATATATCCATTTTGATTAATGTAGTCATTATTTATATTTCTATATTATATGAATAAACCATATTATTCTTGAGAAGAAGCATGCCAATTTTGCCTTTGTCTATCCACACTTCCTAGCATACCACATTGCATTAGGATAAGTGACTAAAAAATGTCGCCATTTTGTGTTATGTGTAGTTTACCACAACAAAAAACATTGAAAGGAAGCAAATGTCTGTTGCCTTAAATTTAATTTTTTCATCTCCTTAGAACTTTTCTTGCCTTTGACATGATTTTCCAGGGGTTTAGATATATGCCAATGAACAACATTGGTGTTGTTTGCTCTATGCAAGTGCAGCGCAGTTATTCTTAGCAAACAACTGGAGTTTGATTTGTAACTCTCATACATAGCATAAGTTGTGCAGAATCTTATACACACAGAAGCTAAATAATTTTGATGGGGCATGGGATAATGACTGCTTTATGCAAATAAGTGAATCTATCTTTTTCAGAAGGTAAAATAGGACAGAGAGATTTCCAGGAAAAATGTTGTAAAGCCATTAAATGATATCTAGAATGAATTAACATACAAAGCACTTTTGGTATAAAGACATAGCTTCAGAATATGGACTGTGCTCCTTAGTGGAAAGAACATTAGGCTTGGAGTCTGTATACTACGGTCTGGATCCTGATTTCACTTATCTTTTGACATATAATTCAGAAACATTATTTAGCCTTTTATAGATCCATTGTAGGGTATTTGGGAACATTGAATAAGACAACATGGATGAGCGTATATAACCCAATACAAAATGTGAGTGTGATAAGAGATTTATGATGTGCACTTAAGCAGTGACTATGCCTGTGCATGCATCTGTATTGAATAAATGCTGAATTAACCTGTTAAATGAAAACCATGATCACTGAAATAGTTCTATGTTAGGAAAAAAAAAAAAAAAAAGCAAGTATCAGCTGGAATATATCTCGTAATACTTCAGGACAGAGCGAATGCTGACTAGGGTCCAGCTAGTGCTCTACTCTGCTATTGTTGGAAAGGGAAGATTCTCAGTTGTGTTTGGGGCCCTGCCGAGAAGACTGAGTTATATTTGGGAACCTGTAGAGAAGAGAAACAACAGACACATCTGTCCTAAGGAATATTTATGAAGGAAACTACCATCATGTCCTATGCTGAGATCATGCAGTTGCTAGTCATGTCCTGCTATTTCACCTTTAAGTCAAACCTTAGATGTTGAGCATTCCTCTGAAGTCCAAAGGGTATAGTCACCTTTCATGACCTCTTCAAGGCACATGGACATTGAAATACATATGTTTAGAACTCTCTTTCTCTCTCTCTACCCCGTGTCTTTTTCCAAAATTGTCATTTATATGGATATATTCTTTTAATTTTACACACAGGTCTCTAAAACTATTCAATTTTTTGGTGGATGGAAATTATACCTATTTTCAATTTTTACTATACTATTTCCTATTTATAACATTCTACCTACTGATACAATGACTTTGGGTTTATTGTAATTTTTAACTCTTATGTGATAATTTCAAACATCTAGCTATTTTAAAGATCATTATCAAACTATTGGAAATATTTTGTTATTTGTTGAGTCAAATTTGACATACGCGATATGGAAAACCACTTCTTTCTTGACCCTTGGATTCCAAGGATTACTGTCATAGATTTTATTATTCTATGTATCTACTAAATCATAATAGAATGAGCTATAAACTAAACAATAGCAAGTCTTTGATCTCAATGTGCAAAATAATAAAATAGTAATAAAATTGTTAGAAAAATAGATGAGACAAATAATTTATTTTCAGAAGTCTTCCATCATTTAAAATATGAGTCCACATCAATCATTTCACCAAGATAATCTCATTATGAAGAGTGTGACCTCTTCTGGAATATAGGCTGGAGTTTCTGGTTCCCAAATGAACACAGCACTTTGCAGAACTGATGAAATAGACTCTGAGTTTGATAAGACAGGCATATATAAACAGATATAGATAGAATTTATCTGAGATTGAGAAGCTGTAGAATTTACAGTATTTAAAAATGTTATCACTTGCCAGAGACAGAAGGAAGATTCCACAAGGAATCTTCTGGATTTCCATAAGGCATCCCTGACTAAGAGACCTGGAGCAGGCAAGACTAGAAACTGCTTCCCTAGAGGGGCCCATGTGCATCTGAAGAAGACAGCGGCGGATCACTGAACAGGCGCCATAAAGATTTAGATGGATTGACTCTTCTTTCTCTCTCTGGGAGCTCATGGGATACGTTCAAGGCTGTCCACATGATTTTTTTGTTTTCTAATCTTGACAAAACCTTTTTATTACCATGCCCATCATGGGGATCATTAGAGTAAAAGATTTTCAATTTTTCTTCTTGTGACCTGACAAAAATTTTTGTTCTCTTATTCTAGAAATATTGAACTTTCCTCCTTATATTTTCTTCCTTTGTTCAAAAGCTAGGGCCTTTTTTCAGGAGTATTCAATTATACCACTGTGTCAAATGTTCTTCTGATGATTTTCTATAGTACTGTGAGAAGATATTGTCGGATTTATGAATAAATCTTGAATAAAATGATCCATACTATAGTTTGCTAGCACCCTGAGTAGTAAAGTGGAATTCTTTGAATCATATCTTAAGGATTCAAATATAAAACACTTATGATAACCAATATGCCTACAGTCAAAATGAATACATATTTAATATATAATTTTGCATTTAAAAATACAATTTAAATAATATATCAATTTCATGTAGTTCTATTAACATGAATTATGTGAAATACACAACTGAGATTGATCTATTGCCAGTTACTCTCATTCCAAATAAACCATGAGATTTAATTTCCTTTTGTATTTGAAAAGTCATAGAATCACCTGCAGCAACTGCTAAATATTGGGATATATGTGGGAGGGATGTCATATTTTTGAACCTAAAGCTGGGGATAGTTTCTCCTTCTCTGGACATTTCTTTTTTTAACAGGCATTACATTATGTGTTTCAACTGGAGATTCCAGTTATTTCTATAACTCATATAAAAGCAAAATTATTCATTGTAAGATTCGTTTCAAGTGATTCATTCATTCAGTCAGTATTTACTGCTTGCCCTGTATGTGCAACACTAAGAAGTCTTAAGTTTTGTTCAGTTAGTGAAATAAAAGCACGATCTAAATTGCTGACAACATCTTCCTTTTGGATTTTAAAAAATTTACCCGGAAACAAAAACAAGACTTCCAAATTAGCCCTCACAGTTATTCAAACAAACAATGTCCATCATATTTTCCCAGTAGAATAAGACACATGTTCGATCTTGTTTGAAGCCACTTTTATAAATAGTAAATATGTCCAGTCTTATTGGGAACAACTGGGTGGCTCCTGTGATCTCTTTATAGATGATAAATCATGTTCAAAACAGTATTCAATGGAAAAGTGTTGCCAGTGGGGACAGTATTCAGACAAATTCAGCCCTCTCTGTCAGTAAAGCTTATGTAGATTATGCAACATCCCTGTAGCCTCAGTAGCATGTCTTGCCAATAAAGTATACTGATACCTACAATTCCTCCTAGATTAATCATGAATATATTTTTAACCTTCCAATCAGGATATAAGTTCTAAAAAAAACTTTTTGGAAAAAATTTATTTACATGAAAGCTTTAGAGACATGAAAAAAATGTATACTTAAGCTAATAGCCTTTACTAAAAATTAATTAAATTCCATGGAATTGTGACTACCACAGCCTATTAAACCATTTTTAGATCATAACACGACAGAATAATGAGACTGAGACTTACTTGTCCCATAAGATATTTATATAGTGCAAGGAATGTGGTTACCCCAAGAATGAATAATGTATTATGGCTAACTGAAACACAAATTCTCCATAGTTACCTAATTTTTGAAATCTATGAAATAAAGCAATTGATTTTCTTTTAGTAATCAAATAGTCTTTTCTGTGGGGACATGGAAAACTATGTTGGTTAAGAAAAATTCCTCAAATTCCAATAAAAATTGTGGTTTTCAATTTGCTCCCATGGCTCCAATTTAAAGGGACAGTTACTTGAATGAGATGTAATATTCCGTTTTCTTTGAAGTCCAGACATGATCTGAAAAAAACAATCACTGGTAAGCCCTAGGAAGTAAAAGTTTATAGAAAAGCCAACATTGGACCTAGGTTCAGATGATGGAGCTACATTCTGCTCCACTGTATGCTCCCCACATAGCCCAATTAAGTCAATTCATGACCCTGTGCCTCAGTTTTATCTCCTATAAAATGGGAATAAAAATGCTTCCCCTAATTTCATGAAGGATAGATATGAATATTAAAAAACTTACATACATACAGACCCACACACAGAGACAGACACATGTAAAGCTCTATGCATACCAAGGAATTATCATTATAATTTAATTGCAACAAAGTGATGCTGCAATGTATTATAAGTAAATAAGTGTTGAAATATATAATCTTATTTGACAGTGGGTAAATAGAGTACTGCAATCAACCTTATTTTGACTTTTATGTTTGAGGCTATATTCTAGCTTTTGATCAGTGATTTTAAGATGAGCTCACTTCTGGAAGTTGTTTATCCTTCTCACACGCATAAGGAAATTTAACTTTGGTTGTAGTCACGGTCAGAGGTTCCTGTACCTGGTGCTTCCAATAAATTCTGACTTAGGCTCTTAGAGTTGAAGTTATCCAAAGTGTCAACCTAGAGAGCACTAGCCTATTGCTGATTGCAGACCCCAGGATGCTGATTGCAGTGTGGAAAGCTATTTAAACGACAGGCCCATGTGTCATTGTCATCGAACTTTGGAACAAGAGTTGCAATTTTATGACTATTTTTATAACTGATTGTATGTTAGGCAAAAAAAAATCTAATACATTTTTAGGCTTTTAAAGTGTTCTAAATTTTACCTGGAGTAGACTGGCTATTTCTGTTGTATAAGCAGATCACTAGTCACTCATTTGGTCTCTTTCTGGGTAGCAAGATGATATTTAATATTCAAGAGCCCTGCATCCTTAGATTTAACACTGAAGTGATATTTTAAAAATTTTCCTCTGTAGCAAAGATACAACATAACCACAATTTATGCCCCTATGTGTCCTTGTTCAATAAACAAATCATTAGTTTGGAGACAGAAGGTCAATGCAGAAAAAAATTAATTATGAATGTATCCTTCTAGCAAATTGCCACATTGTTTTCTGTGCATACACACAGCCCTGGGGCTATAATTCTGTTCCCCATCCCTTTCACACATGCATGCACAAATGTGTGCACACAGTCATGCACCAGGAAAGAGGTACTGTGTTGTCCCATAGGCAACCAAGTGGAATAAAAGAACCAAGTTCTGAGTTCAGTCAATGCTAATTTCCTGAGCCTCACTGTTTCAGACTCTGTCCCGGGTGCTGTAATGCACTGTTCCAAAGCTGGAGCAAGATCTCTCCTCTCTTCATTTCTCCTCTAGATGTCCTTCTCGAAGTGTCACCTAAGCTCTCTTACCTTACTACATTATGTAATCCATCATGCATAGTTTACCTTGTTATTCATTTATTCAATAAATATTCATTAACATTCAATAAACATTCATGAACACTCATCTCCCACAAAGTGTCAGAGACTCGTAGGCAATTGGGATAAAAGATAAAGATTACACCCCCACACATAGCTTAATTATGAATTAACTTGAGAATCTATGTACTGGTCACTGCAGCAATATGATTGTTAAGCTAGTGAAATATAGACTCAAGAATACTAAATATCTATTAATGTTTATCAAAGTTTGTATTTTGCTTCTTTTAGACTTCTTTAGTCTGTTTTAAAATATGTCCAAATTATTTTTCTTATTTTCTTGTGGATAATTTGCAAATCCAAAATATATGGCCATATGGAGGAAAATACTTTTAGTTATCACTTTCCATCATTACCTTTCATTGCAAATACTTTATTCAGTTTTCTAAACAGGGTTTTGCTTACTTTCTCTATATTTTTTAGTCACCATTGCTCAGAACAGACTTTAAATCAGTGGAGAACTGTGGGTAGAATGTGTAGCTTCAGAAAATAGCCTGAAAATATCAAATACGCTCTTATGCTAACTGTTGAGGAGACTGGACCTATTGACATGGTGGAAATTTCTTCTCATCCCTGGAGTCTGGTTTGTGTTTGTATGTCTGTTTTTGTACACGTATGTGCATGTACATGCTTACAGATGTAAAGTGTGCAAAAGAGGGAAGTGGACAACTGTCCTTGCTCAGAGGTGGGTTAGAGAAAATTTGGAATGGAACTTGACCCAAATGGCTCAGCTTCAACTTTCCTGGTAATATTACCTACACGCATCATCCAATTATATTTTTAATAACTTGCAATCTTTATTTTGTAGGCAAATTATAACTACAGTTTGGGAAAGGTTAAAATAAGATGTCAAAGTGAGATACCAAGAATTTTCAGGAATGGATATGGAGGGAGGTACAGATCATTTATTATATAGAAATAATGAAATCCTTCCCAATTAGAAATTCCCAAGAAAGACACACTTTAGTTATTGTTGGTGGTTTTAACAGTTTTAACTTAATTTATTAACTTTTCAAAACATTACATTAATTTCAATATTTTTCACACAATTTCTAAGAATATTTATTGCTTGTAATTGAAAACTATGGTTTATCTTTTACTAATTTTAGAAGTGGAGATTAAGAGGTAGCAAGAATGTAACAAACAGTAAGGGATTGCTGTTAAAATAGTTATATGTTTTGAATCTTAATTTTAAAAAGAGTTGCTTATAAACACCCTCTAAACTTCAAAGATGATTCAAACATTATTTTACAATGCCCTTTTTTTCTAAGTGTTCTTTGTATTTTCAAAGAATTTTATATAAATGCTGAATAAAGCTCTCTGTAGCTCAGAAATTTAAATATAAACTTAGAGTTTACATTACTTAAGCTCAGTTAATCAACTTCTCTTTTAATATTGCAGGTATAATCTCTTCCTTTAACTAAATTATATTTAACGGAATTTTTTATAGCTTCTTTTGTGAATACTGAATCACTTTTTCTTCTTAGATGATTGCTTTTGATGAGTTGAAATGGGAAGGCTTTCTATTTTTTCAAATAAATTCAAATTGCTACAGACGTAATATTACTACTTTATTTGATATATATGTACGATAACAGACTTATCATCACATAATTTTCTAGAGTCAAACTATACAATTTATTTTCCCTCATCCTGTGTTATAATATTTTTAATCCTCCATACAATTGTCTCTACAAATTCTCATCAGTAGCCTGAGATGATCCTTGATTAGGTGTTTGTGATGAAGAAGACATTTGTGGTATCTCTAGTTGTAATTATAAGTCCCGTTTCTCTATGACAATGCAAAAAACAGTGATTTAGTGAATATGAAATACAATAAGTTCTACTCTAATGCTTGTTTTGTAAACACAAACATATTACAACGTGATTAATATATTAAGGGACAATTTTTGCATAATGCAAATTTTGTATTTGTTTATGCATTATTTCATCCATGAGAAACTGGATAAACAAGAGAACTGAATCTAACTGAATACACAAAATCTGCACACACACTCTTCAAACATCCACCAGCTACCTCACTGCATGTATAATGAGCCACACGTACACACATCAGGTGTGAAAACTTTCCATCCAATTTCAGAGAACTCACTTTCCATCACTTGGCTGTAATTCAAGCTGCAACTCTTCCAACATTCACGTTCACAGGCAAATTTCGGGTCTCTTTCAAGGTGAAATGCTATGTTTATTGTAGTATTGATATATTGCTTAACCATTTAGCAGGTGAAAACTCTTTTGCTAGGTTTCTAATTTTTATTTTATTTATGTTTCTGATAAAGTTTTTGCATATCATGCCCCTGATTCCATTTTCCCCATAGGCCCTGTGGTTTTTATTGTGCAATTTTGCATTGCATGGTGATTTTTAGGAGTTTGTATGCATGTTGTGTTATAGCAGAACTAACTTTAATAGTATTAATTAATCACTCCATATTACAAGTATCCTGTCAGTTGAAAATACTTCTAGGGGATTTATTAGATATGACATACAGTGCTTTATGCTTGCCATACTATTTTCTTCTTTCTGACACATGTAAAATGTCCCATCTTCCTTCACAGTCAGTGTGGGGCTGTGTTACAAGTGGAATGTGAATGAAAAGATATATGTTACTTCTAAACCTGGAACTTAAAAAAATCCTGTGTGATTCCCCAGCCATTTCTTCTGCTTTTATTATGATTCCTTCAAACAGAGGAAACTTAAAATAAGAAAGAGGTTATACAGTTGTCTTCACAGCAAAGAAGCCAAACAGGGGAGGATGATGCAAGAGAGAGGACTGGAGAAACCAAGGCAGGAGATGATGTTTCTGAAACCTATGAGTCAGGGAATTCAAAATTGGAACTAAGGCATGCTAGCCTAGGTAGATGTAAGTTTGTGGAGGAGAAGTGGCACTCCTGAGGATGACACCCAAAGCAGAGAGAAATGGCGTGCAAAATCATGGCGACTAATATTTTCCCATGCATCAGTCTTTTGACAATACATCCCAGAACCCAAAGGACAAGAAAGTCTCAGAAAGGAAGTTGCCTGCAATACAAGGCAGGGCAGAGACAGGCTGGAAATGGATCTGAAAGCAAACAAGAAAATAACCTATATAGGGTGACCCTTGAACCAATATGTCCTGGATTGCATAGTTATATAATGGAGGCAGATAAGGTCCCTGATGGGAGGAGAGCTGTATTACTGGGGATGATTCCTTTGAGGGATACAGTGAGCTGGTTCTGTGAGTGGCAAACAACAAAAACAATATCAGAAAGGGAGACGGAAATAAAGTGATGGAACCATTGTCATGGGTTTTGTCTAAGGCCATGCTGACAGGAATAAGAAACGAGGAGCATGTCCTTCTTCCTCTACCCATGTCCCTCCAGTGTCCCTATTGGCAGAACCTAGCAGTGAGCAGCTGTTAAAGCTGAAATGTTGTTTACAGAGTCTGAGCCTTAGCATCAGGAATCAAAGCACCAATAAAGAGAAATTTGGAGCTGATACACAATAGCTTAAAAACCGCCACATGTGTCAAGTATCTTAAATCTTTTATTTCCCTCCTCTAGGATTCAATCTTAGGGAAATAATGTTTTCCATGTATTGTGATAAAAGCAAAGATTTTAAAAACAACCTAAGTCTTTAAGAATAGGGGAGTGGAAAAATAATTTATTGTAATTCTATAGGGTAGAATACTACACAGTCATTAAAAATGATGACAGTAAATAATTTTTTATGACACACAGAATATTTAAGGAAACAGTGGATATTCCAGGTTATGGTAATGTTAACATTCTGTAGCATCGACAGTGAAAATATATGGCTCTTCCTCGACTTACAGTGGAGTTATGTCCTGATAAGCTCATTGTAATTTGAAAATGTCGTAAGTTGAAAATGCATTTAATACACCTAATCTACTGAACATCATAGCTTAGCCTAGCCTACCTTGAATATGCCCAAAACACTTACATTAGCCTACAATTGGGCAAAATCATCTAACACAAAGCCTATTTTATAATAAAGTGTTGACCTATTTTATAATAAAGTGTTGAAGATCTCATGTAATTTATTGAATACTGTACTGAAAGTGAAAACAGAGTGGTTGGATGGGTACTGAATGGTTGTAAGTGTATTGGTTGTTTACCTTTGTGCCTAGGGGGCTGACTGGGAGCTGCCTCTGCCCAGCATCATGAAAAAGTATCTTACTGCATATCGCTAGCCCAGTAAAAGATCAAAATTCAAAATTTGGAGTATGGTTTCTACTGAACGCATATCACTTTTACACCATTGTAGAGTCAAAAAATCATAAATTGAAACATCTTAAGTCGGGGGCCATCTGTGGTAGATTAATTAAAACAGAAGATTATTTCTCTCCAGCTGACAGCCCAGCTTGTTTCAATTGGCAGGGTCACTCAACTTCATGTGGTCATTTAGGGTCTCACATTTCTTTTACTCAGCTGTTACTCACCTATTTATGAAGACATTTTTCTGGTCTGCATTTCAGCTCTTCAAAAGGTAAAAGATGGCAAAGTCCTGGAAATGCAGCTAGACTTTAAGATATTTTTGAGATCTTGCCACAGTATAAGAAGGTAGTTTCTAATGATTACAATAAATACTAAACTGGGATGACTGCATTGATAACAGGACTATTCAACTCAAGTCTTTGGTGATGTTAAAGAGGGATTTCCATTGTCAGAAAAGTAATTGGGTTAAGAAGCCGTCTAAGTATCTTTCCAAATTTAAGTTTCTGCCATCTGACACATTATAAAATATTATTATTTTGGAAGCTTTCTAAACTTTTTGAATTAATGATGACTTTGATTTACACTGTCATTTGCAAACTGAATTACCAAAGCATTTAGCTATCATTACTTCATATCAATATTTGGTACACCTAACATCCTCTCTACCCCTATGTTATATAGATGTTGTCAATGATGATAATTGACTGGTAACCAATATAGTTAATATGGTTAAGTGACAGTCAACTGGTGACCTATGTGGTTACTGTAGTTAAAGTTAAGACATGCAGGTACAAATGATAAAAACCTCCATCTGGAGCAAAATTTTTGGAGAAAAAAATCCAAAACACTATTGAGAATAAAAGAAAGAAAGAAAAATAAAACAGTTTATTATAGAAGCCAAAATTTTAGACAAATTAATGATGAGCACCTACTGTTTTTCTTTCTTTTTTATCCCTTCTCTTTGGATCTTTTTCTTTTTTTACAACATTTGGATTTTTTTTTCATTAAATCCTTAAGTGCAAATCAGTTTTTATATAGTTCCTTCATTTTGCAAAGTCAACTTTTAAATGTACTGAACTCTTACACTTGCATATCCTTGTGAAGAACATTTCTTATTTTCTGCCCATGAAGTTGAACCCTCTATTCCTCAGAAAATTCACTGTGATGTAAACTTATGGGTTTACATAAGTATTGTCCCTTCTGCCGCCACCTCAGAAAAAAAAAAACAGAAGCTGTAATCTAGACAAGAATTACTTTTTCCTCTTCATTTTCAGTTCAGTTTGTGAGGATCATGTGAAATTTGATTTGCTTAAATGAGTTTCTTTGTTGAAGGTGTCATTTGTGTAATGGTTGTGAGGTCAGTCTGCCTGGACTCTAGTCTGACATCACCCTTTCTGGCTCTGTGAACTTGGGCAAGTAAGCTAACCTGTCGATGGACCAATTTTCTCTGTAAAATGGAGAATGTAATAGCAGCTCTCTCACAGCTTTATTGTGACAATTACATGTGTTTATAATTGTACAGTTTATTGCATAGTAAATTATCATAGTATTTTAAACATTATTATTCTGATTACAGGAATAAGATATACTTGTGAAATTTAAACAATGAGAAAGTGAAATACAGAAAGCTGATTGAAGTTATTTGAGTTAATTAAAAGAAATATTTCAGTAAATCACTTTAGAGAGATATTTAGGTTCAGTATCCAAAGAAATAACCACAAGAAATATCTGATTATTTATACTTCTTCTCACAATTCTGGTTAACTTTAGTTTATACACGAGTTAAGAAAGACTTAAAATCACCAAAATTCTGGTTATAAACCAGAACTACAACATTTCTAAATTATAATCATCTGGACTATCAATAAAATATAGATTTAATTTCTAACATAAATAGCTAGAAGCATATAAATAAACATTTTAAAGGGCTAGCATAAGCTTCTTAAGTATTTCATAAAGCTATAAGCTATTACACCTTAGTAAATAATTTCATTTCTGATGATATGTAACCTAATGATACTTAACCTAACAAGGCATAGTAATTGCTAGCAGTCTAAGAAGAGGCTAAACAAAGAGAAAAGAATAAAACACAGTGAAGGAATGACCGTCTGTGGATTAGCTCTCATTTCCTCAGTGTCTCAAATGGAAAAAAAAGAGATTCATTAATGTCATATAATATTGTTTGCTGTTAAATGAAATAAATCATTACTTATTCTTGGCTGAATGCAGATGGGCATCACCTAAAGAAATTTCTCATTTAATTATATTCCAAACAATATGTGTCTTAAGAAAAGAAAAGTCATTTCTGAAAATAACTGTGTTGATTGCTTTTTATTATTTTCTCCAATAATAGGGTTTGAATCTAAAAATCTTGGCATTTAAAATACCCCTGACCAGCAGATTAAAAACAAATACTGCCATCAAACATTATCATTAACAATATCTCTAGTTCCAAGAAAGTTATACTCTTGTTTTTCAAAACAGGTATAGACAAAATATTTTTTACACCTTCTTATCTCTCTGTCAGATAATACCTATATTATTATCATATTGCTTTTTTTCACCCACATCACTATTCCTGTAGAGTTGATCTTTCATAAGCTCTCCTGAATTTACAAAGAACTTGAAGGGAATTAACACCACCAACCAGTAAAGAAAATTGTACTAAATTACTTGGTCCTTCATTAACATTTCTGAGGATTAAAATGCTTATGAGAATCATATAGAGAAAAATTGTGAGCACAGATAGTTTACTTCAGAGAAAATGAAGAGTTGTGATTCATTGTTTTCTCCAGTGAATCTTCTCAATACCAAAGACATCAGCAGGATGACATGAGAGAAGTTGCCCCCTCCCATGAGGAAAAGAAAGTTATCATTTATTTATGAAGCATTCTTCCAAGGGCTTTAATTTAATTCTCACAACAGCTCTATAAATGCTGTAATATTATTATCTGGATTTATTGATGAGTAAATTGGAACACAAGGAAGTGAATATACTGACCCAAGGTCATGCAGGTAACATGTAGTGGACATGCGGTGCAAACTCTGTAGGTTGGCCTTTTACCACTAAGTGATGTTGCTATTCTATCAGTCTAAGTGTTGTTCTTCCTGTGCTGGGTGCAACTGTGGCATCATATTCTACAGTAGCTTTAAGAACAGCTCCAACCACTGAGGTCTTAACAAGTACTTTATGCTCCTCAATCTTTCTAAAAACAACATATTGTTTAACTTTATCAAGGGGTCGGAGGAAGCTAGGTCTATACCATGCTAATAATAATAATAAATTATTTGCATGTATTTCATTGGAAAATATCCAGTAATTGTTGCTACACGCCAAGATTCCTTTCTCCATCACTGGTGGTGACTATCTTGTGATATAAAGAAATCATCATGCATAGTGCTTTAGGGTCTACTCAAGTGTTGCTCTTGGCCTGCCTTCTGAATTGAGCTAGATGCACATTTGATTCCATTTATATGCATTTAAGTCCCCAAATTACGTTTCTCCATTGTACACATGGTTTTCTGCCTTTACTTTCTTCCACAGTTTATGTATGCTGTGTTTTCATCATGTAGTCTATCCATCATATACTTTTCTATTATAAAACCAAGACAATCTGGAAATTGAGTTACTGAAATTTAAACTGATTTACTTTTCTAAAATTCTATTTGACAAGTTCCCATGCCAACATTATGTAATCTAACACTAAGGATACAAGATTCAGCAATTTTCATCAGGCAAATTTTTTCCACGTTCATAACTCTGAATGGGGCCACAGAGGAGCTGGGAAAGCACAACTAACCTCATGTCAAGCTTAGACTGTTCTTATTCTAGCTCTAATAAAATACTAGAAAGTTAAAAAGGATCTGCTAAGTAAATAAACAAGGTAATTATCAATGGTGTATTTATTTGAAATATTTTGAAAGCAATACTTTTACCCATTACTACTTCTTTTGTTAATTTCTCCTAATTATTTTCTACTCTAACTGGAAGAGCTCATTCTAGTCCATTAATCTTAGATTTGATGAAACAGAAGCACCGAAGGTTATGACCTGAGAGCGTGTCAATTCTCATCAGTTTTCCCTTTGACTGACTGCTCGGCCCCTGAACTTTATCCGCTTCTTTTGCTGATAAATTTCTTCAATAACATACACTTTTTTTTTAAAATGAAATATTATCCCTTGCCCATAAACCTCTAGTGAATTCCAAACTGGTGTAACTAAGTGCTTACCAGATATTTCTATCTAGATATACACCAGTACTATAAACTGTGACATGCACTAAACTGAACTGAGAAACAAGAGACTCAGTGTTCCATTTCTTAAATTTCCTTTTCTCATCACTCATTCATTTGGCTTAGCCAGACAGTAACCTAGACATTCTTCTAGACTTTTCTTTTTTATTTCACCTCCTTATAGCTAATCTATCTTCATGGAATATTGCTATATTCTCTGCAATGCGTTTTGATTATGTCAAGTCTTCTTTAGTGCCATTACAAATACATTAATTGTCATTTGTCATTTTGCTCAAAAGTGCTGCAAAGTCCCCCAACTGGTCTCCTGTTTCCCAGATTGGGTTTCCTGGACTCTCTCATACCTGTTGAGCAGAGGTCTCGGAATGGGCTTCAAAAGGTATATGAATCTCTTGAAATTTTTTGTAAATTTGCTATTTCCACCCGCAATCATAGACTTCATATTCTCACAGAGCTAGAATGAGCTTTTTAATGTATATCTTATCATGTTATGCACCTACTGACAGTTCTTCAATATTTCATAATACTTAGAGATAAAAGTTGAATTTGTCCTAAATGTCACAGAGATCCCTTCATGTCCAGATCTTTGGTTCAGTTTCTAGTCACACATCTAACTGACCTTCAATGCAGTAACATGAACTTTTGGCTTCCATTCCTTGCCCTCTCTCATAGCAAGTGTTTATGTTCCTTAAAATCTATGCAGATATACTGGATATTCAATGTACTTTCCCCTTCTCACTAACAGAATTTGCTATTACTTAAAATTTTTATATTGAAAGCATAGCTCATTTGCACCAATTCTTTAATTATGTTCAGCTATTAAATAATTTCCATATTTTATCTTAAAAAAATTTTTACCAATTTTTAATAAAAGGCATTATCTGCATGGAGTTTACCAACATAAACTTCTTTTTGTCCTTCCCTGCTAGTCGTTTGTATAGGATTCACTGTATGAGGATTGCTCCCCAGACCTATAGGAAATCTACACCTCCCCTCTTTCCCTAGTTCACTCCCACTCGGCTTTCAGATTTCATTTCGAGTGTGACTTCCAGATGTGCTCAGGTTCCCATTTCAGCATGTCACAAAGTACTGGAACCTGGACCAGCAGAATCAGCATAGCCTGAGAACTTATCAGACATGGAAATTCTCAGGCCCCCTCAGATCCCCACATATAGCTAGATAATAAGATCCAGAAGATAGAAATTGATTCTGGTTTTTTTTTTTTTTTTTTGCATTTCAGTTGTTGTTTTTAACCATTATATTTGCTGTACTCGTACAAGGCCTGACAGAGTTGGCATACGGTAAATATTTGTGGAATAATGAATACACAGGCGAAATCATTTCTGTTTTTTTCTTTACCCTTCTTGTTATCCTAGAACCTCATTGCTCTGGTCCTTTTATTTATTTATATATATAAATAAATTTATAGACGTACATTATTGGGATATATAGAATTTTCCAGTAATACATATTTTCCTTGCCTTTCCTCAGGCAGTGTGACTGTTATAAAGATTGCACAAAACGAGATTGCTGTAATGCTCAGTTCTGAAAATTTAGTTGTTTTAACATATGAATGTCTATCTAAACAGAGTGTGTGTTACATTCAAGGCATTGTGAAAAACTGACTGAGTGAGAAAAAGGAATCATATTTAGTATCTCTGCCTTTTTTTGTATATTATTTTATTCCCTATTTAAATATAGCCTCACAAAACAATTATGACTTAATACAGCAAAATAACTAGTTTGAAACCAGTTGATATTACTGAAATATTTGTTTATATAGATGCAGTGTGAACACAAGGAAACAAATGTTTGTACTGGTGTGAACACTTTATGGCTGAGATGTTATCCAGCTAGGGAATACAATGCTGGTGGACCTTGCAGTCACCTTCATTTCTTATTTTTGACAATTAATTAATAAACATCATTCATTACAAGACTATGTTCAATTACTAAAAAAAAATCCGTTTCACTCATATATCTTTTAAACCACATTGAGCTCTTTGACTTTCATTTATTTTATTCAAAAGTGAGCTAAGCTGATAAGTCTTTATTATTTTATATAATGCTGACTATAATTCTCTGCAGCCATTCTTGATAGACAGTTATCTCATATTAATTAAAGGGATAGCATTTACATTTTAAATGACTATGATGGGTCTTTCAATGATAGTGGTCTAATTCCCTACAAGAATAAAGAAACATTTAAAGTAAATGGAAGGTCATTATCATCTTATTTGTTTTTTCAATGCTAATGAGAATCATAGAAACTAATAATGAGGACTTTATGTCAATTTAAAAGTCCGGGTGAAAATATTATAACAATATACATTCAAATGCTTTCACAAGTGCATTCAAAAACCACAGACTCACAAGAATATCCTAGTGTTGTCTCATTTAAAATGCGTAGTAAGAATAAAATGTAATTGCACATAGAGGTTTTTAATTTGTAACTACCCAGAAGTCATTTCAGATAATTTGTCCCCTCTTAAGTATTTGAACTTATATTTTTACCTTGACAAAGTCCTTATCACTATCCCAAGAAATCAATAAACCAACCATAATTTTGAAAGAATATGACTGTTTTGTAATTTTTCATTAGCTTTATTATAATTGATAAAACTGAATACCCAAAAATATGTTTAAACTCATTTTTATTATTATTATTGTGCATGTCACATGGCTAATGAGGGAGTAAGAAATACAGTTAAAATGGTACTCTAGCATAGTCAGTAAATTTCTATTATAAATGGCATTTGTAAGGGTGCCGGTCTGGTATATCAGCCACATTAAGATTAGCACTATTATCAATTGGATTTTAATATAAGGAAAAATGATTCATTAATATGAGGACATGCAAATATATAAAACTTTGTAAAACAGGATATTTGAGTAAAAATATATGGAGATCCTTTAATAAAATAAATATATATATATATAAATTTATCTGTTTTTTAAACTGGCAAATGATATTATATGCATTATCTATAATAAGTAATAATATTTAATAGTCTAATTACTTTGAATATTATTCCTGTGTTTGTGCCACTCAGGATTAGCAAACTAAACTAGTTTATGTATATATATGTATATACACTATTGCCTAACCAACACACATTATGGTTATAAGTGTCATGAAAAACACTAGATGTTGAAATCCTGAGAGATTTCTTATGTTTTTAGGATGAGACCAATACATAATCTATTTTAATAATTAACTGATTAAATAATAAATTTATTCATTTACAAATACAAAATAATATTGACAATAAAGTATTGAATGTTTAATTCATTAAACTGTTATTTTATAGTAAGATATAGTTTGCTCTATTTTGTATAGATAAAATATTATAAGGTAATTGAGTCATCATAAATACATATTCTTGTTAATTCTACACTTATAACTTGACCTGTATATTATACTATTTCTTTATTTCTGTCACTTATCAATTTAGTTTTGGGGGATAAAATGATTTTCTGATAGAAATCTTAATTGCTAATTTAAAAAAGAAAACATATGGTATCCAAACACAGCAGATTAAGGAATTGGAGTTTCAGTCAAAACTTTATTGAGATTGATGATTTCAACATTTTAAAAAAACATATTTGACTGCCAATTCATACAATAATTTTAAACTTAAAGATTTACTTGAGACTGAATTAATTTTTCTTTGATACCTTTTTCCCTCTCTTTGCCTATCTTCTCTTGTCCTCCAACAGAAACTTAGAGAAGGGCACAAATAATTCCTTCAATAAATATAATGGCCTATATAAGCTCTTCATCTCCTTCTTCTTTCTCAGTTGTGTACCCTTACTTGTATCGCTTCCCCCATTCCTATTACAGGTTTTGTGACATTGAAATATTCTAGTTCTCTTTGGTTGCAGAACATTTTGCCAAAAATCAATTTGCTTTAGGGAGATTGCTTTGAATCAAATTGATTTTTGGAGAATTAACCTAGAGCTATTTCTATCTGCTTACAAAACAACTTAAATTTTTTACTGGTACAACAAACTCAACATGTTCAAATACAACAGCTGTAATTTCCTCCTGAAATAACTTTTTAGTCATGTGTTCTTCATTAGCTGGTGGTGTAATATTTCATCTAGTCTCCCAGAGCAGACTTTGGGAGATATATTTTATTTATTTATTTATTTATTTATTTATTTACTTATTTATTGTGAGGAAGATCAGCCCTGAGCTAACATCCATGCTAATCCTCCTCTTTTTGCTGAGAAAGACCGGCTCTGAGCTAACATCTATTGCCAATCCTCCTCCTTCCCCCACCCCAAACCCCCAGTAGATAGTTGTATGTCATAGCTGCACATCCTTCTAGTTGCTGTATGTGGGACGCGGCCTCAGCATGGCAGGAGAAGCGGTGCCTTGGTGCACGCCCGGGATCCGAACCTGAGCCGCCAATAGTGGAGCTCGCACTTAACTGCTAAGCCACGGGGCCAGCCGGACACATTTGATTATTTCCTTCCATTCATCATCTAGGATGGGTCATCAAAATGTACCATTTTTCCTGTAAAATATGTGATGGATAATTTTTGTTTTAGTTCTACTGGAGGTCATTGTTACATCTTCCTTAGCTTTTCTCACTAGTGTAAATAATATCAACTGGAACTGAGACTCTTTTTTCTCAATCCATCTTGCATAACAATATAATGTTTTTCATACTAAATCACTGCTCTGTGTATCATATATTGTCACAATATCTTATTGCTGGATATTTAAAATCTAAAGATATACATTATCAAGACATTTCTTAAACTCTCACCACCATAATAATAATTTTTTCTATTGTATAATTATACTTCTTTCTTAGGTTAACTTCCTCACTGTTCCCTTATCCAATACCGCATTTCCACGTGCAAATAATTTCTATTTTCAGAAGAATACTTGTTTTTCATGTTAATATCCTGATCCATTCTCCCCTTTCATTCGTAACTTACATATTTCCTAAGCTTCAAAAATTTAAAGATCAAAACAATTTGCCTTTTTTAATGAAAACCTATAATGACTTAATGGGTAGCACAGAATTCTATTTATGTATGCTACTGTTGCCTGACCACCCATAATTGAAAGTTGCTGATAAGAAGAAGCATTTATTAAACTACCATATATCTTTCAGTCTTCCATTCTACAAAGAATAACATTGAACACATGACAACTAAATGACTATTAATCGATAATGTTAAAGTTAAATCATTTTAGACAATAAAGTATAAATGTATTTTGGTTATTTAACAATTCATTCCCAGTTTATTACATATACAGAAAATAATTTTTACTCCAGAAAACAAAAGTGAACCTAATAATTAAAGGAGTCTAAAATTTTTTAAATTCAGTTTTGAGATAGTTTATATAATTTTATAATGTATTATTTCATATTTCATAACATGAATTGGCTAGTACTTACCATAATAAAATAGTTTTATATAAATTCTTACACCATTCCTGATAGGTGATAATGTAGTTCAAATTTTCATTTTCTTCTTTTTTAATGCTTATCTTTATAAACATGCTGAGAATTCTTTTATGGAAATGTTCTACCAATTATTAATTATCATGACTGTTGCCTACCCTATGGAAATCTTCTTGTTCATGTCTGGATTTCCTCAAGCCACTCATTCTTTCAAATGTATTTATGAATACCTTATGAATACTCTATGTCGTTTATTCTTCTACATATGGATATACAGAGAAAAAAATAAAACTGACATGCTCCTTGCCTTCAAGGATAATTACAGAAATTCTCTATGCCTTAGTTTCAAGAGCTCTAAAATAGAGATAACGATTCCAACCTCAGATTTGTTTTGAGAATTAACTGATTTAATGTAGTGAAGGGTATAGTATTGTGTCTCATGCATAGGATAAATTCAATTAATGTTAGCTTATTTCAGTGCAACCTGTGATAGCATCGATATTTTTGATGCTATCATCAAATGCATCAATATTTTTGATAATTTTGATTTTGATACATCACAGAAAAGACTCACTTTGAATACATATTTAATTAAACATTCTAAATGTCTTTGCGTATACATTGGGGCCACTTTGAAAAATATGCAGTTGATTTCTTTATACCTAGGTTTTAATTCTCACATTATTTTTCATCCTTTCAGATAGTCAATTTTTCTACCTGGATTGGCTTTTGATTTAATGAACTTGGAATTTCTCTCAATTTTGCATAGTACACACATTTGATCAGCTTTCTGTGTCAACATACTAATCACAAATAAAATAATATACTTTACAGGACTGATGAATCATCTAAAGCCCTTCCTAATGCTGCTAGAAATTTATCTTGAGTTTCACACTAATTTTCCCATGAGAAAATTTGATCATGGGAGATCAATGTAGGATATTTTGTGTCCTTAAATATTATTTTCTATGGAACAAATTTCTTTATTTGTTTAAAGGGCTAGTAGAGTGATCACGTCAAATACATTATTTAAATGAAGGTCACCACATTATTTTTAAAGATTCTGTGATGTATTGAAATTAGATTAACATTCCATGACCTGTTGCTGAATGCAAGTTACTTCACGGAGATTAATGCATTTCTTCAAAATTCTTGCATGCTATCACTTCAATAATTTATTCCACTGTGTTGAATAGACCATGTCCTATTTGGCATTCATTTTTTGTAGAATCAATTTCAGGAAATAAACTGCTCTAAATACTGATGATAGGTATTATTTTTAAATTTTAAATGTCTTTTTGTTCTCAACAAATCCATGAACTATATGCAAAAGTTAAGGTCCTGGAGTATCTAACATTTTTTTTTTTCAGTTTTTAAAGTTACTCTTATTCAGGGCTAAAGAAAATCTTCCTGAGAAAGAATTCTATTCTGTGACATAGAGTATCAATTCTCAAAAGATTTCATGTGAAATATTAATAAGCTCATTGAAAATGAATGAAATGAAAAAAATGCTCACTGGTCAAATAAATTGAGAGTTGGAGTTAAACAAAGTTAAATGGATTTTATTCAGTGCAAGAATTAGCAATGCCTTTAGCATGTAATGTAAAGTGAAATATTCCAGAGGGAGATGTGGTGGCTTCTATTTTCTTATTCATTGAACATTGCTCATTAAACAACGGTCTCATTTTCTTTCTTTCAGAGATTATCTTTCAAGCTTGATTTTCTCGCATATTCACTTGGAAAATTCTGGCTTAGGAGAGTCTTAGCTTAAAATTGTTCCCAAGCCTGCTCTACCAGGCTAAGAATTTAGGGTGTAGATGTACTAGCTCTCAAAATCCAATGACTCCCCAATCAATGTCCATATACTTAAAAGGATTTGACCATTCTTATAAAACTTAAAGGTGTAGGGGCTGATCAAGTTCATACTTATTTGTAAATATCAGTTAGCATCAACGTATATTTTGTATATTGTTACGTATTGCAAAAATAAAACTGTGAATTATAATTTTACAGGAGAATAGAACGATTTTATTTCCTCACTAAGGCATTTCCCTCTGATAAAATTCTGTCCTTATTTGAAAGTTTCCAAAAATACCCAAATGCCCATTAGCAATATAAAAGGAAACATTTTTTGAAAGCATTAATTTTGTTAGTTTTAATTCGCAGTTGCATCATTGTAATATTTAAATATCTGCAAAGAAACCTCACAAAAGTGTTAGATGAGTACTTTAGTGTAATTTCCAGCTTCTCAGAGTTTTAGATGACATTTTCTCATCAATGTTACAACAAAATAGGGAATTAAAGTAGATACATTCGTTCCCCTAATTTTTTAACCAATTTCCCCAAGCCTTGTTTGTTCATTTTGCATTGTTTCTAAAATTATGCCAGCTAGATAAGGCTACCTACTTATTATTCTCATATACATAGTATTTTATTTGTTAGAGAAACGAAAGCATAGGTGCAGTATGCTATAATTTTAAAAACAGCTATACTTTGTTTATTCTGCACGTTTTGCCTTAATTTCATACTCTATACATGTTATGGGTAAAACAAAACCTCAGAATTAATGCATGGATAGACAAAAATAGGACAGATAGAGCAGTATTTGGTTTATGGCTCATCACACTATTATACATTGTATAGGAAAGGTAGAATAGATAGTTAATAGAAAAGATGTTTTAAGTATTTTATCAAACAGAATAGGAGACCCCAAGCTTCTGGAACTAAAACGTAGAAATAACACAAGCTGTGCACTTATGTACTTTTCAGGTGATAAACTACATATCTGTGGCATTGAAGCATAAAGTCACAGCAAGAATTCTTGTATGGCGATATTTACCTCTATTACGCACAGTAAGAAACAGCATGCTGGGAGACTAGATGACCCATTTGTTCTTTTTTCCCTCAAAATATCTATGTGGCATTTCATCAGCACCACTGTTCACATGAGTAGCATATGCTAGCTTGAAATAAATGCCAGCATATCAAGACAAATTCTAAAGACGTAATAGTCAGCATCTTGAACAGTCTGGGTAAGTGCTTATATTTTCATGTCTAAAAGAATGACCCATTTTTAAAAGAACATGCTCCCTTGCATCAGATTTAAAACATCGGTAAATGTGCGGTATGTAAAATAAATCAAGATTTCAAAAAATGTAAAAAAAAAAAAATCAGTGAAAAAAGTAAACCAAAGTGGTGACTGTATTTTATTAGATCCCATATATGTTCAGTCACCCAGTGGGCATGGGAGTCTCAACACACATGAATTTGGATTTGAGCTGAGATGTGCTTATTATGAATTATTTTGTTCTCCTGAGGTGAAGTAAATGAAAAGCCTGACTTATTCTGTCATCCTCTCTGGATTTTGGCTTCTCACAAACCTGCAGTCTAGCCTCTGGTTCTGAAAATGAGGGTGGGGGATAAAGCATTAGGTGATAGCTAAACTCAAGGACTGACAGTAGGGGGTACGTGCATTACTCACTGTCCATCTGAGCTTGAGTGTATATGGATCAGGCTCTTAGAAAGGTCTCATTTCTCCTTGTAGAAGCCTCCTCAACTCCAAAATATGTCATTGCATTCGATAAAGTCTTTTTCTTCCATCCCTTGTTCTATAGGTCATTCTGTGTATTTTATTGTATTTTTATTCCATTTTATAATGTATTTTCAAAAATATAACTACCAACATGAGACTTTGCATTTAACTCTCACTGTACTAATTTTTTTAAATCTATTCTCTCATTAGTTTTGTTGAAAGGGAAATAAATGAAAAGTAGAAGAAACAAATATTATTTCATTTTAAAAGAAATATCTTCTGGTCTATCAGCTGCCTTTTATAAATGTGACATATTATATTTCTTTTTGATTTCTAAGTAGACTAAGGAATGTTACATGCTATCATTTGCATTTTGTCTTTTTTACAAAAGTACCTTAAGAAATAAAGTTTGTCCAAGAACCTCAATCCTTTTATGATCTTAAAATAAGTGGTATATGATATGTTTGGGGTATTTAATCGGAAACCAAACGGTAAAAGGAAATTAACAGGATTTGAAAATAAGTACTGTTCAAATAAATAGTTATGTAATAGTAACTTTTCTTTCAAAATCTAAAGGATAATCGTATGGTTAATATGCTTGTCATGATTCCTGCTGTTTTGTGTTTTATTTACAATTTTTTGTCCTCCCACAGGAAATGTTTTGTATCCTCAATCCCCTCTTTTTTTTTTCACCATTACTGTATTAGTATTATTTTTCTGTTGCTGCTTAATAAATTAGCACAAACTAAGAGGCTTGAAACAACAACTTTGTACTATCTCACAGTTCTGTAGGTGAGAATTCCAGGGGAGCTACACTGGGTTATACGCTTAGAGTGTCATAAAGCAGAAATCAAGGTGTCAGCTGACTGGGCTCTTATCCAGAGGCTGTGGGGCTCATTTAAAGTGGTTGTTGGCAGAATCCAGTTCGGGGCAGTTGTAGGACTGAGGCCCCTGCTTTCTTGCTGGCCATCAGCCAGCGAATACTTTCAGCTCTGAGAGGCTGTTCTCAGGTCTCTTCCATCTGAAGATGCCCCCTTGCTCTTCAAATCCAGCCACCAAATACCTCTCTTTCTCAAATCCTCAACTTCAAAACTCTCTGTTTTGACTACAACTACAGCTATCATCCAAAGAAAAATCTCTTTGATTTTAAAGGGCTCGGGTGATTAGGTAAGTTAGGCTTGTGTACCTGGAAAATCCTTCTATCAGAAGGTCAAATGCTTAGTCACCTTAATTACACCTGCAAAATCTCCTTACAATGGAAAATAACATAATCACAGGAATAACACCACGGAGCCGAGGTCATGTTGCCCATCTTAGAAAATGAGTTGTTTTCCAAGTCCAAAATTCAAGACACTTGTACTTTTTTGTCTCTGACCTATTCCTTTCTCCTCTAATCCAAATATGTGTAATACATACATATTTATTTATTATTTAAATAATTTATTTCAAGAAAAATTACCTACAGAGGAATTATATTTATGTGGACTCACATTTTGAGAAAATATGCAAGGACATATACGTATCTCAAAAATATATTAATTCCTAATAAACATTTAAAATATTATGACTACTCAAGATTTTTAAATGGTGGATATTGTTTGCATTTTTAAAATTATAACATTTATAATAATTAATAAAATATTTTTACAGTTTAATTAATAAGTGGTTAAGTAACAGAATCATAAAATATTGTGTTTTTCCTCCTAAAAAAATCAGTCATTTTCTATTTAATGTCCCATAACCAACCAGGGGCAAAATTTTTGATGATGAAATATATTTTATATGGTTTAACTGCATTAAATTGGATTCTATAAATATAGAATTCTGATAATTTGGGGAGCATTTATTAATATTTAAAATATAAAGCAAATTTATAGAATTTTCAGGTAGTTCAGAGTTCAGAAACAATGATTTTTTTGTATGAACGAAGAGATTAGTAGACTGATTGTATATTACTTCAACTTATTTATTAAGGAAATTCTTCTCACAATATTTATCAATCATTATTTCATTAGTTTCTGTACTTTAGCCAAAGTAAATACGTTGTAATCCACATTGTATGTCATCAGGGAAATGCAAATTAAAACAATTAGATACTACTACACACTATTAGGATAGACAAAATCTAGAACATTGAAAACACCAAATGTGGGTATGGAACAACAGGAACTCTCTCTCGTTGATGCTGACAATAAAAACTGGTACAGCCAATTTGGAAGACTTTGGACTTTGAATGCTATGATGCGTCAATGTAGGGTTATCAATCGTAACAAATATATTGCGCTGGCGGGGGTTGTTAGTGGGAGAGGCCATGCATGAGTGAGGGCAGGGGTATATGGGAAATCTCTGTACCTTCCACTCTATTTTGCTGGGAACCTAAAACTGCTCGAAAAAGTAATCTACTAAAAAGTAATAAAATAAAATACAGTAAAATATATGTCAAAATTGGATGTTTTGAAAAACTTTATTTTTCATAACTTGAACAGTCTGAGGCAAAAAATCTGAATAATATGTGGCTTGATATAAAAATAATAAAACTACATTTTAATTCTATTTTTATTGCGATATAATTTACATACAGTAGAATTCTTTTATTTTTTTAATTAACGTTTCTGAAAATTTTGACAAAACCTGTAGTCATATAGCCGCTAACATAACATATAGAACAAAATTCCCACCTGTCCTTGGATAGTTAACCACTCCTTTCACCACAGCTCCTGGTAGCCACTGATCTGTGTTCTATCCCTATAGTTTTGTCTTTTTTCTGGAATGTCATATAAATGAAAACATATAGTAGGTAGTCTTATGAGTCTGTATTTTTCCAGTTAGCAAAAGGCGTTTGAGAATCATTGACAGCAAATGTATCAGTAATTCTTATCTTGTTATCTCTGAGTGGTATTCCATTATGAGGTTAAACAATAGTTTATTCATTTACTAGTTCAAGAATAGTTGGGGTTTTAGCAATTATTAATAAAACTACTATAATCATTGACATACAGGTTTTTGCATGAACATAAGTTTTTATTTCCCTGGAGAAAGTACCTAGTAGTGGGATTGATAAATTGTATAGTAGGTATACCTTAAATTTTATAAGAAACTCACTGGTCTTCCAAAATGGCTGCAATATTTTACCTCTCCACCATCGGTATATGAGAATTTCAGTTGTTTTATATCTTTGGAAGCAATTGGTATTACTGTTTTAAAAAAATAATTTAATTTTAGCCATTGTAATAGATACTGATATCCCATTGTGGTTTTAATTATCATTTCCTTAATGACTAACGATGTTGAGCATCTTTTCATGAGTTTTTTCCACCATTGTATATCTTTGGTGAAATTCCTGTTCAATTTTTTACCTATTTTTTAAATTTGAGTTGTTTGTTTTATTATTAACTTTGAAGAATTCTGTATAAAATTCCTTTACCATATAGTTTGAAAAGATTTTCTCTCAGTCTTTTTATTAACTGTATCTTTCAAAGAGCAGACTTTGTAATTTTGATGTACATTTAATTAATTTGTTTTGTATGGAATACATTTTTAGTGTTATATCTAAGAAATCTTTTCCTAACTGAAGGTGAAAAAGATTTTCTTCCATGTGTTCTATCAATAATTTATAGTTTTAGGTTTTAGCTGTATGTCTATGACCTAATAATTTCCATATATTCCTAGTTTGCTAAGAGTTTTTGTTATTAATTGATATTGAATTTTATCAAATGCTATTTCTGCATCTATTAAGAGGACCATATTGATTTTCTTTGTTTGGTCTATTGATACTGTGATTCACGTTGGTTGATTTTCAAATGTTAAATCAGCCTTACATTCCCAGTTAAAATTCCATTTGACCATGATGATTATTCTTTTTATATATTGTTTTCTATGGTTTGCTAATATTTTACTGAGGACTTTTGTGCTTATGTTCATATGAAAAATTGGTCTCTAGTTTTTGTTTTTGTAATATTTTCATTTGATTTGATTTCACTCGAATTTTACTTAATAAAATGAGTTGGAAAGCATTCATCACTTTATTTTCTGGAAGAGTTAGTGTAGACTTACTGTTATATATTTCTTAAAACTTTCATAGAATTTATCAGAGAAACTGTTTGGCTTTGGAGTTTCTTTGTTGAAAGACTAACTATGTATAGAATTGCTTCAATAGAATTAGGAATTTTCAGGTTATCAGTGTTATCGGGAATGAGCTTTGGTAGTTTGAGTCATTCAAAGAATGTTTCCATTTTACCTAAATTTTTGAAATTTTTGGAATGAAGTTGTTCACATATTCCTGTAATATCCTTTTAATTTCGGTAAGATCTGGAGTGATGTCCATATTTTATTTATTGTATGGGTAATTTGTATCTTCTCCTTTTTCATGGACAGTTTTTCTAGAGGTTTATTAATTTTACCAATCTTTTTAAAAAATGAGATTTTTGTCTTTATCTATTATTTTTCTTTTTAAAATTTTATTGATTTTGCTTATTATTTCTTTCCTTCTGCTTATTTTAGGTTCGCTCTGCTCTTATACTTCTTATCTCAATGCAGAAGCTTAGATCATTGATTTGAACTGTTCTTTTCTTTCTAATATAATCCTTTATTGCTATAGCTTTCTCTCTATACACTGCTATAGTTGCATTGCCCAAATCTTGAAATAGTGTGCTTTAATTTTAACCCGATTCAAACTATTTTCTAATATCTGGCTACTTTGTGGCTACTTCATTGCCTGTGGGTTATTTAGACATGTATTGTTCAATTTCCTAATGCTTTTGAATATTTCAGACATCTGTTGTTGATTTCTAATTTAATGTTGTTAGTGTGAGATCCTACTTTGTATGATTTCAATTCTTGTAAATGTATTAAGATTTGTTTTATGGCCCTGGTATATAGTCTGTCTTTTTGAATGTTCCGTGTGCACTTGATAAGAATGTATATTTTCTGTTACTGGGTGGAGTGTTCTATAAATATAAAGTAGCCCAAGATGGTTGATAGAATTGTTTTAGACCTTCTAAATTCTCACTGATGTTCAGGTCCAATCTTCATTTTTAAGCTTGTAGTTTCCCTTACCACCTCAGGTCTCTGAAGCGATCAAAAAAAGTTATTATTTTTTTGATTAGCCATCATTGTTGTTGTTGTTATCGTTGTTTTGGTGACAGCAACACTGTTCCTAACTTTTTCTATTCTAAGTGGAAGCCAGAAGACTCAATTACATTTTTAGAGAAAAATGGAAAACAGTCATCAGTTCTGCCTTCTGTTCTTTGGCAGGTTTGCTCATGTTGCATTTTTGGGAATCATTACTAATCCACTCTCAGTACTTCACTGTGAAAGATGAGACATGCTCATAAGGAGGTGAAAACTTATTTTATTTACATTTTAAAACTACTCATAAGAACTGAAAGATTAACAAATATGCTATTAGAATTCTTGTGAAAACTGTGACATGAAACCACTTAGAAATTTGAAAACTAATGTTTATCTCTATTCACGTTGGTTTTAGGTGTACAGCATTATGATTTTCTATTTGTATATATTGTGAAATGATCATCAGAAGAAGTCTAGTTAATATTTTGAATTCCTTTATAGTGATTAAACAATCTTTTCAATATGGCAATAACAATAAGAATAGTAGGAAGTTAGAAATGCCAAACACAAGAAATTAAATTCTCTCATGTCTAGAAAAAAAATAAAAGTAACATTTTAGCTTACAATTTTGTTGTAAGATTCTCAAATGCTTCTCACATGATATTGACACCATCAACAGCTTAAGAAGTAATAAATTTGATAAGGAATGAGTGTATGTATGGTACTAGATTGTCACACTTTTAAACAGTGTTTAAAATATTTGGAATAGGTACTGCAGATACAGTTCATCTCATACTGATCAAACTGCCAAGTGTTTTAGATTTTTCTCATTCACTATTTATTTAATATGAGATCCACACAGAGTAATTTAACTATTTTGATAGTTATTTGTTTCAAAGAATTTTTGATCCAAAGCCATGTCATATAAATCCAGAAAGGATTTACTGTAAGATAATTTAACAAGGCACTGAGATGGGTACTACTGTTTTTCCCCCCAAGTACTTCTGATTGTGTGGATAGTCACTCTTGTTATTTACATATAGAATTTAGAAAGAATTTGATTTGACTTGAAAATATTAACTTGATTTTCTAAAAGACAGATGTTAAAATATTAGAAGCTCATAATTATCAAATAAATGTACCAGGCAAAAGAAATTTACTTATACTTGGTACTGTTTATTATCAGCAATTATATAATTAAAATTATTAGTAACTGCGACCATGAGGGTATTCTATATTCCAAACAGTTTCATAGACAGTTTGCTTACTTTATGTAAGTAAATAGTACTGAAGACTTGGAAAGTGAATATTGCTATTCTCCTTTTAGAGTTTGGGAAACTAGGTCTTATTAAGAAACTTGTCCAGGGATGCAGTTTTTAACCTGTTTTACTCAAGAGCCAATTGTAGTAAGGCACCTCCTTGGCAAACCGTGAGGTGTAATACAAAACTTTCATATGAGTTGACATGACATGTACATGCTGTCACTGCTTGATGACAAGAACATAATGTTTTAAGCTCCTATGCTGCATATAAAAATGATCATATCTATATAAACAAATGCAAATGTAGATGCTAAATTTCAGTACAAAAAGAACTAAAGTAACAGCAAAGAAATAATTTTGATGCAGGAGAATAATAATATATGAGTTTAGAAATAATTGCAAAAGTAGTGTCAATTTTGAATGAAGGAAATCTTCTAATGATGAGATAGACTAATTGTAGATGCAACGCTTCCTCAATCTTCTCCACTACCATTTGTCCCTGGGGAGGGCACTTACACAAGTGATAAGAGTTGCACGTGGTAGGAGGCCCTATTGCTCAAAATCTCAGCTGGCTGCCACACAGTTCCTTTAGACAAACTGCAGACTTTATGTGAAGAATTAGAAAGGACAAACTCCTGCAGGGGAAATTTCTATTCCTCACCTGGCCCAGGAAACATGAGCTCCCCAGAGTGAGGAGAATAGTTAATGGTTTTCAGGTTGTTTCAAAGGACAACTCTCTTGAAGATAGAGAAGATATTTTATTGAAATGAATGATACTTTGTTTTTCAGTTGGAAAATGCATTTAAAGCTGATTCAGCAAAACGAAAACTATCTTTTAGATCAATTGCTTTTTAACTTCACAATATTTAAAAGAAATGAAACCTTTAATTTTTTTTAGAGACCATGGGTTACAACTGGCATCAAATGTCTAAATGTATTTATTAAAACTATTTGATAAATAGTTCTATTATAAATTTCAAACTATATTTCAAATAATGTCTTAAAAACAGTATTATTTTCTAAGAGTATATGAATACCTTATAAGGCTTTTATATGAAGGCATTGATGATACCAAGTCTTGATTGTGGGATTTATTTTTCAAAGTTTTATTTGGAGGGTCAATGTTATTGGAAAACTGGCATCTCTTTTCTTTCCTCTACACTTAATACAGATTAATTTATTTTAAAATTTATGATGCCAAATGATTATTACAAGTTATCATTTTTCCTTGTTAAGTATATTCCCTCCCAAATAAAAAGCTCGTAGATATATATATAGATTTGATCTAGTTAGGTAGATACCACAATGAGTACAGGTTTAATTAACCAAATTCTGATCTAGCTTTTATGCATTTCACAAAAAAATGATTATTGATGTCCTAACCTTGACTTTTAATATGTTACATATCCTTCAAGACTCAAGACAAATGTCAATTTCTCCAAACCTCAAAATATATTTCATTTTCCTGCCTGTTCATCCCCATACCACGCTGTTTTTATTTCTATTACCATAATTTATATCTTAGCCCTACTTGCTACTAGGTAGTTGTATGAATAAAGGTTATTCTCTGCTAACACACATACCAACACACACACATATGCACACAGACACATGCAGGCTAAACTGGCATCTGTCATGTTTCCAGCTTTATTGAGATATAATTGACATATAACATTATGTAAAGTTTAAGGTGTATGATGTGATGATTTGATACATGTACATATTGAGAAATGATTACCATAGTACGGTTAATTAATACTTCCGTCATCTCCCATAATTACCATTTCTTTTTTGTGGTGAGAACATTGAAGATCTACTCTCTTAGCAAGATTTAAGTATGTAATGCCATATTGTTAACTATAGTCAACATGCTGTACATTAGATCCCCAGACTTATTAATCTTACAATTAGAAGTTTCTACTCTTTGACCAACATCTCCCCATTTCCCCCACCTCCCATCTTACGGCAGCCACCATTCTACGCTCTGTTTCTATTAGCTTTTGTTTTTCTGGGAATGTCTTTAACTCCTCTTCATTTCTGAATGACAACTTTACCAGATAGAGTATTCTTGGCTGGCAGTTTTTTCTTTCAGTTCTTTAAATATATCATCCCACTCTCTCCTGGCCTGTAAGAATCTGATAAGAAATCTGCTGATAGCCTTATGGTGTTTTCCTTGTAAGTTACAAGTTTTTTTAAAGATTCTGTCTTTGTCTTTGATTTTTAACAGTTTTATTATAATGTGTCTTGGAGAAAATATCTTTAAGTTATATTTGTTTGGTGACCTATGACCTTCATGAACTTGGATATCCAAATCTCTCCACAGATTTGAGAAGTTCTCAGCCATTATTTCTCTAAGTTTTCTGCCCCTTTCTCCCTCTCTTCTTCTATAACTCCAATAATTTGAAAATTGTTCTTTGGTGTTTTCCCATACATCACACAGAGGCTTCCTTCACTCTTTCATTCTTCTTTCATTGTTCTCCTCTGACTGGATAATTTCAAAGTTCCTGTCTTCTAATTTACAGATTTTTAAAATTCTTCTTGATTCATTTTGCTGTTGATTCTATTTATTGCATTTTTCATTTCATTTATTGTATTTTTCAGCTCCAGAATTTCTGTTTTTTTCATGATTTCTATCTTTGTTAAACTTTTCATTTTGTTCATGTATTGATTTCCTGATTTTGCTGAATTGTCTTTCTGTATTTTCTTGTAGCTAATTTAACTTCTTTAAAACAGCTATTTTGAATTCTTTCTTTACTGGGTAAATTGCAGATGTCTTTGGGGTCAGCTATTGGCAAGATTATTGTGATCCTTTGATGATGTCATGTTTCCTTGATGTTTCATATTCCTTGAAGTCTTGAGATGCTGTCTGCATTTGCAGTAGTAATCACCGCATCCAGTCTTTACTCAGTGACCTCGGGAGAGAAATACCTTCCTTCAGCCCTGCCTGGGAAGCTGAGGCTTTCTCAGACCTTCAGTGGATATGCCTGCTTTACGCTACTTGCTCCCTTCTACTGCAGAATTCTTAAATTTGTATTCCTTCTCTTGATCCTGCAATGCACCAGGCCTAGTGTCGACAGCCTCCCTTTGCTTTCCCAAGGGCGAGTTAAAGCTCAAGTCTGTGGTCTCTTCCTGGCCTGCAGATATGGGCTGGCTTTGTGCACAGGCTCACTAGCCATCTGCCAAAGCTCCCCCTTGCCAGCTTTGTGAGAGTGCACAGAGAGCCAGCCAGAGTGTGGGTGGGTGGGGGTGAGGCGTGTGTAGTGCTGGGGGTTCCTGTGGACCATTTGAGAGAACCAACAGGTAAGGCACCCCCGTGGCCCCATGGGCGGGCTTCTTGATGGAGTCTGTGATGTATTTTGTAGGATCCATGCCCTTTTAGTGCTTTCTGATAGTCCTATTTCTGCTCTCCCAGCCTCTTTCCACCTCCCAGTCATGCAGTTCACCACTCAGCACTCTGAGTGGAGGCAGAGAGAGATGGGCCTCTGGCGATGTCTCACACAGCTAGGGCAGCCAGGCATCACTGACATGCTCTCACTTTTCCCCATGGGGAAATCTCAGGCAGAGAAGGTTTCACTTGGCACTGAACTGTGCTACCTTGGGGGAGGGGTGACTCGGGTAATGTCGAACTGTTTCTCTTACCCTCTGTAATGTGTCCAAACTCATATTTTTTTCCTTCAATGGGGTGCAGGAGCTTCTCTGCTGGAAACCTGGACTTCCACAAAGACTCTCTCACTCGTGGGTGATTGTCAAAGACAGTAGTCTCCAGGGGCTCCCAGAAGGTGGCTGAGAGGGGCTGGAGACAGGTCAAGGGCCACTGCAGGGTCCACAGCTGTGACGGAGGTCTGTATGCCTATTACCCAACGCCTGGGTAGGTGAGACTCCTCCCGGGTCCCTTGTGCTGGATCCCAGGGCTCCCACAAAGGCACTTTTGTCCATGGATAGATGCCAAATCATTGTTGTTGAGGGAGGATACTACAAGGGACGCATTATTCACCCATGTTGCTGATGTCACTCCAGCATCTATCTTTAATTTAGACAATAGCATTCTACTTGGAACCTAACCTAGAGCCAGACACTCTGTAATACTTTACAGAAGTTAATTCCATTTGTTATTCTCTGTACAAATGTCAAAAGAGTGGTCAGCATACATGTATGTATTTGTCAACAGAAATTTGGTGTTTTCTATATTTCATCAGTTCCTATTTTTGTTTGAGTGCCCATTTCTTTTCTTCTTTGGTAACTTTTGGTCAATCTCACCTGGCATTTTACATATTTATATACCTTTAGCAAATTCTAATTCAGTTGAAATAGTTATGTTAAATGTATTTTCATATCTATGCTGCCCAAAAGGAGGAAGAAAATATATTTGTATGTCCACACTTTCCTTACAGTGAGACTCAATAGAACTTGTTTAAATGACAGCCTAATCCACCTATGGTTGGTTGCTTGTTTGCAAATGGTCTTAGTTGATTTTAAAATATCTTCTCTATTAAGGAATTATATTTTAAGAAAAAGTTTATTAGAAGATTTTAAATGCTGATTCTGAATTTGTTGAATTCAATTAAAGAAGACAAAAACATGATTACCACTAGATTTTGGGAGATATAGTAAAATAAAATTAAATATGACATCCCGGCAGTAATTCAAGTTAAAATGTTAGAAAGAGTTGCCTTATTTATTTTTCAGTGTACTCAGAAATAAATTACTCAGAAATAAATTTTCTGCCTGCTTGCATGGAAGGTAACTCTAAGGGAAATTGCATTCTTGTTGGTTATGCCTAAATATATTTCACAGCCAGAATTTCAATTACTGAGAACCTTACCTTATGAGCCAGGAGAAATCTGTCAGTTAAAAAAAAAGAGTAGACTAAAAGTATCTCTTCTCTCGTGCTTCCTCTGTGTGTGAGAAGAATCAATTTGCTTTCATCTTAATCCCGAATAGAAGGAGCAATTGACTTTGGGGAAATCCTGTAAAATTTATTGCTGACAGTATGTTAGAGAGTACTTTCTAAGGATGACAGAACACATGAATTGATTTTGCTTTCAGTGACACCGGGATAACTGATTCTTTCAATCACAACGCGTAGCTCTGGGGTATGTTGTCACTTTTCCCTGCAGTCTGCAAGGTTTATATCAAATATGTGGAAGGACAATTTCAGAGGAGCTATCCAATGTGGTACTTAATTAGTATGATGTATCCACTGCCACTGCCCATATATAGATAGTATACAGAGTGTTAGTTTACTAAATATATGAGAAAGAAAATGTTAACTTAAATAAAACAACAGGACTTAAGCATCAACAAATATATTAAAGAACAAAATAATGCATTTATTTCACAAATATTCATCAAAATCAATTTTAAGAAAGAACAAAATTTAGAGATAAACTCTATGTCTTATTTAAAAAATATATATATATATACCGTTATGCATCGACTTTCATATTTATAATATACAAATGCATTAATTATCAAATACAATGGTTGATTTTGGAAGACTAAATGGAATTCTTCTCAAATAAATGATATTTCTATGTTGTCTTCTTCATGGAGTGAGTGTGTATAGATGTATGTACATATATGCATATGCACAGTATGGTATACCTATACATATACATACTTGTGTGTGTATATATATTGTATTAGTGTATGTCAAAACCTACAGACATATACATTCACATACATTTACACATGCACATATACCTAAAATTGATTTCATATATTACATATATGCACATATAAATTACATATTTTAAAGTACTTTCAGATACATATAATGTAGGCAGGAATTTTTTTTAGCTACATAATACAAGAGAAGGAACAGAATATTATAGATGTTTTGTCACTTTTTTCCTTCCTCCTCCTGACACCACTCCTCCAAAAAAAGAACTCATAGGAATCAAACCAGGATTAAAATACACAAGTTCTTTTTTTTTTTCTTTTTGGTGAGGAAGATTAGCCCTGAGCTAACATCTGTTGCCAATCCTCCTCTTTTTGCTGAGGAAGACTGGCCCTGGGTTAACATCTGTGCCCATCTTCCTCTACTGTATATATGGGATGCTGCCACAGCATGGCTTGATAAGCTGTGCATAGGTCTGCACCCAGGATCTGAACCCGTGAACCCTGAGCTGCCAAAGCGAAGCACGTGAACTGAATAACTATGCCAGCAGGCTGGCCCCCACACATTCTGTTTTTAAAGATCTCTGTAACAGATTGTAAGTGAGCCTCATCCTATTGTCTCCAAGTTTCCACAGAGGCCTCTGAAGAAAGGCTGAGGAAGAAACAATAGTGCCCTGATTCATCCCCCTCTAATGAGAAGTAGGAAACGTCTATACAATACTTCCAAAAGAAATGACTCGACTGTTATGTGGGGAACATGAATCAGTCACACACCTGCCTCCTTTAAGAGAAAAGATGATTGAAAATGTGGAAGAAAGGATCCTATTAGAGACCATTGGCAGTGTACAGCCCATCAGCCTCTTCCCCCAATCCCTTCTCAGGCAAAAGCATGGAACGTTTCCCTTCACTTTAAGCCAAGTAAAGGAAGTTCTAAGGCAGTCACAGGAAGAGCATGTCACATGCTCACTGGAGCTTGAGGACCCTAAGGGCCCAGAGGATAGGCTACTAGCACAGGCTAAGGTGGCAGGGAGAGAAAGCCAAGCCTTTACTTCCAGCATGATGAGTATGCTCGATGGACAGCAAAAAAAGACAACCTTGGGGATTCTGCTCAAGAAGCCTGACTAAAAGGTTAAAATAACCCTCAATGAGAGGAGTGTTAGGTTCCCTCAACCGGAAGGTTGAGAGAGAAGTGCTAAGTGAGGTGCTGGAAAAGTTTCGGGCCGTGTCTATGTCAAGGTGACTGCCATTGCAGGTCTGCAAAAATAGTCCCTGAGAAATATCCAGCAAGCTTGCATCAGTGGTGGAAAGGGCACCAACCCAAGAGTACAGCTGACTCTGTCATGCATCATTGTGTTACTTTTAGCAAATCCTCCCCTTCCTTTGGGTCAGATTCAGAAAGGGTTTAAAATAGCAGCTAACTAGGGAATAGAGAAAATATGATATAGCAAGAAGAAACCAACTAGTTCTTGTCTCATTGGAGGTTTACAGGCCTTGAGCAGATCCAAGCTTGGGGTCTGCTATTCTGTACCAGATTGTTGTTATGTAATGAATATCTTGACAGGAATTTTTATGCCTAAGCAAGGAACTATTTGTAATATATATTATATAGAGTGCCTGAAAAGCTAAAGGGCTGGTCTGAGGTTTTGCTCAGGAGCATAAAAAAGGACTAGCCCACAAAGCCGATGTAAAGAGATAATGAGAGTAAAAGTAGTGTGGCTTCTGGTTACAAGCCAGGTCTAGGTCATTCAAAATTCCAGTGTCCAAAGGTTTGAAGCCATTTTGATATCAAGCAACTCTCCTTGTAAAGAAATGCATCCTTTTATCTAAACTTAAAGAAAACATTTCTTTCCAATCTTCATTAGAGCTGTAATTTGCCCCCGCTTTGCCACTCCTGATACCTCCTCAGTTCATACAGCATTACGCCCTCATGGTCCCTCTGAATGATTCTGTTACTTGTGGTCTCAGAATTCTCAGTCTATACCCTACCCTTTCTGCAGACTGGTATTTCAACCAATCAGAATCCAATCATTTCAATTTTTGCTTCATAAATGCCAATCGACCTCCTCCTGCAACACCTTCAGAAATAAAAGTCATACTTTTTTTTTTTTTTACTGAGGAAGATTTGCCCTGAACTAATATCTGCTTGCCAATCTTCCCCTTTTTGTATGTGAGCTGCCACCACAGCATGGCCACTGAGAGCCAAGTGCTGTAGGTCCATGCCCGGGAATCAAACCCAGGCCGCTAGAGTGGAACACGCTGAAGTTAACCACTAGGCCACCAGGGCTGGCCAGAATTCATACTTTTTTACAGCACATATCAGGCTCTTTTATGATCTGTGTCTCATTTACCTTTCTGGGATCATGTTTCTCATCCCTATAAAACCTCTTTTTGCTCTAATATTTCCTCAGCAATATGATACCTACATATCTCTTTGCAATATGATGGCTCCACTGCCTTACTCCTCTGCCATTTTCTTTACCTGGCTAATGTCTACTTTTCCATCAAAATTGGTCTCAGAGGCACTTGAACTGGTGACTTCTTTGGAAGCTTCTCCTAACTTTTTTCCGCCATCAGTCTGAGCTAAATCTCCCTACTCTGCTGGGTTAACCTCCTGTAAATTTCCGTCATAGTACTAGGTCTGTCATAAGGAAATAATAAATTAAATAGACACTGCTAATAACATAAAAATTGCTGGTAAAATAAAACTGCTAAGGAAAATTATATTTTAGTCATTTGCTTTAACCATGTGAATACAATAAAAATGTTAAAAAGAGCAATGAAATTCAAATAATGAAGTTAATGGTAAGTCATAATTATCAAATAAAAGGCTGATATCTTTTCTTGTATGAAAAATTCAATAAAATGTTAATAGTAACATGAATGGCATTGATAGCCATAATTTAAGTGCTTACCTAATCCCAGATAAATTTTATAACCTCACAAAAAACTTTATGTAAGTTAATTTAATCAAACTTCAAAAAATTTTTAGCATGTTTTTCCATTCTCTAAATGAGGAAACTGTGATTCTGACAGGTTAAGGACATTCACAGAGCTAGTAAAAGAGTAAAACAGAGAGCTAACCTTATTTCTTCCTGATTCTGAAGTTCTTACTGTTAACTTATAGGTTTCACAAAATGATCCTAATGAACCACAATTCTTGTTTTTATTGTATCTGCTTATTACAGACTTTTTTATCCCTTCAAATAAAAACAAAAACACAGGTTGATGTTTTTAGCTTAGTTCCTAAGTGTGCTCAAGGGGCTCCTCATTATACATTAGGGAAGCAAGGAAATGTTTTATCTTATAATTTTATGAGACTCATACAGAATTTCCATGTTGAAGAATCTTTTAGATTAAATCCTGTCTCTGGTTAAAGTTTTTTTATTCCCTTTTAACACCTTCTTTGATGGAAATTGAGTTCTTGTGCTGTTGATACAGATGGGTGTGCTTACCACTGAAGAGTTAGGATGCTGGCATTGAAGGTCAGGTGTTTTAAATTATTTTATTGAGGCCACGTTGGTTTATAAAGTGTAAATTTTAGATGTACATCATTATATTTCGGCTTCTGTATAGACTACATCGTGTTCAGTGTTTCTACTTCATGTCTTGATATTTTTAACAATTTTTTTAGAACGACATAAAATGTCTTTGACAAGGAATGCTGTTGAAATACTTTCTTTTTAATCCAGAGATATTTTCTGGTAACCGTATTCCTACAATATTTTCTGAAAAATATTTCCTTCATTTATTCACCCTTCCCATGTTGATTTAGGGAGCATATGCTATAGGGATACAGTAAAAGAGGGTTACATATTTATTAGTGAGATTTTTAGTTAATCTTAGTTGGAAGTCTTTGTTTTACAATTACAAATATACTGGAAGCAAAAGCTTTTCTATATAGATATCCAAAGATTTCTAAGAAGCTGGTTATTATTAGTATTTATTGTGTGGGTTTGTTAATGTTTTGGTCAAAATAAGTGGTTTATAGATTTCCATGTCATGTGTTGTTTCTTCCTGCCTTAATTGAAAACTCTTGAGGAAATTTGTAGATTAAGGAAATATCTGGTGTGGTGAGAAGTATTCCGCTGTGAATTCTTAATTTAGCTTCTGCCATAAAACTGTCCTTGCTGGAAGAGTAAGTAAAATATGCAAACCCATGAAGAAGACAACTAGAGGGACAAAATAAGGCAAATCTTTTCATTACATGCAAATAAATATATAAATGGTTTAATCCTTGCATGTACAGAATTTAATATATTGTGAAGAATATGAGAGAGAAGGAGGGTATTTGGAGCCATAAAACTAAAAGTATTATAATGGAGGTTCAAAACTAAGTTATCTTCTTTAATTCATTATTAAAATGAGTGAAAGAAAATTGGCACCTGATTATAAAATAATTCGTCATCAAAGACGAAGAGATTTCATGTCCAAAATGATGTGAACATTAAGAGAACAGGGTTAAATGGCCAAAGAGGACATTTTGATCAGGCAGAACCTGGTATTTGGTTCAAAAATTGTATCTGAAAACAAACAACAAAACAAACAAAATGTGAAAGTTGATTAGTAATATTTAGTTATTTAAGAGACATTCCAGTATGTCTAATGGGACTTCTCTGTATAAATAAGTCATTAACTAAATGTACATGCCATTTAGCTGATATGTTTAGAACTGGTTCTGGAATCCAAGACTCTATCACAATGGACAGTTTGGTAGTTCTGACTTCAGTTATCTTTAAAACACGTCACATTATCTTATTCTGCCTGCATAGCTCCATTTTCAAGTATTTTTGGGTCTCAGATATTTTCAATCACAAACGTACACCTAAGCCACCTAATAAGAATAGTGTATCGATGTTCTCAATTTTTTCATACTAATAAGTAAAACTAAAATTTTCAAAAGTGTTAGATGGGCCCCCCAGTCTTCCCTATGGTGTATCACCATCAATGCAAAACTAGTAAAAGAGAACACAGCAGCAGAGCAAGTGGTAAGTGATCAATCTGTGGCTTGTCTGAGTTGGCCTAGATTTTCAGGCACATTGACCCTCCCATTTACTGGACCTGTTCCCTGTGTAAGTACTGCTGCAGAGAGGAGATTGCTGCTTCTAAATTGCCTCTGCCTGCTTGGGGCTGGCCTCCAGGGCCCACTACAAAAGCTATGCTTAAAATTGCATCAATCTCTAATAGCCTAAGGGATTCAAAATTTTCCATTTCTTGTCCTTAAGTTAGGAATGTCAATGAGAATCATAACTCCTCTATCTTTATCTTATGAGACCGTACTTCTTTCCTGGGAAGGTGGGTTATAAATATGCCAAAATCTGCAATTAACCTTGAAATTAAAAAAAAAAAACTTGCATTAATGGCTTACAGTACTATTTCCTTTTATTATAGTTCTCACTCTCAACTAAGAGCATTTTTGATCTGAAAATCTACTATCTTCCAGTTAGACAGTTTCCTCCTTCCCCTTATCCTCGTCCATCTTTTCCTCTTCCTCCCCCTCTTCTACCTTTGAACACTGCAGGTGTTAGATTTTATCATATTTAAAGACTTTGTTGCCATTTATAAGATACTGAAATCTGTCCCTGTATCAGCTTTTCTTATTCTCTGCTTTTTTGTTTTTATTCTTCTCTATGAGAAAGCTTCAACGTGTTTTCTAAATCATTTCTTTGATTTGAACTTTTCAGTATTGATGCTGTAGGTTATGGCTTCAAAATTTTTAATTTAATTTAAGTTCAGTAATGAATTTTGTGTTTTGTAAAATGTGTTTTTTCTCACATAGGCTATATTTCAATTTATATTCCAACCTTCCCCACCTCAATAAATGACAAGTTCATTCTTATAGTTGCTCAGGCCACAAAAAGAGAACAAAACAGTCATCCTGAGTTTTTCCTTTCTCCCACACTTTACAGCCAATTCACCAGCAAATCTTCAACTCTACCTTCAATATTTATCCTCAATCCAGTCACTTCATTTCACCTCTATTTCTAATATCTTAGATCATTTTCCATAGACTATGTCAATAACATCTTATCTCATCTCCCAGTTTCTGTTCTTACTTCCATATATTGCATTCTCCACAAAACAACCGAAGGATCCTTTAAAAACTCACAGAATCATCTTAACTTTACTAGAGGTATTATGGTTTACATTCATCTGCTCCTTCCTTTTTCTCAGGTATGTATACCTCCATATCTGTTACTTTGAGATTCTCAAGAGAAAGAGCATCACATCCCAACCTTACCGAGAGCCTTGGTGTGGTGACCTGTAGGGTAACGAGATGTGAATGGCAGTGATATGGGCCACTTCCCAGCAGAGGCACCTCCATCTCTCTTGCTCTTCCCTTCCGCCTTGGGGCACAGACCTATAGGTCTGCCATAGCTGACCTATATCCATGGATGTGTAACATGAACAAGTAATAAATCACTACTGTTGATGTCAGGGTTCAGCCTATGGCTAAGACCTCCTATAGCTTCTCTACCAAAAACCACCCAATCCTTCCCGCAAAATGGAACACAGTACCCTTTCGAGGGCCTACAGTGCCTTCTGTGATTTAGCTTGCTCTACCCTGTACTCTCCTTTACGTTCCTCCCCGTATACATTCTGTTCCAGCCACATTGACTCCTGATGTCTTGCGCTCCTTCAGCTCCCTCTAGCTTTGGATAGTTTACATTTACTTTCACTTCTGCCTGCAGGCTTTTCTTTAGATAAGCACATGGCTCATTCCCTCTCTTCTCAGATCAAATCTCACCTTCATAAAGACCTTTTCTAACCACTCTATGTAATTTTCAAACAGAATCAACTCTTTGTCTCACACTCTAATTTATTCGTTTTCATATAACCTATTGTTTACATCTTTCAAAACAACGGTAACAGTCGATAACATTTATTGAACAGTTACCACACGTAAACACTGTTCTAGAATTTTCTATGTTTCATTTCATTTTATCCTTTCAATAATACTATGAAGAAGGAACTGCTATTATCTTATTTTACAGATCAGGAAACTGAAGGACAGGGAGGGTAAGTAATTTAACCAAGTTCACAAAGGATTAAGTGAAAGAGCCTGATACAAACCTGGCCATTCTCATTTTAGAGAACGGGCTCTTAGCCAGTGTACTAAGACAGCCTGAAATTGTCTAAGAAGCATGGATGGCCTCTACTTGGGGCTACACACTATTCATCAAAAGCTGTTGAAATTCCTTGCCAAGATCAGAAGTTGAAAGCTGGTATGATGTAACCCGGTATTACTATTTCAGAGATTCAGCAGCCTTAGAGAAGCAAAGATACTATTGGGGCCATAGCAAACCCCAGCAAAGGGAATAGACGTCCTGTTCATTTATTTTTTATTGTGTTTTTTAGATTTTTTCTATTTTTATTTTTGTGATTTTTTTTTATTTTTATTTTTGAGGATCCACATACAGAAGATCTGCATTTCAGTATCTGGTTTATCACAACTTCTATAGGGTAATCATATCAAAACTTCTTCCTAGCTATGACCCACAATGTCAGAGAAGAACCTTGAACTCCACTGTATAGGGAGAAAGAACAGCAGTTCTAATGAGTTATTTGCTTTCTGTTTATTGTTGTTTTGCTAGCTCTAGGCTTCCAGACATAGGTGATTCAGAATGATTTAGATACACAGCACAAGAAACAGGTTTTGAACACACTGCTTTCATCTGTCTTATAGCCCCTACTCATTAGGATTTGTTGGTGAAGTAAAGCTAAGATGGTGTTTATGTGTTTCCTATGGTGCATGCCACAGTATTAGGAAAAATTTACACTTCACTCCTGTGACAATGTCTATCAGTTGGTTTTCCAACTGCATTGAAGATCAATCACTGGGTGCTTATGTTGCTTGGGTGGCACTTTTACAGTGTTGAGTAGATTTTCCCCTAGTAGAACATTTCTTTGGTCTATTCAGTTGGGTTCTAAGTGAGTGGTTTCCTCAATTTGCCCTTTCTTCCAAAAGCCACAGCCAGTAATCACTTGCTCAAAATAAAATTTGGACCTAAATAAAGAAGCTATGTATAACTTTGTCAATTGTCTCTTATCAATCAAGTTAGAAGGAAAGGAAATCTTTTAACTTGTATAGTTCATGCAAAACATTAAGTAAATACTTAAATGCGCTAAAAAAAAATGTTTGATCTACATACATTTACTCCCTTACTGTAATATTGATGAGAGAGGATGGGGAGGAATTTCTTCCTATAAAACAACACAAAAGAGGGACAAACTAACAATGCTGCATAATAGGAGGATTTGTGTTTCTATCTGATGACATGCAGTTGAAGTAGGGGGTGCTTTATAAAAGTGAAAATGTAGATTCAGAATTGGCAGGTCTGGGTCGGCACTTCCAGCAAGTTCCCAGGTGGTGCTGATGCTGTGAGTCCAAGCACCACACTTTGATATCAAAAGTCTAAGAATTCTGAGAGAAACTATGGTGCTTCTGGTCATTATGCTATATGCAGCATTAATGATCATCTTGTCATTTACTCAGTTATTCTTTTATTTAGTAAGCATTTACTGACAACTTGTTGTGTGTCAAGTATTCATCTAGGGTGTTTGGAATACATCGGCAAACAAAACAAACTCATATCCATGACCACTTGGCTTATATTCTAGGTGTCAGGGGTGGTGAAGATAAGACCAACAATAAACAATAAAAACATAATAAAAATAAAATTACAAAGAATGTTAGAAGGTGGTAATTGCTATGGAATTAAAAGAGCAATTAGAACAAGACATTCAAATCAGGAGTGTGGGGACTAGGACAAGACAGATAGGTATTAAATAAGGCGTCAGATTTGGTACTGCAGCAGTGTTATTAGTATGTCCAATCTAAGAAGAAAAGCAATGTACCTGCAATTTGTACATTTCCAAAAGCTCTGCTTTAATTTTCCCCAGAGGAGCAAAACTCCATTAAGAGAAGAGGCACAGATGGTTTAGATTCAGTCTTTTCTCTCAGTTTTGCTTGAAAGGAGATGGTATTTATTCCGTCATTTCTGGCTGAAAGAGAAGAATCACATTGCTTATAAAAGGTAAATCCATAGTTATGTAAATAAAATACAAAAGAAAACTTACGCTTGCAAATGCCAAGAGGAGTAGAGGTTAGGCTAAGAATATGCATTGTCAGGATTTCAGCTTGTTTCTTTCTTGTTCTTTCTCTCTGAATGATGTATTTTAGTAACTAACATATGAGTATATGAACACAGCATAAAAAAATTCTCACAGACGATGAAAGACAATGCATACAGTACAGAGTTGTGGATTTTTTTTTTAGTGACTATGGTAATTTCACAATTTTCTGTAGCTTTTTCTTTACTAATGAAAACAGTTTGAATTTAATTTACATCGATAACACATCTTACATATTAGAGAGAGCAGTGTATATGAAAATTGGCAGTCTTTTTCAAAGTAAATAATTAAAATTTAAATCGTAAATAGATTCCTTTCTACCCTCAAGATACATCATGTGAACTGAACATTCACAAAACGTAAAAAATAAAATAAGACACTTTCGCCACAAGATCATTTGAATAAAAAAAAATCATGCATTTTGGTTGGAAAAAATGTTGTGCTTTGTTTTTGAACCATTAAAGAGGTGATTAATAATTATTAATTAATCACCAGAACTGGGTGTACTTGTAAATTCGCAGCTTAGACTCCTTTTCTGTCGTGTTTACTGCCCTAAGTGAATCAGACTATATAAAAATCAGGGGAAGGCTTTTTAGCTTAGTAATTGAAAATCATTGATTGAGCCAGGTCTATTTCAGCAAATAGTGGTTTTATGGGTAATATTTCACAATTCATTGGCACTTTACAGAGAAAAAATCCTCTTTACTTTTAGGAAATTTTCCCTTGCTACATCACCTATAATAAATATACATTTTGACTAAAAATTAATGGGAATGTCTATTTTTTCCTCTGCCAAAGCACCTAAAAATGATTGTAACTCTACAAGGCAATCACTTTGGAGAATTATATTCTGTACAACCATGTTAAGCTTGTTAAACATATCTGTGAATTCCTCTTTCAAAATCATATTCAGAGAGAGTTTGTAATGCAAAACAGCAAAGTAAAATAGATATAAAATAAATAGATAGGTATATACTTACATTCATACATACATACAGTCTGCTTTCTAAAAATTTATACTCTTTTTTGTCCCAAACACTTAATCATTTACCTTAATCACTTATTAATTAGATTTAGCTTCAGATTGCAATGTATATTTCCAGCCATCAAATGCAGCTTCCAAAGATGAAGGATTTCATCATCAAGGGTTTACAAAGCAATTATCTCTCACTTCCTCTGATCTTCTGGAAGTCATTCTGAAAAAATATCATGATAGCAACATCTTTGACATAGGAATCATACCAAAAGAAGACAGTTTGTAGAGTTCCCATACGTAATTGCATATGTAATTGTTTTTTTGATTTTTTGTTTATTGCAGTAACATTGGTTTATAACATTGTATAAATTTCAGGTGTACATCATTATACTTTTTTTTTTTAATTTTTTGTTTATTGCAGTAACATTGGTTTATAACATTGTAAAAATTTCAGGTGTACATCATTACACTTCTATTTCTGCATAGATTACATCATGTTCACCACCAAAATACTAATTACAACCCATCACCACACACATGTACCGAATTATCCCTTTCACCCTCCTCCCTCCCCCCTTCCCCTCTGGTAACCACCAATCCAATCTCTGTCCCTATGTGTTTGTTCATTGTTGTTATTATCTACTACTTAATGAAGGAAATCATACGGTATTTGACCTTCTCCCTCTGACTTATTTCACTTTGCAGAGGAAACCCTCAGTAAAACGAAAAGACAAGCTAACAATTGGGAGAAGATATTTGCAAACTGTACTTCTATTTCTGCATGGATTACATCATGTTCTCATGTTCACCACCCGAATACTAATTACAACCCATCACCACACACATGTGCCTAATTATCCGTTTCGCCCTCCTCCCTCTCCCCTTCCCCTCTGGTAACCACCAATCCAATCTCTGTCTCTATGTGTTTGTTGTTGTTTTTATCTACTACTTAATGAGTGTAATCATATGGTGTTTGACCTTCTCCCTCTGACTTATTTCACTTTGCATAATACCCTCAATGTCCATCCATGTTGTCAAAAATGGCTGGATTTCATCGTTTCTTATGGCTGAGTAGTATTCCATTGTGTATACATACCACATCTTCTTTATCCATTCGTCCCTTGGTAGGCACTTAGGTTGCTTCCAAGTCTTGGCTATTGTGAATAATGCTGCAATGAACACAAGGGTGCATGTATCTTTATGCACTGGTGTTTTCAAGTTCTTTGGATAAATACCCAGCAGTGGAATAGCTAGATCATATGGTAGTTCTATCCTTAATTGTTTGAGGAATCTTCATACTGTTTTCCATAGTGGCTGTACCAGTTTGTACTCCCACCAGCAGTGTATGAGAGTTCCCTTCTCTCCACATCCTCTCCAACACTTGTTGTTTCCTGTCTTGTTAATTATAGCCATTCTGACGGGAGTGAGGTGGTATCTCATTGTAGTTTTGATTTGCATTTCCCTGATGGTTAATGATGTTGAACATCTTTTCATGTGCCTGTTAGCCATCTGTGTATCTTCTTTAGAAAAATGTCTGTTCAGGTATTTTGCCCATTTTTCAATTGGGTTGTTAGTTTTTTTGTTGTTGAGATGCATGAGTTCTTTATATATTTTGGAGATTAAGCCCTTATCAGATGTATGGTGTGCAAATATCTTCTCCCAACTGTTAGGTTGTCTTTTCGTTTTGTTGAAATTTTGTTTTGTATAATTTAAGGAGAATAACCTAATGATCAAACATCAATAAGGATATATGATATACTTATGTCAAAAAAGTTGCCTATAGTAAAATATAAAGTACTCTCACAGGTAATTCTGATTAGGTGGGCCTACTAATCATGCTACAATCATTCATTTGCTCTGGAAAATAAATCTGGCATCAATGGTCAGTAGACAATCACTAAACACTTATTAGCTAATCCAGATGAATTATTTGATATTTTGTGCCCTTGTCTTCATCAATAAATTAAGAATAATGTATAAATATCCTGTCCTGTCATCTCGCAGGGCTATTTTGAGTTGAAAATTAGATTGTTTATGTTGCAAAACTTGGTAAACTTTGAAACACTATAAAAATTGTAAGAGCAATGTTCATCCAGGCATCTTTGGGAGAATATTTCCCACTAAACTGGTTATATTATTTGGTCATCCTGACACAAGATAACGTAATGAAAACAATAAGAACAACACTAACTTTTGCTTATGATTTTTCTCCTGCTTTTCCTGTCAGTTTTCTAAATGTTTTGCACATACTAATTTTTTCATGACAAAAAGGATCGATTCTTTTATTTATAATTTTCAGTGATTATCCGTACTATTAAGAAAACTGCACCATGCCCTTGACGTTTTTCCAGAGTAAGCAACCTGCACTAGGTGTTCCACCATGCTGATGTTTTCTAGTTTTTAAAATTATCTTTAATTATCTGAAGGATAAACAAAGTGAAGAAATAGAGAAAGAAGCAAATAAGATTAACTTTCAAATCAACATTCCAAATGAAAAGCATTGATTTTCAGTGCACATTTAGACTTATATTCTGTGATAAGCAGTAGACCAGTGTTCAGCTTCATGCTGTGTTTCTGAAGCCCCTTTATTTATTTTTCATTAATGTGTCTCCCTTGTGTGCCTAGAGCTCAGGAATCTGCTCATCTCTAGCATGATCTATACTATAATCCATCGCTTCTCCCTCCGTGCTTTTTTTCTTGTTGTATAGCTATATTTTCTTTTACTTTAACCAATTTCTTTACATTACTTATCTATTTTTTTATTGAAATATCATTAGTTTATAACATTATATAAATTTCAGATGTGAATCCTTGTACTTTGATGTCTATGAAGACTATGTCCTGTTTACCACCCAAAGTCTAATTGCCATCCATCACCGTATGAGAACTCCTGATCCATATTTTCTAAAGGAGGAAACTGAGTCATAGAGAACTAATTTCCTTAAGGCCACAATGTTGATCCATGAGAGTATCAGTCTGTCTGCAAAGCCCATGTTCTTAATTGATACACTATTTTCAATACTGCCTAGATTTCTAGTGTGGAAATGGAAAGAAAAGAAAACAATCATCTTGCCCTGTTAAATAACAGTATTGTTATATATCAAAATGTAGTTATTTACAAGCTTTTTCTTTCACACATTATAAACAGTTCTGCAGACATAACTTAATATGATATTAGATGAGAGAAAAATAGGAACATTAACTTAGTTTCCTACATGTCATTACAAGCATACTTCAGGGACAGGGATTTGTCGTGAGTTTGACCAACATTTCCAAAGTACAAGTAAGACATTCTGGAACAATATAATTAAAAAACACCCAGGGTCTTCTCACTCATTTCTACCAGGGCTTACACATTTTGTTAGCCAAAAAATAATTTAAATATTAATTAGGAGATATCCCATCCCTCAATGCCTCATTCTCTAAATACATTCTAAAGAGAATGTTTGAAATAATCCAGGTCGAGCCAACTTGGTTACGTAATGTAAAAAGCCATGCTATTTACTCTGTAAGTGCATTCTTTTTGGGACTATTTTCTCTACACTTTTGTATTCTGATCACTTAACATGTGATAATGTAATCAAAGCTCACTGAATTAATTACTTCATTAAATGAATTAACTAAATTATTTTGGTGATTTCTAATTTGTTAGAATTTGGTTCTTTTAACTTGCAAAATGCATTGGAGGAAATAGACTGTGTTTAATATCTGTTGACTTATAGAGATTGGGCTGATCTCTTTGCTTCATTATTAATTCTTTTTGATGGCTGGGCTGCAATGTAAAATCTGAAGGCAATATATAATAAATCTACTATAGAGCAAAGAGACATCACAGGGACCAGGATATATAGAAATTTTATGATTTTCTTTATTTACAGCGAGGAGCTAGGTAAGCACACTGGAGGCCAATTCATGCAGTGTAAATGAATATGCTGCATTGGTCACTACTTGCGACATCACACTGTGTTCTCTACTTAGAGACCTCTAGCAGTCAGGGCAATCTTTGTGGCCTGCTGTGAAGCAGAGAGAGACAGAGGTCAATTGGAGAATGCATGCAAATGCTTGAGTGCGCTGCCTCAATGGAGGGCATGTGGCTGCAGAATATAGGGAGGGTGGACACATGCAGTAACGTTCATCTTCTTCACCTAAACGATGGTGCCTGAGTTAAACAGCAAGTGTTCAGTAGACTTTTAAGTGTTCTATAAATCTAAGTTTTGATAAGTAAGAACCTGGGTCTCAAGATGATTAAGTGAAATAGCTACAAAAATCATCTTTAACATAATGCTTGGCACATGGGACATATTCATAATTATGTATATACACATATACCTGAAGATAAATGAGACTCATGACAATATATAATAAGGGCTCACTAATGTAGTTGGGATTGCAGGAAACTCTAAAGAAAAGAGACATCTCTGGGTTTTGGAGTAGGACAAAGCTTTAGAATCAGCAAGAAGAAAATCAGAAAGAATGAAGAGAAAATAACTGTACATTTGGATGAGAAAAGTTCAGTGTAGTCAACTTGTAGAAAACACGGTTAGAAGATGCATTTCTTTTTTATTTTTATTTTTTGTGAGGAAGATTATCCCTGAGCTAACATCCAATGCCAATCTTCCTCTTTTTGCTGAGGAACATTGGCCCTGGGCTAACATCCATGCCCATCTTCCTCTACTTTATATGGGACACCACCATGGCATGGCTTGACAAACGATGCTTTGGTCTGCACCCAGGAGCTGAACCTGAGAACCCCGGGCTGCCGAAGCGAAGCACACAAGCTTAACTGCTGCACCACTGGGTGGGCCCAGAAGATGCGTTTCTAATATGAATTGCAAACAAAAAAAATACAAACTTCTAGAACCATGGATTGAGATATCATCCATGCTGAGGCAAACAAAACAAATAGCTCACCATTCTAAATTCACTAGGGGAAAAATACAAATCAGAGAACAGTTCAAGAATTGTGAAGTGTCTGACTTGCATATTTGCTTTGGAAAAAAATATGCCCATTTTTCAACAAAACTGAAAAACAGAAATGCCTTTTTTTTTAAAAGCAGATGATAACTGTATTGAATGTTCGTTATGTGAGGTGCACTGTTCTAAATGTTTTCATGAATTAAGTAATGCAATTTCACATTAATCAACTAAAATATGTAGTATAAGTGTTTCTATGTTACAGTTGAGAAAAGTTAGGCAAGGAAATGGTAGAACCAAGGTTTGAATGCAGGCAACTGGCTCTAGACCTGCAGATCTCCACCATACTGTATCACCAAAGCATGTCGTTTGCAGATTAGTCTACAAATGTAGCTTAGAGAAAATCCCAGTGGCTAATGCATGTAACTAATGACCAAAAAGGAGTTAAAAATAGAAGAAAGAGACAGTGAATCCTACCAAATATTAAAGGAAAATAAGAGATACTTTTATTTTTTATTGAGGTGTAATTGACATCTAATATTATATTTGTTTCGGATGTACAACATAATGATTCAATGTTTGTATATGTTGTGGAATGATCATCACGATAAGTCTAGTTAACATCCATCACCATAAATAGTTACAAATATTTTTTTCTCCTGACTAGAATTTTTAAGATCTATTTTCTTAGCAACTTTCAAATATGTAATACAGTATTATTAACTGTGATTACTATGCTATACATTACATCCCGTGACTTATTAATTTTATAATTGGAAGTTTGTACCTTTTGACCCCCTTCACCCATTTTGCCAACCCTCTACCCTCTGTCTCTGGCAATCACCAATCTGTTCTCTGTTATCTATGACTTTTTTTTTTTTAATTTCACATATAAGTGAGGTTATATGGTATTTGTCTTTCTCTACCTGACTTATTTTACTTAGCATAATATTCTCAAGGTCCATCCATGTTGCAAATGGCAAGATTTCATTCTTCTCTTATGGCTAAATAAGAGATATTTTTAAAACAGTCCATTACAAATATAAATTTTAATGATATTAATAACATGTGGATTATTTTTAAATGTAATATTGAGTGATGGTTAGCTATATCTCTTCAGTATTTCAAAAAGACAATATTATCTTGTCTTCAGTTTTTATGAATAAAATATGAGTAATTTTCTTAAGATACTTCATACGCCCTTCAGCAAAGCTCTGAATGCGTTAGTGGTATACAGTAAAGCTTCTTGATCCAGCCTATAACTTGAAAATAGCCTCAGGGTTTGAGAAATGGTTGGTCCAGTGACCTTGCCAAAGTTACTACAAAGGGAAGGTTAAGAGGTAAAAATATATTTTTAAAATCAATGGCTTGAGTAAACAAATTTCTGTAACAAAGCAAAGAAAAAATCGAAAATCAATTTGGATCTCAAATGACATAATGAAGGTGTAAAACCAAAAAGAGTTATGGTCATGAATATGATGCTGCTGCTTCTACATTAACTGGGTAAATGTCAACATTCCCACTTGTTACACCTTCTAAATTATCCATATGCATGAACTATCTCAGGCTTATGGCTTACCTATGCTCACATTTGGTGCTCTTTCTTCAGATTCTTGCTTTCAGAATTATTTCTGAACGGGAAATATCGAAAAGCAAGATGTGTAAACTCTTGCCTGGTGAGCTCATGCAGTAACGTTGATAAATGGTACTTGAATCCGTGGAAAGACATTTATAGGTTCTCTGGAACCCTAAGAATGAATCAAGTTAAAATAAACAGTGACAGGTGCTAAACCAACAAAATTGATATGATTTCTGGGTTTATTTTAATAGAAAAAGTCTCTAAATAACTAAATCAATGCCTCATTTAGCCTTTCTTCCTCAGCCATGATTTGCCGTGTTAATTCCCTTCCAAGTTCAATCCTTGTTCCATAATCCTGTCTGATTATTCTCTTGTTCTCTAACATAACTCATTCTTCAAATCTTAAATAACTGTAAACAAAGAATTCCCAAATATTTCCAGGGAACCAAATCTTTATATTCAGTCTGCAATACATTGCATTGATTAATGCAGTGTTTGTTCTAGTTACTCCAGAGGCTGCCTTAGGTGCCTAGTTCTTTTTCCTCCTGGTCCCCCTAATAAGAAACAAAATGAAAAAGTATTGAATGGCAGGTAATTGGGTGAAGAAATATCTTGGCATGAGAATTAGACAGCAGTCACTCCCAAACTATAGGATCCTGGTCCACTTCACAAAATATAAGCATTCTTAGCTGCAAAAACAAAACATTGTGTACACATGCACAAACCAAAAAACAAAAAATAATGCATTTCTGCCAACCATCTATGCTACTTCAGGAATGTAGAAACAACATTAAAAATACAAAGCTACAATAGGGCAGAGTTTATATATCATATCAGTTCTGGCTGGCAGATTTCTTGTAGGCTATAGCTTGACAAAGGAAGGGCCACATTGATAACCATAAATGAGTGGCAGAGGTGGGATATGGATGGAAAGTTTAAATCAGTAACTGAAAATTTTTTTTAAAAATCTACTTTCTCCCTTCTTAAATTCGTTTTTTCTACAAATCTTTTTTCTTGCACTTTTGGGACATGTCATCTACTTTTCTAAATATGTCTGAATGATCCCCTATATTGTGCAAGAATTCCTCCAAATTTGATTGAGGAAAATTCAGCGTGGTCAAGGCATTATTGTGCTTTCCAATTAAACCTGAATTATACCTTGCTAACATAAAGGAGTAATTCAGCTCATCCTGTCCATCCTGTAGTCATATTTATAGAAGGAGGAGAGCAATGTTATTTTCAGTCAAAATAGTCTTTTTTTGTTTTATATTCATTAAGATTAGATACATTGATTTTTACCTCACTTGCCTTTTTTAAAATAACATTTTTCTATCCTGATTGGTAATTTTTAGTATATGATGCAAGGAATGAAGATTCAACAGAAAGCAATTTGGACCAATGATTGTAATAAGTGGCCCTCTCTGTTATGCTGGGCAAGAGTGGGTTATTATCCATTCATCTCTTTATAACTATCATTATTATCCTGACTTGCCAGCCCAGACCTTTCTACTGAATGCCATGTGTTCAACCACCCACCAGTCTTTTTCACATAGATAGCTCTTAAGCACATAAAAGCCAATATAGCCATGAATTAACACTCTCTTCACTGTGCTTTATCTTACACTTCTCATCTTGTAGAGGAACTCCCCACTGACCCGAGTCCATAAGCCATGTGCCTGAGTGCCATTTGAATCGCTCCCTTTCCTTCACATTCCACTTCTAATCAGTCCTCGTCCTTAAAAATTTACTCTAAAATGCCTCACAGATCCTTTTCTTCGTTTCATATCTGCTGTTAAGTTTAGATTTGGCTGCCACGTTTCCTATTATGATGTCCCTGACTCCAATTCATTTTGTGCCATGCTCAGGCGTCATCATACTTGACTTAACAACAGCATTTGTCACACTGGGTCAGTTTCTTTTCCTTGAAATACTTTTCCAAGATGCTGCACTCTCTTGGTTATCTTCCTTTCTCAGTGATCACTGGTTATGTGTTGCTTTTCTCCCAAACTCACTGGTGCATGGCAGTGTTCAATGTTTGAGCCTCTTTTATATACTCATTCCTTTGCTAATCTCTTCAGGCTTAATGGTTTAACTATTACATTTATGCTGACCACATTTAAAATGCTAGTCTGGACTGCTCCCCTAAACATCAACATAGTGTGTGCCAACTGAACATTTCTGCCTGAACGTATCACAGAGCACAGAGGAATTCAATCCAAAACTGGATTCCTGAACTCCAACCACCTCCCCACAAACAGTTCTTCTCACAGTCTTCTCAGTCCAAAAACCTTGGATCATACTCCATTCCTGTTTTTCTTTCATACTACACGTGCATTGCATCAGCAAACACTAACTTCAAGACATACCCAGTATCTGACCACATCTCCTCACTTCTATTTTAACTAACTTTATTGTAATTATCTCTTAACCTATCTCCTTAATTCCATCCTTAATCCACACAGTCTATTCCAGACACAGTAGCCAAAGCAATCATGTTAAAATAGACCACGTCACTCCTTTGCTTAAAACCTGCCAATGGTTTACCATCTCATTCATAGTCAAAGTCAAAAGCATTACTGTTATGTACATGTCTGTAAATGATGGGGCTCATCATGTCATTCTGATCTCATCTCCTCTTTTTCTTGTACTTTTCCCTTTAGAGATGCTGACCTCACAGATTTCCCTCAAACAAGCTAGAAAGCACCCACCTTAGAACATTTGCACTTGTGACTCTTTCACCTGGAACTCTTTTTCTCTCACCTCTTTAAGTCTATTTATCTCTAGTAGTTAATGGTGCGCTGGTAAATATTTAACAACCAGAAATATGTATGCATGTGTATAAGCATATATGTTTATTATAAATTTTACTGATATAGAAATATGTAGCACCAGTTTACAAATAATTATAAAATGTACGTTACTCTTTATTGTAAATTCTACATAGCCTATTGATTCTTACAGAATGCTGGCATTGATTTTTGCCAAACTTCTGCATCCACACACAACCTATTGTTGCAGTCCAATGAATATTGACAAAATCCTACTGTAAATAAATGCTTGATTACTATCTGATTCAGCAAAGAAGTCGCTCAAGTCAGTGACAAACGATTTTAATTCTGGCTTGGTTGTTGGTTGATATTTTTGTTTCCATTAACATGTAGGTGAAGGATGTTTGTATGAACTTTAATTTTTCATCAATTATATGAGCCCCTTTTTTATTCTGCTAAGTTGAACAGTATTTTTCATTAGTTAGAATAATATTTCTTCAACTTTTTGTGCTATTCACAATGTAATAGCTACATATTTGCATTTCATATGCTTTATGTATGCTTGTTTCTTTACTTTCTCAACTCTAGACAATCACTGAATCAGTAAATTAAGACTGATTGATTTAGTAACATTTACTGGCTTCCACAATGAAAATACTTCCACTGCCAATAATTTTCAAATTACCAGGATGACACCACTGAACATGAAGTTGAGAAGGGATGAGCAGTAGCACATCACTGTAGTATTTCCACCATATAGATAAAATAGACATAAATAACATCAAGAGCATAAATAATAGTAAAATATATTAAGGGCAATTAGAAAGTGATGAATTTTCAGTGTTTATTATTTTTTTATAATATCATGTTGAATTTTTGTAAATTTATGTAATTTAATTTTTAGCTATGGCTATGTTTACTAACCAGCTCTCCAAATTCTTAAAATTTTAACAATCAACTCTGAGAGCCAGTACTAGCTAACTCCAGCACACCACTATAACAGTCCTGCTTAAAACTCTAAGCCCAAGCCAAATGCTTCATTTTTCCCCCTAGCAACTAACAGCACCTAATCTGCTGTATATAATGTAGGCAATTACCTGGATTTACTTTTTCCCTAATCTGCCCTTGCTAGAATGTAAGCTTCACGAGGGCAGTGATTTTATCTGCCACTAGGACAGTGCCTCAATTCTTGTGAGCACTCTATCACTACTACTTGAAGGAATGAATGACTCTTTACAGCATATGTGATAAAGGAATTCAAAGCCGCTCTTCATGACCATGCACTTGTTTAATGTCCATCCTTAGATCTCTCTGACTGCGCACACAAAGGTCTTTCTGCATCTTTGTCTTTTCCATGACATTGTGTTCTTTCACATATGTTTTCGTATCTGTGTTCTTTCCTTACTGTGCCTTCACCAGTCCCTCGTTGATCAAACTAACTCTTATGATTTTACTTAAAGGATTTCACTAACAGAGGCTCAAAGAACAGGCTTACATGTTCAATACATATTTTTTCTTGATGCAACTTATTTTTTGCTTAGTGTCACAGGTTGAATTGTACCCCCTGCCCCGCCCCTCCACCAAATTCATATGTTGAATTCCTAATCCCCAGTACCTCAGAATGTGACCTTATTTGGAGATAGAAATTTTACAGTGGTAATCAAGTTAAAGTGAGGTCGTAGGGTGGGCCATAACACAATATGACTGGTTTCTTTATAAAAAGGGGAAATTTGGACATAGAGGTATGCACAGAGGGAAGATTATTTGAAGACACAAAGAATGTCATGTGAGCATGAAAACAGCTACTTGTATGCCAGAGAGAGAGAGACCTGGAACAGATCCATCCCTCACAGCCCTCAGAAGGTACTGACCCTGCCAATATTCTGATTCAGACTTTTAGCTTCCAGAACTGTGAGACAATACATTTTTGTTTTTAAGCTGCCCGGTTTGTGGTTCTTTGTTACAGCAGCCCTGCCAAGCTAATACATTTAATAGCCAAAGGAAAGAAATCAAATCTAGTAACTTCATTTGTTTTATATCCATTCTAGTTTGGTTCTAAACCAAAAACTTGACACTATGATGCATTTCTGTGGGGTTTGTAGCACTCCATTCATTCAGCAAATATTCATTGAGGACAACTATTGTTTTAGGCAGTGAGGGCACAGCAAGGAAAACACAACAAACAAAAATCCTTGACGTTGTGGAGCTTTAATTCTAGTGGAAAAGGACAAACAGTTGTCCAAATTAATAAGTACATTGCTAAAATGATAATAGGTAAATTACTGTGATGGCAATAGAACACACAAGAAAATAAAATTGAGAGAGACGAGAAAATGACGTCTTTGGGAAGGGTGGGGATAGTATACTGTGGGCAGTTTGCTGATAGTAAGATGAGGACAGACGTTATCCAATGGATGTGACAACAGGAGAGCTATTGAGGTAGGATCATGTGAGCATTTTCAGTGTAGTACACAGCTTCAATCAAGACTAGAGGCACTTGAACTGGAAATTAGGGGAAGTAAGGTAGGATTACTGTATGGTGGACACAGATACATGACCCTGAGCCCCCTTTAAGGAACGACTTGCAGCCTACGTGGGGAGTGTGTTCAGCACCCTACTCCCAGCTGTCAGCTCCTTCAAGATCTATCTCAGGTGCTGATAGACACCTTACTGAAGTCATGTCATTTCCGGGATAACCCTCATGTGGTGACTGATGAAGCGGGATGTATAAAGCCCCGAATATTTCAGCCCAAGGCTGGACACTCAGACAGGCAATACATCCCTGCTGCATTAGCTTAAACTTTGTTACACCTGTATCCCAGGCTAATATCTTCCTCTATCTGTTCAGTCTTCCTCCCGCTATTCACGGTTGATCCCTAATAAATATCCTCCACCTAAATCTCCTCCCTAGTCGCGGTTTCGTCCTGTATACAGACAACTCTTTTCAGAGATTTGCTACAAGAATTACAGAAATTCAGAGACTGTATACTTCTCATTTTTTACATGACATATACTGTACTATAGCATGTGATATGCAAAGATTAAAGAGGTGTTTACATTAATCACAATACATACAGGGAGAGTTCTAAGATTCCTATGCCTGTTAGCTTTCACTAAGCGACCAGTTTATGATCCAATATTATGATCACTGGGGAAACAAAGTAAAAGTTAACATTTGGCTGAAACTTCTTTTATCTCTCTTATTTTACTATTTGGTGGTTCACATCTCTACCCAACATATGCAAAATAATAACTTTTGATTTTTTTCTACTGTGGAGTAGATTCTCAATAAATCTGTTTTTTTTTAACACAAATGCTTTTTTTGAGCAACATGTTAAATTATCCCATATTCTCAGTAATCAAGAGAATGACGTATTTGTCACTTTCCAATCACTCCTTCCTTTTCCATGGTTGCAATTTAACCCATCAACAACATATTACTCCATGAATCCAAATATTAGGAAAACATGGTAAAATTGTATAGCCTGGTAGAATAAAACTAGTCTTCAATGTTTATTCCTTAACTGCTTTTTCTTTCATAGAAATCCTTTCCTACAAAAATATTCAGATACTGAGTAAAAGCCCCACTCTACAAATCATGTAAGAGTAATCCTTCTAGACTCATTTTTCAAATGTTTAGGGCTTTCGATTCACTCTCTTCATCAAAGGCCCAAAAACCCGTTCCGATATTAATGGATTCAGCTTCCGTGCCTCAGGTTATCAAGTAATAATGAATCCTGTTATTTTTCCATCACAGTAAAAACAACAGCATTTTACATTTACACAACTCAATAAGCACTCAAATGTTTTATAAATATCATTTAAATTAGAATATAGTACCCTTCTATGTTGTACGTTGTTATTACCATTTAGCTGCTAGTTAAACAGGCACCAGATTATTAACTTACTGCATCACCTACATTGAGTAAATGCTAAATGTACCCAAGCTACTATTATTACTCCTTTGAACCGTTTGAGAGTGTGAGCAGACAAGGCTTTAACACACGACGAAAGATCTTTCCCAGAAATGAGACTCATATAAAACTTTCATGTTTCTTTGAGCTACTTAATGTTCCTATTACTTTATGTGACTTGCCTCTCTACTTGTAAAGGGTATTCATCATTTGTTTCCCTAGGCACATGATCTCGCCATAGCACGTCTCAGTAATACTGGATCCACGAAGGACACTTATTAATTATTAATTAATAATAAATGTATAAATTAATGACAGGCATCTAAAATTGAATTGTTTATTAATCCGATTTGCACAATCAGTATAATACGGCCTTCCAAACACTGTCAGATATGTTAATCTTTTATCATTTTTAAAGTTTCTAGGAAAATATAGGTAGTGTCATGATTGAATGATTAATTTTGTTATGTTTTCAATTTAGATTTATATTTAAAAGATCCAAGACGGTAAAAATGCATGAGAATTCTTGAAAGCCTGAGGATTACTTTACTCTATTTTTCAATTACATTTGCACTTTTTTTATGTTGCTCCTTGAACACATTACAACCATTCTGGCTACATTCTAATTCTTATGTTCAAAAACTTAATAGTCACTTGAATTCTTCACAAGTGCCTTAAGGATTCAATGTTAAGGCGCTTTGAAAAATTATATGCCAAAGTAAACGCAACATATACATATGCATACCCTTAAAATCTTAAAGATAATTTTAGGGGTTGGGTATACGAGTTTGCTTCAGTACTGCATATTTGTCGTATGTGGCATATATAACATGTATATATAATAAATATGCATACATACATATTCATATGTGTAGCATGCATAATATATAAACAGCTTATTGAAAATGGCAATGTCTTCTTAGATTATTAGAGCAGCATATGATGCATTATAAAATAAAATCATACTCTAAGGAAAATAAAACTTTCTTTTAAAAATACAGAAAGCAGTTGACACAATAAATGAATTGGTATTACAGGAGAAATTGTCAATTTGGAGTAATTTATGGCCTGTGTTGTCAAATATACTATTATTAATAGAACTAAATTGTTATTGCTATATGTGTATATATGTAAAGCAATGTTTTAGTATGTTTTCTTAATTAAATGGCTTTAAATATAGTTGCTTCAACAACAAATATTCCATATGTTTTTGATATAGTCATATTAATACCCGTTCTTAAACAGTAACTGTGACCAAAAAACATCCTATGTAAAACATTTTACCTTTTTATATTCATTTTAACCACCATAAGCAAAAACTGAAGAGAAAAAAAACAAATTGTAGAAAAAATGAGAAGCCAAATAGAAAAATATGTCAATGTTTAAACAAAGCATAATATATCAACATGATAAACTTAATATTTCTGATTTGTGTTTGCATTTTGAGCCCATCAGATTTTTACAAACCTCATGAACAGCTATTTTAGGAAAATCATATTTAACTACTTCTAGATTTCTATATTTTTTAAATTATTCTATTATTATTTTCCAAAAACATATTTATGTTTGTTAGAGTATTTCTGCAAACATTCAATATCTATTAATAAAATATTTTATTTGATATTTAAAAAATTTGAAATTATATTGCTAATTCTCTTGATTAAAAAGATCCCATAGATATCCTAGATAATCTTATTACTACCCAGAGAGTATAAATTTCCAGATGATAAGAATCTTAATAACTTCATTATTTACAGGAAGTTGTAATCCATGTGTTCATTGTATATCAATTATATGGAGGTCAGTTTCATTTTCACTCTTCTCTTTATCCTCCAAATATTATGTTTACCTGGACTCATGAAATATATTTACATGTGCTATAGCTGAAAAATTTGACATATGTGTGTTTCTGTATATGTATGTGTATATGCACTCCAGTTCTGAAGAGAAGAGTAGGGGGAGAGAGAGAGACAGAGACAGAGAGAGAAAGAGAGACAGAGTGAGAAGAGAAGATAGTATTTAGGAAATATATAATCTTTTTTTTTTTTAATTTTTTGTTTATTGCAGTAACATTGGTTTATAACATTGTAAAAATTTCAGGTGTACATCATTATACTTCTATTTCTGCATAGATTACATCATGTTCACCACCCAAATACTAATTACAACCCGTCACCACACACATGTGCCGAATTATCCCTTTCGCCCTCCTCCCTCCCCCCTTCCCCTCTGGTAACCACCAATCCAATCTCTGTCCCTATGTGTTTGTTTATTGTTGTTATTATCTACTACTTAATGAAGGAAATCATACGGTATTTGACCTTCTCCCTCTGACTTATTTCACTTTGCATTATACCCACAATGTCCATCCATGTTGTCACAAATGGCTGGATTTCATTGTTTCTTATGGCTGAGTAGTATTCCATTGTGTATATATACCACATCTTCTTTATCCATTCGTCCCTTGATGGACACTTAGGTTGCTTCCAAGTCTTGGCTATTGTGAATAACGCTGCAATGAACACAGGGGTATATAATCTTGATTTAATGGTGTTAAGGGTAGATCTAGAAAGCCAGCTATCAACTATCATTTATTTCCCTATGAGGAATAAATATGTCTGTATGTATGTATCCATGCTTATATGTGTATGTGCATATGTGTATGCATGTGTATATGTATATATGTATTGTGTATATGTATCTGTGTGTATGTGTATTCCAAATCTGAATGCCATTCCTGTGTAACAAACTATCCCAAAACTCAGAGCTTTCAAAACAACAGTGACTTTGGAAGTCAAGAAGTTGAGCGGGGATCGTCTGGGCAATTTCTTGATCCATGTGGCATTGGTTTCGTTACTCGGTAACATTCACCTGACACCTGGACTCATGTGGAGGTTCAGAGAAGAGTCCACTCATGTGCCTAGTGCCTCTGTGGCAAGAGTTAGGGGACTGGGCTTAGATGTATCCCTTGCCCTTTCCATCTCAGGGCCTCTGTATGTGGTCTCTCTAGCAAGGTAGCTAGACTATTTACATGAGAGCTAAGGATTTGCACAGAGCAAGGTAGAACCTTCCAGTCCTCTTAAGTCCAGGGCAGAAATTGCCATAATGAAACTTCCACTGTACTGTATTGGTCGAAGCAGTCAGAGACCAGCCCAGATTCGTGTTATTGGTATTTGATTCCCTGCAAAAAGACCATAAACAACTCATGGCCACTTGGAGCAAGATGCATCTTCAGTTTCTGTTTCTCACTCTTTCTGTTGCACAAAGGACTGAATCCTCAGCTTTTGGAGTCAAGTCTTTCAGTTTCCCAGGATTCTTCACCGTCTTTCTGACCTCCTTGGTTATAATCAGAACTTTGATTCCAGTGTTATTAGAACCCAACCTGACCAAGAGAACCTCAATTTGCTTCTGGAACCACATTGCCATGATGCAGACATCCTTCCAAAATCTATTTCAGGATCTTTGGCAATATTTTCCCTGATTTACTGACAAGGAATCTGTGACAGCAGACAACTCTGAATTCTAATTGCATGGATTGAATACTGGCTCTATCATACCTATCTGTCCTTGGGCAATTTTCTTAACCTCCTGTTTTTACAATCCCTCTTTGATAAAAAGGAGGAAAATATGAATAACTTCCATAGGCAGTTGACGTGAGGATTTAGTGTGATGATCAACATAACGCTTTCTTCATAATGTTTACTAAATACTTAATAACTGTCAGTGGTTCTATTATCATCACCATCATCACTATTAGAATTTACTCCTAGATAAGACTTTTTTGAAATTTTTAGTTTATTTTCCTCCATATAGTCCTGTCTCAGTACATTTTTGCTGAATGGAGCAGTTATGCTGAAAGGCTGAAAGTGTATAGGATATCTGGCCTTCACAAACGCCCTGGCAGCCTTATGATTTTATTGGTATGGTATTAAGTATATTAAGTAGACAGACTGATCTTTTGAAATTTTAGATCACATTTAAACACTAATAACAGATATAAAAAATAAACAAAATGCAGAAAAAGGAAAAAGTGGAGATGAGACATTCTAAGTTAGAAGTATCTTTAATGATGTATAAACACAAATACTTTCTCTTTGAATTTGTCTGATTTACGCCCCCAAATCCATTAAGAAGGTAATATCTACTTTTATGATGTTTCTGTATCTCCTCTTCTCTCTCTTTCTCTCTTCCTCTCTCTTTCAAAATATCCCAAGCCTCCCCTATAGATTTGATAAGGTTCAAGAGCTTAACTACTTGAGCTAACACTTGTGGCCTTAGGATTTTAATGTCAGGAGGTCCTGGGTTATATTTCAGGTTTTGCAAATTCCCGATCTAGGGAGAATTATTTAAACTTGGAGCTTCCTCTCTCATGGGGTGTATGGGAAAAAATATGTGAGATGTATACCTGAAGGGAGTGCCCGAGTCACAGTCCATACTGAAAACATGTGAATTCTCCTTCCTTTTCTCCTCAGAAAGCAGAAATAAAATGCTTTACTATCAATTTTAATGGTAGGAAGAGAAAAAGTGCAGAGGAGGAAAAATTGTATCTTCCTGCTAAAGCTTAAAAATGTCTACCTTCATGAATTTATGATTGTTAAGTCTGTGAGTCATAGCTTGAAGCTAAATATTTTGAGGATTTTTTTTTAAATTCTGGGATGCCAATGTTTCATATAATATCTGATATAATTTGTCTTTAAAAATAAAATAAATCATAGAATGAGTTAGGAAGTATTCCATCTTCCTCTATTTTTTGGAATAGTTTGAGAAGGATGGGTATTAAATCTTCTTTGAATGTTTGGTAAAATTCACTGGAGAAGCCATCTGGTCCTGGACTTTTATTTTTTGCGAGGTTTTTGATTACTATTTCAATCTCTTTACTTGTGATTGGTCTATTCAGATTCTCCATCTCTTCTTGGTTCAGTTTTGGGAGGTTGTATGAGTCTAAGAATTTATCCATTTCTTCTAGATTGTCCAATTTGTTGGCATATAATTTCTCATAGTATTCTCTTATAATCCTTTGTTTTTCCGTGGTATCCATTGTAATTTCTCCTCTTTCGTTTCTAATTTTATTTACTTGAGCCTTTTCTCTTCTTTTGTAGTAAGTCTGGCTAAGGGTTTGTCAATTTTGTTTATCTTCTCAAAGAACCAACTCTTTGTTTCATTAATCCTTTCTACTGTTTTTTTGGTCTCAATTTCACTTATTTCTGCTCTGATTTTTATTATTTCTCTCCTTCTGCTGACTTTGAGCTTTGTTTGTTCTTCTTTTTCTAGTCTAGTGATGGACAAACAAAAATGTACAACCCAAAATTTCACAATGTTATACACTATTAAAACATCAATAAAAAATAAATAAACAAACAGTATGGTGAGGGAAAATAAAATAAAATAAGTCATATGGCAAAAATATAAATAAAAATCTGAAGTTCAATCCATTACTCACTGGAAGTTTAGAGTCTCAAATGTGCTCAATGTAGCTGTAGCGATAACTACGCATCTGCTCAGCCAAGTCGGTAACAACTGACAAATAGCGAAGTTTCATCAGTCTTGACTTTCCACGGGGGCAGCAACAGAGCTTTTCAAACCTTCAGTCACTTAAGGAACAAAATGTATTTATTCAGAGAATATTTTAATCACTAAGTACCTACTCTCTACTATTCTCCTACAGTCATTTTCCAATGAAGCCAGTTTTGTCTATACAGCCATGCACATTCCAGACCTACACCTTTGTTCTTGTCAGATCCCCTTTCCATGGATACTCTGCTTCTCCATCCATCCTTCCATATCCTAGAAACATGCCATTCTCCCAAAAAGTACTCTGTGGTCATGCTCGTTCATTTTAATAGCTATGACCTCTGAAGTCTGGGTTTTGTTTGCCATTAAATAACATGTATTTTCTGTATTACTTAACTTTCCAGATTTGCATATCCATTTCCCTATCAGTAAATATTCTAATTATAACATTCTAATGTCATAAGCTCAGTCCCATATGTCTCCATATCCCACATTTTATACAGAGCAGAAACACATTCAGCATACATTGAATTGGTGATAAATAAAGAAAACAGACTTCTGGAACTGTGTTGCTGATGGATACATATAGATTCAATGTCTAAATGCTTTTGCTTTCAATGTAGAACAGAATTTATGGAAGCACATTATCTTTACAAAGTCAGTAGGGAAAATTCAGAATGTGTAGCTGAATAGGTATAGTATATAATCTACTAAATGATGAAACAAATAGCAATTGAATAGCTGACATAGAGAATCTTCCAGGTACTTAGATCACCACAATTAAGCAGTTGGAAAGAAGAATTATTACTGACGAAATCTTGTGTCGTTGTGTAGAAAATGGTTAATGAAACTTCCGTCTAGTCATTTCTAAACCTCTCAGTGTTCATATTAATTATTTTAAATAAACAGATTCTCCAATGAAAGATGAGCACCGTAAGGCCAGATATCACATGTTCTCAACTCTAGGTAGATATCTCAAATTTGACCACTCATTAGAATCACGGAAGGAGCTTGTCACAGATACTGGTGCTCGGGCCCACTCCTGCAGATTCTGTTTTAGTAGGTCTAAGATGACAGTCCTGAAGTTGCATGATAATTGGTACTCCACCTGATTTTCTTATTAAGGGGCCCTTGAGCCCCATTAGAGAAACACTGGAACTCCAGTATATTTTATTTTATTTATTTATTTATTTTTTTGGTGAGGAAGATTAGCCCTGAGCTAACATCTGTTGCCAATCCTCTTTTTGCTGAGGAAGATTGGCCCTGGGCTAACATCCGTGCCCATCTTCCTCTACTGTATATGCGGGACGCCTGCCACAGCGTGGCTTGATAAGTGGTGCATGTGTCTGCCGCCAGGATCGGAACCTGTGAACCCCGGCCGCCGAAGCAGAGCGTGCGAACTTAACCACTACACCACCAGGCCAGCCCCACTCCAGTATATTTTAATAGACATTACATAGTGACATGATAGACTCTGAATGAAAGTGCGATTGAGAAAATTAAGAAGCAAAAGAAACAAGTGAACCAAAGTGCATATGTGTAGTTTAGACACCAAAAAAAACTTACCACTTCCTCATAAATGTATATGTGTACCTTGGAGGTTTCTGTAGGAATTTGAATGTGCATCCTTGTTTATTTGTTCTAGTCTTTTAGGAGTTTTATTTTGCAGTCCTCTGTGGTATTATCTTATGAACCAGGTTTGTACATTTCCATCTTAAATTCTTTCTAGTGAGTAAAAATGCAAGAAAACATTTTGGAGGATCTATTGGGGTATATGAATATCATCAGTCAGGGAACAAATACATATGGTAGGCCAGTGAGTCAGGTTCAATGAGTGATGTTTATAACCACAGATGAGTTTTCAATGTTATGAACTTGTATTCAGCAGAGAGTAATTCCCAGTTACAAGCCCCTACATATCAAGGTGATTGGGAAGCAGTAGTCAGAAGGTAATTTGCAGACAGTGGGGCACCTACAATAATTTACCAGGAAAGTAATAAGAAACAAAACAAAATGATACAACGGTGATCACATCCTGTTGATTCAACCCAGCATCACAGGAGAATAAGAGGCAACAATTCCCTTTAAAATTTTTGAAGTAAACATTGCTGGTGAAGCATATCTGACAAACATTCAGAATATGCCTTTTCCAGTTACCTAGTATGTATTGAAAAGAGGAGAGTTTTCTTTATTTTTAAACAAACAATACAGTAATATATAGTAATTAATTTAGTTGCCCTGTATTTTTTTTCTTTACAAATTTACTTAGTGAAAAGGCCATGTGGTATGTCCTTACTAAGTTTATTTGGAAGACAAAAGTAAGTTATATTACAATCATTGGGTACATGGACACATGGCAGAAACGGCCAACCAAAGGAATCATCACTTCTTACTTGAACTGTGTCAATATAGTTTATCCTGGTCTTGTACATGATTTTAGGCTTCACAGCTTTGTAAAATGTATATTATCATTGCATATTATTTTTTGTGTGTGTGCATGTGTGTATCCTTGTATATATATGCATTTATTGGCACGACAGGAAGGAGATAAAAAGTAAAGAGGGGCCGGCCCGGTGGTGCAAGCGGTTGAGTGCGTGCACTCACTGCGGCGGCCCGGGGTTCGCCAGTTCGGATCCCGGGCGCGCACCAACGCACTGCTTGTCAGGCCACGCTGTGGCGGCGTCCCATATAAAGTAGAGGAAGATGGGCACGGATGTTAGCTCAGGGCCAGTCTTCCTCAGCAAAAAGAGGAGGATTGGCATGGATGTTAGCTCAGGGCTGCTCTTCCTCACACACACACAAAAGTGAAGAAATGTATAAATACATAACAGTAGAACTTCATCTTTCTAATTGTGGCTTTTCAAAGTATGGTCTTGACCCACTTGCACTGGAATCACCTGTAGTGGTTGTTATTGAGTTGGGGGATTATCAAGAGGATGTGACTGCCAGATGGCCTGCAAGCTGGACCCGGGCAATCAGAGGCTCCTCACCCCTCCTCTGTCCTTGGAACATGCATTCTGCCCACCCTTCCCACAATGGGAGCATTTTCAAGAATGAGTCTTGAGAGTGCAATGTGTTGTTGAGTTCATTTGGATGGTATACGTCACTAACCCCAGTTAAGGTCTCTATATAAAGTTTTAAGATTTTGGTGGGTGGGTGCAGAGATCTACTCATCTTGCAGAGATCTACTCATCCAAGACAAGCCTCATAAGTAAGTTCTTTTACTTATTAAACCTGCCACCTACCAACCTGGAGTGGTCTGCCTCTTTCTTCAGTCTCTGTGTATAGGGGCCAGTTTGCAAACTAACAATAGACTGAATATTTGTTTCCCCCCAAAATTCATTTATTGAAACCTTAAATCCCAATGTGATGGTATTTTGAGATACAGCCCTTGGAAAGTAATTAGGATTAAGTTAGGTCGTGTGGGTGGGACCCTCCTGATGGAATTAGTGGACTTATAAGAAGAGGAAAAGAGAGATCTCTCTCTTTCTCTTTCTCCCTATGCATGTACTGGGGAAAGGCCGTGTGAAGACACAGTGAGAAGGCAGCTGCCTGAAGCCAGAAAGAGAGCTCTCACCAAGAAACAGTTGGCTGCCGTCTTGATCTTTCCAGCCTCCAAAACTGTGAGAAATAAATTTCTATTCTTTGAGCTACTGAGTCCATGGTATTTTTTTATGGCAGCCTGAGCAGACTAACACAGTAGTCGATTAGAGCTATAAGTAGACCAGACCCACAGCAATTATTAAAGAGTGCTAGAGACTGGGGTCTAGGTCTAAGGAATTTACTTTAAGGAGATTTCAAGGTAATGTTGAATCAGAGCCAAATTTGAAAAACAATGGCAATACTGTAAAAATTTGCTGACTGAATAATCAAACATCCAAACTAGTACACTGTTTAGAATGAAAAGAAGCTTTAATAGTTAAGAAAAGACAGGGGTAATCTGAAAATGTCCTGGGAAAATCAGTATATAAAGTCACTTTGCATAGATAGTTTCACATTTAGCTCATATTTGCTTTTTAAAAAATCATTTTGCTTACTGTTTTCACTCTTTTCAAATGTAGCATCCTGGATAAAAGAGGGGGCAAATCAATATGTGTGTGTGTGTCTGTTTATTCAAAATATATATTTAATTCTGCAAAAATTCCAGCTAAGCACTGAGAATGGAAAGTAGATTTTGAATTACTCTTTAAATTAACTGTTTTTTTCCCAAAATATTGGGAAAATATAAATGTCTACCATTTTTTCCCAACTTCTTTCAACATTTTTCACATTTGCTGATAAATTTATCAAATTGGAATATTTATAAAAATAAGTTAATGATTAAATATCTAGGTAAATGTTCTAAATATGGATAAAAGATTGTTTATCCATGATGGTAAAATTACCCACTCAATAGATGAGCAGAGAAAGTAGAGTTCATGGTAATTCTGGCTACTTGGAGCATAGCAAAAGTGTTCTGCAGGGTAAGAGAGATCAACGACCAGGAACATTCAGAAGAATGGTGTGATCTTGGACCAGGGATGTTAAAGCCAGCTTGAACCATTGTTATCCATCTGCTTCAAGTAATCAGGAAGTATATCAGTATTTTAAACTGTAAAATTAGAAAGTATTTTATATGTTTTTAATCTTAATAACCAATCCAGATATAATACATGAGTAAAATTAAATTGACTTAAGAAATAATTAATTCAGTGGCACCGTGTATCATTTACTGTTGAAAAACCCACAATCTGAACCAGGAAAGGCATTCTTCTTTAAAAGTGTTAAAGATCTCTTCTGCTAAAAAAAAGTACATTCCCAGTTTTGTTTTTTTTTTTTATAATTTTATTTATTTATTTTTCCCCCAAAGCCCCAGTAGATAGCTGTATGCCATAGCTGCACATCCTTCCAGCCGCTGTACGTGGGACGCGGCCTCAGCATGGCCGGAGAAGCGGCGCGTCGGTGCACGCCCGGGATCCGAACCCGGGCTGCCAGTAGCGGAGCGCGTGCACTCAACCGCCAAGCCACGGGGCCGGCCCCACATTCCCAGTTTTTAAAAGTTACTGTGCAGCAAACTAAGAATAGAGAGAAACATCCTCAACTTCGTCAATTAATCTTTTTTTGATCAATCAAGACTAGCTACAAAATATCTCCAGCTAACATCAATGTAATGATAAGAAACTGAAAACTTCTCTACTAAGATCAAGAACAAGGTGAAGATACCCCCTCTCACTACTCCTTTAGAATATCATACCAGAATTCTAGCTAATGCAGTAAAATATTTCTTAGGAAATAAAAGCTATACAGATTGGTAAAGAAGAAATAAAACTATATTTGTTTACAGATGATATAGTTGTCTATGTAGAAAATCCAAAGGAATCAATGACAACAAGAACAAAGATTCCTGGAACCCATAAGCATTTTAGCAAGGTTTCAGGATATAAGGATAATGTAAAAAAGCCAATCACTTTCCTATATACCAGCAATGAACAAGTGGAATTTAACTTAAAAATGCAATATCATTTAGGTTAGCTTCCCCACAAAAGAAATACTTAGGTATAAATATAACAAAAAAGGCACAAAATCTATATGAGCAAAACTACAAAATTATAATGAAGAAAACAAAGAATTAAATAAATGGAGAGATATTCCATGTTCATGGATAGAACGACTCAATATTCTCAAGATGTCAGTTCTTCCCAATTTTATCTATAGAGTCAATTAAATACCAATCAAAAATCTCAGCAAGTTATTTTGTGGATATTGACAAATTGATACTAAAGTTTGTATATAGAGGCAAAAGATCCAGAATAGCCAACACAATATTGAAGAAGAACAGAGTTGGAGAACTGACACTACCTGACTTTAAGACTTACTATAAAGCTATAGTAATCAAGATGGTGTGGTATTGATGGAAGAATAGACAAATACATCAATGGAACAGAATAGAGAGCCCCAAAACAGACCCTCATACACATAGTCAAGTGATCTTTGACAAAGGAACAAAGGCAATACAATGAAGAAATGATAGTCTTTCCAACAAATAGTACTGGAATAAATTGACACCTATGTGCAAAAAAAATAACAGACATTACACTCTTAACAAAAGGTAAATCAAAATAGATCACAGACCTAAATATAAAACACAAAACTATAGGGGCCAGCCAGGTGGCGCAAGCAGTTAAGTGCGCGCGCTCCGCTGCGACGGCCTGGGGTTCACCGGTTCAGATCCTAGGCGTGCACCAACGCGCCAATGGCAAGCCATGCTGTGGCAGGCATCCCATATAAAGTGGAGGAAGATGGGCACAGATGTTAGCCCAAGACCAGTCTTCCTCAGCAAAAAAAGAAGAGGATTGGCAGATGTTAGCACAGGGCTGATCTTTCTCACAAAAAAAAAAAAACCACAAAACTATAAATTTCCTGGAAGATAACGTAGGAGAAAATCTAGATGACCTTGGGAATGGCAATGATTTTTTAAATACAATACCAAAGTCATGATCCATGAAGGGAATAATTGATCATTTGGACTTCAAAAATCAAAAACGTCTACACTGTGAAAGACACTGTCAAGGCAAGAACGAGAAGGCAAGTCATAGCCTGGGAGAAAATATTTGCAGAAGACGTATCTGATAAAGGACTGTTATCTAAAATAGACAAAGAACTCTTAAAACTCAACAATAAGAAAACAATGGGCAAAAGACCTTAACAGACACTTCACCAAATAAAACATACATATGAAAATAAGCATATGAACAAAGTGTTCAACACCATATGCCATTAGGGAAATACAAATTAAAACAATGAGATACCACTACCCGCTTAATACAATGGCCAAAATCCAAAACACTGACAACACAAATGCTGATGAGGATGTGAACAATAGGAACTCTCATTCACTGTTAGTGGGAATGTAAAATGGTACAACCACTTTGGAAGACAGTTTGTAGTTTCTTAGAAAACTAAACAGACTCTTACCGTAAGATCTAGCAATCATGCTCCTTGATATTTACTCAAAGGAGCTAAAAACTTATATCCACACAAAAAACCTGCAAATAGATGTTTATAGCAGCTTTATTCATAATCACCAAAACTAGGGAAAATCCAAGATGTTGTCCAGCAGGTAATATATAAACAAACTACAATACATCCAGATAATAGAATATTATTTTGCACTAAAAAGAAATGAGCTATCAAGCCATGAAAAGACACGGAGGATCCTTAAATGACTACTATTAAGTAACGAAGCCAGTCTGAAAAGGCTAGTGTATGATTCCAATTATATGACATTTTGGAAAAGGCAAAATTATGGAGACGGTAAAAAGATCAGTGGTTGCCAGGGGTTGGGATGAGGGAGGGATGAATAGGTGGAGCAGAGAGGATTTTTAGGGCAGTGAAATTATTCTGTGTGATACTATAATGATGGATACACGTCATTATACATTTGTCCAAACCCATAGTATGTGTAACACCAAGAATGAACTGTACTGTAAACTATGGACTCTGGGTGATCATTACCTGTCACTGTAGGTTCATCAGTTGTAACAAATGCACCATTCTGATGCAAGATGTTGATAATGGGGGAGGCTGTGTGTTTAGGGGGTAGGGGTGGTACATGGCAACTGTCTACTTTCTTCTCAATTTTTCTGTGGACCTAAAACTGCTCTGAAAAATAGTCTACTTAAAAGGAAAAAAAGCAAGTTACTGTGCATCAGCTGTGTTCTAGGCTACCCCAATTACAATCATCTGGGCTACATGTTAGAAGAGGGTTATATATACTAGGTTCATGTAGCTATGGTAATTTGACTGAACATTCCCGGTACCTATGTGCCCTCAGGGGAGGTCATAACTAAGTACATGCAACTGGGCTATCCTCAAGAGAATCGTGAGTTTAAATGGATCCTCAGACAATCATTTCTGAGAAGTATGTGTCGATTATGGATATGCTCTTTTCTTTCCATAAGCAAATTTGTCTGACAAGTTTCTTCCCATTTTGTGTCAGAAGCAGCTGTATTATAAAAGAAGGGAGAAAATGGCAATGAAATGAAATTATTAAAGTCTGTGCTATAAAACAGGAGTCGTGCTGATTTCTCTGATCCTCTTAAATGAATAACATTCAAATTGTATAAAAGGAATATCTATCATTCACTTTGTAACGATTGATTTTCCTTTTATATATTTATATTCTGCAAATATTGCTTTAATGATTTCATTGTAAAACATTATCCTGGACAATAATCTAATACAATCTACACACCAGAGGAAAATCCCATTTATAATGTATTCTTTGTAGAATGACATCTTTATATTTTTTCAAATATTAGAAAGTATACATGTCTTTCATAAAATATTTTTATAAATTCTTAGCTTGTTCATTTCTGTATCAATTCAATTTCTTCTTATATAATTATCATATGTGGTAAAACATTGTTCTTTTTAATAAGTATGCTTCAGGCTTTTTCATATGCATGAATTAGATGAATCATTTATTATCACATTATTATAATTTCTTTTGATAAGAATAATTTTCATTTCTATTTAGCTTCAGGAAAGTTTTCCTGAACTCTCTCCATCGTATATTCACAAATGTTGGAAGTTGTGGGATCTGTTTTCCTGGTGCCTGAGGCTCTCCTCTCAAAGTCATCATGCATGCAATCAATTCAGTAACAAAACATAGTGGTTCAGTGTTCTGTATTCAAAATTACTGATTGATTAATCCTTTCCACTTTTAAAAGACTATTTTTTAACTTGAATATACAATGCTATTTTCTCTCATTATATCAAGATGTTATCTGTAAAAGTGTTTGTTAAACTCTATAGTTAGCAGTTATTATAATTGGCATCGTCCTATGAATTGTAGCAACTAATCAAGTGTGTGTGTGTGATTGAAGCCATTGGTGCATTTCTCAAAAGTGACATGACCCAAATATTTTTGATAAAATTTAAAAGGTGTTTGTTAAATGTTGACCAATGTTTGGAGTAGCAAATTTATATGCATATATAATATAAATGTAAGTACATATATGCATACATATTTATACTTATTTATAATAGGGCTTATGTACATGAGGACAATTTTTTATTTTATGACATTGTTAATAGTCCTGGGGTAAGCTTGGACTTCTGGAAAATGTATTTTAGTCTTAAATTTAAGGCTGTGTTGACAAAGCAATATAATTTATATGTGTGTCTGTGTTTGTGTTTACCTATGCATAATTACGTATGAATATATAAGATTTTTAATCTCTTTATTGAATCTAAGTATTAATTCATGAAAAGGCACATTAAATGTCTCCTTTGGCATTATAAGATAAAGAATGTGACTTTAACATGTGATTTTTTGAATCAATCTTACCACCTTATTTATTTTGCTTATGTACTTAGATCTAGTTCTTGTACTAGTTGTTATTTTGACAAAAATAGTAGGTTTCTTAGTCTTGATAAAAGTTAAAATGCCTCCCATCCATAATCATTGTTAAAGCGTCCACACTCCTCCAATATTTTTCATCAAACTTTGATAACCCTGTGAGGAAGCTATGTAAATTGTTCTGTAAAGAGGAAAATTAACTTCTACTCAAATTATCTCAATGGACACTTGTGAGGAGCACAAATTGTGAAATGTTCAGCACACCAGCAGAAGGAACAAGCTTGGGCTGCAAAGCTGCCCTCTAGGGGCCATCCACCCAAGGAAGGCAAAGAGATGGGTATCTTAATTTGCCACTAATAGATTGGTTTGGGATATGTGGTTGTAAATAAATGTTTCAATGGGACAGTTTTAGTAACATTGTTAGGGTACTGCTTGTCTCAGAAACCTGGCTTTCTCTCAAAAGTATTTCATTTAAAAATACGTTTCTTAAAACAGAAAAAAAAAGAGAGATATATCTATGTTGCTTCTCATTTGATGTATAATCTCTACTGTCTTGTTTAAAATATATATTACAGGAGTTATTAGAACTGCCTTACACAATATGGACAGAGAAGCCAGAGAACACTACTCGGTGGTCATTCAAGCCAAAGACATGGCTGGGCAAGTTGGAGGGCTTTCAGGATCGACAACGGTCAACATCACCCTGACCGATGTCAACGACAACCCCCCGCGGTTTCCGCAGAGTATGTACCTGTTTCTTATGATTTGCACTTATCACTATTCATTTACATAAAAAAAAATGAAATACTTGAATATATAATGTCATGTCACTGTATCTTCAATGAGAATATTTTGTTTTTGTGCTATATGGTCTTCCTTCTATACACAAGACTAAAGAAATCACTCCACCTGTTGTCTCTTGAACCTGGTAGATAGTTGTCACTCTGTTAAGATATGCACTTCAGTTGGCATCACAGTTAAGTATTAAAAACGAGGTAGTGGTACTAAGTAATGACATCCTGCATTTGCTGAAGTAGTTATGTATTGCTAAGATATTCATGGAGATATTAAAAATACATTTTGATATGGGCATTCTACTCTTGAAAAATGATTGCACATGTGCCTTTTGTGAGTAAAATTTTTTTAAAAATCATTAATGTTGTGAATGAATGACCTGCACACGCGCACACGCACACACACACCATCCAACAACAGGGTAGAGCTAATATAATAAGAGGGGATGGTAGGATCTCGGAGTAGAATATGAGCCTTAAGAATGGAAAACACAAAATAGCAGGCAATTCAGGGAGAGAAAGTGTCAGTTCTGTGAGTTTGGAAGGAAATGGTATTTATGACATCTTCAGACTGGGAAAGAAACATATATGAGTATTTCTAATGTGGCAGAACTGTGGATGACATCTTATAGAATAATCTTTAATTATAAAAACCCTGTTGGGAAGTTCTCCCTTATGTCCTTCTTACACATGATGTTTAAAACTATAGTAAAGTAGACAACATGGTATGTGAATAAAGATTCTTCACAAGTCAGTGCAAAATGCCTTCCCCACCCTTGTGTCTTAATATTGCTCAGTATACTCCAGGCCTAGCCACAATGGAATGCTGCCTGTTCCTAAAACTTAACACTTTGCACATCATTAATTTAACCTAGAATTCTCTACACTCACGTTTCTTTCTTTAAAAGCCCTGTTATAAATTTCTCGCAACTCTGTTGCAGAATTAGTAGAGAGTTAATTAATCCTTGTTTCCTGTTACATAGCACTTTCATGTAATGTCTGCTTCCATAGGCGCGTATCTCCTCTACTACTCTGAGTCCCTGTAAGTAAGAATGATGCTTGAGTTGTCTTTGTAACCTTAAGCATTCAGATTAGTGCCCAGCCCTGGATAAATGATTACTAAATGAACGAGTGAATGAGTTGAATTTAAATACTCTGTTAAACTACCATTGTTAAAAGACATGCAAGTCAAGTTCACAGTTAGGTAAAACCACTTTAAAATATTGATTCTAGAGATAAGATGATGTGACCTGGTTCATTCATGTGGTCTTTGCTCTAGGAAGAAAATATGCTTGAAGGAAAATTATAAATCATAGATAAGTCCACGTGACATTAAACCGAAAAATATAATTAAATTTTAAGTCGTTTTACAAATTACAGTGTACTTTTGCATTTATTTTCTCACTTAATCCACAAATATGCATATACACAAATATCACTATAAGACAAGTGCTATTATTTTATAGGATAAGGAAACTGAAGTTCAAAGATTTTTTTTAAAAGGTAATGAGTGATAATGCTAAACTCAACTGAATATAAACTTTATGATAATTTACAACACCAACTTGTCTACCTTATTTTCAAGTAGATTCTACCACTACTATTTTTGAGATGTATATTAATATTATAGTTCTTAATAGAATGAAAACTCAAGTTATACAGGATAGAGGCTCAGTAAATTCTTGATCATGGTACAAATAGCATCTCCCAGTCTTTCTCTCCCTCCTCTCCATAAACTAATTTTTAAATTTACAAGTCCATTAAAATTGATTTTAGAAATCAACAGAAAAAATTGTAATTGTGATGAAGATGGAGAAATTTATTCCTAATTTTAGTATTTTGATTAATAACAGTGTTACCATAAGCATCGGTTCACGGTGAAACAGTTGTTTTACCTGACAAGAACACAGAATAAATGAATACTATCTGAGTGAACTCATTATATCTAATGGGATCTACATTTTTTCAGTCAGTAGTAGTCTATGTGAATGACTGACAAATGTCAATCCTGCCACACTGCAAGATGCATTTAAGTGCTTTGAAACAGAGGCAGTACACACCCAGAACTTGACACTGGTTTGTTTGAAGTTATTTTATTATCCATTCATATTGGACTAAACACACTGCTGCTTTCAGAATGATATGGTGTCACCATGACAAGAGTAGCTTGGAGTAAAGTATTCTTTAATTTACCCACAAGTATTATAACTCATCAAATGGCTAGATTATAGTGGGAAACTTTAAAACTGCTTGGAGAAAAAAAAGATATTATTATGAGGACTTGCATTCACGAAGAACCATGAAATGCATAAATCTGTTTACAGTTCAAAGTGTAAAAAGATCACACCCAGTCATGAAATGGATCGAGTAGTCTAATTGTTTCTCTTAAAATATGATGTTTTGGGGCCAGTCCAATGGTGTAGCGGCTAAGTTCGTGTGCTCCACTTCAGTGGCTTGGGGTTTGCAGGTTCGGATCCCAGGCACAGACTGAGGCACCACTTGTCAAGCCATGCTGTGGCGGTGTCCCATATAAAAAGTAGAGGAAGATGGGCATGGATGTTAGCCAAGGGCAAATGTTTCTTGGCAAAAAGAGGACTGGCAACTGATGTTAGCTCAGGGCTAATCTTCCTCACCAAAAAAAAAAAAAAAAAAGATATTTTTACAGTTCACCTTCTGACTTCTTTGTCTCTTCTCCTGTCTGAGAGAGCCATGTTTCTTACACCATTACTGTGATTGACTCTATTATAAACATCCGGCACATAAAACTTTGCAAAATATTACCTTGAAGCATTTTTTTCTTTTTCTTTTTCTTTCTTTTATTAATCTACCATGGCCTGAGAAAGTGAGTCAGCTTGTTATATCTTGTGTCTTAATTTAAAGTTATCACTGTACCTTAATTTAAAGTAAATAGGCTTTGAGTTAGTGTTTGAGAGCTAGAGAGTGAACTAGACTAATAATTTGCTTTACAAACTTTCTACACTAGGGAGTTACAAGCACAGTGGCCTAGGATATAAGACAAATAAAGATCCAGGCTGAAGCAGGTTGCCTGTCAGTGTCAGGGAGGTGGGAGGGGAAAGTAAAGACCGAATCATGCATGCCCAACTAAGAGGACATTGATAATTCCAGGTAATGCCTACATGTGGGCAGGAAAGTGTTAGGAAAGGGAGCTGTTTGTAAGACTCACAGTGCAAGAGAAAAAATCAGCTCATCTGTGGGTCGAATCCTTGCTCTAAAGACGCAAGGGCTGCCCAGTTTTCCTTGAGAGAAAAACATCTCAAGGTGTAAAATTCCTCAATATTAGTTCCTCTATTGAAAGGAATCCATTCTACTTAAGGTTCTTGATATTTCCTTCTCCAGTTTTAACTATGTTATAGTTATTGCTTAATTTTTTTCTTAGGTATGTAAAAAGTCAACATCTGTTATTCTGTATAAAGAATATGCATGTAAAATTCAATAACTTTCATGAAAGTTCATAAAGCAGACCTTCCATACCCTAAATGGGAGGAGTTGTGTTTTGAGACTTGCCCTTGTAGAGTAAATAACCAAGTTGGGGAAGGAAGAATAACACATGTCAACTGATCACAATAAAACGATAGAAACTTGACTACCTAATCAAACTTCCCCAAGAACTTGAAATGATTGCAAGTTATGTCATCTAATAAGTTAAGCCCACTTAGGACTAGAGATGATATAGTGCAATGTAACATTGGGAGGATAAAGTCCTAAAAGTTCGATAGATGGCAGTATTTCCCATAACACTAAAAATTACAGATATTCAAATGATTTAGGTAAGTTTTAATGTTAGTGGAAAAGAAAATATCACTGATGAAGATTTTGATATTGATATGATTTTGTCGATAGCAAAATATTTTAGAGGAAGGACCGTTGTTTTTAATTTATTGTTTATATTTTCATGAAAACAAATCTAAATGATGTACAATATATTCATCATTAATATTTTATTGGAAACAGGAATTAAAAGAACAAACAAGAAACCTTCTCCTTTGTCCATCAAAATGTGAAGTGTATGTTTTAATTACCAGCAAGCTGGAGGTTCTCTAGTATACTTTTACAAATGATATCTAGTTCGTTTTATTATAATTAAAGACATATATTTTGAAATTGGTTGAGGGTTTTTTGTTTTGTACTTGATTTATATAAGTGTCCCTATGCACTTTAAAAGAAGGTAAATTATGCAGCTGCACAGTTAAATTTCTACATATGTAAATTAGTTCAAGTTACTTAATGTCATTTAAATTTTCTGTATCTATACAGAATTTTTGTTGTCAGCTATCAAGAGATGTACATTAATGTCTCCCGCTATGATACTGGATTTTTCTATTTATCTTTTTATTTTGTATTAGTTTTTTGTTTTGTTTTGTTTAGATATAGTTTGAAACCATGTCACTGGATATACACAGATTTAAGGCTGTGATATCTCTGTCTTGGATTGGAAATGTTTCATTGTGAAACATTTCTCTTTGACTTTAATAATGGTCCATAACTTAAAGTCCAATTTGTCTGATATTAATATAACTGTATCACATTTTTCTTTTCTCCTTTTTGTGATAATGGTTGGATGGTATAATGTTTTGCATCATTTTACTTTCAAACTATATTGTTCTTATTTTTTAAAAGTTTCATGTGAGCCACAAAGCTAAGTATTTGTTGTTTTGTTTTATTTTAATCTGGTTTCACAATTTTTGTTTTCTATTTTGATTTACTACATTTATAATTAATTTAATTACTGATATATTTCTATTTAAGTCTACTGTCTTGCTTTTTAAATTTTTTTCTTTCCTTTTTCTCCTTTCTTGCTTTCTTTAAATTATTCACATATTTAATTCCATTCATTTTCTCCTCATTAAACATTCTTTATATTACTTTCTTTTATTTTTCTTTAATGTTTGCTCTAGATATTATAATTTATTTCATTACACCTTAAATTATAATTTTACTGCTTGAAAAGTGGAACAAGATTAAAACTGATTAACACCGTTATATCTGTTTGATTTTTGCTATTTTTCTCATCTTATATGTTAAGCCCTATATTATCATTGCCCTATATTATCGTAAGCACTATATTATCATCATAAATAATGAAATTATCATTATTTTTGTTATTTTAAATAATAATTATTTTTTGTCAACAATAATTTATCCTTTCTAGTGCTATTTATTCTTTCCTGAATTTCTATATTTCCTTCTAGAATAATTTTTTCTTCTAAGGGACACCTTAAATGTTCTAAAAAGAATATCTTTCTGCTTCTTTTAGTGCTAGTCTACTGTTAACGAATTTTTCCTTTTTTTAATAAACATTGTTTTTCCTACTTTTAGAGGATGTTTTCACTGGGGATAGAATTCTATTTTGAAAGATTTTCCCTATTTCAATAATTAATGATGTAATTTAATTGTCAGCTGACTACCATATTGTCTGTTGCAAAGTCAGCTGTCAGTCTTATTATTGCTTTACTGTAATTAGTTTATTCTACTTTAATGGATCTTTCTTATTTTAAGAAATTGTTTGTATTTTGTTTTGAAGAGTTTAACTGTGATGCACCCAGGAGGTATTTTCTTTTTTTTTTTATGATCTGCCTTTCAGTTATAAGGAATTTTTAAAATTTTTTTTTCAGGGAAAGATTTGCCCCAAGCTAACATCTATTGCCAAGCATCCTCTTTTTTTCCCTCCCCAAAGCCCTAGTACCTAGTTGTATATACTGGTTGTAAGTTCTAGTTCTTTTATGTGAGCTGCCACCATGGCATGGCAACTGACAGACACGTGGTGTGGTTCTGCAAGCAGGAAAGGAACCCAGGCCACCAAACAGTGAAAGCACCGAATTTTAATCACTAGGCCATCAGGGCTGGCTCATAAGGAATTTTTTTTTTGTGTGTGAGAAAGATCAGCCCTGAGCTAACATCTGCCAATCCTCCTCTTTTTTTGCTGAGGAAGACTGGCCCTGGGCTAACATCCATGCCCATCTTCTTCCACTTTATATGGGATGCCACCACAGCATGGCCTGACGAGTGGTGCGTCAGTGCGCGCCTGGGATCTGAACCGGTAAACCCTGGGCCGCTGCAGCAGAGCGCGTGCACTTAACTGCTTGGCCACCGGGCTGGCCCCTCATAAGCAATTTTTAAACTATCTTTTACTCGTTCTGGGAAACTTTGGTAAGCATTTATTCAAATATTTCTTTTATCTTATTTTCCAACTTCTCTCTTGCTGAGAGCATTGCTAAAGCATGCATTTTAAGTCTTTTAACTTTCACCACCAGTTTATTATTCTTTTTTCTGTACATTTAAAATATTTTACTCTCTTTTTTAACCTGGATATTTTATATTTACCCATATTCTATTACACTAATCTTCTATTCCACCATGTTTATTCTCTGATTAATCCCATCTATTAAATCTATGTGCACACTTCAGCACTGAAAATTTTTATTTCTATAATTTTTATTTAATTTATTAAATCTAGATTATTAGCATTCAAATATTTTAGTTCTATACTTTTTACTTGATTTATTAAATATAGATTATTGGTTATTATTGATTTCTGCTAAAAATCTCCAACTTTTTTTCTGTTTTCTTAAACATATTAATCATAGTTATTTCAAAACTCTTTTCTAGTAACTACAATACCAAAATCATGTCTTGGTCATTTTATTGATTATTTTCTTCTTGGTTTTGGTCATTTTCCATTTTTAAGCATGCCTTGGAATTGTTTATTGAACGTTGTGTATAAATAATTGTAGAAGTCTCTAATTATGTCATCTTTCTCCAGAGAGGGTTGGATTATTTTCTTGTAGATATATACAGCATGGATTAGCTAAATTAGTTAGATTTTGTTAGAACTGATCTATTTCATTTTTTCTTATTTCTGGGAACTAGCTCTCACTCCTAAAAACTATTCTTTTTCTAGTATCAACTGAAGTTACAAGTGTTTACCAGTTTGGATTCCCAGTGCCTCATGGCTGCTGAAACCCTTACTTAGCTCTTTTGCCTCCCAGTTTTCCTTTCTCTTGGTTTCTTGGAGTCTCCACATGTGCAAATAAGTGTATGTATCTACAATTACCACAGGAAAATTGCGTTCAGATTTTGTGCTCATCTCTCTGAGGTTTCCTCTTCTCTGTGGCTTTGTTCTAGTTTCAGCTACCATGCTAGCCCTGAACCCCAACCTCTGCCTCCACAAACTATGTAATTTCTGTTTGGACTCTTTTCCCTAGCACTGCATATTTACAACTGCCCTGAGTCATTGTGAACATAAAACTCATCTTGTTATGCTTCTTTCCTCTCAAGGATCATACCTCATCCAGGCCTTTCTACATTGAATGTCCTCCAGTGACTTGCAACAGTCATTTTATGGATATTGTGCAGCTTTGATAGTTGTATTCTGGAGAAGAGTTAGTCAGAGATACACCATTCCATCATGTCCAGAGTGGAAAGGCCATCCCTCTGAAGTTTAAATTGAAAGATCATGGAAGATACTTAGATGAATAGTATATCAATTTGACATTCAATGTGGCTAAACTGAAAGTATGAATTTTGAAAGAAAGCTAGAATTCTTTACTTAATTGTAAAACAGACAAGTTATTTGTCTACTATAAATATTTTTTCATTCAGCCTTGGTAAAAACAAAGTATGTTTATCTTATGTTGTGAGATTTAGTATATAAAATACAGTCAATAATTCTTCTATTATATGTTTATTCTATTAAATAAGGTACATATAACTGTAGAGCATATTCTTTCAGACAAGGTGATAGCTATAATAAATAAGGTTGTGGCATTCTTCTAATTTTAAAGTTTAATATTTTGAAAAAATTTGAGGTGTCCTATTTAGAAACTTACCAGTGATAACATGTCAACCGTTTTATGATTTGTTTTTAATCTATTTGGCTGTATGCTATGGCAAAGTTATAGATTGATTCTTTTTCCTTTACTTTGTTTCGTATAGATATGCATGTTTATGATCCTAGGCATATGTTTCTTAGAAATAATTTTATTCTTACCAGTTAGTCTGTACAGATCAATTTCTAATTCTTCACAGAACACTAAAAAAACTAGGAATGATTTTCAATTAGAATTTACAAGTTTACAGTCTTTCAGCTTTCTATGAGTCATGTTTGTGATTAAGTGAGAGAATGTTAAAAATAAAAGTGACCCACTGTACCATTACTTTGAAGAAAAATTTTTTTATAAAATAATCAGCTTAGCAATAGTGCATGTTGATATATAATAACACACAATGTGTTAGGTTAAGCAATTTTAAAGATATTATTCCAGTGTACCATGAAGATTCTGATACAGGACAATTGTCCTTTTAATGTATGGCATTCAAATAGCTGTAAAATTAGTCATTTATTTTATTCATATATTAAAAACATTGCAGGCAGAGCTTAGTGTAATGCTCAATGATCAATATTCAGTACAATTATCTTGGATGTAGGAAAACTCCAGATTCCTTGTGTGTCTTTTTTTAAATTTTAAAGTAGCATTTTCAATGTAAACTATATCTGCATAAAACAATTTAAAGTGGAGATTTAGAACTCTCTGGTTAATCTTATCAATAATGTCAGACTTCCTGGATAAGTCAGATATCACAGGTGCTAACCACATACATATCAATCAATTTTCCCCCAAAGTCATCTATAAATAAATATATATCTTATGTATAGGTAACCACTTTCTCAAGTAAATACTATTCATGTAAGACAAATATTAATTGGTCAGAATAAATATAATGGTCAAGTTGATTACAGCTTTTGTAGACTGGAACCTGAGGTTAATCTTAGGGAATGACTTATTTGCTCACTTGGCAAAGTTACTGAAGCAAAGACACAAGGTCTTTTAAAAGCAATTAGCATCAATACTATCCAGGGGAAAAAGTGTATTAAAAGGGACAAGCTTCAATGAACCAAATGCTCTTTTGTTATTTCTACCAAGTCTTTCTTTCTTAAATGTACTTCAGCTAATCATTAGCATTTTATGGTGCAGTCTAAGAAATTATGTAAAAAAGATCACATATGGCATATGAAATTGTGGCACATTTAGAAACAAAATATGAAATAATGATGTCTGTATCTCTATGCCATGTAAAATTATATAGTCTTAAAACCAAAATAGAGAATACAAGCACTATTTGAAGATATCTTTAAAACTTGCTAATGAGGTAGAATATAACTTAGAAATTATACACATATATTCGAACTAAGAGAAAAAAAGCCTTTACTAATGTACTATAAATAATTTGGTGCCTAAAATTCAATAATGCCCATTGTACCACCTTATATCTCAGCAAGTCTAAGCTTCACATCCAGGCATTTAAATCATAATTGTTCCAATATATTTAACTTTTCCAGATAAGAGAAAATGCTACCTTAAAATAATTTAAGGCATCAAAAATGCTAAAGATTCTACAGTAGACAGTTGGTGTAACAGACATTTCATTCAAGGAAAAAAATTCTTCCACACACTTTCTAATTTTTTCCATGCAAGTGTTTTATAGTTGCCAGGAATGAACCAACCTTCATGATAATTACAGGATAAGAAATGTAGGTGTCTAAACTATCAATATTTTGCTTTGACAACAATTAGATATCTAAAACAAAAAAGGAGCTTAAATTTAGAGTAATGAGGAGAGACAAGTTGTAGTGGACCTGGACATCAATTTCAGTAGATTAGAAAGCAGCTGGCTCAATAGATATGAGTTAGCTCTAGTTAGCTCTAGTTGGCACCAGCTACAGAAGTCCAGATGCTCCTTCTTTCTAACACAGCCACCTCCTTAGCAAGGGAGCTTCCACTGTTGCATATCTGCATGGGTGCTCCAGTGTTCCCTGTCTCCCTGACTCTGAAACTATAGAGAACATGACGGGAGTCAGCATTCCTTTCTACTGGAGCTCTGTTGTAGAGTTCTGTGAAGCCTAAGTATCATACTCTAGAATCATAAGAGTTTAGGGAATTATGTGTCATCTGCTACTGATTTAATTGTAGTCTTCCCCCCGGTAGATTTTAATCTATATTTCCATATGGTTGCACAAGTGACAAATTGCCATGCTGATGTTGTGGAAGCCCAAAAGGAGTATAAGGCAGGATGTAGGCACTAGGGGCTGGCATCTTAGCTCATTAGCCCTGGGAAAGGGAGAAGTGTATAATTACAGGAATTTATTAGAGATATCACTAAAGTTAGGTGTCTAGCATGAAACCAGGTCTCACTCTGAAATGGAAAATGGAAAAACTCTATTTATTAGCCAACAGAAGCCACAATATAGACATTGACTTTAAGAACTCAAACAAACTGGGAAAATAGGAAATTCGATATAACTGAATACAGAGTAAGTAAACTGGAAGACAAATCTGAGGAAATTAGCCAGAATGCCTCAGAGAGAAATTTTTTTAAAAAAGAAGGATCAAAATATATATGAGGAAAACAAAATTTCACATACAATGATAGGAGTTTCAGATGAAGACACCAGAGAGAATGATGAGGCAGTATTCAAAAAACAAAAACAAAAAAACTGGAATAAGAGTTTTCAAGAATAAGTACAGATATTAATCCTTAGATAAACAATCATAAGAAGTCACAAACAGGGTGGAAAAATATTATCACCTGGATGTGTTTTGTTGAAATTTAAAATTCCAAAACCAAAGACAAAAAAGTTTGACACATTATGGGCTTCCCATCAACAATAATAGACTATAGATGACAATAGAGAATTGTCTTCAAAATTGATGACAAGGGCAAAAAAAACTCACTTTAGAAATCTGTAACCTGCTAAATTGCATTAAAAATGAGGCTGAAATATACATTAAATCAAAGAGAATGAGTTCACTATTCAGAGAACCTGGTTGGAAAACTGCTTAAGATGTTTGTGTCTGAGATTGCAATCATTCCACAATATTCATTCTCATTTGTCTTACTTCCTTAGAGAATTCTGTCTGGAATAGAATTTTACTGACTTCTCGTCCTCAAGCACTTGATATCCGTCTTACCTGCCCTAGTAGATTTAATTATCTGTTCACAATTATTCATTCTCTCACTGCCTCTGCCATGCTTTCTTAGAAGTAGAAGACATTTTTCCATCTAATTTGGCATTAGCCAATTAATTTGCCTTGGTCAATGGCATGTGAAATGTCATGTAAATGTCATTAAAGTCATTTAATCACATCTAAGTGGAAAGCTTAATGAGCTTGCATGGTTTGGCTCAATTTCTCTTGTTCTTGGCCTCCACTCTGATAACATAACTTAGAAAGAAGCTACTTCTTCAGCCTAATGAGAAGACACTGAAGCTTAATAGAGGGGAGCACACCAGAGCCCTGCTCTCCTGTAACGTGAGAAGAAATCATGTTTGCAGCTGTAAATCATTGATATACAGGAGTCATCTGTTGATACAACAAAAGTTGATTAATAAACAAAGCGATTATGCATTCTACATCTCTCTAGAATCAATTTCTTTTCTTTTTTTTTTTTGTGAGGAAGATCAGCCCTGAGCTAACATCCATGCTAATCCTCCTCTTTTTGCTGAGGAAGACTGGCTCTGAGCTAACATCTATTGCCAATCCTCCTCCTTTTTTTTGCCCCAAAGCCCCAGTAGATAGTTGTATGTCATAGTTGCACATCCTTCTTGTTGCTGTATGTGGGATGCGGCCTCAGCATGGCCGGAGAAGCGGTGCGTCGGTGCACTCCCGGGATCCGAACCCAGGCCGCCAGTAGCGGAGGGTGCTCACTTAACTGCTAAGCCACAGGGCCAGCCCTAGAATCAATTTCTGTTACCAACACCACTACCACCACCACAACAACAAAGTATGTAGAATTGTGTTTGAAGAAGAAAACAGCATAAAGTAAAGCTTATACAACGCTGAAATGACTGTTTTGCTTTGGTAAACATTTTCTTGGGGTAACTTGGAAAGTAGAAAATGTACCTAACAAAGCCCTGGCTTTTAGGAGAAGAGGTTTTAAAAGAGAATGTTTGTAGTATGAGTTGAGAGTTAACTGCATTTGATAAGATACTGCAAGCAAGAGATGAGCTCAGAAAAAGAATATTTGTCAATGTTCTAATAGACGTGAAAGAGAAGAGGAATAAACCAGAAATTTCATGTCTTTCAGGGCTAAAAATGCAAATGTAAAGAGTTTGCTAAATAAGTTAGCCCCAGAGCCTTAGAGACAGAAACTCTTGTAACGATTGTAGAGAATAATTTCTGAATGACTATGAACCACTGACATTCTCTGTCTAATAAATAGGGTATTTATTTCTATTATTTTATTCTTATTCATCCCCAATTACATGTTGAGTTTGTGGTGGGCAAATAATTTGTCCTTCTAATTCAGTGCTCTCTGGATCAAAAAGAGCCACATTCTGATTTGATTATATCACAAGATCTTGAAATTCAAGCGTGGTGCCTGGGTTTAAAGAGATTTTGGGTGTCAGGGAGCAGGTAAGAGGATTTTACCTGTAAGAGGCATACAGATGTTTGTGACTAGAGAGTGGACTGTGAACAGATTGTATTACTTGTCACAATTGTTTGTTCCTTTCCCTCTCTTATCATGCTTTCTTGTAGGTGGCATATATGTCCCTGCTACTTTAGTTTTGTGCTTTGCCAATGACTTTGTTTGGCCAATGGAACACGAGCAGACGTGCCACAAGCTGTGTTTGAGGGGAATCTTTAAATGCACGTCAGTGTTTTCATTCTGCATTCATGATCTTGCCTTCCCAATGACTGCTTTTTCAGCTCATATTCTGGAATGAAAATTCACTTAGAACTGAGCCTATCCTAGCAGAATTGTAACTTAGTCATAGTTCTTTTATAATGCAAGATAGAATTAAATATTTTTTGTTGTAAGCTACTGAGATATTTTGGTAATTAATCAACACATAAGCAGCTGATTAATAAATATGCTATATCTGTTATTCTTAGCATTATCACTATGCAATATACTCTATATTTTTATCATAAATTTTGCCCACTTTCTCTCTCCCTCATAAGAATGTACACTCCATAAGCATGAAGATTTTTGTCTGTTTTGTTTACTGTATTCCAATTACTTGAAATTATGCTGGCACAAGGTAAGTGACGTTAACTGAATGAGTCTATAATCTAGGCTGACCCAAAAATTCATATGGAAGAGTACAAATTCTTAAAGAATCATGAACTTTTAAAAAACAATTGAGAAGGGGCTGACAGATATCAACATCCATTTCGTTTGACAAATAGATCTAGTGGACTTTGTAGAGCACTTAGGAAACAGACCCACGTGTTCCCTGGGACATGCTACATATCCAGGTTGGAGGTAGAGATGAAAATATATTAGGAAATGGAAGGCATTGCTACCACTGGCCATCCATGTGAAAGTAGACAAATTGACATCCGGAAGGTTGACCAAAGTGACTAAAGACTTATATGTTATTTATGCTTTAAGAAAATATCAGACTGTTTTACGGCATTAGAAGAGGGAAAGATTAAAAAAACAAAGATATTAAATGTAAAATAATTGATCAATATTACTACAAAAACATTAAATTTCTTTAAGCAAAACATATAAACACAGGGAAAAGATAAATTATCTGGTATTTAAGAAACATAATAGTTATAATAATAATATTTGTATATATAATTTATGAGATTAGATTACAAAAACCTTTTGTGTCACAAAATCAGAACTATTAGGAGCTTATAAAATTACTGCAATAAAAGGGAAGTTAATCTTACAGATGCCCAGAAATCTGGGGATAAACCAGCTATAGGCACCAAATATTCTTTTTAGAAAACTAATTATCATTTTTAATAGAATAGAAACAGAAATAGCTTCAATACAAAAATTAAAGAAGGCTAGAAGTTTCTGACATAAATACATTTTTGTTGAAATAATTAAAAAAAAAAAGAAACCATGATGAGGTGCAAAAGGAGATGTATGAAATAAATTAGGAGTTCTAGGAAGCTGAAAATGCTTAATTAGGATCAGTTTTGGATGCAATAAAAATCAAATGAACCAATAATAATATAAAAATAATGATATAAAAATGAAGGAAAAAAAGGAAAATTCTTTATAGAATAAGCAGCAAGGAAGTACTTTATCTGTAGGAGAAGACAGAGAGGAAAACTATGAAATGTAACTATCTCTTCAAAAGCAACAAAAAGTAAAATAAACATTTTGAAAGAATACTTCTATGACTGGAAAAAAAAGTTTCAGAACTTAAGTAAAATATCTCTACAGGGGCCGGCCTTGTGGCACAGCGGTTAAGTGAGCACGCTCTGCTGCTGGTAGCCCGGGGTTCAGATTCCGGGCGTGCACCAATGTACCTCTTGTCAGGCCATGCTGTGCCGGCGTCCCGCGTAGAGTGGAGGAAATGGGCATGGATGTTAGCCCAGGACCAGTCTTCCTCAACAACAACAACAACAACAACAAAAGAGGAGGATTGGCATGGATGTTAGCTCAGGGCTGATCTTCCTCACAAAAAAAACACAACTCTACATATTTTAATATTAAAACACCATCCAGCACTAAACCTATCCCGTTGATATTTGTTTATTATAAAGACCCAAAGTAAATCCTAAAGTTACAAATTCAGGAAGAGTTTACCTACCAGCATTAGATCAGCTGGCTGATTGTAGTTTTCTCCTCTGCCAAACTATATCCCCATCTCCACACAATATATAATAGGGCAAATGTGGACACTTTGTTTGGTTTGGGAGGAGGTTTTGTATCACATAATTTTCCAACAAGTCATTACCTACTTCAGCCCTCAACAAAGCAAAAAATTGTTTTACCGTGAAAGACTTTTTTTTTTCAGTGATTCTTATTGCTACACTGTTCAGATAGAACATCCTTCCATAGTTGATGAGTACTAAAATAATAACTAGGAGTGGGGAGTGGCCCTGTGACCTAGTGATGAAGTTTGGCAGGCTCTGCTTCAGCGGCCAGGATTCAGATCCCAGGTGTGGACCTACACCACTCATCCGTGGCCATGCTGTGGTGGCGACCTACATACAAAATAGAGGAAGATTGGCACAGATGTTAGCTCAGGGCAAATCTTCCTCAGAAAAAACAAAACAAACAAACAACTAGGGTTGTTCTGCCGTAGCTTGTGTGTATGAATACCAAATTACTTACTATGCATGTACTGAGGCAGCATAATTATTAAATATAATTATTTTTTATAAAAGCAGAGCTATATGAAAAGCAGTATAATGACTATTTTCTTAATAAAGAAATTGAAAAATAAATTCTTGCATTTTAAAACATATTAGATGATTTGGGTTTTCATTTTTTTTAAATGCACTTTTTTACATTTTATGCAAAAACAAGAAGAAAAGAGAGAGATGGAGCAAAAATCTTTTCAGGCTTGAGCCCTACATTCTGGTTCTTCGGACCCCAGCTGCTTCTCTCTCCTGCCTCAGGCTTGGTTATTCAATTGTTATCCATTCTATAACAGTTATTGTTTAAGCAATTCCTTCATTATATCAACTAGATCTGTGATTATATCTATGACATTATGAAATTTTTAAATGTATAAGTACATTGTAGCTATGCAAGATATATATTTTATATATATAGTCACGTATATGACAAGTTTTCTCTACTAAACGCTTTAAGAAAAGGAAGGATCTGGGAAAAAAACTCTCCTTTTGATTTCAACAGGAAGAATTGAGTATATGATCTTTCTATCTCAAGCTAATGCATAAATGGAAATACTAAATAACAAACATATAATATGTATTCATATGTATATATAATATGTGGGTATATATGTGTGTGTTTATATGTGTGTGTGAAATCTCAATCTCAGTGTTGTTTGTTTTTTTTTAATCCTCTTGGAAATGGGATAACACTCTTACAGTATGTAACATTTTGGTGAACTCGAGCAGAGTACCCTGAGGGAGTTTTTGGCAACAGTGGAAATGCTGATTAGACTGTACTGTAAAATTATCCAAGATGGATGCTTGTTTCGTTTTCCCAGAGAGAGTAATTACAGAATAAATATAATACAGAAAGGCAAAAGATCATTCACCATGTATACCAAGATTCTCTAAGTTATGACCTTTGTTAATCTTATTTAGATAACAGTACATTTTTCTCTAAACAATAAACTGACTCTTTCTACATGATTGAATCATTTCATGGGTAGCAGTGCAGAACTTTAGGCTATTAGTCAAAGATTTCTACATACATTTTGAACTATACCCTTTAAAGTTTCTCCCAAGTATTCTTCACTCCTATAGAGAATGCCAATTCTCATAAAATAATAGGTTAATAAAGGTTCAAATATTATTATTGTTATTATTCAAAGATGATAATACCTAATTATTTATGGACTATTGGCTCTCAGTAATCAGAATTCTCCAAGGTAATTCCATATGGTATATGTCTTCATGATTGGTATTTCATCCTTTTTTGTTAGAATTAGTATTTAGAGTAAGTTGTGTCTGATATATTTTGTTATTTTAGGATAATTTTATGTTTCCTCCCATTATACTAAAAATGTGACAGGACGTAAAGTTATTATATTGGAGGATTAAAAAAAAAGTCCATGTGAATATTATAGTTATGTTAAACACAAATATTCATAAAATATGTAGGCATTAATGGTATACTAGTCTCTATAGAATATGCTTTCTACTCTAGAAGGACCCCAGTCCAAAAGATCTTGGTTTCTTTATTTAATTCCTAGCAGCTCTATTTTTGATATTCTTGGTGATCTTTATTATTAGAGACATCCAAAGCTCATTGAGTTCATCCTCTTTTATCATAATATCTCTGGTTTTTTTCCCCAATTTCCTCTTCTATTAATTCTATAATTCTCTCACTGGAATTTCACCTTCGCTGTATATTTTACCTTATTAGACAGGCTCTTTTTTTCATTCTCTTTATTCATTCATATGTCTGTGGACACTTGGGTTATTTCCATATCTTGGCCATTGTGAATAATGCTGCAATGAATATGGGGATACAAATATTTCTTTGAGATCCTAATGTCAATTCTTTGGGATATATACCTAGAAGCGAGATTGCTGGATCATGTGGTAGTTCTGTTTTTAATTATTTGAGAAAACTCCATACTGTTTTCCATAATGGCTGCACCATTTTACATTCCCACCGACAGTGTACAAGGGTTTCAATTTCTCCACAACCTCACCAACACTTTTTAACTTGTGCCTTTTTGATAATAGCCATCCTAATAGGTGTGAGGTGATTTCTCACTGTAGTTTCGATTTGCATTTCATGATAATTAAATACGTTGAGCACCTTTTCGTCTATCTGTTGGCTATTTATATGTCTGCTTTGAAGAAATTTCTGCTCAAATCCTTTGCCCATTTTTAATAAGATTATTCATTTTTTGCTATTGACTTGTAGGAATTCTTTATATATTTTGAAAATTATCTGCTTATCAGATATATGGTTTGCAAATATTTTCTCTCATTCCATAGGTTGTCTTTTCATTCTGTTCATTGTCTCCTTTGCTATGCAGAAGTTTTTTTAGTTTGATTTAATCCCACTTGTCTATTTTTGCTTTTGTTGCCTGTGCATTTTAGTCATATCCAAGAAATCATTGCCAAGACCAATGTCAAGAAGATTCTCCACTGTGTTTTCTTCTAGGAATTCTACATTTTCAGGTCTTACATTTAAGTTCTTAATTCATTTTGAGTTGATTTTTGTGTATAGTGTAAGGTAAAGGTCCAATTTCATTGTTTTGCATGTAAATGTCTAGTTTCCTCAATACCATTTGGTAAAGAAACTATCCTTTCCCCATTGTTTACTCTTGGCACCCTCGTCAAAGATTAGTTGACCTTATTTGCTTGAGTTTACTTCTCTTGGTCTATATGTCTATCTTTATGCCAGTACCATACTATTTTAATTACTGGAGCTTTGTAATATATTTTAAAATCAGGAAGTGTGAAACCTCCGGCTTTGTTCTTTTTTGTCAAGATTGCTTTATCTATTATGGGTCTTTTGTAGTTCCATACAAATTTTAAGATTTATTTTTCTATTTCTGTGAAAAATTGCCATTGGAATTGTGATTAGGATAGCATAGCATCAAATCTGTAGATTGCTTTGAGTATTATGGAAATTTTAACAATATTAAGTCTTCCAATCCTTGAACACAGGATGTCTTTCCATTTATTCGTGTCTCCTTCAATTTCTTTCATCAATGTTTTGTGGTTTCCAGTACACAGTGATTTCACCTCTTTGGTTAAGTTTATTCCTAAGTATTTTATTCTTTTTGATGCTATTGAGCAGGGGCTATTTTCTGAATTTCCTTTTTGGTTGATTTGTTGTTAGTGTAGAAACACAATGGATTTTTGTGTTGATTTTGTATCCTACAATTATACTGAATTTGTTTGTTCATTCTAACAGGGTTTTTTTGGGGTGGAGTGTTTAGGGTTTTCTACCTGTAGAGCATGTCATCTTCAAACAGAGATAATTTTACTTCTTCCTTTCTAGTTGAATTCCTTTTATTTTTTCTTCCTAATTTCTCTGGCTAGAACTTCCAGTACTATGCTGAATAGGAGTGGTGAGAATGGGCATCCTTGCCTTCTTCCAGATCTTAGAGGAAAATGTTCAACTTTTCGCCATTGAATATGATGTTAGCTGTAAACTTAGCATATATGGCTTTTATTACCTCTTCCTTCCATACCTAGTTTGTTTTGGTATATACATACAATGGAATATTATTCAACCTTAAAAAAAGAAGAAAATCCTGCCATATGTGACATGAAAGGACCTGGAGGACACTATGCTAAGTAAAATAAGTCAGTCACAGAAGGACAAATACTACATGATTCTACTTATATGACATATCAAAAATGTCAAACTCATAGAAACATAGAATTCAATAGTGGTTGTCAAGGGCAGGAGGTATGTGGGAAACGGGGAGTTGTTCAATGGGTATAAAATTTCAGTTATGCTAGATGATTAATTTCTAGAGATGTGCTGTGCCACCAAATTAACAATACAGCATTGTCCACTTGAAAATTTGTTAATAGGGTAGATCTCATATTAAGTGTTCTTACCATAAAAATGAAACAAAAGCAAAGGGACTTAAGGAAATGTTGGGAGATGTTGGATATGTTTATTACCTTGATTTTGGTGATGGTTTCATCAATGTCTGCATATGTCCAAACTCATGAAATTGTACACATTAAATCTGTACAGTTCCTTGTGTACCAAGTGTACCTCAATAAAGCTGTTTTTAGGAAAAGGGGCTCACCATATTTATTCTCCTGGAATTTAGAGTATTCTTTAAGGATCTGGCTATTCATTCAATCCTTAGAAGTTCTATAAAAATATCCTAAATCTCTTTTGATTTACAAATAAATCTTCTCTATCAGCTAATTTATAGTGATTAGGAGACATTTTGAATACTTTGGTATTATATATTTTATCAATTTGAATATTTTGGGGCATTTTACAGTCCTTATTATACACTTTTTAGACTATCTACCATACTTAGAATTGTTCTTTTGAATTGTATCAGAGCATCTTCATTTTCATGTCTAATTACTATTTCTAAAAGATAATCCTCTTTTTTAAGACTCTATTTTTTTAGGACAGTTTTAGGTTTACAACAGAATTAAAAGGGAGGTACAGAGTTTTCCCCTATACCCTGTGCCCCTAAACCTATATAGCCTCTACCATTATCAACATCAATCACCAGATTTCTACATTTTTTTAACAAGGATGAACTTACACTGACCCATAATAATCACTCAAAGTCCATAGTTTAACTTAGGTTAACTCTTAGTATTGTATATTCCATGGGTTTGGACAAATGTATAATGTATAATGACCACTATTATAGTATCACACAGAGTATTTTCACTATCCTAAAAATCCTCTGTGTTCTGCCTGTTCATCTCTCCCCACGCCAACCCTGGCAACCACTGATCTTTTCACTGTCTCCATAGTTTTGCCTTTTCCAAAATGTCATATAATTGGAATCACACAGTATGTAGCCTTTTCAGATTGGCCTCTTTCATTTAGTAATATGGATTTAAGAGTCTTCCATGTCTTTACATGGCTTGATAGCTCATTTCGTTTTAGCACTCAATAATATTCCCCTGTCTAGATGTACTATAGTGTACTTATTCATTCACCTACAGAAGGACATCTTGATGGCTTCTAAGTTTTGGCCATTATGAGTAAAGCTGCTATAAACATTCATGTGTAGGTTATTGTGTGGATATAAGTTTTCAACTCCTTTGGGTAAATACCAAGGAGTGTGATTACTGGATGGTATGGTATCCTCTGGGAGGATGAGCTGAGAATTTGATTACGATAAGTGGTTCACCTTGGGCATAGGCTGAGACTGCAATAGTTTATTTCTTTATAAAATAAGATCTGGAGATTAAGAAACATTTTGAATACCTTATTCCAAGAATGAATGTGTTACCATGTTTTTTGCTTGCTTGTTTGAATTTTTGTTTTCTTTTGGCTTGGGTTTTAACTTCCCCACACATTACACAAAGCACCATGGGATGACAAGAACTGAATAGAGTTCATTGGATTTGGCAAATCACTGACAATTGCAGTGGAGCTGTGTGAATTATCTATTGCTGTTTTACAATTCAGTCCAAATTTAGCAGGTAAAACAACCAACATTTATTATCTCACAATTTCCAGAGATCAGGAATCTAAGTTTGACTTAGCTGGTGCCTCAGATTCAGGTTCATGAGATCCCAGTGTAGCTGGCATCAAGGGCTGTGGTCTTATCCAAAGGCTTGCCTGGGACGAGGCTAGGATGGTTGCTACTTCCAGCTTACCAACATGATTGTTGTCAGGTTTCAGTCACCTGCCATATGGTCCACTCGGCAGGGCTTCAATACAACAGGATAGCTGAATTCCCCCAGGGGAGCAATCTAAGAGAAAATGGGAGAGAGTACCCGTGATAGAAGCCACAGTAATTTCACAATCTAATCTTGGAAGTGACATCCCATTAATTTTGCTGTATTCAATTCATTAGAAGTGAGTCACTATAGCCAGCCAACAATTGAGGGGAGGGGATTACTCAAGGGCATGGATATAGGGAACATCAAGGACCTCCTTAGAAGCTGCCTACTGAAAGTTGATTCACAATTTACAATTCATAGATTCTCAACTATATGGAAAGTGTATTAAATATTAAAATATTAATCTTAATATACTCCATTTTGTCTAATGGAACATAGTGAATGGGAAGAGTTACTACACTTGCAGTTTTTAGAATGTATCAGCAAGTATCAGTTCTTCCTTTTAACATGATCTTCTTCTTCCAGAGATATGCTTCCTCTTGTAAGACTCAGCCGAAATGTTTTCTGGTCTATAAATCTTTTATGACCCACTTGTAAAGTTTTTTGCAACTTTCTTTGTAAAAACAACCTGCTTTGTAATACTACCACCATAATAATTCTGTGATTTACTTATTTATCTCTTCGTACTAAGACTTCTTTTGTTTGCAAATGTCATCCTCCCAGTCTTAACTTGCTGGAAGTCCTTTGGGAGGCTTACAGAATTATGGGAAGTATGGAATTTAGAGACCACAGCAGCCAGGAACTTGACCTCCTAGCCTCTCTATCTCAGAAAAAAATCAGGAGATATATTCTAATTTATTTTGTAATTGTCTATGTATATTTTTGAACAGAAGAGTGTCCTAGTTTATATGTAACTGCTTTGGAACATCATGATATTTTGAAAATTAATACGGCTTCTTTCTGATGGTGAATGTGTGTTTTTAGATTAGGCACCTCAAAATAAATTTTGGAAACAGGGCCATTGTCAGAAGCCCCTTTCAACATTTCACAGCCTTTCCACAGAGAGAGACTAAAGTACTTTCCTAGTTCCAGTTTGAATGTTTTGGAGAATGTGCTCTCTTTGGGTCATTGTGAATCAGCTGCCTACCCTTTCACCAATCAACTGTGAGAAGCAAGGAGGACTCCTATAAAAATTTACAGGAACATGAGTCTCATCCTCTTCTCAGGTCAGTTAACTATATCAAGAGGGATACAGTCTTTAGCAATATGGCAGATCCTCATTAAAACACATGATTAAGGTCAGGGGATCATGTGTTTCACAGAAGAGGGTGCTCTACACGGGAAATATGATGGTGAGGACTGTTAAACTAAAAATTAATATTTTATGACAAGTAGCATCTCAAATTTTTATAGAAGAGAACTGGGAAAAATATTTGTTGAATAATGAATAAACACAGATACACATACACACACAAGTCAATCCTTAGTATGTCCATATAGCACTTTAAAACATACAATTGTATCTTTAGAAGCAAATTAGAATACTCCATATACTTACCAGATATATTAACTTAAAAAATTATTATCATACCACAGCTAACAATATATTGGCTTAGGGAAATTATTCTCAGAGAGGCTCCACATTCGCTTGTCTGTATAGTCTAAATGTATATGTGTATAATGTTAAATCATCATTAATTTAGTCATAGCTGAAAATCTGTTATAAAATTACATTTTAATTCAATGTTCCTGTTGTTTATATGGCTATGTGTGATTTTCTATAACAAATTTCTTTAATCGATATGTTTCTAATTTATCAACGAAACAATCACTAATGACAGGTCCGTTATGCTTCTTAATGTCTATTTCATAAGTTCCTGTACTCTCCTTATAGAAATTAGTATCAGGACAAACTTTGACTATTTTGTATTTTTCAGTGTAAACATTTAGTATCAGGAAATACTGAAAAATATATTTCTGCATATAAGATAATGAAATATATACACTCAGTAGTGTTTTAATGTTGGCTATAGGATATATAGTGTCAAAATAAATGCTAATCACAAATACTGCAACATCCTATGTAGTCACTAAATTTAATTTCTCAGGCTTTAACTTGGTCATTCTTTTTTTAATTTTAATAACCTTATTTTATTTATGACTTTATTATAAAACCACTTCAAAATCTTTTTAGAAGCTGACCAGGAATACATGGTAAATAAATGTATAAATACATTCACTATCTCTCTTTATCATGACTAACCCATTTCACTAAACTTAAGTTTATTGATCAAAATAATAATCATATTTGTAGATAGGATATATTCTTCTCTCTGTTTTCACTTTGAATTATAAGTTCTCATACTTTCATATTTTAACTTCACCTGCTATAAGGAGGGAGAAATGCACTGGGGATTACACTAATACCTGACTAATTCAGGTTTGGCTCAACATAAGAATGCAAACTTGACCTCCCTTATCTATTTTTCTGTTGTTTATGGATGTAGAGCTAGAAAAATATTTTATACTCAGATATCTACAAATTCTTTTCATGTGGACTGTTTTATGTATATTTTAAATTTTATATAAATATAATATTTCATTACTAAGTAGTATACTAAGAAATATTTAAAATCTGAAAACAAATCCATTTTATATATTACTTAATATAATATTCATTTGAATATGTGGTTTAAATATTTTAATATCTTTTTCTTGTAAGATTATTGTCTTATGAGCATTATTATCATCAAATAAGTTTAATATGAAATATTTTTCAGAGCACTATCAGCTATATGTTCCTGAGTCAGCTCAAGTTGGTTCAGCTGTTGGGAAAATCAAGGCCAATGATGCAGACACTGGTTCAAACGCTGACATGACGTACTCCATCATTAATGGTGATGGTGTTGGGATATTCTCCATCTCCACCGACAAAGAGACCAGAGAAGGGATCCTTTCCTTAAAGAAGGTAAAAAGAACATACCGTTAGTAATTTAGGTGACTCACCCATTGTTCCATGAATAGAGATTTGGCAGAGGTATGAATAATACATATTGTCAGATCATTAAAATGATAAAATATTTCCTCTTTGAGATGTAATTATATTTTAATTATGATTTTCTCTGACTCTTTAGATCCTCTCTTAGGAAATATATTTTGTTATGGTGGGAAGATCTGATGTAGAACACACCATGTATATGCCCCCCAACTTTGTTTTCAGATAACAGATTTATCAGGAATGCCAGTTCTATTAATGGCATTTCTTTATGTTGTACTAAGTGACATTAAGAGGCTTTTTTTTCTAACTACTGTAAAAATCTTCACCATGTTAGCCAACACTCATTAGGGGACAGAATTTTGCTTGACAGTCGTGGGTACATCAAGACAGCTTTAGTGAAACCATTAACCTCTCCCCTATTCTTTTTTATGTCTAAGGATTTATCATTGGCCTTAATCTATTGCTTTTCGCTTTTAAGAGTATATAATGCTCATGTCCTTGTAGAAATGAAGTGAAACACAGGCAATTAGCAAAGAAGAATTGAAGTGTAACTGATAATGCAGTGTGTTTCAGTCTTTAAATGTTTAACAATTTCAGCTTGGAAATCTAGTAACACTCAGATCCCTAGGCCTTACCGTCACATATTTTGATTCAGAAAGACTGGAGTGGGGCTGAGGAATCGGCATTTTTAACAAGTACTCCAGATGATTCTTTAGATACTGTAGAATATATTCATAACACAGGCTGAGAAATTTTATCCTGATGTGCTGCTGTAGAGATTGAAGTGAATCAATCTCTATCTATTGTATCGTCTGTCATCTAGCTATCTATTTATCTACTGATGTGTTTTGTATAAACTTTTCTATTAGCAATAATAGAAAATCTCATTAATTCTAATAATCACAATTTTATATTGATTTAAAATTAAGGATTAACTTGTCTTTTGGATGCTACAAAAGGGGCCTGCAAAGTAGAACTTAAAGTGAGGAAATACTTCCAGAGCAGTAGTCGCCACTGGTCTATGTAAAATATTGATGTCTTTCCCTAAAATATTATCTCATTTTATTCTTTGTTTCCTGAGATTGTCAAACCTGGGTCAAAAATGTGATGATATAAAGAGTCAGTTTTCATATGTTTATTTAACAAATATTTGTATTTTGAGTGCCTCTTATGTGTCAATTGCTGTGCTCCACATGAGCCATGTAAGGGTGAGCAGAGCCAGTCTCTGCCTGCAAAGAGCTTCCAATTCATGGAACTGGACAGACATCAATTAAATATCACATACATTCTTAGATAGATAATAAAAGCTGTTCTATGAAGAAGAGTTATACGGTACTATTGGGAAAACAAAATCTAGGGTGTTTGATCCTGTCTGATATTCAGCCTTGGTGAACAGAGAACTGAAAGAAACTTAGGAGGTAGTTAGGCAAAGAGTAGAAAGATGAGCATTCCAGGAAGAGGAAAGAAAATGCACCAAGAGTCTGAGGTGAGTGGAACATGGCACATTAAGGAACCAAATAAAATCATTGACTCTGGAGCAGAGTGAGGGATTAAGTTAGTGTGTATAAGAGCACACAAGACCTTGTTAAATTTCACCCAATGGAAAGCCATTGAAGGTACCTAAGCAGGAAATGAGACAAAGTCTCATTTGATGTTCACATTTTTGATTAATTATTTATGTGAGCTACATGAGGACAAGATTATTTTTTAACTCATCACTACATTCCCAATGTCTAGCATGTTTTCTGACACAGAGTAGGCATTCAATAAGTACTAGAGTAATTAATGGATGTAACATGGATAAAAAGATGAAGAGAAGATTGCCTGCTTTTCATTCCTTGGATGGCTTCTTCTCTCAGGTAAATCCAGGTAAATGGGTGAATAATTCTTTCTGAAGGATGAATCTGGAATCCTAGGGAACACCAATATTTAAGAAACAAGCAGAAGGCAAGAAAGAAATAGGGTCTTGCAAGAAAATTTCAAAAAATAGAAGAGAATTTTGGCATTGAAAATTCCCAAGGAACGCTATCCAGGAGGAAGATAGTCATTAAAAATGTGACGTATTCTAAAAAAAAAAAAAAAAAAAAAAAAAAAAATTATTTATATAATTTATTTCTTTTCAGAAGGGGAAAATATACCAGATCAATCCAATTTCACCATCTAACTTTTCTTTCTCTTAAATTTTAGCTTCTAATCTGGTTTTTCGAGTTTCTAAATATAAAATATTTAAAAAAAAAAAAAAAAAAAAAAAAAAAAAAAAAAAAATGTGACGTATTCTAGAAACTTAAAACAAATTTAGGATTATCAATATTAATTGGATTTGGCAAAAGAGAGGACAGGGTGATTGTCACTAGCAGTTTTTAGCTCATCATCATCATCATCACTGTCACCACAATAATTGTAACAGCAACTCACACTTATTGTTTCCTCTGTGTCAGGATGGATTTTAAGCGCTTTTTTCTAAGTTTTTATTGAGTTGGTACACCTATTATCATTCCTTTAAACCTCACTAGAAGATTATGATCATAGAGTGTTATTATCCTCACTAATAAAATAGAAACTGAATCACAGCTAAAGAAACTGAATCACAAAGATAAAGAATCATACTCAAATAGAAATTCATTGATAGAAAGTTGAACTCAGGAGTCTGTCTTCAGAGTCTGAACAATTACTCCTTTCAAATACTTGGATGGAAAAATATATATTTATCCTTTGCTACAATGAAGAGAAGAACAAATTTAGTGTGGTGGAAAGAAAATGAGAAGCAAAGAAATGGGAGAAAAAAAGGAGAAACACACCATCCTCTTTGGGAAGCTTTGTAATAAAGTGGGGGAGAAACATTATGAAGCAAATAAACGAGAACATGATAGAATGAAGGTTTTAATCGTAAGTTGAGAGACTGACAGTATGTTTCTATGCCAATGGGCAAAATGTCAGTAGAGGCATGAAACTGAGGATACCAAAGAGAGAATAATTGATTTAATAAGATGCACTGAGGTAGAGATGGCTCCGTATAGAATCTTGATCACAGGTGGGAAGAAACAGCCCGTAATAGTACGCCTCCTTTCCTGAGAAGACCAGACAGGAGGGAGACGTAAATGGTTGAAGATAAGTTTTCAGTGATCTAGCTGGTGTGTGTCTGTGTGTGTGTGTGTGTATGTGTGTGTGTGTGTGTGGAGGGGATCTTTGCCTATTGAGGAATATTGTCTTTATAAAGTAGGAACTTACATCATATTTTCAAAAAAGTGAGGATAGTGATAAACGGTTTGAATATACACCTGATCTGAAACACAAGTTTATATTGTGGGCTTAAGGACAATGTGGATCTTACCATCCTGCATGGCCTCAATTAATTTGAGGTTGTTCGTGAAAAATGAAGACAAAATGGTATATGCGCATATATGTGCACATATATTTAATTAATATTTTTCATTCTATATTGCACACATACACACATACAATAGGTATTTTCAAGATGAGAATTTTTTCAATTGTGTAAATGGTAGTGATGATGTACTAAAAATAATTTTGCCAATGAGTTCAAATTGCCTTTCACTTTTTTCCCTGAATTTACTTTTAATGCAGTCTACACTTCCTCTAAGAGGCATTAATGTCTGCATTCATATGACTATTGGATCCTTCAGATTAGGATTATCAGTCTCAGAGTTACTTCATTGTTATATCCTTTATGTTGTATATAATTACAATTTGAAAAATAACTATACAACTCAGTCGATTTTAACTTTTAAGAGGTACTCATTCAGATGGCAGGGAATGGATAGAACTGTCCTTTAAAACCTGTTTTGTATTTAATCTGTAAGGCAGCTCACCTTAGCCAGCAAGGCGGAACAGCTAATCTCCCCAAAGATCAAAATCAGCACTGCTCTGTAAGTCAGCTTTCAGGAGCATCTGCACATTGCTGTCCATATCATTCCTTCATCAGAAAATTGCCAAGTTGATTTCACCGGTCCGTGATGTGGTACATTGTACATACGCTTTGAGAACTTTCATTCATTGTTTAATGGAGCCTGACTGGGCAGAAAGGGGAAGAAAGATAAGGATGAATGCAAGTCGATGCACTCTTTCTTCTGACACAAAGCTCTGTAGCTAGGGCTGTGCTGCCTCTTAGCAGTCTTTCTCAGAGTCTCTTCTTGGGGTCCCTATATCAATTTTCTCTTCTTGGGGTCCCTATATTGATTGGCAATCTTTATAGCAGTGGTTCCAATTTTTTTTTTTAATTCAAGATTCCAACCCGATTTGGTCTCCTGACTTTTGGCGATACCATTTGTAGCATCACTTCCCTTTTTCAAGCTTATTTAATTATATATACAATGCCTATTAATTGAATCCAAAGAATCTTAAACTTGTCTTCAAGTCAATGAAGGTTCGTGGAAAATATGATCTTTACTGTCAGATGAAATGCAAATTTTTGTCCTGCCATTTAAGAGATCTATGACATTCTCTCAAGTCTTGTAATCTTCAGTTTTCTTATTTAAGCACTTTACAAGGTGATTATTAAAAATAGATAAAATAAGGTGAAAATAGTGCTGTAAGCTATATCTGGCTAATAATTACAATAATACTTCAATATCTACTTTTCTTCTTGTCTTCCTTTCCTCCTCTATTTGCACCAATTTTTTTTTTAAGAAGATCGGCCCTGTGCTAACATCTGTTGCCAATCTTCCTCTTTTTTTTTTCTCCCCCAAACCCCAGTACATAGTTGTATATCTTAGTTGTAGGTCCTTCTAGCTCTTCTATGTGGGATGCCAGCTCAGCATGGCTTGATGAGCGCTGAGTAGGTCCACGCCCAGGATCCGAACCGGCGAACCCCAGGCCGTTGAAGCAGAATGTACGAATTTAACCGCTACTCCACTGGGCCGACCCCGACATGCACCAAATTTTAATTACACTTTCCAGACCTCTCCATGTGGTTATTTTGCTGTCTTCCTTTATTTCATGTCATCCATTTCACATATAAGCACACAAAGAATGAAATATCCTGTGTATATTGCATCGCATGCACATTCTGTCATTCATGTTTCTTGGTAATCCTACTTCCCCTTCCTTCTTCTGCAAAAAAGGGGTTTTTACCAGAGTTCAAGTTTGATATTGTCTTTGTAGTGCAATATTTCCAGATATATTTCAGTCACAAATATTCTTCTTTGGATTATCTTTTCTGTTTTACATATCATAGTATGCATTTCACTAATTTCTTGCTGTAGAAAACATAGCAATTCCATATCCTTCCTAAATTTACTAGGTCTGATAGAGTAGGAAGAACTTATTCTGATTAATTCACTATGAATGCACTGATAATTCCCATGAATGTGCTTCCATATGTGTTACAAGGGTCTCCCTGTCTATTGTAGTTAAACATTTTGCAACCAGGTACTTGTATTTTTTTTTAATTTTCATACTCTATGTTGTGTAAAAGATCATTATACCATTTCATTTAACAAATTATTTGAGATGGATCATAAGAGTAAACATAATACGTTATAAAAGTATATTTTATTTATTTATTTATTTATTTGGTGAGGGAGATTAGCCCTGAGCTAACATCTGTTGCCACTCCTCCTCCTTTTGCTGAGGAAGATTGGCCTTGGGCTAACATCCGTGCCCATCCTCCTCTACTTTATATGTGGGACTCCTGCCACAGCATGGTTTCATAAGGGGTGAGTAGGTGCACGCCTGGGATCCAAACCTGCGAACCCAGGGCCGCCAAAGTGGAGCACACGAACTTAACCGCTATGCCACCGGGCTGCCCCATAAAAGTATATTTTAAAAATCTAAGTTAATCTTAAGAGAAAAGAATATTAAATATGTTCAACTGTTACACTACCAGGTCTATCCCAAATAACCACATTTTTGGTTTTTTAACGGATTGTGTTTATTTAATTTTTCTCTGTCATTACTTAGCCTGGCATTGAGTGACAGGTTAAGAGTCAGGATGTTCTTTGCCTTTAGATTTTAAAGTTTTGGGTATGCAGACAACAAAGAGCAATAAATAAGCCATCTCAAACCATTGCAAATGCACATACAGGCAAATGCACGAGTACAATTTATACATAAGAAGAAATAGGTTCCTAATTCTAATGAACTATTTACAAAAGCTGAACGTTCATTAGGGATTTTATTATCAAAATCTCAGTCAAGCTACTATTTTTATTCTATAAGGTTTTAATATCTGGAAAGTAGTTCTCCTGCTTAGCCAGAAGCTAAAGAGAGAGCAGTCTAAGTTTCAATTCAATGAAATCTACTACTATTTGTAATAAGTTTTAACAGAGAACTGCTATGGGGCAACTTTTGTTCTTACTGTTCATCTATAGGCATGGCCAAGAGCCTGAACGGACAGATCAGTTGAAAGTACCTTGAATGTTAATTGACTGTTTTTAGCACATATATTCCTACAATATAATTTATGCAATGGTTGGAAATTAATGATCTCTTGAAACATCTTGATGAGTTAAGCTATCCATACCCATAGGCTATTGGCAAGTTTTCATATGTGTGGATATATTGAAATACACACACATACACATGTACGCATACATATATATGTGCTTGTATATAATTATATATAAATATGTAATATATAAATATACTTTATATATCATATATGTGTATTTGTTATTTTAAATAAAAGCTTTCCATTTATTTTCCTAGTCTTCAACTGACAGCAAGCAACCATGTTATATTTATTTGTATAGATATCCTTGGAATTATACACATTGAATGAACATTGCACTCTTCTACATAGACAAATTTACAACAAGAAAGCTCATACGTGTGTTCTAGTCTCCACTGAATGTCCACCATCCACGAAAGGCCTCTGACAAGGATCAAACACCATGGCATAATAAGAAAGCCAAACTGAAGAAACATTTTTCAAATTCATTCCATTTTTCTTACATTTTGGCAAAATATTATCATTTAAAATGAACATTTTTTTCAAGAAACAAAAATGAGTAATAGTGTCAGTCACTAATCCAGGATTTGGCCATTTTTCGCATGATCCAAGTGACATTTTTTTATGTATTAAAATGTTGATACCAGCTCTATCATTATCCTTCTGTTCCTGCAACTGAAAACCTGGATAATGATGCAATATAGAAACTGAACCAAGGAGAGGTCATAAGGAGTCTTTTCTCTTTTTATTTAAGAAACAGAATTTTGAGACCTTCTTCAGCTCCAGGAAGAACTGAGTTATAGAGCAACTTGGCTAAATGCTGTTTTCAGTATCCTTCTATTTATGATAATTATATAGTTCCAGAGGAGGAATATAGTGGTGTGATTTAATGAATAGTAGAAATGATTAATGGGAAACAATTAAAAAGTCCCGAATACGTAGAGCTGGCTGGAAAAAGATTGATGGGAAAGATGATAACTATCTACAATAATATGAAATATGTTAATATTAAAGAGGGAAAAGTATTATTTTATAAATTAGAAAGAGCAATGGTATGTAAAAGTAATTACAAGGAGTAATAGGGTGAAATTAAGAAACTAAAATATAAGACGAAAATTGGAGTCAAGTCATTGACAGTGAACCGCATTAGGATATTGAGCAGTAACTAAAGAAAAGAAACAGTAGCCCCACTACCTCAGGAAGTGAAAATTATACCAGAATAAGCACTTCTAAGCAGGAGCAGTGTTGATAAAGGATTTTGCATGAAAAGCATTTCAGTTTCTTAGCTCTGTGAGTCTGTGAATTATGGAAATTATAAAGATACTCAGAATTCTGGTAGTCAGAATTAATGAAGTTAGAGTTAATGAAGTTATCAGTTCATTTTCAATCTTATTATAAATACTTGGAAAGATGATGCATGAATGTGTCTTTAAACAGTGAGTCCATTATCTTCCACTAAAAATCTGTTCATCTTTAGTCATCAATATGGAAAGTTAAATTACAGAATTTATGTGCTAATTAGATTTCAGGCGGTATAGCATAGTGCTTAAGGGCACAGCCTATAGAGTCCACTGCCTGAGTTCAAATCCTAAGTATACCACTTACAGGCTGTGGCCCCTGGGCAAGCTTCTTACTTTTCTGTGCCTTGATTTCCTCATTTATAAATGGGAAACAATTATACCTCACAGAGGTGTCGTGATGATTAAATAAGTTAATTTGTGTTCATTGGTTAGGTCACATATAGTTTTACCTATTCATATTTTAGAAATAATATAGAATTTTTCATCTTTCATATGTAAAGCGTGTAATAGCAATTTTCTGCACTCTAAACACAGCTGTATTTGAGATTGAGGAAGAGCTATTAATCACCCACCATGTACTAGGAATTATGCCAGATACCTGAAATATGAAGATAAATTAGATAATATTCTTTCTCTTAGGGAAAACTGAGTGAACATGAAACAGTGTTGTAATACAAGATGTCAAATGCTAATGGTATAGGTTTACTTAAATCGGTATGTGCTCACAGATAAAAGAGAGCCAATTTTTCAAAGATGGAGGAGGGTCAGGGAAATCTTTGCATGGGAGATTATTTTTAATCATGCATGGAGCAATATACCAGAGACTCAAGAAAATAAATGTGAGTCAAGGGCTTTATATCCAACTACATTGTCCTTCAAGCCTGGAGATCACAGGCAAACAATTTTGAAATTAAATAAATGAGGGAATATTGTCTTGGGGAATACATCCTCTAACGAAAATAGCTGTAGTTACTAAAGGAAAATGACAAGTAGAACAGCAAGTACAATTAACATCAGGACCAGGGTGATGGATCAGAATGTAAATAGAATGTGTCCTAAAAATGTAGAAACAATACCTCTTATAATAAGAAAATAAGATTACAAGTGAAATAAACTCATGGATTGCTCCAATAGTACTAGCTAGGAATCAAAAAATATAACTCAGAGCCAATAATTTAAATATTAGGTCTACAAGCAACTTAAGAATACAAAGGTTAAAAAATGCTATTTAAATGTAAGCAACGTGGGAGAAAAAAGAAACGCTTTTTTGAATCAGTTTTATGTAGAGTACTAATAATTACTATTAAAAGAAACACAGATTAAGCATATTACCCAAATTTTAAAGCATAAAATTAATCACTAGAACAAAAATGTAAACTTTTCTAAAAACAGAAATATGAGAACTTCATACAACGAAACTAGAGACATGTAAAACAAAGAAATTAAGATTAAAATAAAAGAATAACAACATAAATAATAAGGAAAGTAAGAGATGTGATTTTAACGCCCACCTTGTTGGAATCCAAACTGAAATCGTAAAAATACACAAGAGACCTTATAATTCTAAAGAGAGCAATTGACAATGTGTATACAATACGGGTAGATATTTATGCAGCGCATTGCACAGCAACAACATTTGCAAAGCAATGTATTATAAATATTATATAAATTTTATGTAATTAACTATGTTCAAAAGTTGATTAATTAAATAATGATTATATTTATTAATATCATTTAATATTATATTGATTTGTATTAATAAATATTATATTAATATTTGTATTACAATAAAAATATTGGAATACAAAAAAATACAAGAAGCTATGTATAGAACCAGACACGCAGAAGGAGACTATAACACACCTATTTCTGTCCATAACAAATAAAGTTTTAAAAATGTGAATAACTCAATAATGTAATTAATAAGAAGGTTGATATATATCAATCTCTGTATTCTGAAGTTATATCTTTTATTTCAAGTGTTCGTGGAACATGTAGTAAAATTGACCATATATTTGTCCTCAAAGAATATCTCAGTAAGTGCCCAAAAGACAAAATAGTACAGATAAAATGCTCTCATCCAAAGGCAATACAACTAAAAATTAATAAAAAATATTCAGAAGACAAAAAATTTCCTCAACCTGGAAATTTAACAACAACAACAACAGTAACCTTTGTCAACAATAGCAGGCACATCAAAGAAAACAATACACACTGAAATTGCAGAATTTCTAGAAAAAATTGATAATGAAAAAGAATATATATGGAAATCATGGGATATAGAATAAGCACTTCTCAGAGTATGTTTATAATCCTAAATATATTAAAGACAGAAAAAAATAAAATTAGATGAATTAAATATATGACTGAAAAATAGAAAGGAAGAATAAAAGCAGAAAGATGAAGTAACACCACAAAAGGAGGTTAGAAAACAGAAATATGATATATTTAATTGAAAAACTTTAGTTTTTTTGGAAATAAAACAATATAGTAAATAAGCCTTAACTAATCTTATTGACAAACACAGAGCAATTATAGAAAATAAATCGTGAGAAAAGTTAAAAGTGTAACATAATCTTTTCTTAATTCTACACAAATAAATTCCATATAAAGAATATTTTTATGTAAGATGCTAAAAGCAACTGCAAAGAAAAAGAAAATACATAGAAAAAAGTGAGAAACTTGTGAAAGAACCACCTTTCCAATTCCCATACAATTTATACAATTCCAGCACACTAAAAAGAAAGGAAAGAATGAAGATCTCCACTGTGATTTTATATAAAGCAAATATAGCTGTATTAGTTTCCTAGGGCTGTTGTAACAAATTACCACAAACTGTGTGGCTTAAAACCACAGATAAATTGTCTCACAATTCTGATATCTAGAAGTTTGCAATCAAGGTAGATGTTAGCTAGGCTGCACTTCTTCCATAATCTCTAGGGGAGAATCCATTCATGACCTCTTCCAGCTTCGGATGGCTCTGGGCATTCCTTGGCTTGTGGCCTCATCACTCTAATCTCTGCCTCTGTGGTCACATTACCTCATCCTATTTTCTCTGCTGAATCTCTCTCTGCCTCACTTCTAAGGATAATTGTGATTGGATTCAATGTCCACCTGGATAATCCAGGATTAACACCTCCTTTCATCTTTTACTATACAAGGTAATTGCATCTTTTGCTTTACGCATATGTTTTTGGGGGCTGCCATTCAGCTCACTATAGTCTGCCCTCTAGCCCTCCACAATTCATCTCCATCCCATGTATAAAATATATTAATTCCACCCCAACATCCCTAAAAGTCTCAATTCATTGCAAAATCAATTCTAAGTCTAACATCTCATCAAAGTATCATCACTTCAAAAGTTCTAAACCCCATAGTCTAGATCGTCTGAATTAGGAATGGGTGATACTCAGGATAGGTTCTATTCTAGGACAAAATTCTTCATCTGTGGACCTATGAAGCCAGAAAACAAGTTACCTGCTTCCAAAATACGACAGTGTGTCAGGCATAGGATAACAGTTATAGATGTTTACATTCCAACAGGAAGAAGATGGAAGGAATAAAGAAGTTGCTAGTCCCAAACAAGTTTAAAATCCAGTACAGCAAATTCCATAGGTTTCAAGTCCTGAGAATAACCTTCTGTGGCTCTGCCCTCTGAGCCCACAGCCCTGCTGGTCACTGCCTCTGTGCTCTGCATGAATTACCTGAAATCTTCTATTTCTCCTCTGAAAGAAATCTGAAGGGCCCGTTGCTGCAAAGCTGAGATTTCTGAACACTAACCCTGGAGTCTCATCCTCCAAGTGGTTGAATTAGGACGCAAAGTGAATTCCCAACCATGCTGGGGTGCCTGCTTCCCCAGGAATGCCAGGGCAGTCACAGAAATTGGAAAAGATGAGGAACAGATTATCCCCTAGAGCCCCCAAGAGAACTCTGCCTTGCCAGATTTCAGACTTCTGGTCCCCAGAACCGCCAGAGAATAAATTTCTGTTGTTTTGAGGACCGAGTTTGTGGTAATTTCTTATGGCAGCCTAGGAAATTAATGCGATAACATTAACACAAAAACCTAATAAACCAATAAGAATATTAAGCAACCTTACTTATGAGTATCCGTAGAACCATTATAAACACTATGCCAGTAAAACAAAACACATCACAAGTGGGATTACTCCAGGAATGCTTGGATGGTTCAATGTTAGAAAAATAGATATTTTAGGCTGAATCATATGAAATTACATATATTAAATTACCTTTTGTGTATGTCATACATTGTTGATATCAGCAATTTCATATGGTTAAAGTTAATTTTTTTCAAAGGTGGGAGTTGCCAATATATATCCGTGTCATATTTGTTGGTAATTATATATTGCTGATGTATTTGATTGCCAACTATGATCATCATGATTGTATCATAGTTAGCGTTGCTAGATAAAATAAAGGGCACCAGTTAAATTTTAATTTCAGATAAATGATAAATAATTTCTTAGTATAAGTATGACCCATGTGATAGTTGACACATACTCCACTTAAAATAATTTTAATTTACTAAATTTGGTAACGCCAATCATAGCACTAAGTATTAGCATCAGTGATGTGGGAGCTTTTGTTTTCAACTCACAGAGCTTGGACCACAACTGAGACTTTCCAGGGACTTAAACCCAAGGAAAATTCTATAAAAATGAAAAAAGGAATCTGGTAGTGTTCCTGGAATTCTAATCCTTAAACATTAATATTATGTTGATTTCCAGCAGAACAACTTTGCCTTATACTTACCTACTTCTCATATTAAGCACTGAAATGATAATCCAGACTTGCAGTATTTCAAAAAGAGAAACTCGGCATAGTTCTGAGATTTTGTTAAATGGGATAAACTATATTCAAATTATCAACCCCCAACCCCAACACCAAATATCCTGATGAGGCAAAATGTATGGAGTAAATAATGGTCAACAAATTATCAAAGACTGGACTCTACTCTGTCAAAGAGTCTTCAAGCAGCTCTAAAACAAAGAACTCTTTCCCCAATTCTTTCTTTAGCTTGACTGTTTTAATCAGCTGATCTATCTGAAATATTGTCAGAATCCAGCCAGAAAGAGCTAAAAGCATGGACAGTTGGCATTTTAATATAGAGCTAGAAAAAAAACAAAACAAAACAAAAAACTCTTATGTTCACGAGCAATCTCTGGCCCTACAACTGCCTTATCAAGTTCATAGTATGCCTCACGTTTCTGGCATCATTCTGTATTTGTTTTTGTTTTAAGACAAGAAAAATGTATGTTTTGTGTTTTATAAACTCTCAGCCAGACAGTTCATGTTATTGCTTTCTACAGTAACTCAATAACCTAGTAAATTCTCTTTTCTTTATTTTAAATTTTTTCCCTCCACTATCTTCTCATCAAAACCAGGTATTAGATGAATAGGTTTCACTGTTTCTGGTACACATTTTTTTATTTTTTTGGTGAGGAAGATTAGCCCTGAGCTACCATCTGTTGCCAATCCTCCTCTTTCTGCTGAGGAAGATCTGCCCTGGGCTAACATTCATGCTCAGCTTCCTCTACTTTGTATGTGGAATGCCTACCACAGCATGACTTGATAAGCGGTGCCTAAGTCCATGCCTGGGATTTGAACCCGTGAACCTTGGGCCACTGAAGCAGAGTGGGTGAACTTAACCACTACACCACCGGACCGGCTCGTCTGGTATACTATTTTTAATTGACTATTTTTAGGTAAAAAAAAATATGCTGGTAACTAAGGAAAATGAAACCCACAGATAGAGCTCTAAATAGTTTCCCAGGAGCAAATGATTACTAGGAAATTACTGGAGGATCTATTTAAAATATATGGGTGATGAATATTTGGATGTTTGCCAGGATTACAGTAATAGGAAAAATAATAATTGTAATCCTAATCCAATCTCAATATGCTATTTTATTTGTAATATAATAGAAAGAATTAACATGCTTTAAATTATATACATAATTCTAGTATCTCCAATGAATGGGTATAATTTCTTCCCAGTTTTTCTATGCATGAAATTCAGCACTGCCAGTTTCTCTTCATAAATGAGGTTGTTAAAATACTTCTATTAGCATTAATTTATCTGTTTCTAAATTCCTGTCCCAACCTGAAATAATCCTCTCACTCCTTAGTGGCTCCAGATGGGCCCCTATTCATCTGTCTGCCAGTCCTGGCAAACAAGTCCTTCAAAATGACTATCCCTGCCTTGGGGTAGTTAAATATGCATTAGATGATCACAAACACGAATCCATGTGCCCGCATCAACAGCCTGCACCTTAGCAGTAGGTAGGTTAGTATCAAGATAAATGACATCTAACTTGCCAAGGGACATGCTGAAAAATGGAAAAAGAGATACCTGTCATATTGGATGCACAGCTTGAAAACAACATCTGATGGGGTAGAGGTGGCCAAAATTACCTCCACAAATTTCATTGAGAGTCAGAAAGATGTAAAAGCCTACAATGAATAAATAGAGATGAATGTTTTAAAATCCTGTGTTATCATGAGAAAGGAATGTTAAGCATCTCTAGTAAACACATCCTATTTTTTAGTTTTAAGGTCTCAAACACTCATGTTCAAAGAGAAGAACCTTAGTCACTACAAAGTCTACCAGATGCAACAGGTTGACTCTAAAAGATTACATTGTTCTCAAACAAATGGTAAACCTGCCACGAGCAAAATGCCCGGATTCCAACAGTCCACGCTCCTCTGTGCCAAGTGGGACCATATCCATTCACCCAATTCCTGCTAGGCAGCAAATGTGTACCATTTCTAGGGCAGGTTATTTAAATTTCATTGAGATTTATTGAATTAGTCAAAGACAGATTCCCATTTACCAATGTTAAGGAGAAAGGCGTCAAGGAAAGAAAAAATGTAGTCAATCTGTGGCTCCAACTAGGAGTTATGCAACTCCCCAAACAAGATGGATGTTAGTTACCTTGACAATTCATTTCTGGTTTAAATTCCCTCAGCAGGAAATGGTTCCCAATGGGTGGGTCATAAACTGCAGAATCAATTAACTCTTCTTTAAAAAATATATACCTAAAATATATAATATTTATCATATATAAATGTATATATATTGTATACATGGTTCACTTTTGAGAATTTGAGTTTTTAAGATTTAAAAAATTTTTATTTTGTCTTACAAAAGCTTGTAAAATATTATAGTGGCCCAGTCTCATCCATGTCCTTGAGAAGCATTATAGATTTGAGATTCTTAATATCTGGTTTGGAAATTAAATGATTGTTTTCCCTTCTATGCAATCTGCAATCTATGTGAAAGCCAATTTTCCAAGGCAACTCGGAGGACATAAGGGAAGTAATCATCAGTAGAACCGATCATTCTGTTTATAAAATCCCATTAAGGACACACCTTCTAATCAGCTGCTCCTGGGCCCTTAGGATAAGAAAAATACCTGAGTTCCTCGAATGATCATCCTCTGATCTTGTTAAGAAAGAAGTCTGCAAGACTAGTCAAAATCAGTGGCAGAAATAGGGATGAAAAATATCTTTTCTGCTTCGTATAGATATTAATCAGGAAGACCAGCATTAGTGGATACTTCACCAGGCTCAAAATAAAAGTTTGGTCCCTGGATCACCTATACTAACATCACCATGAGACTTTTTTTTTTTAAACTCTTTTTTTTTTTCCCCCAAAGCCCCAATAGATAGTTGTATGTCATAGTTGCACATCCTTCTAGTTGCTGTATGTGGGACACAGCCTCAGCATGGCCAGAGAAGCGGTGCGTGGGTGCGCACCCGGATCCGAACCCGGGCCACCAGTAGGGGAGCGTGTGCACTTAACCACTAAGCCACAGGGCCGGCCCTCACCATAGGACTTTTGACATTGTCAGTCCTAAATCCAAGCTCATTTGGGTCACCGAGTCTATTATGTGCATCATTTTTAACACTTTCCAAACATTCAGTTCTTATCTGAAAAAGTACTTCCTCTTGGAAACATTACCTAGCTGCTCAAATGTACCGCTGTATCTGAATTTGTATCCTTATTATTTCCATGATACCTAGTATGTCTTATAGCACTAAACATGTGCTGTAAATATTTGTTAACTATTTTATATCCTACATCAGGCCATATATTCCTTGGAACAAAAGACCAAACTGATCTTATTCATTATTGTATGCTAAGTCAAATTCATGACTCCTGACATATATTGTTAATAGAAGAAAAGTAAATGTTGACTGAAGGGTTAAAAACATATTAGAAAAAAACTAAAAAATTATGAGAAACTATTAATATAGACTCAAAGCTAAAAATTAACTGGTATAAATAAACAAAAAGAAGGCTATAACTTAAAAAACAAAGTTGATTAATCATGATATAATAAAGAAATGAACAACAAAACAAACACATGAAATGGTATTACCAGCAAAACAGAAAATAAGTACAACTACAACACTAAAAATGAAATTCAGAAGTCTGTATAAAATATTTTGCTAAAATTCCAAGAAAAATTGTTAAATTGAAAACTTAAAAATTTATCAGATTTTAAAATAAAATAGTGAGTTTAAAACCAGCAAGGTGAAAGTAAGGTGATGATAAAGATAAAGATCAATGATACAAGATAAATTGTTTAAATGCAAAATGCAAAAAAGTCTATGCTTTAAATTTAACAAATTGGTAGCAAATATTTTTAAGATTAATAACATAGGTTCAAGAGGAGATAGAAAGAAGTTACTAGAAGAGACTAAGATTAAGAGTCTCCACAAAGCAATATTTGTTTGCTTATGGGAAATATCCTTTTGTACCTGGTTATCATCATATTTATGGCTGTGAAAAATCACAAATATTTCAGAAACGAGTTTCCATGATTTCTGCTTTAGATGTTATTGTTGAAAAACTTAACAGTTTGTTTTTAAAAGAAAAGAGATTAACTTAAATCTATCCATATTTATTTGTTTCTTTCAAAAATGGAAAAAAATGCCTGTATGAAAAGTGATGGCAATCATAATACTGGAAATCTTATTTTTTTTCCCACAGCCACTGAACTATGAGAAAAAGAAGTCATATACCCTCAACATAGAAGGAGCAAATACACATCTTGATTTTCGCTTTTCGCACTTGGGTCCTTTTAAAGATGCTACCATGCTGAAGATCATTGTTGGAGACGTAGATGAACCACCACTATTTTCCATGCCTTCTTATATCATGGAAGTCTATGAAAATGCCAGGATTGGGACTGTCGTTGGCACAGTTTTGGCACAAGATCCCGACAGTGCCAACAGCTTAGTGAGGTACGGTATGCTTCAACTTTTAGACGTATAAACATTTTTATTGCCTCTCACAGAATTTAAAATGAAGAAAATAATACTTAAAATATTTTATTTCTATGTTTTTTTATTAATATAATTAAATAATATTAACTGATTCTTTATGGAATAATGTAGCAGATGGGTTTCTATTAAATTAAGGGTATATGTACATATCTCTATGAATATATTGTTGACCACACAGAGTAATTTTTCCATTTAATAGATGTGAGCATAATTGGCTGGAAAAGTTTTTGTAGAAATATTTAATCACAAACTAGAGAATGTTTGGTCCATTAGTGATGGGAAGTATAGATACAGTGCAAAAAGTGAGGATTTGGGAATAATGCTTATCTCTGACTGTGGTTCTGTCACAACAGCTGTGTCCCTTTAGAAAATCATCTACCCTTATCTGTAAAAGAAGCAAACTCTTGTCTGTCTCTCAGAGTCATTGTGGGAACGCATGAAGCAATGTGCATAAAGTGCTAAGCAGAGTCGCCTACACCTAGTAGTCACTCGATAACTCCTAATTTGTCCAGCACAGAATGCTGACTTAGAGACTGGACTCTGAAGAAAAGGAGATCCATGTGGGAACTGTGGTGTCTTCATAGTTGTGTGATCTTATACAGTCATTCAACCTTGCTGAATCTCAAGTTCTAAATATAAGAACAAGGAATAATGATGATGCATAGATACAGTGATAGAATTAAATTAGATTAAATAAAATACTTAACACAGTGCCCAGCACACAAGTGCTCACTAAACAATATTTTATTAGTTTAGTATGTAATGCATTAGAGATAATTAAAGCTTTCCTTACATAATCAGAAAAGTGCTCTTTTTTTTCCTCAGTTATGACAAAAATCGAGGAATTTCTGCAGAAATGGATAAGGCTCTTTAGTTACCTTGTATTTATACCCTTGGATAATCCTAAGGCCCTAAAAAGCTGGAAATCCTTAACAAATCTGTCTTCTTTTTCCCATCAAGTCCTCATTCTCACTCTGTTTAGTTCTCATCCATTTTCACAGAAGCTAACATGGTAACCATTCTCCTCGGTATCTATGTAAAGGCTCTCAATTTCCTTTTATATAAGCATGATTGTTTCAGTCTTTTAAAAATGCCGCCAGCACCCATGCATGGAGAGAAACAATTTTCTATACACAAATATATATATATTCAACAATCCTGCTCCATCTATGAGTGCAGAAACAGCACCTTGTCAATTGATAACCCCTCTGTCACAGTGAAAGCAAGAGCTGGACGTTGCTAGAAGAATCAGGACAGGCAAAGTATACAAAATAATGTGCATAAACCCAGTTATAGAAATTGATCTCTAATTAAGGGATGGAAGTAGAAGTCAATATGCTTAGTTGTCCAACCAGAATAAAGCCCACTATGCTTCCGCATTTCATAGAATGTCATATTTTAATGATATTTTTGATACTTAACAAGGAGTAAAATTTGTCTAACTCTGTTAAAAACTGTAGTATTATGAAGGCTATTTACAAATGCGGTCATTCTTTACCAAAAGAAGCTGACACATTTTGAGAATAAAAATATTTCATGCTATTAGTTTGATGGGAAAATGTTTGATAAACATTGGCAAGAGTTTCTTTTGAAAATTGAAGTTTTATATTAATGGTATATTCTGTAATTTTTAATTAAAAGAGGTGAGGGGTACATTCATTTCTAAAAGTGATATTTAAAGCACATATCATATGCCAGTATTGCAATAGTTCTCATGATAAAGAAATTAAACCCCTGTGCATGCATACACACGCATACACACACACAGAGCAGCTTGAAGTCCAGTGCAGAGATAAATTTGAAAAAAAATTACATGCTTTGCTAAGGGAGATAAAGCTACTATAAAAGTGTGCACGGAACAAGTGCACCCAACTTCTTCTGGAGACAATGAGTTGAGGAAGATTGAATTGAGGTTGAAAACCCAGGTTAGGACGTAGACTGTTGAAGGAGAAAGGAAGGAAATGTAGTTTGTTGTGTATATGAAAGGCTTAGGCTCCCCGTGTGGGAATGGCAAGTACCAAGTTCATAGAGAGAAGCTAGAGCGAGATCATCAAAAGGCTTTGTGCTAAGCAGAAGTCTTTGAAATTTATTCTAGCAGCAATGTCAATGGGGGGAGAAAAGAAAACGGAGATGCGGGAGTAACTTTAGTCAAAACAATGACAGGAAGACTTGCATTTCAAAATAAATAATAATGAATTTTCAAAATGCTGTGAAGGGTGGAATATATGTGCCAAAAAGGTAGGCCAAAGGGGGAAATTTGAGGTCAAGGGCAAACTTCTTTCAGTGTTGCTCTATATATTGCAACAAACACAAATACAGCCATTCCACATAGAACAGTGCTTCCCATCCACGGGCAAAATCCCCTCCAGCAGGGGACATTTCACAATGTCAGAGGACATGTTTGGTTGTCACAACTGGCAGAGGAACGCTAGCTGCTATCATCTGAGGGTAGAGGCCCGGGACGGTGCTGAACATCATCCCATTCACAAGAGGGTCCCCACAACAAAGAATTATCTGGTCCAAAATGTCAATAGAGCTGAGGTTGAGAAACCCTGACACAGGGTAAACCAAACTGGCTGGTAGATTGGTAAAACTGGAGTGCTAATAATACTCTTGAAAAGAAATTTTAAAAACATATTTTTGGGAAATGCATACCAGTATGTATGTTTAACATGCATGCATAGTCATGTGAATATTTCAACATATACATTTTAGTTAATAAAATAAATTATTTGTGTATAATTGATTATCCCATGATATTATTAATTGACTCTGTCATTGCTCCATGTTACCAGGAGTATTTAATTGAATATCCGCTATGTTACATACATTCTCCCAGTTGTCAGGGTGCAGATAATTGGTACGTTTTCTCCAAATGCTAATACTGAAAAGCATAAATCCATTAGCATATGCATTATTCTTACTGCTTTATTTTGGCTAGACAACTAAAATGAATCCTTCTAAAGCTGCCTTAAAATAATTAGACTCCACAGCTGCTGTTTGGGGGCATAATTTACATAATATTTATTCTTGATTTTATAAAAATGTGTCATTCACATGGGCCTCTAGGTGCAAACAGTGAATAAAAAACAGAAAACATTAACAAACACAAAAGCAAGCCTTATACTTCCACCTTTCTTGGGGATCAAATGTTTGTACTAATTATGGAAATGCACATTGAAAAGATGTACCTTGCCATGTGCCCTGAAATGCAATTAACTCCAAGTTTGTAGAACTGATAATGAAAGGGAGTTTGAGTCTTCCAGGCATTTGTGAAAAGCTTTCTGACTTCAGTCTTTGTATTTCAATTTTCTAAACTATTAGTGAGACTCTTCAGATTTCTAAGAGCATTCCATGTCTAGTTTTTGTCTCTTTCAACTCAAAACAAGAATGTGCAATTTGCAGCAATATAATCATCACCTTTTTCAAAAATAAAATCAGAACCAGGCTATTTACCAGCAGTGAAGAGGCCCTTATTTAAACAGGCTGTGTTCACTTTCTGGCGTTCTGCAAATGAATTCAGGAATTTCCTGATTAGCTACTGAGAGATGAGAAATCCTATGTTGGACATGAGAAACTAGAGAACTTTCTGAAAATGCAACCTTATCATATGACTATTAAAAATAGCGATCATTCATTGTTTGCTGTCTGTGGGTCATGCGCTTTATACAGTATGCCAAAAACCTTTGTAAGAACCCTAAAAAGTCTGTCCTATTAGTCTCATTCTACAGATGAAGAAACTAAGGCTCAGAAAGTAATTTGCCCAAATTTACATAGTAATAAAGTGGCAGATCTAGAATTTAAAACCAGTTTTGCTTTACCCCAAAAACTCTGTTTCTTTAAAGCCACAATATGCTGCCTCTCATATATTTCAACTAATAATAATAATTTTTAAAAACTGCATTTACAGAAGTCAAGTATCACAAAGTAGGAAACAGATGAAGGTTTTACATATTCAGAAAGCCATGGATTAAATACCAGCACGTGGGGTCTACTACTTGCAAGGATGCATTTCCTACACTGGGGGAAAAGGGATGCCGAAGAGGGGGAGGTCTCACGCTAGCTCTAGCATCTCAAGAACAAAACTGCTTTTAATTTTAGAGTTTCTCTACATTGTAAAGTAAAAGACATAGAACACTGCTTGATTTAGTACAAGAAAAAGAAAATTATTGAAGTCCCCAATTAACATTTTTCGTAGAATGAAGAGCTGTAGGATGAATTACATGAGTATATTTCCCTATCTTTACTTCTTTTTCATACTGATTTATAAGCGGGATTTGTCTATATATTTACCCATAGTTAAAATTTTTAATATTATCTTTGAATAGTAACTTTGCAACAATCAGAAAGAAATATGCTGGGTCTAATTTAGAAAAAAATTTCCATAGAATTTATCCTTACATTCTGAATAAATCAAGGCGAAGATCTACAACTTACTGTACATGGAGGAAGAGAATGTAGGAGATGTTTTTTCAGTGACCTGGAGAGGTTCTTACCTGTAAGATATCTGAAAATTGGGAAATTTGTTCTTGATAAATCCCACTATGCATTCTTCTTTCTTCTTATCTTCAAGAGCCCAGGGCATGTGTAATGCTCTCTAATAATTCAAGCACTCTTGGTATTCTTTTTCCTATCTACACGTTTCAGCCTTCCAAAATGCACTGTGAGTTGAACTTTTCCCACTAAGCATCTTTAGTCATCTCTTCTACAGTGAGAATAGTTACATTCTCTCAATGGCTTAATTGATGATATGATTGAATCAATTTTTATTCCTCATCTAAGAAAATTTTATTTTAAAGTTAAGAGCATATTACTCAAGGGTAGCCCTGTGTATAGGGGCAGTAATATTGACTGGAACACCAATGTGTGGGTGAAGGCGGGAACTTCTGTTTGTATCCTATCTACAACCCACAACATAAAGCCTCTCTCTCTTTCTCTCTTAATAGATTAGTAGCCAATACCAGAACAGTGGTCTGAAAAATGCCATCCCACTTCTGAAGCCAGATCTAAGATATCTTTCTCTCTCTGTCTCTGTCTCTCTCTCTGTCTCATATAAAAGTATTAAATTTCATACTTTCTAGATAATCTCTAATGCACAACTCTTTAGATAACTATTACTCATCCTTCAGGACTGATCAAACCATGTCTTTCCTGAAGCCTCCTATGGCTTAGAATTTTACTCTGACCTCTGATTTTAATCTCTGTGCCTCGATTATATTAGTTTGCAAATATTTCTTTCCTTTTTCTTTTTTGCTTACTTGTTTCCCTAACTAAATCATATGTCTAAATAATTCTCAGATCTTGCTATTTTCTCTTTTTAATGTCTTTTGTTCCTTTCTTGTACTCCTTCAAATAAATATTTTTGCATAAATGGATAAAGCCTCAAATATTGTCTACTTTTTTATAAAGGAGCTTATAAATATTACTTAATAGACTTAGATAGTATTTTAATCTGTTGTATTAACTAACTCCTTGATGTTGGATAAAATTCTCCATCACTCTGTGCCTCAGTTCCCTCATCTGTAAAAAGGGGCTATAAATAGTACCTATCTCATGTAGTTGTTTTGAGTATGCAATGAACTAATACTTAGAAAACACTTAAGGCACGATGTAGTACATTGTAAGTGTTCCATAAATGTTAGCATTTATAACCTCTTATTAGATTACTTTTGTAAATAACTCATATATGTGTATAAGTTTTTCCTATTTATCTCACATATTATCTTTATACTCTAGTCTTATATTAAGGGGGAAAAGGAGAATTTGAAGAATATCTTCAAATGTCTTGTCCAGTTATATATACTCTAGGCCTAATTTACACTGGTTCATTTTTGGTAGCTATGGACTAGAACCTTAAAAAAAATTCTTGGGGCCCGCCCAGTGGTGTAGTGGTTAAGTTCACATGCTCCACTTTGGTGGCCCGGGGTTCGCAGGATCAGATCCTGGGTGTAGACCTACACACCACTCATCAAGCGAGGCTGAGGCGGCGTCCCACATAGAGCAACTAGAAGGATGTGCAACTATGACATACAACTATCTATTGGGGCTTTGGGGAGAAAAAGGAAAAAAGAAGGAAGATTGGCAACAGATGTTAGCTCAGGGCCAATCTTTAGCAAAAAGAAATCTCAAAACTCCGATTTCTCAGATTTTATCATTAATCCCAAATTAGGACCTATGTCATCTAGGCAAATGGTTATGTGATTTTATACTTGCTGGATACCCCTGAAAATGTCAAATTAATAATAGCATTTGCAAAAAAATCTAAATATTCACATATAAGTTCATCAAGTATTAAGATGCTGTGTTTACTTTTTGAAGGTTTGTGAAAGGAAACAAATGGATTTTAATGAAAATTATTTGAAAAGTTACCTACTGAGAATATTTTCATCTATTTTCTATTATTTGTTTGATAAACAGCTTTATGCACCCATATCACATCTTAATTTCAAATAATTAGCATTGAATGATTCTATATTTAATCCCCTAAAACAGTTTTGGATGGTTTCTTTTCTCTCACATTTCTGTTTTCTCCTTTTCTGAGTTTTTATTTCTATGGCTAGGCAGAAATCCAAGGGTAATTAAGCAGAACTATTTAGTTCTCCTTGAATCCAAATTCAATGGCAACTCTGTGAATAAGACTCTTTGGATCCAAGCAATCCCCAATATCTAACCCTTACATTGTTGATTTCCCAAGAGAGTTAGGTGGCATAGAAAACTAAGAAGTAAATTAGTAATTGAGTCTGAGAACACAGGCCTAGCATTATCCTTATTATTTTAAAAAATATTTAAATATAGATTTTATTTTTTAATCCAAATAAAAAGCATATTTATTTTAAAAGTACTTAACCACTAATACTAGCACTTAACACTAGAAAGCTTTATATGAAGTGCCTAAAGGAGAGAGGATTGCTCTAATAAACAGGCTACACATTTTCAGATTCTTAATTTAGCTTAAAAAATAAGAAACTCCATTTTCTTCCAGACTGACAGTTCTGAAGTGATCGGATTTCTAAAGTGGGGCCTTGTTCTGCCATATTTCATAGGGTGTATTGATAGCAATGTAATCTGAGCTTTGCTGATTGTTGCAGCAGGAAACTTTGAGGTTGAATAATATGTTTAAATTTTAGGTCTAATTTTCAGATACAGAAACCATTGTTCTTAGAGTACTCCAAAATGGAAAGTTTCTTGAAGACAGGTTAATGGCAACTAAGATTAGATGATATAATAACCAGATTGCCAACTGCTTAAATTTTAAAGAATACTATCCTTTTCATGTGAGAAAACTTCTCACATCTCCTAAGCAATTCAGCCCTCATCCTGGGCATCATGCCTCTGGGGAAGGGAAATTATTAGAAGGTATTCTTGTGATATGAACTTAGACGGTATTCTTGTGATATGAACTCAAGTCAAAGAAAGCAAATCAGTTTCAGTGTACCGTGGCCTAATGCTTTGGGAAAGCCCAATGACCTATCATTTTCCCACTATTCTGTGCCTGGATCTACTGTCTCATCTCTGAATCAGATTTGCTTTATGTAAGTACTTCTTGTTTAAATTGCTTTTTCATATTGAACTTTCTTCAATGAATATATAGTTATTACTAGAACAATCAATGCACAACGGTCAATTCCTGGTTTTGATCACACAGTTAAAAGTGATATATTTTGTCTCATTTTGGGTGTTACTTTGAGTAAACGAGCTCCTAGATTTCTTGGAATGTTATATAGTCTATATGTATGTGGTACTATTAATATCTTCTGCCATGTTTGTTTATATAAATTTTCACATCTTAGTAATATGTTCCACATACCCTGTTAATGCATTATGCCTCCTATGAGAGGCATGGGTTTGTATTTCAATTACATTCCTACTCTGTTCCAGAAAGTATGATGAATTTTGCAATATTTCCATCTCTACAATTACCTATTCTGTATATTTACCCAACTTCTGAGATTTTCCTCATGCTAAAATGGAAGAAGTATCCCTATTACTTTCAATGGAAATCCCTATATTTGTGCTCTGGAACCCAATCCTGCTCACCTTCTCATGAATTTTACCTTTTTAGATAGTCCCTTCTTTCAAAATGATCATTCCCTTCAGCAAAGACACTGCTTAATATCTTCCATATCAGAAAAAATTAATTTGTCTAACCCACTTCTCTGATGACAATAGGCACCATTTTTCTGATCTCTGTTTCAGGTAATAGTATCCAATGAAGTGTCACGACTCATGGGCTTCATATATTCACATTCAATATACTCTTGAATCCACTGTAATAAAACTCCCATGCTCTCATATTTTATTAAAACTACTCTTTTCAAGTTAACCAGTGATGTCCATCTTGCCAAATCCAATCAATCATTACTAAACTCACTCAACTTCTTAACAGAATTCACTATAGTCCACTTAAAACATTCCCCTTTCTTGGCTTTTACGAAGCCTCACCTTCCCAGTTTCCCTTCTCTCCTGGGCTGTTCCACTGTTTTTGCTAGCACTTTCTCTTATATAGATGCTGGGCTGCTTTATACTCAAAAGGTTGGGTGCTGTAGCACTCAATCTTTCCCTTCCTTTCCTCTTACAATTCTCTCCCAGATGAGATTATACTGTTCTCATTGCCTTAAATGTAGGCTGATATATCTCAAATTTATATTTCCTGTTCAGAAAGCACATTTGAACTCCACATCCACATCTAATTCCCTGCTTTTTATTCCACGTTTGTCTAATTGAAATGTAGGCATAACATGTCAAAATCATTGATTTTGCCCCAAATTCTTTTTCTCCCAAAAGGAGTTTTCTCCCTACTTCTCTATCTAGCTCAGTGAATGACCTTATCAATTACACGGTAAATCAAACACAAACAACACACAAAAATTGAGTCATTTGTAGTTTCTCCTTCATACTAATGTCACACCAACAAAAAGTTCTAGAGGTTCTATCCAATATATAGCACTATTTTATACTTTTCTTTCCATTTTCTCCTTTTTTTCCACCTTTTTCCGAGATGACATAATTTTTTTTTCCAAATTGTTTTTAACTCTCTACAATTCAAGATTCAAAGTAGCCACTGTGATTTTTTCCAGAACATAAATAGATCTATTATTTCCTTTGCTTAAGAGTTTCCCATTGCTTTTGTGTGTGTGTGTGTGAGGAAGATCAGCCCTGAGCTGACATCCATGCTAATCCTCCTCTTTTTGCTGAGGAAGATTGGCTCTGAGCTAACATCTATTGCCAATCCTCCTCCTTTTTTTTTTTTTTTTACCCCCGAAGCCCCAGTAGATAGTTGTATGTCATAGCTGCACATCCTTCTAGTTGCTGTATGTGGGACGCAGCCTCAGCATGGCCGGAGAAGCGGTGCGTCGGTGGGTGCCCAGGATCCAAACCCAGGCCACCAGTAGTGGAGCGCGCGCACTTAACCGCTAAGCCACGGGGCCGGCCCCCACATTGCTTTTTTAATACAGTAAAAACTCTACCATGTGCTACAGGGCTTGCTCGCCCCACTCCCCTGCCATCCATCCCATTCATTCTGCCTAGCCACACTGAAACATACATTTGTTTCTAAACCAAGTCAAGCTTTTTCTTTAATTTGGATCTTTGCACTTTGGTTCCCTATATTTCAAATATTCTTCTCCTAGCACTTTTCACATTATCCGTTTATTTTTATCCTTCAGGTCTAGATGAAATGTTACTTAAGTTAAGATTAAGGAAGAGACAAGAAGTTTTAGAGGTTTAAAGAAAGAATAAAACACATCTTTTCTCCTTAAATAGTTCTAGAAATAGTTTGGAAAATTTCTAGAACATATTATGATTCTTTACTATATTGTTTATTCATATTTATGTTAAGTAACTATTACTGAATAAGGTAAAACCCCAAAACTCAAGGATATAGAAAAAAGTAATTTATAACCATAGTATATGTGTCTGTGAGTTAGCTGAGGGTCAGCTGAACTAGGCTGGCTTTTGTTGGCCAGCTCTGCTTACCCTCAGTGGGTTCAATCACGCATCTGCTCATTTACTAGGTAGCTTTACTCTAGGATGGGGAAACTGAACAGGGGCAACTCTGCCCTTGTGTCTCTCATCTTCCTTCTGGGACCAGTCAACTAGCCCTGGAGTGTTCTTCTTCTGTCAGTGGCAGGGCATAAGAGGAAATATGCAAGGTCTCATGGAACAGGTCAAATAAGGAACAGGACACCATCACTTTCAACTCACTTTATTGCCAAAAAAAAAGCTAGAAGGCAAACCTAATATGAGAGAATCCTGCAAAATTACATGAATTGGAGAGGGAAGAAGATTTGTGGCCAATAGTGCAACCTACTTTCCATTTATTTATTTTATCATTCTTTGACTAAACAAAGGTGCCAGGTAATGGAAACACAATGGTAATTAACTGAAATGTTTTGTTTTTGATTTTACATTCATCTCCAAACCTCATCTATAACAAAGCTCCAAGATAATTAATCTCTGGCATCTCCTGTTATCCTAAAACTTTTGTACATATAGCAATGAGAAGTTTCATTAAAGGCTTAATTTTTTTTCTTCCAATGTACTGTAGACTTCCCAGAGGCAATTTTTTATCTCTTCTTTATTAACCATTGTGTTTCTTCCATGTAGTATCTACTATTCTATTCATGGAAGTTAGTAAGAGGGATTTTTAAAAATTTTTTTGAATTAGTAATTGAACTAAGCATTAATTAAGAACTGACAGATAAAAATAATTGATGTCAATTCTATGCAAATACGTAGTTGCCCAGCAAATCATAAGAGCCAAATATAGAAGTTAAAAATATATGAATATATTTGATTTAATACTGCCCTTGGTTCCATTTTATTTTCTTTATTACAGCATCAAGTAAAATGATTTATCTATTTCTTTCTCTAGGTACTTCATTGAATACAATGCTGAAGATGACCGATTTTTCAACATTGATGCCAATACTGGAATCATTAAGACAACAAAGGTTCTTGATAGGGAAGAAACTCCATGGTATAACATCACAGTTGCTGCTTCAGAAAATGGTAAGCTACTTTCCTTTATGTATCATAGAAAAAGAGTGTCACTTGTACATGAAGATTTACACTGAGATTTTCTCAGGAGCAAGACTCACCATTTTTATTTTTGATCCCAGGATCCAGCAGAGTGCACAGAATGTATTAGATACAGTTACTCATTGTCGGATGCAGTGAGTAAATCTTATAACTCTTTCTTTACTTTAATCCCAGCATAGGGGTGGAAAATTGGCATCAAAGAACACTTCATTCTCATCCCCGAGTCAAAGTATTTGGTTCACCTCCTAATTGTGAGCCTTGCTCTGTCATGCACTTGTGTCTTCCTTAAGCCATCAAGGAGTTAGAAGAGTATTTTATGTACTGTAGTTTAGAAGAAAAATAAATGAAAATCTGTTGTTGTACTTCAATAATTTTATCAACGTAACACTCTTCCTCAAGCTTCAATTAACACTTAGAAAACTTACAATAAAAGAATAAGTCTTAGAATTTCAACAGGCAAGTCTAAGCCCTCTTTAAGAAAAGTATATAAGGTACAGCTGAGGAAGACTCTTGTTCCAGCCCGCCCAGAATATTGCATTGTGGTAAACACCTAAGTTCATAAAAAAGAAGCAAAAGTATCAATAATTATCTCTGAGTTCAAGAAGATATACATGACTGTGTTCAAATGAAATTAGGATAGAGCTGTAAGAAAATAGATCTACTGTCATGACAATGAAGTCTTTCTTTACGTATTGGGAATAAACCAAAGGTACCAATTACCCCAAATTTAGAATTGTTTGCGAAAATTACGTATACATTTGGGAAAGATTTCAACGTATTCATGGGAGAACCATAAATATATTAGAAATTAGAGATATTTCACATTAGAAAATAGTACTATGTTCCGACGCACCACTTCTCTGGCCGTGCTGAGGCCACGTCCCACATACAGCAACTAGAAGGATGTGCAACTATGACATACAACTATCTACTGGAGCTTTGGGGAAAAAAATAAATAAATAAAATTAAACAACAACAAAAAAAGAAAATAGTGCTATGTAAAACAAAATTATGCTCTCTCTGTCTTTTGCCCTCAGGGTATAAAACATTAATTTTTTTTTTAATGCTTCATTTAGATATAATTCAAATACCATAAAACTCACATTTTTAAAGTGTACAGTTCAATGGCTTTTAGTGTATTCACAGAATTGTGCATCCATCACCCAATCAATTTTAGAACATTTTCATTACTCCAAAAATAGTGTACACTTTAGTCATCATCCTCCAGTCCTCCCCTGCCCCCATGCCCCATGCCCAGGAAGACACTAATCTAGTTTCTGTTTCTATAGATGTCTTAGACTGTTCAGGCTACTAGAACAAAATACCATAAACTAGGTGTTTTAAACAACAAACCTCTACTTCTCAGACTTCTGGAGACTAGAAAGTCCAAGGTCAAGGGCTGGCAGATTCGGTGGTGCTGAGAACCTGCTTGCTGGTTCATAGGTGGCTGTCTTCTAGAGATGTCCTCACATGGTGGAAGGACATGGGAGCTGTGTGGACTCTCTTTAATAAGAGAATTGATTTCATTCATGGGGGCTCCACCCTCATGACCTAATTCTTCCCCAAGGCCCCAGCTCCTAAGACCATCAACTGGAGGTTAAGTTTCAACATAAGAAATTTGGGGAGATATAAACATTTAGTCTATAATAATAGATTTGCCTATTATTGGCATTTAATATAAAAGAATCATACAATATGTGGTCCTTTGTGACTGGCTTATTGCATTTAACATTTTCAAAGTTTATCCACATTGTAGCATGTATCAGCACTTCATTCCTTCTTATCGCTAAGAAATATTCCATTGTTTGGACATACCTTATTTTATTTACCCATTCATCCGTTGATAGACATTTGGATAGCTTCCACCTTTTGCCTAATATGAATAATACTGCTATGAGCATTAATATGAAAGGTTTTGTGTAGACCTGTCTTCATTTCTCTTGGTTATACCTAGGAGTGAGATTGCTGGGTCATATGGAAACTCTATATTTAATCATTCGATGGACTGACAGGCTATTTTCCAAAGTGACCACATTTTACTTTCCCCAAAGCAGTGTGTGAGGGTTCTAATTTCTTTATATCATTACCAATATTTATTATTATATATCATTTTGATTATAAACATTCTAGTGGGTGTGGGGTGATAGCTCCTGTGGCTTATGCAGTTTATAATGTCCTTTGTTACAAATAAATAATTTGTTCATAGGTGGCTGTCTTCTAGAGACAGCCAACTGGAGTACAAATACTGCAGTCTTTTCTATTCTACTTGAATTTTTCATGTTTTTGCATCTGCAAAATTAGCTCAAGTGGCTTCCATTTAGATAATTTTTTCAACATAATATTCTTTTTGAAAATATGCATTCACTAATTACTTTTAAATGAGCTTTATAAAGAATACATGAGTAGGTTCATTTGTGATCATTCTGGTCAATTTTCCTTTTCAAAATAACTAGACTAAGTGTAGAATTGCATGTTCTTAGTCATCTGAGGACAAATGGTAAGGGCTCGTTGAAAAAATAAAGGAATGAATAGATTAATGTAACCAAGAAGTGATGAAGACATTGAAAAGATTCAGAAAAGATTGCGTAGTTCTTGGGAATAGGCTCCATGTATTGAAGGTGGAAGGGAAGAAACCCTGGAGAGAATGATATTTGTTAGAAAAAGCAGAAACTTATTTTAAAATAACTTCAGTTTAACTCCAGAGGTATTTCAATCAGAAACCATACTTTCAATTGCTTCTCAGTCTCACCTCAGCGCAAATAATGTTTGCATCAAGTAGAAACTAATTTATGAATACACATGAGTTTGTTTACCATGAAAATTATATTATTTGCCATCATTACCAAAGGAAATGCCCATTTTTACTAAAGTAACATCTTAAATATATACTTCCTAAGTACTTTTTTTTTCTTTTACTATTTGCTAGTGGTTCCCGTGGGAAATGAGTTAATACTTATCTACTAACTAAAATAGTGTGGTAAATTGTGTTACTTGAATTTTATAGAGGGTGATAAAAAGCCATAGAGACACCTCAATGAGCATTACTAAAATATAATTTAATCCTAATCATAAACAGGTATGCAGAAAAAATGAGCACTAGTTAAGATTTTCTAACCGTATTGGGAGATATGCGTTTAGAAAAGTGTACATTCGTGTCCTGATCGCTCGGCCTAAGTGCCTGTTAAATATTGTTGCAAGCTGTTCCATATACAATGGTTTAGGAGCCTGCCATTGTTTGTAAACTTCAACAGCACTTACCTTATCAAAGCATGTTCTAATAGATTTGTTTTGGAAATGTATTTGATTGTTTTTTTTAAACCAGATTTTTTTTAAAGGCTTAATGTTTTTAGAGCAGTTTTAGAATCACAGCAAAATTGAGTGGTAAGTACAGAGATTTCTCAAAGACCCCCTGCACCTACACATGTTTAGCATCCTCCATTATCAACATCCCCCACCAGTGTGATACTGTGTTACAATGGATGAACCTACATCGACATATCATAATCACCCAAAGCCTGTAGTTTAACTTAGGATTCACTCTTGGTATTCTATGAGTTTGGACAAACGTATAATGGTATGTTTTCACCATTACGGTATCTTATGGAGTATTTTCACCGCACTAAAAGTCCTAAGTGCTCTGCCTATTTGTCTCTCCCCACCCCAATCCCTGGTAACCACTGATCTTTTTCTTGGCTCCATAGTTTTGCCTTTTCCAGAATGTCATATAGTTGGAATCATATTGTATGAAGCCTTTTCAGACTGGCTTCTTCACTTAGTAATAGGCATTTAAGGATTCTCCAGTCTTTTCATGGCTTGACAGCTCATTTCTTTTTAGCACTCAATTATATTCCATTGTCTGGATGGACCACGTCTGTAGATTTTTGTGTGGACAGCAGTTTTCAACTCCTTTGGGTAAATACCAAGGGGTGCCATCACTGAATCATATGGTAAGAGTGTATTTAGTTTTATACGAAACTGAAATAGTATCTTCCAAAGTGGCTGTACCATTTTGCATTCCCACCAGCAATGAGTGAGAGCTCCTGCTGCTCCACATCGTCATCAGCATTTGGTGTTGTCAGTGTCCCAGGATTTAGGCCACTCTAATAGGTATGGTGTGGTGTTTTAATTTGCATTTCTCTGATGACATGTATGTGGAGCATCTTTTCATATGCTTATTTGCCATTTGTACGTCTTTTTTGGTGAGGTGTCTGTTAAGGTCCTTGGCCCATTTTTCAATCAGGTTGTTTGTTTTCTTATCAGTGAATTTTAAGAGTTCTTTGTATGTTTTAGAAAACGTCCTTTATTAGATATGTATTTTTCAAATATTTTCTCCCAGTACATGTCTTGTCTTTTCATTCTTTTGACATTGTCTTTTGCGGAGTTGAAATCAGATTTTTAAAATATTTTTGGTGTAAGTTTCTGAGAAGCCTGTTGTTCTGTGGAATTACATTTAGAAGTTAATGTTTTAAAGTACTTTTTTTTTTTTGTGAGAAAGATTTGACCTGAGCTAACATCCGTTGCCAAGCTTCTTCTTTTTCCACTTGAGGAAGATTAGCTGTGAGCTAACATCTGTGCCAGTCTTCCTCTACTTTGTATGTGGGTCACTGGCACAGCATGGCTGACGAGTGGTGTAAGTCTGCATCTGGGATGGAAACCCACACACCGGCAAACCCAGGCTACTGAAGCAGATAGCGCCAAACTTAACTACTACGCCACAGGGCCTGCCCCTTAAAGAACTTTTTTAGCCTAATTAGTGTGCTGTGCAAGTAAGAGAAAGGTGTCCCTCTAAGCAGATGAAGCAGTGCACCAGGATTTAAGAGCAAATAAGAGCAAAGCACCTCTGCACAGACAAAAAATAAAAAACAATGCCCCTTCCTCCAGGTGAACAGACTCCAGGCTAGAGTACCAATGTGAGAGTATAGGGTGTCATGAAAAAAGTGGGGAGACCTCTGAGCATGTAGGTAGAGCCCAAATGCAATGCAGCTCTTAATTACATGGTGTTTGGCTCTGCCTTCTGTGTCCTGTGGTTCTAGGTCAAAGTGACTATTCAGCTGCCCGGTCATATGGTGAAGGCACAAAACATAGGTCTGATCTATAATATCCTTTACTGCTGCTGCTAAACATAACTGGTAGCTGTCTTGCTCTTGTATGCTGTACTTTTACAGACATGTCATCCAAACAAAAATCTCTGTGAAATAGAGGACAGATATGATTCTCATTTTATAGATAATGAAATTAAGACTCATACAAAGTATGAATCTAAATATTTTGAGTCCTAGATCTGTGATCGTTCTATTATAGCCTTTCAGGGAAGCTGATATTCATTGAACCCAAGTATTGTTCAGATATTTTAACTGATTGAAGTTTATTTTACTATTTACTTTTTAAATTTGTTCTGTGATGTAAGACTGTAACGACATGATTTTAAAGAAGCCATTAAGAATCAGATAAATTCAATAAACGTCTTTGGTCAGGGAAATAGAAAGTGTTGTATTCTCATCACATATCACAGTTCTTGGGGAAACATACTTTCTAAATAAATACCTGTGGAATATTTCTGTTACAGGTAACAATGCCTTCCCTCTATGTAATCCATAATACAGCCATTTGGTAATTTCTATTATTTTTCTATTGTTATGTAACAAATAATCATGTGATTTCTGTAAGTTGGAAGTACAGGTGGATTCAACTGGGTTCCCTGGTTAAGGTTTGGCAAGACCTTAGAAAGAAGTAGTCATGTGTCAGCTGGGCTGGGCTCTTATCTGGAGACTCTGAGGAAGAATCTGATTTAATGCTCATTCTTCTTGTTGGCAGAGTCCACTTCCTTCAGGGCGTAGGTGTCAGGTCTCCATATTCTTCCTGTTGTTAGCTGGGGCAAGTCTCTTGTAGAAGCTGCCCGCATTCCTTCTCACATGGCAGTCGCCTTCTTCAAGCTAGCAGCAGTGTGTTAAATCCTTCTCATGCTTTGAATCTCTTTGACTTCTTCTGCCACCAGCTGGACAAAGTCTCTGCTTTCGATGGTGTCCACCTAATCGGGTCAGGCCCATGCAGATAATCTCTGTATTTTAAGGTCAACTGACTTGGGACTTTAATTACATCTGCAAAATCCTTTCCCAGCAGTTCTTAGATTAGTGTTTGGTTAAATAACAAATGAGTGGGAATCTTGTGCTGTCATCTTTAGAATTCTGCCTACCATGATCCTAAAATATCTGTAAAAATTTGAGGGGCTTATTCTTTTTACTAGATAATAAATATTCTTTCAAACCAGTATGATATGGCTTACTTTTCCTTTTATATGACTCCCTAGAAAATAGTGCCACTAGTAGGCACTCAATAATAGTTCTTAATATATTTTTCTCAAGTAAATAGCTCCCATCTCCCTCCATTTTCTTATTAATGCCTCAACTCAAGAAAATGTATATTTTTATCCCCACTGCTCTTCAGAACCTGACATTATGGTCATCACTTCCTAATAGCTAAAACCAGTGAGTACTTTTCATTTCTTATCTCTCCCTGATTTCTTTCTGATATTTGACTATATTAATCATTCTCTTTCCTCTTGGAATTTTCTACTTTCTTAGCTACCATTCCACTACTTTGGTATGGTATACTTTATCATCTCCATCCTAAAGTATACATTAATTAACTCACTCAGAATGTTTAATAAAGAATACTTGCTAGGCAATGTAGTATTATAGGCACTAAGGATATAGAGGACATTATTTTGCCTTTGAGGAATTTGAGTCTAATGGAGAAGACACGGTAAGCAGATGACTCTATTACGGATAACTACTGTGACAATACGGTTTTTAGGGGCTAGAAAAACATGAAACCACGGTAGTAAGCCTTCAGCTTTGTGGACTCAGTCACAAAGTGGGCGTTCAAGGGACTGATACATCTGCACTGCAGTGGATCCATCTGCCTTGGGGCAGCCTCTGGGACACCATCCTATATGATCACCTGTTGAGTTGTCAGGCAAAGCAGCAGCTCTGACATCCCCTTTCAGAGCAGCACTGCCAGCATTTCTAACAAGGGTCCCATGACTCTACTCCAAGCCACAAAAGACCCTTCTGAAAAGCTCCATAAATACTCAGATTCTCCTGTAGTCTCCCAAGCCCTCTGGGTGTCAGGCCTTTCTGGGACCTTAATCGTTGAGGCCTTGTTAGTGTCCTACTTGGCTATCAGGAAACAGAGATGAGTTCCTCAGACCAGATGTCTTAATAAATCTCTCTACGATGATCAGTGAATGTTTCATAGAGAGGATAATGCATGGATTCAGTCTTGAGGTGAAGGATGAGTAAAGGTTAGCCTGCATTCTATTTCTAAGTATACCTGTTTTAGTCAGGGTTCTACAGAGAAAGAGAACCAATAGGATTCAGAATCAATAGGCTTCAGAACCAATAAAGAGATTTATTATAAAGAATTTGCTCGTGCAATAATGAGGCTGGGAAGTTCAAAATCCTCAATGCCAATGCCCCAGGTCAAGTTTAAAGGCCAGAATCAGGAAGAGCCAATATCTCGGTTTAAAGGCCATCAGGCAAGAGAATTGTCTCTTATTCGAGAGAGGGTCAGCCTTTTGTTCCATTCATGTCTTCAAATGGTTGGATGAGGCCCACTCACAATGTGCAGAACAATCTGCTTTACTCAGTCTGCCAACTTAATGTTGATCGTATCAGAAAACACCCTCACGGAAACACACAGAATAATGTTTCACTAAATATCTGGGCACACTGTGAATTAGAAACTGGTAGTGGCCCAGCATCCTGGCTGAGAATCAGCCCCTCTAGGTGATTTTCATGCAGGCTGAAGTTTAAGGACCACTGACCTATGTGATTCTAATGCAAGTTAAGTTTAAGAAACATTGTTTCCAATCACAATTTGATTTATGTCATAGCTCTGTTTAATATTAATCTCTTGGGCATGCTCATGTGCACAGACACATACATACACACTCTCACACACGTCTTGAATGTCTGAGAAATAAACTCCACACAGGACATATGTGGCTTTTCTTTATAAGACTTGGCCCTCTCTGTTCTCAGCTTAATCCTCTGAAAAATGAATATCATGCTTTTAGTCACAGATCTTCAAACAGGCTGTGTTCTTTCAAAAATTTTATAATAATTTTATAATCCTTTCATCTCTCAATACCCTCTTCTAGTTTTGTTCTGCTTTACAGACACCTATTTACTTTTAAGAACTATTTCAAATGTCACAACATCTGTGAAATCTTTCTCAACTTCTCAGGCAAATTTTACAGCTCCTTCTCCTCTGTGCTCTAACTGTATGCCTGCCTTAACTATAGCGCTTATCATTTACTAGCCTTAAATATAGCATTAATCACATTTTTTGTAATATTTTTCACCTCTACTGGATTGTAAACATCTCAAGTCTAGGAATCAGGTCTATTTCATCTTTGTTTATCATAGTATTTCCAAATACTTAGTAAATTTCCTGACACATAGAATTTGGTTACTAAAATTTTGTTAAATACTTGAATATTCTTTGCCTCTCTTTTGTCTACCTACCTTAACTGCCCAACGACTTCATCACTCACTACAAAATTCAATGATCACTAAAGTATATATTTCTCATTTTACCTAAAATATCCTATTTCTCCTTGTTCTTTGCACCAAATGTGAAAACTTATTCCATCTGATCAATAAATCAAAATGGGACTCTATCAATCACTGCTTGCATGACAGATGAATTTCCATTGTGTCAAAATTGGGGAGTTGCTACTTTATTCATACTTTTGATGAGTCCAAAAAGTTCTGCTCTCACCAGAGTGCACTAATTAAACAGCAACAACAACAATCATGTTGTGTGCATTGATATAATATTTACTTCAGCTGTGTTTCACTTTTTCTCTAAACAGATTATGTGTAACTCAGTTCAGAAATCAATGTTTACATGTTCTTTATTCATTTCTTGGTTTTTTCCTCAATTCTCATGCAAACATATTCAAAGATTAAGATTCACAAATTTCAAATTTAGTGCAATTAATAACTTCACATGATGGAAATTAAATTTAGATTTTATGAACTCATACCTTGTTGCCTTTTAATCTGAAATTAATTTTTGTTAGCAGCTGCATCTAACAATACAAAATTCCATTACTGAAGAATGGACGGTTTTAAGTCCTTTTAGCTTCGACATATTTTGTTGTTGTCAGAGTGCTTATTTTGATATATGAAATTTGCCTTTCAAGAATGTTCATATTAGTAATTTCCCTTGGCACACAAAAGCGTCCTAATTGGCACTTTTTTCTTCTCACACAAAGGGAAAATTACACAAAGAAATTGGTATTGCTTTAACCAATGTTCAAAAGTAATAAATAAAATGCTTTTATGAAATATTTGTTTATACATGTATGTATCAGTGTATTAGTTACCTATTGCTATGTAACAGATTACTACAAAATATCCAAAAAAAATTCAATTTGTTCTAAGAGTTAAAAGAAATTTATTGGCCCATGTACTTGTAAAGTTCAGATAATTAAGCTTCAGGCTTACTTTGATCAGGTCTCTATCTCCAATTCTCTGTGATTTTTCCTTTTCTGCATTCCTTTTTATCTCATCATTTGCTTTAGTGTTGCTATATTATAGTAACAAGCAACAAGTACTATGTTAACTTATAATATGTTAATGGGATGAATGCCATCTTAAATTGGGGGAAAATTGATCCTCATTCTCATCCAGGGTGATATAAATTGTCACTTTGGATCACCATTAAAAATGTTGCCCCAGGGGCTTGCCCCATGTGGCCCCTCACACACACACAAAAAAAATGTTGCTCCAATTAGCTCTTTTTGTGTGTGTGTGAGGAAGATCAGCCCTGAGCTAACACCCATGCTAATCCTCCTTTTTTTCCTGAGGGAGACCGGCTCTGAGCTAACATCTATTGCCAGTCCTCCTCCTTTGTTTTTTCCTCCAAAGCCCCAGTAGATAGTTGTATGTCATAGTTGCACATCCTTCTAGTTGCTGTATGTGGGACTCAGCCTCAGCATGGCCAGAGCAGCGGTGCGTCGGTGTGCGCCCAGGATCCGAACCCAGGCCGCCAGTGGCGGAGAGCACGCCCTTAACTGCTAAGCCACGGTGCCGGCCCCAGTTAGCTCTTTTTTAAACTAATCTCCATTCACTGTCTTTAAAAATTGTATTTAGTACATGAAATCTGCCCATAATTGGATTAATGATTATGGGAAAAATATGGGGTTTTCCACATTGGCTCAAGACCGTCAAAGCCCGTATTTTCATTTTCACTTGCAGTCAATTCCACTCAAACCTCTTGGGTTCTACTGATGGAGAGGAGTTTGGTGAGGCAATTGCAATATTTGCTACATTCTAATTTTTTGTCATCATTTGCATAATATGTCAATACATTTAAGAGCTTACTAATAGCACTATCCCAATCTCAGTATCAAATTCTAGAAAAATTAGAACAAATCTGTTTATTCAAAAGAAACTCACATAACTGAAGCAATTATATAGAGCACTACTACATATTTATTTTATAGTTTTCTTTCCTCCTCAAGTTTCCAATACCTCTTCCAATTTCCTTACATGTGTCACATAATCTTGCTTCTCTAATGACTTAAAATAAGAATAATCAGAAAAGAGTTTCCACAGTTTCCTGCCATTATATCTACCAATCTAACTAGTGCTATGGGCATTAGTCCCCATAAATCCAGCTTACTTCAGGTTACTGTGAATGAACTCCCCGTGCCATGTTTATGGCCACCCCTCTGAGTGTGCCCTGAATCCTGTCTTTTCTTGCTCACTTTGAGATGCTGCATTGCCAATTATATTTCCTCTTTGCTGTAACTTCATTTTCCCATTCTCAGATACATAATTTTCCTGTCCTCAAAAATAGACTGTATTTGTTATCTGAAAATAAAATGGAAACAAAACGGAAAACCTACCTTGATCTAGTGGTTCCCTCCAGGTACAACTCTATGATTCCATCCCCTTTACTGAAACACCCTTGAAAGAGTCGTCTATATTCACAGTCTGCGTTCTCTATTCCCATGTTCCTTCACATTCGCTCTAAAACGACTCTTCGTTACTTCGCCAAAATTACCCTTGTCCTCCTGCAAAATCTAAAGTATAATTCCCGTTCCTCCATTTGCTCAGCAAAGCAGTAACTTTTAGCACAATTGACAGCTCCTTCAAGAAACAGATCCTTTCTTTGGTTTAAGGACATAACATTCTCTTGACTCTCTTCATCCTTCACTGGTTCTTCTATCTCAGTGTGCTGTTTACTTCCTCCCTATCCCTCCATTCATTGTATTATGGGGCATCCTGATTTTCAGACCTCACACCTATATGCAGTTATTGCTCGAGTAATTTCATCCAGTCTAATGGATTTGTATAACATCTACGTATTGATAGCTCTCAAATTTAAACCTGCAGCAGCTTGGGTACTTTGTCCCTGAATTCCATATTAGCCACCTTAATATCTCCTCTCAGAGGTCTCAAACTCAACGTTATCCAAGTAAATCTCCTCAAACTCCAATTTCTCTGTAAATCTGCTCCTCCAGACGTCTTATCCATCTCAATAACGATGGCATAGTCTTCAGATTGCTTATGTAAATTACTCGGAGTCATATTTGGCTCCTCTTTTTCTCTCATGCTCTGCATTCAATTCATCAGAAACTTCTGTCAGCTATACTTTAAAAAATATCTATTAAGTCAACCACTTTGTACCATTTTCATCACTCCCAGCCTTGTTCAAACAACCATCACCCCCACCTGGAGTACTGCAATAGCTTCCTAAATAGTCTTTGGGACTTAACTCCAGCCTCCTTTAATCTATTATCCAGAGAACTGCCAGAATGTTCCTTTTAAATCATAAATAACACCATGTAGTTACTTTTAAATGATAAATACCATGTAGTTTATCTTTTAGATAAGATAAAATACTCCCAAATAAATTAAGATTCAAAAACATGACATTCATAATGGGTGAACCAAGATACACACACACACATACATCGTGTTGAAAAAGCATAAAGATAAAGCATAGCTTCTGTTTACATTTTAGTTCTGGGTAGCAGGATGAAAATGTCCCCCATGAGAAATTGTGTATACGACATTTCTTACATATCATTTCAGATCACCTTGGCCTCAATAACTCTGTGACAAGTGTGAAACAGAAATATATTCAAACAAACAAGCAAAATTCAGGAAGTTTACATTGCTATTAAGAAATTCATTAGAAAGAAAGAAAATTATTTCAAAAGGAAGGGCTAAGATTCAATAAGGAATGATGACAAAGAAAATGGTACACATGATGTCACCTTTCTCTGTAATAACAAAATGTCAAATTTGACAGATTAACAAAACCACAAGCATCATTATCATCATCATCATCACCATCATCACCACCATAACTTATAGGCATAAAGTTGTGAAAGACTTGATTGGAATTAAACCATTTATAAGTTATTATAGTGTTCAGGAAGAGAGTAAAGATAGTGATTGTTCTCAGATTATCCAGAATTACACAAGCATGTTAACATTTCTGGGTCAAAAAAATAAAAGAAATTTAGTGTACAGATTTAAAATTAGAGGAAAAATGCAAAAAGAATGAAACCTTAAACAATATACTGGAGAGTAATATTAGAAGAGATAAAAACAGAAAAATTAGGACAAATCTGAAGCACAAAATAAAGTGGTAAAAGTATATATTAATAACTAAAGTGGTGTAAATGGAATAAACTCTCCTGTTAAAACAACATTACCATACTGAAGTGAAGTACGAAAAAAAAATCATCTGTTTGTTGCTTGTAACAGGCACATATGAGATTTAAAGATATAGAAAGTTTTAAAATAAAAGAATACAATAAAAATATACAATTTTAACAGAAAGAAATCTGGCAGGACTGTTAGTATTAGACAAAATATATTTTAAAACAAAAAGCTATCATGATGATGAGAGTCACCCCATATTGACATGCAGTGTATGTCCCCAGAGTGACGTAACCATTGGAAATTTCTATGCACCTAATAAAATAGCTTCAAAATAAAAAAAATAATCTTGGAGAAAACTGTTAACAAACTTATCTCAGAAATATTTTAGTAAGCAGACCAAAAGAGTCAGTAATGATGAAAGGGTTTCAAAGAATAAAATAAAAACACTTGATATGGGCCGGCCCTGTGGCTTAGCGGTTAAGTGCGCGTGCTCCGCTACTGGCGGCCCGGGTTCGGATCCCGGGCGCGCACCGAGGCACTGCTTCTCCGGCCATGCTGAGGCCGTGTCCCACATACGGCAACTAGAAGGACGTGCATCTATGACATACAACTATCTACTGGGGCTTTGGGGGTGGGGAAGGAGGAGGATTGGCAATAGATGTTAGCTCAGAGCCGGTCTTCCTCAGCAAAAAGAGGAGGATTAGCATGGATGTTAGCTCAGGGCTGATCTTCCTCACAAAAAAAAAAAAAAAACACTTGATATTTGATTATATATATATGGCAATAAATTTAAAGAATACATATCATTTTCAAGCATACAAAGAAAAATATGTTAACACTGATGACATACTAAACCATATAGGAATTTTGAAAAAAAAAATTATGTTGCTATGTGCTGCATTCTTTGAGAACCACATAATCAAATTGCTATGGGGCAAAGTAGTTTGCAGGTCAGTAGGGAGAATGGATGAACACTTCAACAAACAGTTGAAGACAGAGCTATGCCATCTGGCTATCCAAATGAAAGCAAATTTATTTATCTACCTCACAACCATAGAAAATAAGTAATTCCAGTATGTAAAAGATAAAAATTAAACTTTAAATGAAAAGTAGGATAACATCACTATGACTTTAGATTAAAGAAAGTTTTATAAAAATACAAATTGTACAACCCATAAAGAAAGACATTGGTAAATAAAACTATGAAAATTGTGCTTAGTTAGTAATTAGAATGTAATTTAAAATAGTGAATGAAGAAGTATATACATATATGGGGTGTGTGTACGTACGTGTATACACATATCTCTCTCTATTAATATATGATCAATTTAAATGATTGGACCAAATATATTTCAATTGGAATTACAATATATATTAAACATATTGATATCTTAAGTATATGGTCAGTTTAAATAATAAAATGAATGCCAATTTAAGAGCCACCCACCTCGAAGAATAAGCTTTACACGCGCCTCACTGTTACATCTCTCTGCGTTCCTCCCAGAGCTCGTAAATATTGAATTTTGTATTATTTGTTCCATTTTCTTCTTTACAGTTTTACCAGAGTTAAGCCATTTATGTATCTATATTTAGATATGTAATTACATCTTTGTATTTATTGGCTCATGGACATTGTACATATAAATGGGTTAATATAATATGCACTTTTGGTGAATTTTTTTCTCAATGCTATGTTTTTAAGATTCATCCTTGTGGAGAAGTACAGCTGAAGTTTATTCATTTTCACTATGATGAGGAAATAAATCTATTTTAATTCATGCATACAACTTCCAATGGCTTTGGGTTTTCAGTTTTTATAGCTTCAGGTATTATTAATGTTGCTGATATAACATGATTTGTACATGCTTCCTATTGTAAGTGTGACAAACTTCTCTGTGCGTATACCTTGAGTGCACACACTAAGAGCATGTAATCTATTCTTAGACGTACTCGCAAATGTTTTTCAGAGAGAAAGTTTAACATGTGTTTTTAATAAATATATAACTATAATCGATGATTGACCCAGAAATTAGTGTGTATGTTCAATATGTGAGTTAAAGCTCTCTTAACCAATACATTTCATCTTATGCAGAAAAATTACACTCTGAAAAACGTTTGTCTTCAGTTCCAAACTTATATTAACCATCCTGAAGCCTCAGCTTTTATATGTTACTGCACAGTGTAAGAATTTGAGGAAATTCTACAGAAAAGATGTTCTAATATCTCGTATATGAGTCTGGACACATTTTGAAGATTTTTTATAAAGGTAGATGTCTAGAAAATATTTTATAATTGGAGCACTGTTAAAATATATTCATTAAACTCACTCTCTTAGCTACGATTTATTTTGTGTAAAACTTACTTAGTTGACGCCCACAATCAACTGTGTGCTAATAATTAGTAGAACTTTCTCTAGAATGCATGAGCATTCTATTCTCCTTGACTAAGTGATTTTTTAAAAAATTGGATACTATTGACATGTACTGAAATGTACAGATCTCGTCACATTTCGATAGCTTTTGCAAATGCACACTTTCTGTGTAAACACATCCCTATCAAAGCATAGGACAGGGCTGGCCCCATGGCTTAGCGGTTAAGTGCGTGTGCTCCGCTACTGGCGGCCCGGGTTCGTATCCTGGGCACGCACCAACGCACCGCTTCCCCAGCCATGCTGAGGCCGCGTCCCACATACAGCAACTAGAAGGATGTGCAACTATGACATACAACTATCTACTGGGGCTTTGGGGAAAAAAAAAAAAGGAGGAAGATTGGCAATAGATGTTAGCTCAGAGCCGATCTTCCTCAGCAAAAAGAGGAGGATTGGCATGGATGTTAGCTCAGGGCTGATCTTCCTCACAAAAAAAAAAAAAGCATGGGACATTTCCATAGCCTCAGAGAAGTTCTCCTTTACAGCTGATCCCCTTACCTTTCAACCCTAAGAGGTAACAATGTCATAATTTATTTTACAATAATTTTTGCCACTTATAGCCTTTCACACACAGTCATGTGCCGCATAACAGCATTTCGGTCAACGACAGATGACGTATATGACAGTGGTCCATAAGATTAGTACCCTACAGCCTACATGTATAGTAGGCTATACAATTTAGGTTTGTGTAAATACTCTCTGTGATGTTCGTACAATGACAAAATCACCTAACGACACATTTCTGAAAACCACCTCTGTCATTAAGTGACCTGTGACTGTAAGTGGAATCGCGAAGTATATATGATTGGGTTATACAGTATATATACTTTAAGTCGCTTTTGAACAACATAATATTTTGAGATCCATCCATATTCTTAGTAACAGTTGTTTATTTTTTATTTTTAAATAATATTCCATTATGAATATATCATAATTTATCAATTTTCCTCTTGTGAGCATTTGATTTGTTTTTTGCTTGGGGCTATATTTGTAAGCCTGCCATAAATACTTGTACACAAATGTTTGTGTGGATATATGTTTTTATTTTTCTGTGTACATACCTATGAATTGAATGTTTTCATCACAAACTACGTGCAAGTTTAACTCTATGAGAAACAAACTGTTTTTCCAATGTAGTTGTAACATTTTCTAAAAATGTGAGAATCCTGTTTTCTTTACCTCATCCTTTGGAGTTGATAACCTCTCTAATTTTAGTCATAATTTGGGAGTATAGTAGAATTACATTGTGGTTTTCATTTACATATCTCTAATGACAAAAGAAGCTAAATATTTTTTCATATCCATACTAATCATATGTATATATTCCTCTATGATCTCATTTGCCCACTTTGTTTTGAGTTGATTTTTATAATTAAATATTCTGAGAGTTATTTTTATATCCTGGACATAAATTCTTTGAGAGAGAGAGATATATATACGTATATTCCCAATCTGAGGCTTGCAATTTTGCTTATTCACCTGTATTTTTTGAAGAACAGACATTTTCAGTTATCATGAGTTAAGATTATCAAGTTTTAATCTTATAATGAGTGATCTCTGTGTCTTGTCTATAAAATATTTGCCTACCCAATATTGTGAATGTTTTCTTCTATTAGGTTTGTATTTTTAGTTCTTAAGTTGTGTAACCCCCATCTAGAATTATCTTTTGTGGCTGAGGGAGGTAGGGATGGGAGTGGATTACTTCCCATATAGATGTTCATTTGTTGCAAAGCTTTCCCATTCTGATTGAATTGTTTTGGCAAATTTGTCAAAAATCAACTGAACACATATGCCTATTACTATTTTGGGGACACTGTTTTCTGTTCCATTGATTTATTTGTCTATACTTATGCCAGTGGTGCATTATCTTAATTACTGTAACTATAGAGAATTTTGAAATCAAGTAGCAAAAGATGTACAACCATGGTCAACATTTTCACAGTTGATTTAGATTTCTGGATTGTTTGCATTTCTTTATAAATGTTAGAAACAGCTTGCCAATTTCTACAAAAAAAAAGAAAAAGCTGCTGAGATTTGGATTGGAATTGGATTGAAATCTATAGCTCATTTTGGGGAGAACCGATATCTTAATAATGTCAAATCTTTCAATCCATAAATATGGTATATCTCTCCATTTCTTTAATTATCCCTTGCTTTCTCTCAGCTAAATATTATAGTTTGCATGTAGAGGTGTTATAAATCTTTTGTAAAATTCATCCCTAAGTATTTTGTGAATTTTTAGGCCATTATACATTATTTTTTTCAATTTTATACAAATATTTATTAACTAAAGCTTTATTTCTACCATATTTAAAAAATTTTTAAATCTAATGTCATTATTTACAATTAATGTTTCAACTAATTAACACCATTTCCTGGCTCCAAATTAAAAATCTCAGAATATGTCACTTTTTTGTTTACAAGTCAGATTTATTAAGGAATAATTTTCTTAGTAAAATCATCATTTTTAAATGTAAATTCTGATAAATTTTGCAGAGGCATCTGGTCACCTGAGCACCACCACAATCATGATATAACATCATTCCATCACTTCAGAAAGTTCTCTTTGAAACGATATCCCTTGTCCCGCTTCCAAATCCTAGAAACTACTGGTCTGATTTCTCAGCCTGTAGTTTTGCCTTTTGAAGAGATAATGACAATGAAAGCTACAATATGTGGACTCTTTCGACTGGCTCTTTTCATGTAGCATATATTTTTGATATTTGTCCATGCCATTATATCAACAGGTAATTAGTAGTAATCATTCTCTTGTATGTATGTATACCGCACTTTACTTATAAATCACTTGATGCAAAGACGGCTTGTTTCTAGTTTTTAGCTATTCTAAATAAAGCTTCCACTAATATTTGCAATCAAGTTTTATGAGAACATGTGTTTTAATTTAATTTACCCTGGGTAAATAGGTAGGATTGTTGGGCTAAATAGTAACCTTAAGTTATGAAAACACACTGGGTTGGTTCCCAGAGTGGCCACCACCAGTTCCTCCTCATCCTTGACATTGCCAGAGTGTTTTGTGTGTGTGTGTGTGTGAGGAAGATCAGCCCTGAGCTAACATCTGCGCTAATCCTCCTCTTTTTGCTGAGGAAGACCGGCCCTGAGCTAACATCTATTGCCAATCCTCCTCCTTTTTTCTTCCCCAAAGCCCCAGTAGATAGTTGTACGTCATAGATGCACATCCTTCTAGTTGCTGCATGTGGGACGCGGCCTCAGCATGGCCGGAGAAGCGGTGCATCGGTGCGCGCCCGGGATCTGAACCCGGGCCGCCAGCAGCGGAGCGCGTGCACTTAACCGCTAAGCCACGGGGCTGGCCCAAGCCAGTGTGTTTTTCCCCTCATTCTAGTAAGTATGTGGGGACATCACATTGTTGTTTTAATTTGCATTTCACACAGACCAGTGATGTTGAAAATATTTTTATGTGCTTATATCTATAAATAAATATAAGCTGTGGTGGATTTTCTATTAAAATTTTTCTGTTAAAAATTTTACACATTTTTATAAAATTATTTAGCTTTTTGTTATTAGTTTTGAGACTTTAATGTATTATGGATATATGACTTTATCAGGTGTGTGCCTCTCAAATATTTTTTCATATTCTGTCTTTTTTTTAGTTTCTTAATAAAGTGTTTTTACAGAGTTTTTAAAGGGATAGAAATTTTTTTGAAAAAGTACAATTCATATTTTTTTCTTTCTTTTATGATTTTTGACTTTTGGGTATTATCTAAGGGTTCTTTGCTAAACACAAGGTAACAAAACATATACCCTATTTGTTCTTATATATTTAAATTCAAGGTTTTATATTTGGTCTGTGGTTTACTTTGAGTCATATTTTTTATATGATAAGAAGTAAATGTCAAGTTTACTTTACATATGAATTTCCAAGGGGTCCACTATTTGTTACAAATGCTATTATTTCTCCATTTAATTATCATGGCAATTTTTTCCATTAACACTTGACCATTTATATTTTGATCAACTTCTGGACTCTGTTTTCTGTAAATGCCTTTAATTTTATCTCTATATATAATCTTATACCAATGCTGTTGTCTTGATTACTGTGGCTACATAGTCACATTTAAAATCAGAGGCCTGTTAAACTTATCACTGTAATTATGTAATTTATTTAGGTATTACACAAAAGAATGTGCATAATGGAATCAGGATTTGTGTAGTCTTTGTTGAAAGTTTTCCTAAGACGTGATAGAAGTGGTTTGCTAAAAATATGCTGCAATTTAGGAGAAAAATGGGATAATTATAAAATCTCAGGGAATTTCATGAAAATCAAAATTTTTGCTATATTTAACCTGTTTTGAATGTATCTTTCTGTTATTTCTTCACTTGGAATAAATCGATTTTGAGCTCATAGATGATGCTGTGCATGTGATTTTTATAAGAGTGGTAACGTTAACCTCAAGCAACAGAGTGATATCTCTTCATTCTCAGAGATAAGGCCTTCTCACTACATCCAGAGATTGGAGATTGGGGAACAATTAGGCATTCCAATATTTTAATACAAATGTTTAAAATATATATGCATCATTTTTATTAATTATTTCCTATTTTACCTGTTTTGTTGTAATTTAAAAAAAAACACTTTTAGATGCTGATTGTATCTGATAAGAAAATTTTCATTATCCTTACCTTGCTCACCAGACAAAGAAAAAGAATATAAAATGATGATACATTCTATTAGTAAAGTTCTAGGCAGCATAAAAAATATGATTGCAAATGTAAGTTCAAAGGACAGCACAATAGTTGATCGCAAGCTGAATCTGGGGAACTCTACAAGGGTGAAAGCAAGAGGAGTTCACAGGCATCGTGGACGAACAGACCAAGGTGGAAAGTAAATGTTAAAACTACGAATTATGACAAGAATTAGAAAATAAATGTGACATTTGTTAGATTCTTTCTTACAATTGAATGGGCCAATTGTGACATTTTAACAGAGATAAGAAAACAAAAACTATTTTCAATTTATTTTATAATCAATAGCAGATACTTACATCATCCTAGTGTAATTAATTTCACATAGAGGTGAATTAGTTTGTCTTTACAGCTCTGATTACAGAACAAAGACAGTGTTCATTCCTAATATCAAAGGCATGACTTAAACTTTTGAAGTTTCCACCTTATGTTAGCCTCAGGCAATAATGCTACAAAAGTATTGGGAATCGCTGGAGAATTTATGGGTAATTGGGGAAAAAAACAATGTCCTTAAGAGAGTCGAGATTCATTTTATAGTAATTCACTTCAATCTATGATCTTTATGATGAGCGGGCCACTAATAAATAAAATTTTATAATGTAAACTAACAAAAAAAAACTGGATAAGTACATGAAATGAGTTTTGGGTGATGCATTTCTAAATGCTTTGTAATTTTTGAAAAGGCTTCTAGACAAGTATCAGACATTTTTAACTATTATGAAATAAATAAGTGATCTAAAACATGTAGGGTCAGTTTAATTTTCTATCACATAAAATTCACAGAATGTTTTATTTGAAACATTTTTAGTTGGCTATAAGAAAAAGATGTTTGAGGATTTAATCTGTTAAATATCAGATATAGATCCTCACTTATCCACTATAATAAATTAATTTGAATACAGTATTTGATTTTTTCAATTAATATTTAAATAAGATATGAGGAAGGGAAGGAAGGAGAGAAGGGGGACATAAGGGTGTAAGGCATGTACCAGGCATTGTGATAGTTTTATCCATAAAATAATCCTTAAAAGGATTAAACACTTATATTAGTAGGGAATTTCCATTATTTATTATTTTCTTATTTAGCTCAGTTTTTTCTCTAAAAATTAAATATAACTTTCATATGCAAGATTTTACAATTCAAGTAAAAATAGCAAAACTAGGGCTGGCCCGGTGGCGCAAGCGGTTAAGTGCTCCACTGCGGCGGCTTGGGGTTCGCCGGTTCAGATCCCGGCCGCACACAGATGCACCGCTTGGCAAGCCATGCTGTGGCGGCATCCCATATAAAGTGGAGGAAGATGGGCACAGATGTTAGCTCAGGGTCAGTCTTCCTCAGCAAAAAGAGGAGGATTGGCAGATGTTAGCACAGGGCTGATCTCCTCACAGAAAAAAAAAATAGCAACACTATCTTCATTTCAAAATAAGGATATTGTGTGGAAAATTTAAGTTTCATTTGGGCACTTGTTTGCAAAACTTATTTTTATATATTTATTTAAGGAAATGGTGGAAACATATTTGTTGATAAACAAAATGTTAGCCTACATTTTAAAATATTCTAGCATCAGTCCACAGTAATGATTCACAAGAGAGTAGACTGTTTTGATTTGTAGATATTTACCTACAATAAAATCTTTTAATAGAAATCAAAGAAACACGGACAAAAAAAATAAACACATCCTTATAAGCATGGGCATTTTTGAATCTTAGACAGCTGTAAATGTGATTATTTAGTTAAATTCATAATCACTGCAACTTACTAGTATAGTAGGATATAAAGTTTTTCATTTTGAGTGAATTTTCACATGGAAAAAGAATAAAGCGACATTCTGAGGAAAATAGTCTACATTATATTGGCAAGAAAATTTGCGCTAAACTATTTATATCTTTGACAAATATTTAATACTAATTTTAGAATATCAATACTTAGATTAGAAATCTAGTAAACTGTACTACATACACTAATGAACATGATTTAGAATTTTAGGGGGGCACATATTTAAATAGTAATGGCTTTGGGGTAAAAGTAAATTAAACACTTAAGTCACAATTTTAAAGAAGACAAATTGAAAAGATATTAATATTTAATTATTCTCCATTTCCATACTGATAGTGGGAAATCTGGAAAAGTGACCTGTTTCATTGTTCCATGTTCTCTGGAGTCCATCATAGTGGTATGCACAAATCAGACTTTTCAAATGAACTCACTGGATAAAATGCGTTGTCCCTCAAGTTATAGAAAATCCTCTAAATATCTTAACGTCAAGCTTGCATTTACACTGGAGTACCACTTTCACTGTGTCACTGTCTCCAAAGGGGACTCTGAGTTGATGTGAGCTCCTGTTACATTGGTATTACACAAAACATGGATTATTTTTATACAGTATGTTTGTGCTGGAAATCACATGTATAGAATTGTCAACATGCCATATATTTTATTTTTGTTTCTGTTCTGTTTTTGATTTTCAGAAAGGATTGAAATATGCATTCTGCTCTCTCCCAGGCTCAGTATTTTAAAGTTTACATAGCTTCCTTAATTGTTTCTCAAAAACACAGTTTGGCAAGTCAAATAACCCATATTCCAGTTTACAGATTAAATAATTAAGGTATAGAAATAGTAAATAACTCCGAAGTTTATGTTCCTGAAGAGTGCTAGAAAGGAGAGTCATATTTAAATTTGTCTGATTCTCATGTATTTTATTTACTCTGCCATCATAAAGACTTAAAACTGATTTCTAGAAATGAAAATGAAAATAATAACAGTAAAAGAAATCATTAAGAACTTCACAGGCATTGTCCAACTTTTGCCACAGCAAAATGCTTCTAACACACATGAATATGTTCACATTGTATAGGTAAAGTGATTAACATTTAAGGATAAAAATTATAACCCAAGGACTGCGGGAAATAAGAAATAGAAACCCAAGGAACTTTCCAATTCACTAATATAGAATTAGCTAATTTTACTATTGAGCAGAAAATACCAGAATGTATGCAGGTAGGCCACAAGCAGCTACAAAGCTCTAGTGGGTGTTCAGCTCTAATTGTCAAGAGTTAAAGCTATGGTTTTTATACATCATCCTACTTTTAGTAAATACACAGCAGTTATTCAGTTTGCATCAGTAATGGCATTAAGCTTACTCTGACATCTTTTTATCAGCACCGCCTGTGGTTGTCTCCCACAGTGCATGTCATACAGATCGTTACTTGCATCCACAATGAGGTTAGATTCAGTTCAGCTTCCCCAAGGAACACATAATGGTAGTAAGTCTACAGACAAATTGGCATTTGTCTGATCCCAAACTCTGTCCTTTTAATCATTAAGTGATGGAATATTAATTCTACATTAGAAATATAAGATAATATTGGATCAACATGGAAAGAGTCTATTTCCATCTAGAAGGATTTAGTCTCCTGTGCCCAAGTATGGAATGAGTGCGAGGCCACACCAGTTCCAGAGGCTCAGCAAGAGCAGAACAGAGGTGGGACTGTAAGAAAGTGATGACTGAAAACAGTCAAATGCTTAGTCATACTTTTATTCTAGTGCTTCCTCAAAATGTAGTCTTTCCACAGTCCTCTCCTACGAAACATTATTTCTGACTTCATGAAGATTGCTTCTGACCCTGCCTGCTCAGAAAAGGAGCAGAGAACTATTTACTCGGGCACGATTAAGGCTACTGATACCAATGATTAGAGCTAATAAAATTATACTTGCCTCAGATTTCTAGAACAAATTATTTTTGTCTTCTCTTAAAAGGTGAGCAAATACTTGGTTGAGAAATATAGGCATACATAAAAAAATTATATATAATATCTACAGTAAAAGAGAGATATTCATGTAGTAGCAGTAGTAAGGCATGAGAAGATTACAACCCTGGCTTTGCCAAGATAAGTCATTTAAACTGTGCCAATTTCAATTTTATAATTTACAAAATGAGAACTCAGATTAAATATTCTTAGATTAAATATTTTACTTTTAAAATATTATAAAAAGATCAAGTAATGATCGATATTAGCTTCCAGAAAAGTTGTAGTAGTGCCTTGTTTTCATAAAGAGGAGTCACTATAAACAAGCAATGCTTAAGTCAGTAAGTAATTTTAATTTAATGAATATATTTATTTTATCTATATAATGTAAAATTGATATTAAATATAAGTATTACATTATCATTCATTGTACAGAGACAAAAATATTAATTAATGCCAATATTAATTATTATATCTGAAGCTATTGACAGAATATATTACTTTCAAGTTGTTTTGGTAGCTTTTTTCTATGTATTTAAGGTAGTATTCAAAATCTGCAAAGAAGATATTGCAAAGCATAATAATAAAGAAATTTTAACACATGGCTGTATTTAAGAATTAGTGTTACTAAGAACATTATCCTAAACAATATGTTACTTAATTTTACAATAAATTATTTAGTTTTGCCTGTTGTTTGTTTTTCAGCTTTACTAAATTTTACCATATGCATGGATGCAGTCTTTTGAGACATTTCTAAAGAAAAATTTTCATCAGCATTTTGTTTCTAAGATAGAGCCACATTGTGGCTGTGCTGTTATTCATTTATCTTCTCTATGATATCAATACACCACAGTTATTGTATTTATTTAGCTGTTGAACAATTTATATTTTCCTGCTTTTGTTGTTCCTGTTAATTGCGAGGGTGGCGTACGTATTCAAGAGTTTTCCTGCAGATGTAAGCCAGGGAAACTGCTGAATCTTGGGCATGAGAATATACAACCGTTCAAGGTATTACATGTGGGTTGCTTTAATTTATAGGCTTCCCCACTGGTCTATATCCAACCCAGCACTTGGGGAATCTGGTCAAACTTCTTAATAGTGTGTCACTCTCATTGGTATTAAATGGTAACTTATTTTGTTTAACCTGAATTTCTTTAAATACTACTGATATTGAAAAATTTTCATATGTTTATTTGCCATTTACATTACCTCTTCTGTTAAATGTTTGTCATTAATTTTACCATTTTTATATTGCGCTGCATCTTCTTTCTTATTGACTCAATACCTTGCATTGTATATTAGAGATGCAGATCTTTTATCAGTTATTTGTGCTACAAATATCTTCATTCATTTTGTGACATTTTTTCCTTTTTGTGGTGTACTTGGAGGAACTTAAAAAGCATCACATTTTAATGTAATCAAATTTATCAATGCTTTCTTTACCATTAGTGCCTTTTGTGTTTCAAAATCTTTTATGTACCTTAATAGATTATATGCTAATATTTCTGTCTAAAGTATGTATAGTTTTGCCTTGGAAATTTAAGCCCTTAATTATTTAAAATGTACTTTTGTGTATAGTGTAATGTGTGGTCCATTTTATAATGATGATGATGATGTGGGTAACAAGTTTTACTAAAACCATTTTTGATAAATTGGTACTTTCCCCACTGATCTGCAGTAACATCATCACCACACATTAAATTTCTCTACATAGTGGATCTGTTGCTGGGTTCTATTTTCTATCTCTGTTTGTCTATCCCTTTGACACTGTTACAGTGTCTTAATTTCTAATACTATATAATAAGCCTTGATAAATGGTAGAGAAAATATCCTTTATTGTGCTTCCTCATACAAGTCTGAATAATCTTAGTACTCATAATCTTAGAATCAGCTTTCAATTTCTATGAACAATTCTCACTGGATTTGTATTAGATTACATTGAATATACACATCAATTTGGAGAGGCTGGCTTTATTTATGATATTTTGTCTTCCAACCACATACATAATATAGCTCTTAATTTCTTTAGATCTTTCATGAAGTTCAAAAAAGTGTTCTGCATATAGGTCTTTCAGATACTTTGTTCGATTTATTTCTAGGTACCTTATAGCTTTGTTTCTTAACTTTTGTTAGTTTTTCACCATTAAGAATAATATATGTTATAGTTTCTTGGGTTTTTTTTTTTTTTTTTTTTGGTGAGGAAAACATCTGTTGCCAATCCTCCTCTTTTGGCTGAGGAAGATTGGCCCTGAACTAATATCCGTGCCCACGTTCCTCTGCTTTGTATGGGACACTGCCAAAGCATAGCTTGATGTGTGGTGCATAGGTCTGTGCCCAGGATCCAAATCTGCAAACCCTGGGCCGCCAAAGCGGAGCACATGAACTTAACCACTATACCACCAGGCTGGCCCCATATTGTAGTTTTTTGTTGTTGTTTGTTTAATGCATCTTAATCAGCTTGAGAGGGCACATTTCTATTTCTAGTTTGCTAAGAGTTTTTTTGTTTCTTTTTATCTTGCATTGTTTAGAATTTATGGATATTGCATTTTATTTTTTGGCTTTTCTATATATGTTGAAATGATATCTATGTGCTTTATTTGTCCCTCTTTTGATTCCTTAAGTTTGTGGATAATTTTTATGCTTTTTAAAAAAAAGTCTTTCCTTCATTTCTTCCTTCATATCTACCTTTCTTCTTCCTTCCTTCCTTTCTTCTTTCCTCCCTCCCTTCCTTCCTTCCTTCCTTTCTCCCTTCCTTCCTTCTCTCATTCTTTCCTTTAATGCTGAATTAAAAAAGAATTCCTGGAACTAAATTGATAAAAATGGATTTTCTTCTTATACACCAGTGGAGTAGGTTTGCTATTGTTTTGTTTAGGCTATGGACACCTAATATCCCTTATGAGTGGGAGCATCTGGTATTGATATCAAAGTTTTCAGGTCACAGAAAAAAGTTTAAGAGTATTTCCTTCTTCCTCTATTTTCTGGGAAAAAGATGTATAAGACTAAAATTACTTATGTCTTTAACTTTAGGTAAAATCAACTAGGCCTGATTGTTTTCTCTTTGGAAAAATTATTTTTTACCTAAAAATTGATTTTCTTATTTATTGGAGTACTACTCTGATTTTCTATTCCTTTTAGAGCCAAATTTGGCCCTTTTTAACCCATCCATTTTCTTACTATTTTTAATATCTTCTGTATATGTATTTATACTCTCTTTTTCATTAGGAATATGGCTAGTTTTTGCTTTCTCATGTTCTGCTTTGATAAATTTGTCTCAATTTTATATATTATTTTGCTAGTGTTTTTTTGAATGTATTAGCTGTTGTTATAATTTTAATTTTGGGTTTTTTCAGATAATGACAGAAACATCAGCAATAAGAACAGAGATTTAATTTTCCCATTACGAATTCTGCATTTACAGCTTTGACAGGCAAAATAAACCAATCATTTGCCTTTTTCTTTTTCTCAGAATTAATAGACTGACTGAAAAATGGGAAGACTGCATTTAAAACATATGTTAAAGTGTTAACTATAGTATTTTGATATCCACCAGAGGTATATATGAATTCATGCTAAGTTCTGATTTAAATTATCTTGTATTCTTCCCCAGTGTGACTTAACATCACACATTCCATATATTCTCTTATAAGAGGAAAATGATCCTTTGTGTAAAGAACTTTCCTTTCTATTTTCTCCAAGTTTATTTGGATTTTAAACCTTGAACTTTTAAAATATTATGTGATTTTTTTTTTTACCGACTGCTTTTCTTAGATTAATGATGAAGGCAATTGTTCATCCCTTAGACTCCGACAGCGTACAACGAATTCTGACAACTTTCTCCCACTCCAGTTCCTGAATAACATGTAATTTCCTTGATATGACAAAATATCATTTTAGCATTTATGTCATGCCTTGGTGTTCATTTTTCATTTTTCTGTAAGTTAATGAGTTCTAGCAAAGAGTGCCTTCATTAAGTTGTCTTTTGCCAAAAGTCCTGCTGCAGCATATGCGGCTAGTGGCAAGCTACAGTCTTAAGGAGATTTGTTTTAAACCAAGCCTCCGAAGTGTGCGTGGAAATACTAAATACATCCCTGTGTGTTTTGCAGACAATCCTGGTTTGCTGAGCCATGTCACAGTGGGTATTAGAGTTCTGGATGTCAATGACAACCCACCTGAACTTGCCAGGGAATATGATATTGTTGTCTGTGAAAATTCTAAGCCTGGCCAGGTAAGTTAATTGTTTCCTTCCTATCATTTGAATGGATACAAAACAAGCAGCTCTATTTCTATTATTCTTTGTATAATCCTCAAAATCCCCCAGTGTCATTTTTGCTCCCAGTGAAAATAATTTTAAAAAGCTTTAAGTACCAAATATATTTTTTTTGAGACTCATAGAAAATAGATTTTCTCCAGATCCCAAATATAATTCAAAAAATGAACTCATTCATGAACACGTTCATCATAACAATAAAATTATATTGCATACTTTGTGTACAGCCCGGTATTAAATGAGGAGGAAACAATGAACTTTCCTGTCCTCATGAAGCTTAGAGACTAGAGTGGGGAAGAGAGACTGGCCTGGTCTATTTTGGAGGGTCTGAGGGAGTGACATATGAGTGACCATTGAGTGATATTGGTACTAAAAGACGATTTTAGGTTTTAACATGGGAAAGAGTGTGTGTATATTAAGGAGGTGGAGTGAGTGAAGGATGGAGAGAAAACCTTGAATGTGGGACATGAGTCTGATGTAGCATGGCAGCCGGTTAAAGGAGCATGACAATTTGGAAAGAAGGCCAGTGTGGCCAAGGCCCATAAAGCCTCTGGGATACTGGAAGGGGATATGCATTTGTCTTATCTGCTGTATAACAAGTTACACAAACTTAGAAGCTTAAAACAACACACATTTTTTTTTATCATCTCACAGTTTCTGTGAGTCAGATTTCTGCTCCTGGCTGAGCAAGGTCTTTGCAGGGGTCTCACAACACTGTAATCAAGGTATTATTCAGGACTGTGTTCTTACCTGAGGCTTGGGGATCTCTTTCAAGCTCACATGGGGGTTGGTAGCATTCAGTTACTTTCATCTGTAGACCTGAGAGCTTTAGGATTCTCCCCAGCTCTTCAATGTTCCCCAGAGTTTTGAGATGCCACCCCCAGTCTCTTGCCATATGAGCTTCCCCAGTATGGCCACTTACTTCGTCAAACAAATAAGGAAAGTCTCTCTGGTAAGACTCTGACAGCCTCTCTGGACAGTCTTATATAAGGTAATGTAATCAGGTGAGTGATCCATCAACAATTTTTCTATATTCTGTTGGTCAGAAGCAGGACAAGTCCCACCCAGACTTAAGGGGAAGGGATTACACAGAGGCATGCGTTCCCTGAAGGGCACCTTAAAGTCTGTTTGCCACAGATGAATCTAGAGAGGTAGAAAGGGTCTAGGTCTAGCTGAGTCAGATAATGTGTCTTACTGTCTTTGGTAAACCAGAATGAATATGTCATCCCTAATTACTTGAAATCATTTTGAAGCTTGTGATGAAATTATAGTCCTGAGAAACATTGCTTTGTGTACTTGTGTATGACACACAAGTAATAGTGGCTTGCTAAAGTAATCATTACTTACGTGTTTTTAATACCCTCGGGGGAGATATTTACATATTTATAAATGGAGGACTCTTTTTTACATAAAGTTTTCTCAAGTTTATTGTCTACAAGAAAATTAGAGAATATGAATGAGGACAAAATGTAAGAAAATTATATTTGAAAGTATTTACAGATTCTATGTTTTATTCTTTTAACAATATATTAAGATATCACTTCAGGTGCTTAAATGTTTTTTTATATCAGCATTTTAAAAGCAGCAAAGAATTTTATGGTTGAGATATATAATGATTTACTTACCAAACCCATTTCAATTTAGTCAGAAATGAATGCATACATCGTAAAATTTTCTTAACATGTGTTATAAAAGTACAATTGATGAGAAAAATGTTAAACATTCACATGGAAAATTTAGATTTTAAAAAATATAGCCACTGCATAGTGGTTAATTTTTTACACTCCACTTCATCAGCCTGGGGTTCGTGGGTTGGGATCCCAGGAGCAGACCTACACACGGCTCATCAAGCCATGCTGTGGTGGCATCCCACATATGAAATAGAGGAAGATTGGCATGGATATTAGCTCAGGGACAATCTTCCTCACACACACACACACACACACACAAATATATATATATATATATACACATATAGCCACTGAATATGGGATCTCAATTCTCAGTAATGACATCAGATTGGACATAGCTGAAGAGAAAATAAATGAATTGGAAAATAGGTCAGAATAAAATATTCCTGTTGAAGCATGGAAAGACAAAAAGATAGAAAGTATAAATAAGAATATGAAAGATGTATGGAACGCATAAGACATAGAACATGCAGTTCTAACATACAAATTATTAAATTCCCAGAGGAATATTTTGTAATAGAATTGTGCAGAAGTAATATTTGAGGAGATCATGGCTGAAAATTTTTCCATACTGATGGCAAGCATCAAGTCAACCATTTAAGAAGCATAGAGAGAAACAAAAACAAAAAACTAAAAGTGAATGACTACAAAGATAATTTCCCCTAGATGCATTGAAATAAAATTTCAGAAATAAAATCATAAAATCAAAACAGCAACAGAAAAAAGACATAATACTTTTAGAAAAATAAGATGGATCTAGTGTTAGACAGAGTTCTTAGTCTTGACACCAAAAGCATGCTCTATAAATGAAAAACATTGATAAATTAGACTTGATCAAAATTAAAAATTTTTGCTTTGTGAAAGACTTGGTTAAGAGGATAAGAAGACAAGACAGAGTAGGAGAAGATATTTGCAAACCATATATCCAATAAAGGATTAATATCTAGAATATAAAAAGTATACTCAAAACTCAATGTTCAAAAGAAATACAATTTAAAAATGGGCATAAGACATGAGCAGACATTTCACTGAAGAGGATTTACAAATAGAAAACAAGCACATGAAAAGATGTTCAGCATTGCTAGTGATTAGGCAAATGAAAACTAAAACTAAATGAGATATCATTACACACCTGTCAGATGTGTGGAGGAAAATTGAAAAATAGTGACACAAAATCCCAGGGAGATGCAGAGAAATCGGTCATTGATACATTGCTGGTGGAAATCTAAAATGGTACAACTACTCTGAAATACATTTTTGCGGTTTCTTAAAAAAACTAAACTTCCAATGACCCTATAGTCCAGAAATGGCACTTTGGGATATTTTTCTGAGAGGTATGAAGATTTGTGTTCACACGAAAAAACTTTACACAATTGTTTATATCAGTTTTATTTATAACAAACCCAAACTGGAAACAACTCAGATATCTTTCAATGGGTGAGTGGTTAAACTGAAGTGAATTCATATCATGTAATACTACTCAGCAATAAAAGGGAATAAAATATAGACAGATGCAAAAACCTGGATGAAACACCAGAGAATTTTGCTGAGTGAAAAAAAAAACTAATACCCCAAAGGTTTCGTAATGTATGATGTCAGAGGTTAAGGAGGGGGTTGGGGGACCGGGAAGTGTGTATGGCTATAAAGGGCTGCATGGGGGATTCTTATGCTGAAGAAAATGTTCTGTATCTTGATTGCATCAATGCCAATATCCCGGTTGTGATATCATACTATAGTTTTGCAAGATGTTACCAGTGGAGGAAACTGGGTAAAGGTACACAGCATCTCTCTGTCTCTCTTACAACTGCATATGAATCTATAAGTATCAAAATATAGAAAGTTTAATTAAAAATAAAGCCGAACGAACATTTTCAAAAAGATCAATGCCTTTAAAAGGACAATACTAAAGCTGATTTTTATTGGGGGAAAAAAAGCCAGAAAAAGATGGAAAGGTAATTCCCAAGAGCCACAAGATAATAACTGACAACCATGAATTCTCTTTCTACCAAAAATATTCCTCAAAAATAAAGACAAGTAAAACTCATATTTAGACAAAGCAAAAATGTGGAAATTCCTTACCATAAGCCACACAGTAAAGATTCATTGGGTGAAAAAACAAAATAACCATATTGGCAGCTTGGAGGGGCGAAAACCCTTAAAGACCAAAGCAATTAGTAAATATATTATTAAAATTAAATTAGTGATGACTGAATAGAAATCAAAGGAACATTTTCCAGCGATTAAAATATACGTAGTATATTTGGCAACTGGAGATCACAAGTAAGGAAAAATATTCTAAATTCATTAAATTTGAGGGAAATTGATAAACTACTAATTTATAATCTGTTTTATGTGTGAAGAATGCACACTGTAATTTCTAGTTTAAGTAATAAAAATACTAAAAGACCATGTAACTAACAAGCTAATAGAAATTGGAATTAAAAATACTTAATCCTAAAGAAGGCAATATTTAAAGATCTATTTCTTGAGCTTAATTGTGTTTATTAAAATAGTCTTTCTTTTTAAAATAATTCACGCACTTACAAAATCATTGTATATAATTTTACCCTGCCGTATTGTGTTTCACAATACAAAGGGAAAGGGAAACTTAAAAAGCTTTTCATACAACACTTGTCTTCAAGGATGCTAGAAGGGCACATTTCAAAACTAAAATATAGTCCTAATAAAATATGAAGTTTAAAACAAATTTACTAGTTCTAAAATAATCCAAAATAAGAAAGTTCTGTGAAGTTTGTAAAGCTCAAAGTTTGAATGATAAATTTCCATATGTGCTGTTGAGATATAGTTTGTCTTTTAACACAAAATAGGCAATGTAAAATTTGAAAATTTTAGTATATAAAATTCTAAAGCTAAGTAGAAGTCATGATAATTTTTTTAAAAATCAAGAAATAAATCAAATAAATATAGATATTTATTTTGATATAAATAAATCAAATAAACACGGGGAAAATAAAAAGCAAATAAAATTATGTAAATTTAAAGAAGCATATGTCAGTATTAATGTCAAAATAAAATCATTTAAACACTCAAATTAAAAGATTCCTATTGTCAAAATAGATAAGAAAAAAAGTCAATTAAATGTTGTTTATGAGAGATGCATAATAAATATAGTAAAGAAAAAAAATCTGAAAGAAAAAGTATGGAAAATTATATCAAACGTTTACTTGAATAATTGCTATATTCATACTCACCCAATTACACACACACACACGCACACACACACACGCACACGCACACACACGCACTTTATCAAAGGAAACATTACTAGATATAAAGAGGCACATTCATTGTGATAGAAACAGTGTAGCAGATAGAAATAACAATTTTAAATTTTTATATACTTATCAATATTGCCTCAAAATGAACAAAGCAAAAATTGATAGAAATATAAAGAAAAATAGACAAAGCCATTATCGTATTGAGAGTTTTAGTATGATTTTGCCAGAACTGATGATAGAATAATCACGTAAAATTTTAGTAAGGATACTGAGAATTGATTACCACAATTAACAAACTTTACTATTTAACAAATATAGAATACTGCATTGAACAACATCAGATCATGCATTCTTTCAAAATTTACAAAAAACATTGACCAGAAATTTACTATAGGTGGGGCCACAAAGCAAGTTTTAATAATTTGCAAAGGATTGGCTTCATTATTTTTCTTTATTACAACAAGATAAAACTAGATACTAATTCAAAAATATTGCTAAAAATATCCAATGGAAATAACGAAAGGCACTTCTAAATAAGTTATGTCAAAGAAGTAATAAAAATTGAAAATATTTAAATGGAATGATAATGAAAATATACTGTATGAAAGAGGAAGAAAGGGGGAATCCATTTTCTACTCATTTTATGATGACAACAGAACTATAATGTCAAGACCTGAGAAGGATATAATTTGAATTATAGATATTCTCTCTCATGAGCAAAGATAGAAATATCATAAATGAAATATTGTCAAAGATAATCCAGAAAAAATAATACAGTAAAATGAAAAGGAGAAAAATTAAAATTTATTTTTATAGTTGAAGCCAAAGCTTTTGATAAAGTTCAACATCCATTAATAATAATAATAGTGATAATACTACTATACACTAACAGAATTTGTGAATGAAATGAACACTTCTGCTAAATATAAAGTCTAGATAAATGTATTTCTCATATTTCTTTATATAACAAAAAACTGGAAGATGAAACAAACACTATACCATTTACTATCACATTAATAAATTAAAATATCTAGAAATAAATGTTACCTTTCTTAGATATTAATTGTCTCATCTATAAATAATAACCTTTAGTAAGCTGGTCATTCCCCTCAGTGAATCTTTGTTTCTTTGGTTTATAGGTTATTCAAAAGATTCAAAACTCGTTCATTTGAAATGTGATATAAAGAATTAAAAATCCAAATATAAGCGAATGATTGCATCAGCCATTTTTAGATGTTTTATTTTTGCATAATTTATTTCTTTTTTGGAATTTGTATAAATAAATAAAAATTAATTTGTACTTCAAGGTAATTTCAAAACTTCAAGGATAAATTGTGATCTTGAATTAGGAACAATACAGGCTTGCTAGCCTGCAACCACCTTGTAGGTGAAATCTCTGAAAATCTAAGCAAATGATACTCAGCCGTTGGTCTTGGATAGATTGATGCTTCTCCTAGTGATGTCAGCATCTGCTCCCAAATCCAAAATGCTAGTTTCAGTTTACTGGATTCAACTGTCTTCCTCTTGGCCTGTGACTTTGACTTTTTCCGTTGGCCTCTAATATTGTCCACTTCTTGCCCATATGAAAGTTCATTCGGGCATTATCTCTAGGCCATGCTCCCCTCTCAACGTGACATTGCTAGCCTGAGTCCTTCTGTTTTATCCTCTGCATTGACTACCTAAACTCTGTAGGATTTCTAAGAAATTATTTATGTGATGTTGACAAGTGCTTTCTTCATCTCTAAAATGAACAATTGTCAGAATTTTGGGGCTCTTCCAAACCTGAGATTCTATGAGTATATGACTAGATAAGTCTCAAATTCCTTTAATATGGACTACTTTATTCTCCTCACGTGAAAAACCACTCCATTTTTAGAGAGGGCTAAATTTGTGACAAACTATTTTTTTCTTTCGTGGGTCCCGTTAACCATTTAAATTGTATTTCTCTCTTCTTCATATAACTATTACTGTTTTCAGAAAGTAATCACTAGACTTAGCACTTCTAAATTCTAATGTATATTGATTTAGTTACGTGATTACTTCTTTTTATCATTTAAAAATTATCTTCCTATTTAGCATCATTGCTGTCTATAATATTGTATGATTTTAGATGTCGCTATAAGATAGTTGGATTCTTATGTTACTTGAACATTTGTTTCCAACTCTTTCACCAAAATTAATTTAAACTTTTTATTGAGCAGATAAAAACTCATTTTTAAATATTATTTATTGCACCCGTATTTAAACAAATCATTGCCAATCTGTGTGGTCAGTTTGTCTGATTAACCCATTATGCAGCAAATGGTCTGAATGTTTCTATTTTTTGCAATCTTTGGCTCATTTGACCTTATGTTTGTAACATTTCTGGAAAACCTTTGTGTGTTTTGATGCAGAGTTGGAATAAGAAACTCTATTGAAACAATAATTTGTGGAATAGGTTTTCTGAATCGTATTTGTATTCCCCAGCTGTACGACAGTTCCTCTTTCTGTGACAATTGCTTTTAGAATTACAGACATTTCTATTATGAATGCTGTGCATCTAAACATAACAGCATGTGGCTATGGCAAAAAGACTGGTCTTTTATGAAAGCAGAGGTTTAAACCACATATAACAGCAGAGTTCAGGTCGATTTAGGTATCAGTATAAACTGCAACAATATATTTCTCTGAGTTAATGTATTTTCCTGTTCTGAAAAATATCTTTTAAGCACCTTGCATGAAAAAAATATTAAAAAGAAAATCATGCAGGCATGAAATTTGAAGTCAGTTCCCAAAATAGAGTGAATTCAAAATAATTGAGATGTGCCTACACCTAGAAACTTTGAAAAATGAGTGAGGGGAATCTTTCTATCTTATTCATTTTAAATTCCCCCTCCCCTTTTTTTAGAAGTAAACTTAGGAAACATAACATGTAAAAGAAAACATTTTATTACCTAACACCAGCCTCTGCTCACACATCACTAGATGTGATGCCCACATCACATCCAATTATTAACAATACAACTTTCTATGAAAAAAGTTAACTAGATCAGTAGAGATTTTACACCATGTCAAAGATCAAGCTCATTTAACTAACAAAAGTTGGCATCAAATAAATTTATGATTCCATTTGAGACTATATTATAAAGCAAAATAATTGATTAATTTAAAGAAGATACATTGTGTTCCATAGAACTTTCTCTTTAATTTAAATGTTTACTTAGGGCTAGCTCATTTACATAATAGAAGACTACATTATTTGTGTAAATTCATGACATTGCTTTTTTTTTTCTAATAAAGAACTCTAGAAGTATAGACTATGGAAGACACATTTAAACAAGTGGATATATTTATTTGATAAAAGAAATACAAAATTGGTCCTAATTAGTTTCCGCCAAAAGTGAATCCTTATTAATGGGCATTATCAAAAAATTCTGCTGGTGATTAGTTATAAATACCCACTATCAATTTGGGTTTTTTTCCCTTTGGTAGAATAAATCTATAACTGTGTTTCTCTCAGATCTTTCAAAATAATCAAACACTTTATGCACTAATTACTTAATGTCTATATGATAGAAAATATCTAAGTTCAGTTAGAAGGAATGAGAGTCAGAAAATAAATTGTTATGGACTGTACATCACCAACCAATTGCACAGAGAGCACAGGGAGCACTGTGCAGATAAATCCTAACTCTGATTGAATAGTAGAAAATATTGCTGATGAAGACATGATCTAGATATCTACCACACATTTGTCTTCTAAAAATCATAAACATGTTAACTTCTTAAGTATGTTTCCTAATAAAAGTCTGAGGAAACAATAAATGGAAATCCTATTTCCTAATAAAAGAGAAAAAGTGATTAGTAAAACAGAAACATTGTATATACCTTCCTCATCAAGAAAATATCTCAGAATTCCAGATAAAAGCAGACCAACATTCTAGGTTTTTGGAAGCATTTCTCAGAAATATTATGGAAAAATATTTAATTATAGATGCTTGACCAACAATTCTACAAGAATTCAAGATGGTTCACTCAAACAAAATGTGGTAATCAACTCATCATATACTGTAGAACTGTAGAGGAGACTGAGAACTCTTTTTGAAGAAGATAAATTTGCTATAAGTGAGCTTTCTGGTAAGTTCAGGTTTGAAATTACCTGTACAAAAATGGAAAGGATTTTGGGGCCAACCCTGGTGGCCTAGTGGTTAAGTTTGGCTCACTCCACTTCGGCCGCCCTGGTTCGGTTCCTGGGCATGGACCTACATCTCTCGTCTGTCAGTAGCCATGCTGTGGCAGCAACTCACATACAAAAAGAGCAAAAAGAGGAGGAGTGGCAGTGGATGTTAGCTCAGGGCTAACCTTCCTTAGCGAAAAAAAAAGAAAAGATTTTGTACTAAAAATACAGTAAACACAATGAATATAAATTATGTCAGAGTTTAACAAATAGAATAAGCTCATGTTTGTAAGAATGTTAAGAAAATTTAAAATAACTTATAAATTAACTTAGAAATGAAAAGAATTGTTCCAAACAAGTAATAACAGGAAACATAAAATAACTCAATTGATTTAAATTAATTAATTAATTGCTTTAAATTAATTAATTAATTGCTCTCCACCAATCTCCTCCAAAATTACATTCTAGGGTAAGAATTGAACTTGCAAATATGTCAGTATGTAATGAGGTATCGTCAAGAAAATAGAATTGCTAATCGGAGAATTACAATGAATGAAGAGTTGGGCGAGAGGACATTTATTTTCCAAAAGAAAAGCTTATATTTATTTTATCTAACCCTGAATACAATCTTGAAAATTTGATGTTGTTTTTGTTTCAGCTTCATATTAAGTAACTGACAGGTAGAGAAAGTAGGTATGTTGCTCAGATTATGCACACTCTGAACTTTATGGAGCTTTTCATGCACTTGAGAAAAAAAGGTCAGGTTGCTTCTGATTGTCCATCAATTTATTCTCCTACTCAGAGTCTAAACCAATAAAAGAAAAAAAGAAGATCTATCCAGAGACTACACGTGCTTTAAATGAAAAAGAAACCAAGCTATAAGCATATGTGTAAATTTTCAGCTCATAAATAAATAATATGGAGGGAAATGAGTAAGAGAAGAAGGATAGAGACTTCTTGAAAGATGTGGTGGGGGAGGGGCTTTTACCTAGGATCTCTTGCTGAGAAAGTAAATTTTGATCTGTGATGGAAAGGATACAAAAGGGTGAGCCGTTTGAATATATGGGTGAAATTGATCACGTCTATATCCTGAAGGACTTTCTTCACTTTCGCTTCATGAAAACACATGGTTTCTGGTCCTGTTCTCACTCCACTCCTTCTCAGTGCTTTTATATTCCTCCTCATCTCCCTCACCAACTGAAGCACACAATACATGGAGAGGAAGTTACGTTGTAACTATGATACACTCTGGTGGATTATTTCACTTGTAAAATATTGAAATGAGGTGAAATTGAATAAAATGTTCTTAGAAATTATGTCAATTTGTGAAATGGACATACTATATTTCACAGGCAGGAAATACTATTCTTATGGCTCTATTTTCTCTCTCTTTGTTTTTAATTTCTCTGAATAAAGGCTGGAAAGCAGAAACCGAAGCATTAGGACACTAATTTTTAAAAGAGGAAAATATTATCTCACTTATTTGTTTGGATATTTACTTTTGAAGAGTGTAATGGCAATAGCTATGGGAATTTGTGTCCTGCTCTTAGGCCACCTGGAATATTTCATTTATAGAGTCTAATTTTCTCTGCTCCTTGATGTGCATAAATTTCAAATTTTGGAATTGCTTTCTCTCAACCTCTAGAGATGGGAAGCTCTGAGTGGTCTGGTTTTGCCTCTGCTGTTTTACAGATTTGAGGCACATGACAATCCTTCGGGGACTCAGAGTCCTCATCTCTGAAATACAGGGGCTGCATCATGATCTCAAAGGTCCCTTGAAACAGTAAAAGAATATGACGCCACTGCTTTTGCGTTTACTGACTGAGACCAACATACACAGCAAGGCTGTTTCACACCAACACTGGGGTATTTATGTTTGTACAAACAATGCTTCATGTCTCCCCAAACAGGTGTTCTTACAAAATCTTACAACTAATTGGCCCCAAGGTACTGTGGGTGACAAAGGAAAAGAATTTAAATGTTTGTGCTGTGCTAGAAAATAAAGCGTGAATGATTATAAATTGTGCCACAGTATGTTACCTAAAACTGAATGCAAGGGAGAGCAGGTTAGTTGGTACTTTTACTAGATAAATTTGAAAACACTTAAAGTGAATAAAGAGGTCTTTTAAAAATCCTTTTGTGTTAACAATTGAAAACGTTATAATTAAAATCAAGAGAGTAAGCCAAATTAAATTTACTATTTAGTATTTGTTTTTTTCTTTAGGTTATTCATACCATCAGTGCCACTGATAAAGATGATTTTGCCAATGGACCAAGGTTTAACTTCTTTCTTGATGAACGCCTGTCTATAAATCCAAACTTCACTCTGAAGGACAATGAAGGTGAAATGAATATATATATTTTTCGATTTATGTGATGTCTGCATTGACTTGATATGGAATAGGCCTGAACAGTTTTGCTTTATTCTTATATACCCATGAACAGCTTGCAAATCAGCATTCAAAATCAGTCTGATGTTAATGTGTTATGATCTGTGAATAGCTTGTATTTAAAATTGAGCCGTATGTACAAATAACTTTCATTGAGTTTTATACAGAAGCACCCCCTTAAACAAGAAATGTACATGTAATATGCTCTTGGGCAAATTTTAAAAGAAATCTTAGCTGACAAACATGTTTATGAGAGCTGCTGCAACTGCTAGGAGGTAGAAAAAATTTAAATTAGGAAAAATGAAAAATATGTCCTAGGGACAGTTAGGAAAGGAAATGGAATGTTTGAAATCATCTTGCATTAGCAAGGCTATCAAGATGTGCAGTACAAATTATATTTCGGCTTGTTATTATGAATATTTTCCAAAATATGAGTAGATAAATACGCATAATTGCAGACGATTGTGGAAATTTTTGAATTATTTTTGTTTAACCTTCTGTATTGTGTGGGAAATAAGAACACTCTAATTTACTAACCAGAAAAGATTCATTGTGATCTAGATTTCTTATTTGGTAAATCCCTCAAGGTAGTGTAAAAGTTACTCTTCTATACATAAGGGAAACATTAAGCCATTCAATCTGTGCAATGTTCTGATTAGCATCAACTTTCTTCTTCCCAAAACTATCTTTTATCACGTTTATATGAATATGCTGTTATTTGGGATTTAACACTTGCCTCAGAAGCACATGAAAGAAACAATACATATCACAATCACAAGAAAGCATATATTTTGGAGTAAATATTTACTTCCATCTCTGTACCCTTCATGGAGAAGCATTTTCAAATGCAAGGAAAAATAATATTGCTAAATGGCAACCCACTAAAACATTTTTCCCATTATCCCTAAGATCCTTTAAATTATCATAACAAGGATACCAAATTGTGCACGGCCATAATAAGGTTTATATGAAAACACAAAGCTTGTTTGTCTCTCTCATTTTATCTAGCCCTGTGGTCAGCTCTCCTTATGGGAATACATATTTGTGCATGTTTGTGTATGGCAAACTGTATCTAATTGACTATTATTTACTTATTTACATTTGACCATCCCATTCTATAATCTCAAATATACTTAATATAATTAACTATACTAAATATGTAAAAAATCAATTCATATTTTCCCATACTCAAATAATTACTTAATTTGGGGAGCATTCAACTTTATGTAGATTGAAATGGTATCTAGATACCCATACTTATATTTCAGTTGGATTTTTTCTGTTTCCAATAAAGATTTTATTTTACCTTTTAAAGTAATTTTGATTTGATGATATTATAATGAAAATTTGACTTAGATTTTAAAGATGTATTATAGTCAATCTATTTAACCTATAAAAGTATAACTCCAAAAGTATTTTACAAAAACAATGGAAATTTACTGTTGAAACGCACATTAGTGACTAAAAAGTCCTTCATACACGAGTATTATATCTGGAATAAGTGAATTTAATTAATGAATATATTCAAAACGTCTTACTTCAGTGGTTTGACAACATAACCAGTGCTGGGAACTCATATTTAAGAAATTATTCTAAAAATATATACATACTTTTAAAAGGGCTTATAATGCTGATGTAATTTTAACATATTTTAACCATATATATGGATGTTTAAATCAGCTACACCATCTCAAATATGAGAAGCCCGTGGACAGTTGTGTAGGGGTAAAGATGTTTTAATTATTTTGTAAGGCTATTTTTTAAATTTTTGAGAATTGATGAAATTATAAACGACACAGAAATAATTTCTTTTGGATAGTAAAAATAGCGATTTTCTGAAAACAGGTAATACTAGTACATAGCTGAAAACATCATGTGCTTGAGTAAACAGACTTGGTTGTGCTAGATAAGATAAACCGCCTAACTTCCCTGAGCCTCAGTTTTTACACTCATAAATTGTGGTTTGAAATACCCACTTTGAAGCATTGAGAGAATTAACAATACCATATGTAAAGGTATTTGAGTCAAGATGGACTTTTCTCCAAACACAAGGCAGTTATGAATAATAATGTATAAAAATGACATTAAAAATGGGATGGCCATACCAAAATGAATACATACATACATACATTCTTGCGTACACAAATACTTCTCTAGACAACCCGGAGTTGTCTAGACACAAAGGAGTAAGAGTCAGCCTATCCAGGCCTGCTGGATTCTGGTAGCTTGGGCATTGCATTATATGAGTTAGTAGATATTTACATGCCCCAGAACATAAACAAAGAAATCTAAACTAAAAAAATTAAAACCATTATTTTTCTCTGCCCACTGCTTACATGATATGCAGATTCAGGCAACAGTAAAAAAAACAGACAGAGCCTTTAAACCAGGATGAGTGATCAGGAACCCACTGTTTTAGTGGCGTTTCTAAATTGCTGTACAGCAAAGAGTGAACGGAGAGAAAAATATATTTCCAAAATAAGAGAGAGAGAAATGCATATTGTTGTTTGTGATAAGCCTGAAAATCAAACAATTAAAAGAAAGGCAATGAAATAAGAAATCAGAAAATAAATTCACTCTGAATAATACAAAATATATAAATGATCACATAATTACTTTAATAGAAGTATGTTTAGGATTCTCAAAATTAAAAAAGTATTAATAATATCTTTACAAAAAAGACCAAGAAGGGTTTAAATGAAATGAGACAACAATGAAAGAAAACAAATTTGAATGAAAATAATTTAAAAATCCTTATCAAAATAAAACTCTAGTTTTTGCATATATAGAAAATTGTATAGCACTGTATGAAACTATATAGTAATTTAATTTTATATACATAACTATACATAAACATATATCCAGAAATTAAAATTCAATTATATATGCATATATATAATGTATGTATATGCATTATATATATAAAACTATAGTTACTGAATATACAGAAAAGTATATAGCACTATATAGAGAAATATATGGAAATTCAGTTATATATATAGAACTATATAGATATACATTTTTATCCACACATTTAAAATTTAATTATGTATTACCATATATACATATATATACAGATGGGCCCCAACTACAATGATTCAACTTAATGATTTTTTGACTTTACAATGATGCAAAAGCAATACGCATTCAATAGAAACTCTGCTTTGAAGTTTGAATTTTGAATTTTGATCCTTTCCTGGGCTAGCAACATAGGTTTGATCCTCTCTCGTGATGCTGGGCAGCCGCAGTGAGCCACAGCTCCCAGTCAGCTCCTCGATCTCGAGGGTAAACAACCGATACACTTACAACCTCTCTGTACCCATCCAACCATTCTGTATTCACTTTTAGTACAGTATTCAATAAATCACATGAGATATTGAACACTTTATTATAAAATAGGTTTTGTGTTAGATGTTTTTGCCCACCTGTAGGCTAATGTAAGTGTTCTGAGCACGTTTAAGGTAGGCTAGGCTAAGCAATGATGTTCGGTAGGTTAGATGTATTAAATGCATTTTCTACTTAACGGTAATTTCGACTTATGATGGGTTTATCGGGAGGTAACCCTATTGTGAGTGGAGGAAGATCTATGTGTGTATAATGTACGTGTAAATGTATATGTATACACACATACACAGATACAGATAGAGAACAATAAAGAAAATTAATAGACAGTGTTATCTCTAGACTGGACGCAAAGACAGATTTACCAAGTCAAATGTAAAATTCATTAATTCAAGCAAACAAAGCTCAGATAGATTAAAATAAAGAAAAATTGTGAGAACACTTAGATATGGAGTATAAAATGTCTAGAAGAATTAAAAAGAAATTATAGCAGCAAGAAATATATGTAGATAAAATTACATGACAGTTTTTCAAATTTAAAAATATATGGACCCACACGATGAACATTAACACCAAAAGCCAAGCCCAGAATTAAATCTATATTTTGATATGTCAGTTTAAAATTGCCAAATGTTAAAGAAAAAGAGAAAAAAATTTAAACTATCAAAAAGAAATGGCAGAATACTTAAAAAGCAATGATAATTAGATTTAAAGTAGATTTTTTTTGTTCAAAAAAAATAGATGACAGGAGTTGATAAAAATCATATGCTCAAAATGCTGAAGAAAAATAATTTTCTATTGTCAACTTTATATTTAGTTAAAAATGATAAACTATCAGGAATTAAGGAAGGACAGTTATTAAAAACTTTTTCCAATATATAAGAAAGAACTTTTTATTTTTAGCTACTGACATTTTTGCAAATATTGTATTAATCTTTGCCTTCAGGATCTCTGTAAGAAATAATAGACAAGAAAGAAAACAATTAATTAATAATATTTTATTTCATATGTTTTTAAATATTTTATTACTATTTTATTTCATACATTAAAACTTGAAGAGTTAACACTAAATTAATAGAATAAGAATCTGTAATTTCCACAGCAAGGAAAGATTTTTTAAAAGTTAAATAATAAAGCTTATTTTATCAATAGAACAGAAAGTCAGAATGGAGAATAAAAGATATAAAGTAGAAGCATGAAAAATGAAAAAAAAAAAAAAGAAATTAGTTCAAAATACCATAATCACAATCAGATTAAATATTCCTAAACAAAGATATTTCATTATATTTTAAAAATATGCAGTTATGTGCTGCTTACAAGAGCTATACCAAATTCAAAATGAGGTAAGTTTGATATAAAAAGTCAGAAGCATTTAGCTATTGATTCGTAAGAAACAGCTATTCTGGAAAACAAATCCAAACCTTTCTGTCTTAAAATAAAAAAACATTTATTTAGTTCACATTTCTAAGAATTAGCAATTTCTGATGGGTTTAGCTGGGTGATTGTTCTGGTCTCAGGATACTTTCCATCACTACAACTAATCTGCATTGTACTGAATGTTCCCCTCAATTCTAAAAGATAAGGAAAACAAATAAGAACAATAATAAGTAGAAACAAAACACAAGATTCTCATTGTTAATAGATGAGGAAATTGTCTATATGAAAATTTAAGAGAATCTACAGAAACATCTTAAGAAATAATGGGATAGATCAGCAAATTTTTGGAATACTAATAAATGCCCCAAATAAATAGATTTCCTCTATTTTTAAAAATACGCAGAAATAGCAAATCAGATACAATTTAAAATGACAAAAACAAATCAATAAAAAGCCTTTCTAAGATCATTAGAGGAAAAAATATCCAATAAATAATGTTCAAGTTCATCATTATAGAAAGCAATGTTAATGAAAATATAAAACTATACCAGAAAAATTAGGCATCTACCACATTAGTGAGTCAGAACACGCAACTTTTTATATTAATCTATAAGTTAAATATAATTTTAATCATAAACTGAATTTAATAATTTTTTAATAAAAGGCAAAGGGTTAAGGATTGAGAAAAGCAAGAATGTATTGAAAAAGATTATGAGGGAGGTGTATAGTTAGAGGAAAGAGAAGAAAAAAGGCATATCCTAAGAGATGTTGAGACATTATAAAATGAATGTAGTATCAGCCCCTAGAGTTGTTTTTTTCTTTTCTTTATTTTTGTAATGCAAGCGCCTGACAAGCTTTGATTGCCAAGGCATCTACTTCAAACCAGCATCCACTTCAAAGATGGCTCTCTTGAATAAACACATTGCCAGCCACATGTCTAGATAAAAGAGCCAGCCCATGTTTTAGAGATCTTGGTTAATTTTGATAACTGACCATCTGGGCCACTTGTTTCTTCCCTTATGGTACTTTAAATGCCTGCTCTCATGTTTTAAATTCACCAGTAGAGAGTGAGCCCCACGATACCCTAAGCCCCGACCCTGACCCAAAAGAAGCAGACCGGCAGGCCCACATGCTCTCTCTCTCTCTTTCTCTCTCTCTACCTGCAACCTTGCTGTGTGGCCCCAGGTGTGCCACGTAATTTCCAGGAAATGTAAGTAATAAACTTTTTTTTTCAAAGTTTCCTAATAGTTATTGCTGAAGAGCGTCTTGCAATCATAATAAGAACCGCAGGGGCTGATCTAGCCGTGCTGTTGATTATCAGTATGCTGAGACCAGCATGCAACAATGAAGCAATCCTTAAATATGGTAGTAGTTTGGAATAGACAAATAGATGAGGAGAACAAATTGAAAGGGCTGGAATAAAATGATTAGATATCTAAATATATATATAAATATATGAACTTGACAGAAGGCAAAGGTAGCATTTAACCATTGTATAAAGGATAATCCAAAAAGTACATAGAAAGGGGCCAACTAGCTATATATCTAGAGAAACTAAAATTAGAATCCCTCGAACACGTGCACAAAATTAATTACACTTAGATGAAAGAACCACTTAAACAAGCAATATTTTAAAAATTTTAGAAGAAAGTGTAGTGGACTGATTTTATAAAATTGGGGTAGGAGAGGATTTCTTATAAAAGACACAAAACACCACATTCATAAAATATTGACAAATGTGATAATATTAAAATTATTATATTCCTGCATCAAATTATTTCTAAACAAAATTTAAAAACAAGTCATAACCTGGGTTAAGATATATATAGTATATATATATAAATGAGTAAAGATTGGTATCATGAATACATTTAGAACATCCCACAAAATAAAATAAACATTCCATATAGGAAACAAAACAGTTAAAGGATAGGAATAGGTAATTAACAAAAGAGGAATAACAACATGCTAAATAAGCATATGAACATTTGTTCAAAACTATCAATGATCTTAATCATAAAAATGAAAAGACAATAACATAATAGTTACATGCATCCCTTTAGTCAAAAATAAAAACAAAATCTGGGAATACCAATGGTTCAACAACCAAGTAGTTATTGAAGATGTGTAATAATAGCATTCACACCTTGATGTTGAGGTTATACCCTACCTACATGCTAAACGGTTAGTCTTGACAGTTTCACGGATGCTGGCAGAAGGCTCAATACTCCTGGGTCAGAGATAAATGGCTTTCTCATGGCATGGGAAGCAGTGTGAACTTCATGTTGTCTCTGATTCCTCTTACTCCAAATTCTCAAGGGAGCGACATGGGGTGGCCCAGGTGAGTTCTGTGTGTGCAGTGTGTTTGCTTCACAGCAGAGGAACCTTAAACTAGGTGATCCCAATACTCTATAATGGGCTGCAGGAAAATCAGGTCGGACTTTGCCCCAGAAGTAGTCATTATATTTATTATATGGGGTAATAAAATCTGTCCTCAGCTCTGGAGTGAGACACTCTATTGGCTAAGTCTGTTCTGTATAAGAGTGCATACTACATGCTGTGACATGAGTAATAAAAGTCCTTTGTGTCTGACCCAGGAGTCTTATGTGTTTTGCCAGCATCCGTAAAATTGTAGCAGGCTAACTTGTTAGCATGTGGATATAGTAAAATCTCAATCCCTTTGTATTTCTTGACACTTCATTGGACTAATTCCTACTAGAAACAATTGCAAAAAACACCTATTTATTTATTATAATTATTCATATATGTATAGTGAGCTTATCCCTGAGGCAGATAGCTTAATAGTATTTATGCCTAGAATCCTATAAGCTAGCTAATGTCCTCACACCAATTGAGATCTTCTTCTTTCAGCCACGCCCTCATGGGATTCTCCTATTAACCACCAGATCTGCTTGCTAAATAATTAAATTTAAGACCATGTTCCACGTTTTTCTAGATCGTTGCCATCTTCATTAGATCTTTCCTGCCATATGTTTTATCCCTCATTAATTTAGAATCTGTTAATTTATCTGAACATTGGAGAACAAATGTCTTCTTGAATGTGCCATCCTGTTTATATAAAAGTTTATTTGGGGCCTACTTTTTATTATTCACTATGACATATGCAGGGAAAATAGTGGTAGAAAACACCAGCATGGAGCTCTTATTCTCACAAGGAAGCAAGGGTCCTATCAAAGTAAATACAGCCATTCAAAGAAAATGTGATCCAAGCACTCACGGCTTTGGTTGACAGCCATTTCTTCCCTTTAGAGATGTAAATCTCTGCTGCAATTCTCTATCCTTCCTTTTATGTTTCTATCTGTCCTCTATTTTCTTGAACATATTAATCTTAATGATTTTACAATCATTGTCAGCTAAGTCGGATATCTCGGTAAGGTGACAGGTTTTTGGTTTTTGTTTTGGTCAGATGAACTGGAGAGACAGGACTGGGGCATATGGTCTTGTTTCTTGATACGTCTGATACTTTTTAGTTGGATGCCACTCATAGTGTGTAGACCTGGGAGAGGCTCACATGATAATCCTTTCTTCAGAGAGTAGTCACTATCTTCTCTGATAAGCAGTTAGAAAGGCTATAATACTTTAATCCAATCAGAGCGGAGCTGATTTGCAGTTTTGTTTAGATTCGGTCTGTCCCTCTTCTGGGGCGTGACCCTCCAGGGCTTTCAACTGAGAACATGTTTGTGCTCTGGGGCCACTCACTCTGGTTTAATCATTGTCTGTTCAACATGAAGAGATGGCAAGTAAAGCTCTTCTTCATCTTCTAGAGCTTTTCTGCTTAAGAGTTTTATCTTTCTGCTAAATTTTCAATTTAACTTCCAATTTAAACTTTCAATAACAAATGTCTTCGGGGAAAATTAGCCATGTGTTTAAGGCCCCTTAATTTCCAATCTGATTGTCAGCCCAGGAGACTTCTAGAAGTTCTCCTAGTTTCTCTGTCCCCAGCTTGGAATTCCAGCCTCTTGTTAGTTCCTAGAATAAGCAGATACATTGTAATCAACAGTTCCACATTTTTCCCCACTCTGGAATCTGAACGCCTCTGGTTATCTTGCTTCAGGAGTTCTCCAATGTCCTTAAATAGATATTTTGAGTTTTTCAGGCTTTTCTGTTTGTTGTCAGGGGGGTATTGGTCAGTGAAAATCTACTGTTTACTCAGACTTGTATGTTGGAAAGCAAGAGTTATTTGGGGACAGTCTCATTAAAAGGTTGGGATATAAACTGGGCCTGGAAGAAAGGACCCTGTTCAATAATAATCTAATTACCATCGGGATGTTGGCTGCCTGGATGTTCCCTGATATGCTACAGACAGATGTTCTCTAAAATTTAATTAAAATTGGTTCAGAACCGCTTCTTATATACTGAGCAAATCCAAGATCCTCTCCAAAATTTTTGAAGATTAGAGTGGGATACACAACATTGTCACTCTTTGTGCCAGTCACCATTGCAACTAATTTTCCCCTTTTTTCTTCTGGCTCTTGTTTTCCCTGTTACTCTTCCGTGCCTGCTAATCCTTCTCCCCAAAGTACAAACTATTTATTACCAGAGGTCTGGGTGAACAGAGTGCAGTGAAAGAGCAACCCAGCTTAGCAGATACCTAAAAGGGAGAGCAGATGAAAGAAATTGTAGCCTAAGAACTGATTTCAAACTCATTCTTTCTTCTAAATCTTTACTGAGATAACACGTACAGCTAGATAAACTTGGTCTCTGGATGGATCCTGAAAGTCACCTCTAAAGCAGAGTGGCGTTGAGATTCACGAGAAGATATTTAGGCACTGGCTCAAGTCTACCCACTATCCCTTACTATACTGGAGGAATCCCTGGGAATAGAGCTCAAAGAACCTCCCTAAGGGGAAGATGGCAGGCTTTTGTAGGGGTCAAGTAAGTGCAAGGACAGAGGCAGTTAGCATATATTGGGGTGTACTTAATATTAAAAAGAGAAAACCATACTTAAGTATCTAAATAAGAATTTTTGAGCTGATGCATGAAAATATTGCCAATTTTAAAATTCTGGTAAGATGATAAAATTCAAATGAACACTGCTGCAAACTGAATTAGTCATCAGAAAGATCAAAGAGGAAGCAACACTGCCCTAAGGAACAGGGCTTTCTCCACTCCCTCTCAAGCTGAGCTGGGAGGTGGGGTGGGTGTCCTTGGACACTTCATTGCTCTTTGGAGTCTTGTGGCGTTTTGCTATGTCTCCTGGTTCCTATCATCTACCACCCTCCAGTCACTTCCTCCTTTTACCAAAGTCTTGGGAGCACTGTCTCTATCCACACTTGGAATCATAACTCTGGAAAAAGTTACTGCCCATAAAAGCAAGCTAGCCAGCACTTCAGCCACCCAATACTCAATACCCAACCATCATCAGCCAGAGTAGATCCATGTTTTTAAAGGACAAGGATGGTTATCTGATAACCTGCACCTCCCTGATCGTCGCACTTACCCCACTGTGGGCTCTCTCCCATTTAGACATAAGCTCTGTGAGGGCTGGGATTTTTGTCTGACTTATTTACTGCTGTATTCCTAATTCCTACCACAGTGCCTGACATAGAGGAAATTTTAAATAAACATTTGTTAAATAAGAAAAAAAAGAATAAGGGAACACAACATAGAAGAATGTTTCATAGTTAGACTCTGGAAACATGTTGCCTGTATTTGAAACTTGATTTCTCTGCTAATTACGTATGAGACCGTGGCAAGTCCCTACTCTCAGGGTGTCTCAGTTTCCTCTTTTGTGAAAGGGAGATAGAGACAATTATTACTACTGTATTCTTATGAAAGAGAAATCAAAAAATAAAGAATTCGAAATCAGACACAAAGTGCTACAAGTGATAAAGGGCACATTGAAGATAACTAAAAATTAAATAAATAAATAGATGGAAAAATAATCATGAAATATCTGAAGGAATTACCCTAAGTGAAGGAATATTTGAGTTTAAGGTTGAAATAATGTATATATAACCCCAGAGAAATTCCCTAACTTGACAGATAAGGAAATGATTTTACAAATCTCCAGACAATGAATTTAAATTGTAAAGATAATGAATGGTGCTGAAGTATTCACTTGCAAAATTGCAAGATAATAGTCAACAGACCTTCTTTTAGTGACATTTGAACAAAAACTACAATAAAATAATCCTCTTCCAGGCCGGCCGGTGGCGCAAGTGGTTGAGTTTGGATCCCGGGCGCGCACCGATGCATGGCTTGTTAAGCCATGCTGTGGCAGCATCCCATATAAAGTGGAGGAAGATGGGCACGGATGTCAGCCCAGGGCCAGTCTTCCTCAGCAAAACAGAGGAGGATTGGCATTGGATGTTAGCTCAGGGCTGGTGCTCCTCACACACACACAAAAATAATAACAATCCTCTTCCTATCTAACATTCATGTGATAATTAGGGAAAGGTATTTTAAAATACTGAATTCCTCAGAAAATATAAAAACTGTGTATCAATTATAACAAAATTCCATTGAAAAAATATTTGGAGCTATGGTAGACAAAAGAAAATAAGATAAAATAAGAGTAAATATCTTAAAAGGTAAATACAGTGTAAAAAATAAACCCTATATGATTAAACATCGAAAAGAAATAATGATATGAGTGTGGAGCATAATCACATTTAAAAGCAATAATAATAATATCATAGAAAATACAATAGTTCTTAAGAAATGTCTATGAAATAGTTTGAAGATTTTCAATAAGAATATACTTATTTATTGCATCTAATTAAAAATGAAGAAAAACACTTAAAATACACACACATACACACACAGTCCTATCCTCTTGCCTGACATTTTATGATGTCTGCCCAGCATGTTCTACTCTAGTCTTGTGCTATGTTACTATTCAACACCATTCATACTCTCCCTTCTTAGAAAGAATGTTTTTTCTCTAAAAGAAGTTCTGTAATCAGCTCTTAAATTAACATTGTTTTTCTCCTTCCACTTAATCTGTATGGTGATATGCACTGTCTTCTGTCTGTAAGGCAGAGTGATCTAACCTGTCTACAATGCCAGGACTTAAGACACACAGTTCCTTTTTTTGAGGGACTTGCCATCTAGTTGGGGAAACCAGGATGATATGAAATGTAACTGGCAACTGAAGGCAGTGAAACATGAGTTAGAGAGATCACTAAAAGTCGTATTGTTAGAAGAGGTGGAACACGATTTGACTTTGAAGGATGGTGTCTGTTCCACCAGGTAGAGTGAATCATAGAATACTTTTCAGTTAGGTGGGGAATGAAGACAGCATAGAGATGACAGAACGTAACATCAGTTAGAAGAATCTAGCCAGGGAAATGAGGCAAAGCAGAGACACAGGCATTTTAATTCACTATTGAGAATACACTGAGAATTAAGCACTGTGCTGTATTCTGTGCTCCAGAAATAAATAAGATGTTCTGTGATTAATCCTTTGGTTGCTCTAATACTAAATTGTGGTGTATAGAAAAATTTGTAGTAAACAAAAATCTTCAATATTTATCTGGAAAGTTAGGGCCCCTTACCTATTAAAAAATAAAGTCTTCGATTTGGAAAATAACCAACTGAAGGCCTTCTATTTTTTTTCCACAACATATAACACAAATTGTGTGTTGTAAATGTGCTTGTTTGATAATGACCTTATTTTTATCATTAACTAATATATTGGTAATAACACAATTTTATTTAAAATTAAAAACCAGAGTTCAGAAGATAATTTTTGTTACAGCATTTTAAAATTGTATCACTCTAAAACAACAACAAAAGCCTGAAGTATTTCAGTAGTAGTTTTTCTTACAACTACCTTCTCTTTAAATTGTCTTAAGTAAAGTTTTCATTTTAGCTCCAAAAAATCCGTTGTATAATTTTGACTTCTTAACCAAGTATCTATAGCAAATCAAATATAGCCATAATGTCACAAAGTCTACGAATATAGGCTTACACCAGGGGTCTGTGCATACGATAACTTTTTCCATTTGTTTTGTAAAATGAAAGTATAACCTAATTCCCCAATATAAAATCATCATTAGTTTACAAGATAAGTCTGTTCTGCTTCGTGATCTTTATGCTGCCTCTTGAGGGACTAGGTTTTATTTGAAGCAAGGAGATTTGCAGCCTAATTCCTAGGCTTAATTCTAATTGTCAAGTGCATTTGTAAATCTTACAGATTTTAGTAGGGGAAGAGATCATTTATAACTATGTATATTAGTTGTATCTCTGTTTGTTTGCAGGGTTCTAAATCACATTTAACGTGCCTTTCAAATTTGAAAATCCTTATAATAATTTTGTTGATAATTTGCTATCAAAAACACCTACTAGTTATATTTGTCTCTAGGTTTTCTTCTTTAGATATGTATTTCCACTTTTTTGTAGACACTTCCATTCTTTAAAAATGAGTGCGTCTGAATAACACATTCTTTATAAAATAATAAACAAACCACTAAAAATTATGATTTTTAATCCTATTAAACAAAAGATTCTGTAAACTGTCATTTTCACCTTGTTGCAGCATTTTGAAGATTTTCTTTTTCCCTTGGTTTTACTACTTGTTATTATTTCTTTGCAATATTCATTTCCACTTCGAAACATGAAGGTCATATCATTTGTAAGTTGTTTTATGATTTTGAGCAAAATACTTAAAAGGCAATGTAGGAAAATACTTTTTTCCCTTGTGGCTATTTGGGTTTGGTGAAAAGATATCTCACTCTAAGTCTACATGCATTGAGTTTAAGATAAGGGGTATTTTCAAATTTGACCATGTAGCTGTTAAAAAGATGTCTTTGGGGGCCTTTTCTTTTAGATTTCACAGTTCATTGGTAGTGGAATGCAGTTATTTAGTTTGCTACATATTGGAAACCATGAGAGACTTTGTGTTTATTTTGTATTTCTTTGGCATCATCAGTTTCATAGTGTAGCTTATTTTTGTCCTTTAAATGAGAACTCAGAGCTGGTGTTGTAATGTGCTTAATTTCTCTACAGAGCAGAACCATTTAAAATTCTGCTTTTATCCACAGGGCTTCAAGAGACCATTTAGCGGGTTCTCCCAATCCTAAGTAAAATAGCGCACACATAGTGTGTCCCGAGAATATGGTTGCAAATGACTCCTCAAACATGTGCTTAGTGGACGTGGGAGCAGCTGTGCCCTGCTAAGTCACTTACCTGCTGTCCCAGTGATGAGGCTGGGACACGTTATTTTGTTCCGCTGTGGATCTCCTTTCTCCCCCCAGTCCAATCTCAGTCTTCGCTTCCCGACATTTAACCAGTCACACTTGATAGGATCACGCTATTCTTCATGCGAAGGTAGAGACTCAAAGCTTGACTGGTGAGAAGGCAAGCAGTCAGTCTGTATGTAATCTTGACTCTAAAATGGGAAAGTGTAACTTCCAATTATAGTGATTTATTTTAGTGGGCCTTTTGCTCTAGATAGAAAAATATGCTTTTGTTCTCTCCTTAGTTATTTTAACCTCCGTTGTTTTTTTTCTTTTTTACTTTTATATATTTTTTCCTATTGGGCTTGCCAGCACACCTCTTCTCATCTTCTTACACTCCTACTCACAGTGACGATAAAAAGACAACTGACTCATATCAACTAAGCAAAATAAATAAATAAATAAATAAATAAAACTAGAAAATCAAAACAAAAATATGGCTAATTTTACTATTTCATGCCACTTTGTTTTTCTTTCTATTGGTAAAATGTAGGTTGCACTCTTTGGCCTTAAGTCCTTCCTTGAGGAGACTCACATAATGCTACAGAAATCATCTACTCCACCCTCTGCCTTCAGGCTGGGGAAACTTTATAAACAATTTTAAAATAAGATTATATGTTTGATTTTTAAGCTCTCTAAGGTTTTTTCCTTACAATTTCACTCAGTGTTTATAAATACACAGTCATGTGTCTGTTGATGATGAGAATACATTCTGAGAAATGCGTCCTTAGGCGATTTCGTTGTTGTGTGAACATCATAGAATGTACTTACACACACTTAGATGGTGTAGCCTACTACACACCTAGGCTGTATGGTACCAACCTTGTGAGACCACTGTCCTATATGAGGTCTGCCGTTGACCGAAACGTCATTATGTGGTGGATGATTGTAGTGACTCCAAACATAATTTCTTCTACTTTGACTCATCTCTACCCTACTAAAAATAATAGTGTTTGTTAAAGTTATGTGATAAATAATGGGTAGAGGGTTTCTCTTGGAGTCATATTCCTTTTTTTTTTTTTATAAACTGATGCTCTTATCTCTTCTGCAATTTCTGCAATTATTATATTATTGTGATATTGTGATATGGTTATGAATTATTTTGCATTTTGGGTTGGATTTCTATTTTTAAAAGCTCCTTTTTTCTTCTCTATCATCCTCTCCACCTAAATTAACAATCTTATGCAAATTCATATGTGTTATTCATGAACAGATTTGCTGATATTCTTCAAGATTTATACTTTTGTTTCATATGTATTTATACTCCTTTTTTTTGGTCTCTACCATACAGAGTCTTGTGTACATGGATAGACAAAGTAGCAAAGAAAGACTGAGCAATTTCAAATGTGGTTTTAAAATGTTGCTAATAGATGGTGGCTTCTTTTTGAAAAAAGATGTTTTTTTGCTGTGAGTGGGAGAACAGAACTCAAAAGAAAATTGCAAAAGAAACTTACTGTGTGGCATCTGATAAAATATGGATATTAGGTGGATTGATTACTAATCTCCTTTGAGAGCCTAGTCTAGCTTTCTGTACATACTTGGTGGAATCTATTAAGATGATTATAACTATTTTACCAGCATTTTTTATGACTCCGAAAGCGGAAACCTTAGACAGTGGATGGTTGTGTTTATCTGGGATTTAAAGATTGTCAAGAAGTGTGGCAGATGGTCAAAGGGAGGGCATTCCAGGGTGCAAATAAGACCATAATGAAATATTGGATCACACATTTGTGGTTTGGCAGAAACACAAGTGAGGCCAGGAGGATGTTTATAAACTTAAATGAACAGGCAGAATCTAGAGTCTGAAAACTGAGATTAGGGCAATCCTAGGATTAAAAGGAGAGGAAGTCAGGAAACATGCAAGAAGGAATAAACATTCAGTAGAGAGCATGAGGCGATCATGCTGCTGAGGTATTACAAGATATGCTGGCTCATTTTGGTTTTAATTTCTTAATACATGTCAACATAATAAGAAAACTGAAACAGAAGACAAGTTCCTGCTGAGGGTAGTTCAAATCATTATTTATCAAGTACCTATTATGTGAAAGGAGCTTTGCAGGAAAGCAAAAGAGCATTTTGTTTCATGGATGGGCTCTGATAACAGTTAAATTATGAATGGATTTTATTGCTGCTGGAAGACTAGAAAAAAATGGAAACGATATGAAGCCATGCATATTTATCCGTGGGAATTAAGATTCTATTTACTAGCTTTGTCTTCAAACAGATTAAAAAAATTTAGTCCAATTAGAGATGCATATCTGAGGATCTCAAACGTTTCTGCTGTTCAGATAGATTCAGAAATATTATTTTAATTGTCTGCTAGGCTATGCTTGAGGTAAAGTATATCTTTATGCTTGCGTTATCAAACAAGGAATCCATTGAAATGACAGGGAGTGTAGGGTATCTAATAATTTAAGAGTTCTGATGAACACATAGTTTTAATACTTTCCAAGATATAAAGTAATTTTGGATTTAATATAGAATTTGCTTTTTCCCCAGGGATATTTTAAAAGCATGCCTTATTTTAACTTAAACTGTCTTAGAGTTTACAAAAGTGGTACAGAGATTAGAAGCTTTCAAGATCTTTCAGAATATTGAACAAAGAAATAGACACATACTATTAATTCAAGAAAATTATATCTGAATTCTAGAAGCAGTATGAAACTTTTATTATACAATCATATTCTGTAGCCTTTCATCCCTGTAGAAATATAGAGGTTGGAAATGTACCTATGTATCCAACAATGTATTTCACTATAAATATTTTTGTCAAAGGTACTCACAAAATTTTCAGTCAATTATAAAATCCCTGGAATTCTTTTTTTGTGTGTGCGTGTGAGGAAGATCAGCCCTGAGCTAACATCCATGCTAATCCTCCTCGTTTTGCTGAGGAGGACCAGCTCTGAGCTAACATCTATTGCCAATCCTCCTCCTTTTTTTTCCCCAAAGCCCCAGTAGCTAGTTGTGTGTCATAGATGCACATCCTTCTAGTTGCTGTATGTGGGACACGGCCTCAGCATGGCCGGAGAAGCGGTGCCTCAGTGCGTGCCCGGGATCTGAACCTGGGCCGCCAGTAGTGGAGCGCGCGCACTTAACCGCTAAGCCACGGTGCCGGCCCATCCCTGGAATTCTTATAGGTGCAAAAATGAATTTTGTTGTTATCATTATTATTGCTTTTCAAAGGACTCTAAATTTTGATGCTTTCACAGTCATCGCAATGATATTTTTAAATACCTAGGAGAGTCAGATATTATGTATCAGCATGGCAATCTTTCTGATTCTTCCTATATGTGCCCATATTATTTTCCAAACAATAAATAGGATATATAACAAAATAAAGAAAGCACTGTCATTTACTTTGAAAGATTAAAACATGTTCAAGACTTTTTCTACATTACACTGAAGATATAGTTACTGGGAGTATCAGGAATGTATTGATTACATTTAGAAAGACAGTAATTACTAAGAGAGTTTCCCCAATTTCTGGACAATTTCTGAGACCCTTTAGTCTCCTAAATTCATACATGACATGTAGAATTCTCACACTTTTGTTTCGAAGATTCTTCATAGGACATATTTTTCTAACTCTTTTACCATCCCAGTCAAGCTCTTCTAAATATACGACATTGGGTTAAAGTATCACTTTTAAGGTAGTAGACCCAACAATATGCACAGTATTCCAATGAAGTCTTCTCCATAAAGAGATGCATAAAAATTCCATAACTTGATTGAATGCTTCTGAGACTGTTTGAGCTTATTTGGCCTCTCTACTGCCTTATTGCTCCATTCAGATATATATATATATAAGATATAGATATATATTCAGATATAATATATATGTATTTCAAAATAATAGATGTTACTCAAGAGCTATCCTATGTGATACTTTTCAAAGTTTGTCCTCTAACATACATCGTGATTTCATGTTGTCTTTTTAGTTTAAGATCTTTGTGCCAACTGCTCAAAATCTCCTGGAATCCTAATCCAATATCTTAGCTCTATTAGCTTGACATCCAAGTGTTCTGTAAGCTTCTGTCTTCATCCAAATTGCTGAGAGAATCAGTAACCAAGACTGGGTACACGTGATACATTATTAGAAATCGTCCTTTAAGTGACATTGATAATAGGTACTTTCATCCACAGATGTTCCATCCTGCTATGGTTTTCCTTTATTCAGCTCATGCTAATTTTTTGATCCACTTGGAAGTCATGCAAGACTTTATATAATACTTAATTTTTTTAAACGTTATAATTCAAGTTTGGAGACTTGTTTTTTCTTTTGTCTCCCAATTTTGCAGTTTCAGCAAGACAATTTGTTTTCTGTATATATATATATAAAATATATATATGCATACATGTTTATTTATATATGTGAGTGTATATCTTCTTATCCCTTTCATTTTAGTTCAGAGGTTTCTTGTTCAAGTTCAGTGAGTCTTCTGCCAAGTACATTTTTGCAGTTCCGATGAGGTACACAATATCCTTGTCAAGAGCTCATTATTCTGCTGTAGTAAGCCTTTTTAGATGGGAAGCTCTTTGCTTCCTGAATCCTCTTTTCTTTTCAAAAGTCAAGCCTTCAGCTGGAAAAAGGAAAGAACATTTTTGTGTCTCCATGTCTGAGAGCTTTCTATTTAACTTAAAGTGCACCAGAAACATATTCTGACTTTCCTCTTGTTGCTGATCATGTTTCTGATTGCATTTCTGATAATTATCCTGAAAGGCAGCTTGCTTCCAGATTAAGAATGTAAAGTGTAAACTAGACCAGAGCCATAAAAGGGAGTCCCTGTCTCCTACTGCATGGTATCATGTCATTCCACTTGTTATTATTCATGTTTACCGAGATCAGGGACCAGTGCCTTGCATCACTCTTCAGAGGACCAGCAGTGAGATTCTCAAACATGTTTGTGCCTGTGAAAACTTAGTTCATACCTTTTCCTTAGACTGAGGAATTGTACATATAGGCAAGTTTATATTAATCACGATGCAACATCCTACAACTGATAGACGTGCTTCCTCCAAGGTCAGGTTTTCTGGGAGAGTACCCATGACTGTTATACAGTTATATAACACACATGTTGCAATTTCTCTATTTTTCTTTCTCTATTCTGAAGGCTGCTTCAGAATAGACAGTTGACATATTTTTTTTTATTCCTTTTCTACCAGGTAAGAAAATCTTTTTCAACTCCTTATTAGATTACTTATGCACCATAACAAGCCTTCAACAACATAGATAGGTAGGTAGATAAATAGACAGACAGATGTGTGCATATCTATATGTGTGTATATATATAATTTATATATATAATATGTAATTCATGTTTTATCATCTGTATTAGATTTAATATTTGAAAAATCTATTATCTTTATATTATATTAATTTAGAAAAGTACAATCAAGAAAATATAGCTGCAGGGTATTATGTCATGACGATCATAAACATATTTATATGTAACAGAATTCCAATTTTCAAAATAAAAGAAACTCATATGAGAAAAAGAATCCCTAAATACAATTGTCCAATAATTTACTTACTTTTTAGTGAAAAGTAATTAACTCATAGGTGTAGTCAAAAGCTTGATTCTCTGAGAAGCTGACACTGAATTCGAGTTTAGAGGGCAGGATGTCACTGGAGTGTGCCCTTGAAAGCAACGTCTGTGGACCTCAGTGGAAGGAAAAAGGGTTGGGCAGAGTGAGAAATCGAGCTGCCACACAATTTTAATGCCTCCATGGCTGACCCCATGGGAAAGCTCTGGAACTAAACTTGCCCTTCAGTATTGTCTGCATTCAGCAGACATGGCTTAACCTTTATAACCTTGCAGCAATGAGTCATTGATTATGTGCTACTCGGGAAGGGTGTGACCTTGGGCCAGGCGGCGGTTTACAGCTAGAGCAACAAGCCCTTCCATGCAGTGGATACGAGCAACATATCCAAGTATGCACCAGAAGTGTCTTTTAGCTAATAAGCCTGGAATGAGGAATAACAATGCTAAGATAACCGTGTACTATGTGCAACTGAGGCCATCGATACCAATTGGAAGTGAATTGGTGAAGAAGAGGCAGTACAACATTGTGGTTGTGAGCAGGGTTCTAGAACGTATTGGGGTTCTAGCCTGATCATTCACTAGCTGTGTGATTTTGGGCACCTTACCCTCTGGGACTCAGGTTATTTATTTTTAAGTTATTACTTATAGTAAAAATAATTTTCCCTAAAATATAAGGAATTTAACATCCTCTCCCTCATAAGTTTGTATGGATTGAGCAAAATATATCATGCAAGCATTTACTATAGTACATAACATTTAAAAAGCACATAAAAAATAGAATTAACTGTTTTATATATCATTAACTTTCCCATGGTGTGCCCACTATAACAAGAGTGCTTCAAGTTACAACTAAGTCTAAAAGGTTTATCAATTGATCTGGTGTCTCCATGAATAAATTACCTATACCAGTGGTTCTTAGGCTTTTTTGTACATTAACATCACCTGAATAGTTTGCTAAAAATGCAGATGTCTGTTTCTACTGCTTACTTTCAGAGTCATCAGTTTTGGGTTGGGGACCACTCGCTCATCCCAAAGTTTAGGATCCACTGACTTAAAGCTATCTGTATCTTTTTAAATCCCTTGGCTGTTATGTCCATGTCCAAATGTTTATCGCTCCCTCCCTCCTCTGTCTTCCCCTGTTTCCCCTCTATTTTGGTTTGGGCTCGATTAACTTTTCAAATAGGTTCCAAATTTGAGAACCAATATTAGTTACTCTTTAATAATCCCCCCGTCATGCTCCCTTTTCCATTTCATAAACTGAAAAAGAGATCACATACCCATTTTATCCATTGAAGGTAATGTGAATCTTTAATGGCAGCTTTACTAAGTACATTTTGTTTTGCTTATGTCTGTCATAGATAACACAGCCAGCATTCTGACAAGGCGGAGGAGATTTAGTCGAACTATTCAGGATGTGTATTATCTCCCCATTATGATCTCTGATGGTGGAATCCCCTCTCTCAGCAGCAGCAGCACCCTCACCATCAGGGTTTGTGCATGCGAGAGAGATGGGCGCGTGCGGACCTGCCATGCAGAAGCGTTCCTGTCCTCGGCAGGTTTGAGTACAGGAGCCTTAATTGCTATTCTTCTGTGTGTTGTCATTCTCCTAGGTAAGACATTCTAAATCCTAATTTTAGATGACTGCAATGCTGAACGTACCCTGCAATGGCCAATAGTGCATTAGAAAAGAGAAAGACCGACAGAGAGACAAAGGGATAGAGAGAGAGGCAGAGACAGACAGTCATTTCGACAAAACTTAAGAGTTAGGAATGAATAATTTAGATACAAAACATAGCTGCACAGATTTCCTTTTAGTTAACTTTCTCAATACCATAGTTAATCTAGAAATAATTTGATTCAAATGTGATAAAAGAGTTGAAATATCAGAAGAAAAGACAGACTATGAGAGAAATCCTTTTGGAAAGAATCTATTTTAGAAAGAATTGATATTAAATAATCTAAATCACATATTGAAAGGACTTTTACAATTTATTTCAAAGAACATAAGTGATATCATTCTAAAATGAATCTGAACACCAAATACAAAAGAGATTTCTTGTAGAAACTTTTATTAGTCTAAAATATTATTTAATCATCAATGTTAGAAGAATTCTAAAGTGCTAAGTCTATAATTTTGGCCTTAGAGATATTAAATTTTATTAAATTTAATAAGATTTTTAATTGCAGATTTGCATTACATTTCATTTTATAAAAAATAAAACACTTTCTCTAATTATATATTATCTTTTTAATAGGCTAAATCTTAACACAACCACATTTGAAGCTGATATTACTATAAACTCTTAAGATTGCTGTTTAAAACAAGACAGCAAATCCAGATTTTTAAAACAAGAAAGAGATATAAAGAATCTTTCTGCTTCATAGTTGGAAGTGGAGACATATTTATTTTTCCAACATCTCTCCTCCTTTCTACCTTTCTCTTAGCAGCCTTATCTTTTCCTCTTTTCTTAGTACTGTGCATACTTTAAAAAAAAAAAAAAAGAACAAACACTCTATACTTTGGTGAGACAGACTTTCTTGCAAGGAATGTTCCTTGTTTTGTTCCTAGGATAGAAGACAAATTACCTGTACAGAGGGAGTGGAGAGAAAGGTAGAATGAGGCTGAAAAGTATAGTGAATATTTAGGCAGAAGTATGACAGTTTGGGGCTTCGATGGGCATGGTAGAGAGGGTGGGCTTTATTCTAGGAGTGTAAAAAGAGGTTTAAAGCAAGCAAATTCCATCATAAAATTTGCATTTTGAAAAAAGATGACTATGAATGAAGTAGAGGACAGATCTCATGATGGCAAGACATGTAGGCAAACTGATTAGGAAGACGATGCAATTGTCTCGCTCAGACATAGCATAGTTGAACTAACATACTGAGAGTGGAGATAAAGAAGGTGGATACTATCAAGATGTTTTAGGTGAAATCAAAAGTGATCTTGGGTAATATGACGCAGATCCTCGGCTGAAAATATTTATCAAAATCTTAACTGAATGTTTACTGGAAGTACCTGAGATTCCATTTGAAAAAGCAGCATTCATAATTTCATGTCAGTGAATCAATATCTCATGTTTATGACATTATGTCTTTTTCTTGAAGCAAGTTTCCAAAAGCTAAAAATACAATAGCCAAAAATTCCAAAAAAAAAGATGATCTTGGGTAAATTAACTATGTAGCTGAGTTAGAACGGTATCAAAGAAGACTTTTCATCTCTTGCTGAATGTGGGCCATGATCTTCCCTGAGCTAGGGGACACCAGAAGGGCACTTTGTTGAAGTCACTACAGCAAGAGAATACAGGGTAAAGAAAGACACAATAGACTAGGACTGAGCTGTGATAAACTCCAGTGTGATCACAAAGTCAAGAAGGATGAGCTAGCTGAGAGATCGAAGGAGAAGTCAGAGAAGAAGGAAGAAAATTAGTAAAGTATAATGTCCTAAAAGTCAAAGGAAAAATGGGTATCAAAGAGGACAGAGAATTCAAAAATGTCAAAAGCTTCTCAGAAGTTAAATAAGAAGTTGAGTAGCAAAAAGTATCAGTTGCATTTAGCAATGTGGAGCCTGGAGATTGGGTGCACCATAGCAAGAAGTATTTCATTGTAGTACATGGTCTTTTATAGTAAATGCATGCTGGAGAAGGAAGCCAGGAAAATCAGACTTTCTAGCTTTTATTTATTTATATATTGATTGGTCACAAATGTTATTTTCTTTAGATATTAACATATTACTTTTTTGGTCTTTGAAAATTAAAACAAAAACTCATAAACAAACCAAAATCAGAAAATAAAACAAAACAACAACTACAAACATTAATCCCTCTAGAGTTCCTAACTTAAACTACGAAGACTAGAACTTCGTGACTTTTTTTTTCTTTTGTGTGTGAGGAAGATCAGCCCTGAGCTGTCATCTGTGCTAATCCTCCTCTTTTTGCTGAGGAAGACTGGCCTGAGCTAACGTCTATTGCCAATCCTCCTCCTTTTTTTTCCCCTTTTTCTCCCCAAAGCCCCAGTAGATAGTTGTATGTCATAGTTGCACATCCTGCTAGTTGCTGTATGTGGGACACGGCCTCAGCATGGCCGGAGAAGCGGTGCGTCAGTGCGAGCCCGGGATCTGAACCCGGGCCGCCAGTAGTGGATGGCGCGTACTTAACTGCTAAGCCACAGGGCCAGCCCTAGAACTTTGTGACTCTAACGTAAGTTCTTCAGGAATCCTTATTCTGAAAGATAGTTCAGTCGGGGAAGTTATTTGACTTTTGGCTTTTGTTTTCATTTATCATCATAAAACTATTTTGTAAACTAAGATGAAACCTTAAAAAGTAATTGAAAAAATGTTAATATACCAGTACATTTAAGATACATTATATAAAAAACATTTTATTGTTTCATGAAGCAGTACTTTCCTTTAATTGAGTCTATGAAAAGGTTGTTTCCCCTTTGGGCTAAATAAGAGAACATTTAAAAATTTTACGCTATCCCTCAGGACTAAGGAAACAAAGTTGCTATTTGATATGTTTACTCCTTCAATTTTTCTTGAAACTGAAATTTGTGTTACAGTTTTATCCAAAGGATACAGAGTAATTTCATGAGCTTAGGTTTAGACAGTCATTATTTATAATGTAATTTATATTTTTCACGACATTGTAAAGGTTTATTGTTATTCAGAAAATATCTAGCCAACAGACTCAGAATATAGTCATTTGTAATTTTGAAATAATATTGGTTACTGTGAGAGCTCATAATTTTCAAAAAAAAAAAAAGAAAATCTGCAAAACCAGAGGTTGCAAAACTTTATTTTAGAACTTGTAATTCTGAAATAACATTCAGCTCTAATAGCTAAACAACTTGTGAAACTAATATTTTAATATTGAAAAATGTTTAACTATTAGCTATTTGTTTGAGAAAATGACTATGATTGTATAAACCCAGCCCTAGTTTTACCACTAATTAACCATGTAATCCCAGACGACTCATTCAGTCTCTTGTTTCTATTTCTGAATCTGTGAAAATAAAATTTCGACGAGGAGGACCTTAGTCATCTGTAAAATTTTGTAGTGCTTATTTATGCTTTATCATAGGTTTAATATGATTCAATATTTCACAATATGGTCAGACTCCATCTATGTATTTATTGATTATCTGAAAATCGTGCTTGAAAAGCAATGGGCCTAACTTTAAATCATAGATGTACATGTTGTGGGTTGGGTTGTGTTCTATCAGGATTACCTTTGTCAGGTCCATTTTATGGGATGGTGGGGGAGAATTTAGAGTGGGCCTTCAGGATACAATCAGAGTTTGGTGCTAAAGGAGGGGGTAGCTATAGTCCTCTTTCCCTCCCAGGGATCTGACATTTCTTTCCCAATCTCACCCCATCACTTGCCAAGGGGACCAGGGCAGTTGGCAGAGCAAATCGTAGTCACACTTGACATAAGAACTCATTGAATCAGGATCTGAATCAGACCTCTACTGGCTACTCTTTCATTCCACCCATCACATATAAACAGGCGACCTAGATAAGTCCTCCGCATAGATTCCTCCTACTCTTGAATGTAAATCTCCTGATAAATGGGGATCAGAGTGGATTTGGGTTGAGGAGAGTAAGGGACTAAGAGAGGAAGGTGGCATTGGTGGGGGGATAACTGCCAGCCTGCTTGTATTCAGAGCTACCTTAAATGAATTTATGGCCCCCCTTAGTTTGAAAAAATAAGTTTCAATGAAAAGTGCCAATACCAGGTGTGACCAATAGCACTACTGAAGCTAATAAAAATAATCTCCCTGACTTGGACCACCTCATTCCACCAAATTTAGTACTAATCTATCATAGTCTAATAAAGAAGCAAGTGATTTAGGAGTAAAAACATCTGCCATGGGAAATATTTTGGGAGAAGTATGTTGGGAGTCAGTACATAATGTATTCAAATGCAAGTTGTATGACAGTTTAAGTTATGAAAACTCAAAACCCCATAGTACTCAAAGCACTGCAATGATAACATAAATAAAATATATAAGAAAATAAATAGAAAAATATTTCCCCAAATTTGAATTCCTTTGTGAATAAAATAAATTAATGACACAATAAATTCATTTTAATTTTCTTAAATAAAAAGAATCAAGTGGGTTTAAAATCCTGGCGAAACTCAAAGAGAAGAGAAGAGAAGAAAAAGAAATACACTAACCAAGAATAAAATATTCATTAGAATAAAGACCTCTCAAAAATACTACAGTTTATTCGTGTTCCAATCCGCATAATATAACCAAACTGCAAAATACCAGAAATCACTTATAATTTTGAACAAAGAAGGATAAGCTCTGTATCTCTCATTTCTTTTATTATGTCATGGCTCTATCATATTATCTTTTCCCAGATGACCCACTGTAAGAAGAGATACCTTGTTTCACTTATCTGGTTTGATAGACCGTATGTGGGGGGGATCAGTTGAATATATTCATTTGACTGCCAGTTTTTAAATAAGAAGAATTTAACTTTCAAATCTATAATTATTATCATCACTCATTCTCTTAAAAGAATTTTGATCTCAGGATTTTGGAGGAAATATTTAGTTTGGTTTTCAAACATTAAAAAATGTTTTCAAGCAAAATTCAGTGTTTGGTATTAAATCCATAAGCGGATTTTAAAAAAATATTTAAATCCATAAGCGGAATTAAAAAAAAATATTTAAAAGTTATTTTCCTAGTGAGGCTATTACTATTCATGAAGATTCACTTAACACAATACCACATTGTCACTTTCACCGAGATTATTCTTTTGTTTATCCACATAAGAATTGTTTATAGAGTATCTCCACTGTGCCATCTTCTCCAGCAACATCTACTGAGCAAACAAGAATGTAAAGCAATTCATTCAGAGCACATCTTCTCATCCATGTTTCCAAATTCTTCTCTGAGTTGATCCGAATTTGCCTTTGACTAGAGGGACCGTATGTCCATATTTGTCCTGATGTCCTGATGTTATTATAAATGACATCCCCTTTCACCCTTAAAAGTCTGTCAAATTATGTGATTAATTATATGTTGATCTGTATATTAAATAGGTATGTAAAAAATCTAGGAATCATTGGTCACTGGCAAATATCTGTCTATGCCTGGAAAAGAGATAGATACAAAAGCACAAAGTTCAAACTTAACTACTATCTATATTTTGAATCAAAATATATCAAGAATATTTTCTTAAATGTGAGGGAATAAGCAAATATAAGCCATCTGAATAATAAACCCAGTGTTATCACCCATGTTTCATTAGACAAATATGGTACTAATATTGATGAAGGATGGAAATTACCTCCACTTTGATAACAGTGTAGATCACATTTTCCCTGTTACGCTATACCCATAAATTCACTTGACATCAACCACCAACCATTTACTTGATTTATTGAGAAAAGTAAGAAATTTTACCATAATAAATTAGGCGGTCTAAAGAAATAAATGTTTTAATCTAGAACAGCCTCCTTACTTAATCAGAAAGATGAGCAAAAATATATAGTGGACAATAAATCTAAACCTCTGAATAGAGTGAAGTGAGTTACTTGAGGAGGCTGCTTGGGTCATTGAATTAGAAAGGTGTAGGCTGGATTTACACTAAAATAAACAGTGAAGTATTAAATGTGTATTTACTGCATTCAGCAAAAGTCTTTTTTTTTCCTCCAAAATAAAGAGCTATATTAAAAATTGTCTTTGAAGTACAAGCAACATGTGTGGGAAACTATTTTATTCTGTAGCATAGTATTGGTGATGCAGGGCCATGTGTAGCATCCACATTTCATTCTCAGTTTTCTGTAATCACTCTGTTTCAAACATAGTGACTCAATGTTTCCCTGTGTCTGCCATAATCAACCCCATTACATTTTCCCGTTACCTTGTCAGGACCCTCTTATTCCATTCTTTTCCAGATGATTCTCTGAACCTCTCTAAAGATGTTTTATCTTTTTTTCTTCATTCTCATAGGCTCTTACTTGCCTTTTCCCTGCAGAATTAGGTTCCTCCCTGTGCACCGTGACCATCTCTTTCAACATATAGTAGACTTCTCTCTCATAATTATCCTTGCCACTTCTGGCTTGAAAATCTCTTCCTCTTCCTCTTCATGTTTTCAAGTCTTAAAAGCACATGTACACTTTGGTATCTAGTTCAAATACAGGCAAAGCTTATCTATATTGTTTAGGGGTACACATAAAAAGGGATTAAACTATACAGAGAAGTAAGGAAACAATAACAATAAAAGTAAGACTAGAAGTTACTTTTTAGAGGTAAGGGGTAAAAGGGCAGTTTTGAGGAAGCCAGGTGTGTTCTTTATCAGACGAAGCTAACCTGGTGTTTGTTTGCTTTAGTACCATTTTTCGAAGCTTACATATAACTAGAATTGCCAAATAAAATACAATATAGGAATGTAAACAGATAGACAAAATAAAGTATAGAAATGTGAATTTCAGATTAAAATATATATAAAAAATATATATGTGTGTGCATATACATATATATATGTATATACAGACATATATACTTACAGATATATTGCATGGGACATACTTATGCTATATATAATGCTATAATATACTTATGACATATATTTTTATGCTATAATATATATATAAGTATGTTCCATGCAATAATATTGAGACAAATATATACATCTATCTCATAAATGTGTCCATGAACTATTTGCATATGTGTGTGTGTATATCCCAAATATTGCATGGGATATAGTTGAATATATATATGTGTGTGTGTATATATATATATACATATATATATTTTTGTTATTCATCTCATATTATACATATGTAATACATTTATTTTTACTGTTGTTATTCATCTCAAATTCACATTTAATTGGGTGTCCTGCATTATTTGCTAAATCTAACAACCATACATGCCATTTGAATGTACTTCTCTGATTATTATATTGTAAAGAATGTTTAAAATACTAATGAACTTAGTAACAACTATCATAAAGCCTAGAATATCAACTAACCAGGAAAAGAACAATTTAGAGATGAATTAAACGATTTTGGGCCTAAAGACACAAAGTAGAGGTAATTCTTTCTACTTAATATGGTTTAATACCATCAAATAGAATGATCTGAAACTACTGAAAAATGGCCAAAGCAAAGTACCCAAAACCCATTTCTCTCAATGTATCCAATGGTTGTGAGGTATTGGTAATAAGGACCAATCCACTGTACTTGGTAAAGTTACCCGAAGACACATGTCCAACCAGTCACTTAGTTGCTTATTGCATGTTTTTAAAATAGTGAAGCAGAATATGGTAATGGAAACGTCATCCCCTTTGGTGTGAGAAGTCATAGATTAAGGCCTAAGCTCATGCACCTGCCATTTATGTGACCTTAGACTTAAATCAGATCATAGTTATTCATGTCATCTCCCCTGAGTCTCAGTTTCCTCGTTTTAAAAATGGGAAAAGCCCCAGCTCTGCCGTGAGGATTAAGTAAAGAAGTTATGTAAAGAGCATTGTGCAAAGTGAAAAATCCTGAAACACCAATTGTGTACAAATTAATTAACATCTTTCGCAGCTTGCTAGGTGAATGCAATTATTAATGCATGATAATATTAGTCTAAAGGATAATGGACAAAAGAGATCAACTATGTAAAATATTCCTGCTTTGGTTTTCTATAAAGCATATAAAGTACAGGGTTTAAGGTAGGGGCTCCTTCTTCCTATTTTAAAGAAACTTAAAATATCCTGCCTTAGTGTATCTCCCTAGAAGGATTAAGTATCTCTACATAGACCTGCACACACATTATTATTTTTCCAGTCAAAATTTCATATTTCTTTTCCATCATCTGTTTCCCTCCACGTAAACATTGAATAGCTGTACTGCAGTATGAGCCAAGAATCCTGAATGCATAAGCCTAGCAAATGAGAATATTGTGGTGTTCTAGAGAAGATCAGTGATCCCCAATGTTTTGTAGGGATAATCATTCTTTGAGATATTAAAAAATCTTGAGATGTTATGCAGAGAGCGCAGAGATCAGGGTTGTGTTACAATGCAAGCCGAAATGAAATGTAATTGATGACAAGAATCGGAAATTGCTGATGTCAAATCAAGAATTTCCTTCTTTTTTTTCTAACTCTTCATCCTCTTTCCATTTTTCCTCAGCAATTGTAGTACTTTTTATCACCCTGAGACGCAGCAAAAAGGAGCCCCTGATCATTTCAGAGGAGGACGTGCGGGAGAATGTGGTCACCTATGATGATGAGGGGGGCGGGGAGGAAGACACCGAGGCCTTTGACATCACAGCCCTGAGGAATCCGTCGGCTGCTGAGGAGCTCAAGTACCGGCGAGATATCAGACCTGAAGTGAATTTCACCCCCAGACACCAGACATTGTCCACCCTGGAAAGTATAGATGTTCAGGAATTTATTAAGCAAAGACTGGCTGAAGCCGACCTAGATCCCAGCGTCCCTCCTTATGACTCTCTTCAGACATATGCCTACGAGGGTCAGAGATCGGAGGCGGGGTCGATCAGCTCTCTGGATTCAGCAACAACACAATCAGACCAGGATTATCATTACCTTGGAGACTGGGGACCTGAGTTTAAAAAGTTAGCTGAACTCTATGGAGAAATAGAATCTGAAAGAACAACTTAGGGGGTTAATTCTTGGAACACTCTAGAATTTGCTTCCTGAGCAAGTGCAGATATAACCTCAGCAATGGCAAGGAAGAAGCCTGGAAACAGTACTTGGAACTGAGCGAGCTGTGCACAGCTACTATAGAAACAAGTGCCCTTTTCATGATGGAAACTGGGTTATTTAATCGGAAGAAAGTCAAATTAAAAAAAAATACAGAGAAAAAGCTATTGTTCTTTGTGTATATTTTCAATTGCTCAATAAAGTCTGTGGTACTGTTTAATTAAGAATACCTGAATTAAGCCAAACAATGATATTTGTTTCAATATTTTGTGGTTTCTTTTCAAAAGCAAAACTAAATAGAAAGGTTCAAAATCACTTATGACTCTGATTTCTAGGGGTGGTACCCTGCAAAATGAAACTTGTGAAGGTAATCACAACCTCTTTTTCCACTTTTCTGGGTGGCCTCTTGACACCCACACTCTGTTATGGTGACAGATCTCATTAGTTTTGTCTTGTATTTAAATGATATGAGGCATATCCAGGATACGGGGCCACTCCATCATGGACTTGTATGTACATTTCATTTGCCCTCCCCACCTTTTTTCTCCATACAAAATTGATGGAGCATGGGGATTTGCTGCTTGAACTATAATGTATGCAATTTCTGTGCACCAGTTGTGCACTGCTCTGAAGCATGGGCACTACTGTCTCTGTCCTGCCTGCCCCCCTTTATTTTAACAGGAGAACCCCCTTTTTTTAAATGGATAGAATGAATGGTTTAAGATATACTCAAATAATCTGTCAGGGAAAGATTTAATTTCAAGAAAAGCTACAAACCTTATCCTGTAGAAAATGTTGGAGAACTCTATTCTTTTTTTTTTTTTGGCTGAGGAAGATTCTCCCTGAGCTAACATCTGTGCCAATCTTCTTCTATTTTGTATATGGGTTGCTGCCACAGCACGGCTGCCGATGAGTAGTGTAGGTCCGCACCTGGGAACCAAACTCTGGCTGCCAAAGTGGATGGCACCAAACTTAACCACTAAGCCAAAGGGTTGGCCCTGAACTCTATTCTTTTTTCCATTTGTTTTAGTAAGTTTAAATCAGCAGTTTTTTAATCATTTCTAAGCCTAAAATTAATTGTCCAAAATTTTAGGATTGGTTCATGCTTCAGTCTAATTTGCTTATTTATAACATGGGCAGTTGTCAAAAATATGTACCTCACAAGACAGTAATGTAGTCTGAAAAGATTATCCTCCAATTTACAGGAACTTCGTAGACTTAATGATCGACTTAGATGTTTATTCCTCACACAGGTTCAGACTTTCCCCACTTCACTGACGAGCCCCTTATCTATTTGGGATATACAGGAAAATGTGTAGGACTAGGAGCAAAAAAATAAGAGATTCATACTTGTCCTTGGACATGCCCACTAAAGTCTCTGAACTTCAGGATCCCCACCTATGAAATAGAGATGGAAAGACTTCCCTGCTCCCTCACAGGGTTGTGTGAGGATCAATCAGCATCTATAAAAACGCTTTGCCACCTGCAAAGTGTTCTGTTACATAAAGGTTTGCAGACACTATCTAATTTTCTAATTCCATTAGCTTATAAATATATAGTTATATACACTTGGAATAAAATATTACATTATCATGGGAGAATTTCATAAAACCTTCAGCAGTGAAGTAACTTCTAACTAAACATATAATACATGTTTAATTATTTGATATTTTCCCAAATAAGCTAATTTTCATGAAATTTCTTGGGTTTTTTGTTTCAAGTTATTTAGATAATATTTTGCTGTGATTGTTATTGGTCTTAATATAAGAATTCATAACATAATTGTCCTATTCTCCAAAAATGACAATATTTATGTATTTCAGATAAATTGGAATTTTGAAAGTCACAAATTAAGAATTATTTCAAGGAAGAGTTTTTTCTTTCCTCTAAGTTTATCATAATCTAGTGTCTTTAAAAGTAATATGACATTTTCTGTCTGATTCTACCTATGTGCAAACTTTTGAATTTTGCCTCTGTTTGCAACTGCCCTGTGCTATCGTATTACAGTTTTGAGGTGTGGAAAGTAAGTAAGTTTAATTTGAATAATTCTCAATTTGTGTTTTAAGCCTGAGGAATAAAATGTAATTTAAGTTTTTTACAAAAATTTAGCTTTCCAGATGCTGCTTTATCATTTTTTATATCTTATTGGTGTGCATTCTGGTATGAAGCTAAATGAAAAGAGACACTCAGGGGCTGTGGGGAATAGCCTCTGGATACGCATACTCTGATTATGCTAATGCTGGACTACAGTCACCCTGAAAGAAGGGTAAACCTTTCCAGAACTACCATGGATCCTGGTATTTTGACTTTCCTATGCACAGAGGACCAGGAAAGCCAGGTTTTTGAAGTCTATTAGGCTTTTTGATTTAGATTTTTGATAAACTATCCACGGCTTTTGTTTTGTTTTTGTATTTGTTCTTTTTTTAATATTCACCTATAACTTTACAGATAAATATTTGAAAGATGAAAATGTGTGTATACATTTAACCATTTACATAAAGACCAAGGTCCTCTGCATGGTTTTGAGTACTAAAATATTTCCCTGATTTTGTAGGAAAAGCACACTAGATCCATCTAATTTTGGTTACACGTTATAATGATAACAAATTGCTTCTAAACCCCTAGTATTAAATCTAATATGGAGGCAAAATGGAGCTTCTGTAGTCTTGAAATTTTATGTTTCCGTGTTAATTTATTTTAGCATTTTGTTAATAAAAGCATTCCAAGTATTATTTTTATATGAACTCTGAAACAAGGCAATTATATCATTATATCAAGTATAGATTGGGCCTCATATTTTTTCTTCTGCTACTTTGAGTTGAGAAAATAATAGTGATATATGAATACTCTGCAAATGGACTGAGATCATTTAACACTCAATGCCTTGCTTTAAAAACTCCAGTTTATGAGTGTTAGAAGAAAATTTTCAGAGTTTAGGGGGCAAAGAGTTTGCTCATTGACTCTGAGCATTCACTAGGAACAGATAATCAGCTACGGAATCATATGTGATTCTGTATAGAATCAGCTATGGAATCACTAATGTGTCTCGGCACATTTTGTAAGTCTTAGTTGATATTTATAGAACTAAATAAAATATAACTTTGAAATCAATTTACTTTTTTAAAATGAAATAATTTTCTACAGAGAGACCCCCTAGAAAGTGGTGGCTGCTAAGTTAGAAGAAATAGGAATAGTTATGGTAATTTTTTTGTCCAAGGTGTTTCTTGTGAGAATTTATAAATTCCAAATATTCTTTGTGCAAACACTGAGGAATTAATAGGTCTTGCAGAAATCACTGAAGATCTCTCATTAGAAATTCTTTCTATGACAAATCTGTACAAACACAGACTTGAAGAAGAGTTTGAAGAGGAAATTATCACTAAATTAAGTCTCCATCCGAGTTAGGTTGTGACTTTCTTATAACCTGGTTGAAAAAAGGAAAATATTCTAAGAGAAATTATATCCACATATATACACACGTACACACACCCACATATATCTTCTTGAAGAATATTTGCAGAGTAAAAGAATATTCGACATAGTGACTTGGATATGATATGATTTGAATACACGATGTATACAAAATTTTAGTAGCCAACATATGGAAGATTCAGCTAGAAGTTAATAAACAGTTTTTGGCCTTTATTTTGTATCCAGCCTCAGTCTAACCTTCAGTGCTTTCAATAACTGGAGTTGATTCACTGGTGTAGTTAGACAGAGTGGACAAAATTATCAAATAGTTATAAATCTAAAACTTTAGAAATGATGATTTAATGGACACAGTGTGGCTATTAAATACTAACAAGTATTTTGACTCAGACCCTTAGTGTACTACAATGTAGTCAGAAATCTGAGTAGAAGGAGGAAAGTGTACTGAGTCCACCATTTTCAACAATATAGAAAGCTTAAATATACGATTAGTCATTGTTTTGTTTGTTCTTACAGACCTGCACCCAAAAGTTTGATTTGTCTTCTCCTTTTCAGTTTAGCTGAATATATGGGAAAAACAAACAGAAATTCAGGTAGACTCATTCGTTTCAGCAGCCATCAACAAGCACAAGTTAACTGAGTATGGTAATAGGTAACACTGGCACGTGCATAGATCCAACATTGGGTAAGTCTTCATCTGCTTATTAGTATGGACAGTGCTTGATCAGCTATTCAACAAATCAGAACTCTAAAGCTGGTTATTCTGGAAAGAGAGAAGAGTCCCACGTTTCAAACTCAAATTGTACTTAGCTTCAAGGTATGGTAACGTTCAATTAACTTATGTGGCTTCCAATTTCAAGAACAGAACAAATCTCAGAACATTTCTTGGGAGATATGTGACAAAATTCAAATTCTCTCTCTCTTTTTTTATCCTTTAGGATTAAAGGCAAATTAAATATTATTTGAAGGAAACAAAACCATTCCAACTTTTATTTTCTACTTCATCTGCAGAAGGTAAATCTTTTTGCAATATAAGTTTAGAAACCTCGTAAACCCTACAGCCAAAAGTAGCTCACAACTATTTGAAGATAAAACTAGCACAAAACTCATTCCCTTTTTCAAAGATTCCAAATACATCATTTTAAAATGGAAATATTAATAGTAACACTTTTTAACATGTCAAAAGAAGTATTCTTACTTAGACTGATACCAATGAAAGATGTAGTAAGGTTTTTTTTTTTTTATTATTAATAAAGGAAGAGATCAGAGAAAAACAGAACATATCTTTCTTTGAAGCATTGACGCAAAAAAAAAAAATGGTCTTAGGCTAGTGAGGAATGATTGCATTTATCTGTTTTGCCAAGTCTACAGAACTGAAGGATCTTTGCCCTTCAACATTACAGAGACATCAAACCTATTTTAGTTGTGATTCATTTTTAAAGTCTTAGGTGAAAGTGAATGGGGAAAAGAGGCATTCAAGTTCTCTTGAAATTATATCCAATGAGGAAGGCATGTGCCATTTATAGATTAAAGTGGGTTCACCAGATGGTTTAGTCTTATTGTCCAGCAATATTAGGTTTGGAAGTAAGAAAATGGGCCATAATAGTTAGTATCACTCTAGCAATTTCATCAAGGCAACTTTTCTTCTGTCAAAATGCATCCACTTCTTACTCTAAATCTTCTACTGCCATTTTCAAAGTGCCATTTCAAATGCCTTAGTTTCAAACAGAAATTCATACAATCTAACATTTATTAATTGAGTAAGGTTTTCTAAACATGCACTATTTGTAAGAAAATATTCCAGGCACTGAAAGGAGTGTAAAAAAAAAATGTCTTGATGATAGGTATTATCATCAATGAAACTAGAATCTCACTTGAGAGTTAAAACCTACATATAAAAAGCTATAGACAACATAATATGCAGCAAAAAGTGGGAAGTGTTCTAAAACAGGCTTGAATATGATGGTAGCAAAGGTGGCAGGACCACATTAAAGCTGTGTCAATACTGTGCAACACTGAGGTACTCTATAGGACAAGGGGAATGACACAAGTACAGAGGGAGGTAGAAGCAGTGGGAGCTGTTTAAACAAATGTACAAAGGTAGATTATTCTATATGGAATAAAGGATTCATGCAGGGAAATGACAATGTAAGATATTAAGAGAAGTTGGATTTACGATAATTGAATGGAATTTATTCTTTAACCAACGTCAATGAGTATTCTTCCCCCAAACAGAAAAGTGACCATGCCCAGACTTCTCTTTTAGGAAACTGAGTCTTTCATTAATGTCTATCCTTCAGTAAAGATACATTAAAGAAAGATCATAGAGTTATGTGCACCTACAGAAGAAATATTAGACTACTTTAATTATTTCCAAAAGATAATGACCTATTTTAGGAATATATCTTGAGAAGGTAAAAAAAAAAATCACAGGTAATATACATTTCAGGGTTTGAATGTTGGAGTCATTTAATTTTATCAATTTTTTCATCCTAGTAAAATTAAATTAAAATGAGGGCAAGAGAGAGACTTTCAAGAAGAATATTTATTCATTTAAATTTATTCTTAACTGGATAAATGTGTCTATCTTCTATAATTATTGTTTTAGGTATAAAAATACTTTTGAAGTAAAAAGAAATAATAGCCAAATACCAAAGACCAAACCGATGCCTTAATAAAACTACATCAGTTATTTTTAAATAAATTGTTTTTAATAATTAATACAAAAGCTATCACATACTCTAATGTTCCATTATATAAAAATTTACATTTGGATTTATTTTCAAAAAATGACTAGAATACAACATGAAGATTCAATGATTTGTTAATATCACAGGTAGACAGCCTGAAATCTCTACTTTTATGTCTTCTGTTTCTCACTTTTTCTTCTTTCACATTTGTCTTTTTTTTGCAACCCTTGAAAAGCTATGTTTCAGCAATTTCTATGTCATGTATTTTTCAGAACAAATTCAAGAAAATGTTTTTCAGAAATAGAGGTAGTTATCATGTTGTTTTCAGATTCTGATTTTCAACGCATTTTCTCCCCCCGTCACTAATCATGCTCTTCACCAAAAAGTAATAAAAGAAAATTGCATTCAGAAAAATACGCTGTGACAGTCACTTTCCTATTAGCTTGAGGTTTCATTCCATGATGTGGTTTGGTTTTGTAGCTCTTGAAACACTGTGTATTTCCAGTCTCTTGGAAGTTATCCTGTCTTCATTCTTCCAAAGGTGGCTGGGGGGAAAAGTCATTTTTGTTCATGTAAGATTTATTTCAAATATTTCAAATGGCTTTGATGATCAATTTCATAAGCCGTTCAAATTACAAATGAAATTAAAATAGTGCTTTACTCTTTACAAAGCATTTTCAATATTATGTTTTATTATTATTTTTTTTTGTGAGGAAGATCAGCCCTGAGCAAACGTCCATGCTAATCCTCCTCTTTTTGCTGAGGAAGACCGGCTCTGAGCTAACATCTATTGCCAATCCTCCTCCTTTTTTTTTCCTCCAATGCCCCAGTAGATAGTTGTATGTCATAGTTGCACATCCTGCAGGTTGCTGTATGTGGGACGCGGCCTCAGCATGGCCGGAGAAGGGGTGTGTCAGGTGCGCGCCCGGAATCGGAACCAGCCGCCAGTAGCGGAGCACGCGCACTTAACCTCCAAGCCACGGGGCCGGCCCTCAATATTACGTTTTAAAAGTTTAAGGTATAATTATAATTTTCAAAAGAATAAGTATAATTTTATGGATACCCTTTCCTTCACTTAAAAGAAAACTTTGAAAATTGTTTTTTCAGACAAACTAATACTGAATAAATCTCCAAAATTTCATCACCTAAGTGATGTTTTCTCTGCTCAATTGCACATAAATTTCACATTGGTCTCACAATGATAATAAGTGGAAATTAGCCTATCAATAAAATACCACATTAAAAATTACTTTGAATAATATCTAATAGTTTAGGTTGGTTTGTTGGTTGTCATAATGTGGCGGCTGTGTGCTGCTGGGATGTTGAAAGCTCTGCCACCAGTATTATAAATACCAGCAGGGTCATCCATGGTGAACAGGTTTCAGTGGAGCTTCCAGACTAAGACAGACCAGGAAGAAGGACCTGGCCACCCAGTTCCAAAAACATTGTCCATGAAAACCCTATGCATAGCAGCAGAGCATTGGCTGATAGAGCACCAGGAGGTGGGAGAATGGTGCAAAAAGACCGGGCAGGAATCTGCTCTGCTGTACAGAGGGTAGCTGGGAGTTGGAATCCATTCGACAGCACTAACAAAAGTTTAGGTTGCAATACAATGCTTAAGCTTCTTTTAATTAGTATTTCACTAAATTATGATCAGAATATGATTTCCAAGGCATGGAAAGAAAGACACTCCTTCCCCTGACTCCCACCAACATTTGTCATTTTCCTTCACTTGCCCAGTCTTAAGTTAGCTGTCCCACCTATCCTTTGCTGTCTCATTTTCAGTTTGATAGGAGTGACACAGGAAAGTGAAATGCATTATTGGGACAAATAGTCTTGGAAAAGCCAGGTCAAGACTTAGTTTTCTTGATTCCTAATCAATGTCTTGAATTCAAATATTAAATTGGAAAATATTAACAAAAAATGTCTATACCTAGATTAACCAGGGAGATAAAACTTAGGTTAAAGAGTCTAAGATTCAGAACATGTCAGCAATCTGTGACTATAGCTACTTGCATAAGTTTAAACGTAAATTTAAACATTGTTTAAATTCTCCATTAATTTAAAATAGAAATAACATCTTTATATTTACCTCACTGAGTTGTTAGAATACCAGATGAGATTATGTGTGTGAAACACAGAAATGAGTAACGTTCTTGGCAAATTGAGTACTCTTATTATTATGGTTTCTTTTTTGCTCCCTCAACTTTCCCCAACTTTTGGCCCCAGAAAATTGTGACTTGGGTTATATATTACAGGTGCAAAGGTTTTGCAAAGTTTCAACATAGACTAGGCACGGAGATGTATTCTCCATCCCAGCAGACAAAGAAAAGATCCATTCTAGTATTAGCTCATTCAGTCCTTCTTTTCGCCATGTAGAGGACAAAGGAAATTATAATCACTATTTCACTATGTGTATTGGATTTCCTTTAATACCCTTAGTACACAAAAATCTCAATATAACATTAGGCTAATAATTAGAATTGTGTTATAAATCATACTTACTCTTAATTTCCCCTCTGTTTCAGAATCTTTTATTATAAAAATCAGTTTCTCTTGTCGATATAATTATTTTAAAAACATGAAAATTAATTCTTATGATTTTTTTTGAAAAAATATTATTGAAATTCTTAGAGCAAGAATATTTGGAGGTTTATAAAAACTTGAACTTCAAGAGAAACAAAGCTCACTAGCATAGCCATGAAGTATATTTTGCATGATTAAGGAAACATACTTCTATAATGTCTGAGAGCTCTTTGAGGGAATTACAGGGACTCTTTCATGTATAATAACACCACGTTATTACATAATAATTAATAAACACTCAAATACAATAAACACTTAAATATCATCCAGTGCTTGGAAATTCTTAAGTAGGATAGATATGAAGCAGGGTCTAGAAGAAAACCATCTCCTTCAAATTCTATTTTTCCCTTTATTCTATGCACAACCCAGAGACACTAGGTTGTGAATTTTTCTTCATGCGTTATTAATTTTGATAGAGTTATATCTCCAAATAGAGAATAGAGTCTATGCTCTAATTTCAATCAAAGAAGAATGTTCCTATTTTAGGAGATATTGAACAAAATAAAAATGATTTATTTAGACGCTAATCCTTCACCTGCCAGATAATAAAACTTCATATTCCACAAATAGGAAAAAAAAATATTTTTTTTCATGAAACATGGCTTCCTTTTGAGAAAGTTATCATTATATTTTATTAGCACAAAGCAACTTAAGAATATTAAGCCAGGTCTTATTGGAAACAAGAGTATACTTTGAAGAAATTTCTGCTTTCCTTTATATCCAAATCATACACCAGCCCCTCTCTGTTAAAAGACAGCTTAATCTTTTTGTTCATGAAAAAGAAGAAATCACTAATTAAGTAAAATAACAGAATTTCACACTTTCCCCTTCATCTCTCCTAAATCTTATTTTGCTTCAACAAACAAATTTGACATCTAGGACTCTTCAGAAATCCCTCTGAAGTCTTCTTCAGTAACCACTTATTTTTCTGTCAGTGAAAGGATTGTTCTCTCAAATTTTTATTCAGCCTTTACACCAAGAAGACCATTGAAGAAGTTCAAAAAAAAAAATTTAGAAAGCGACGTAGAAATAAATCAGTGTTTGTGAAATTGTACAGTTTTCTGAAAGTCTTACTCCCTTGGCACATTTAATCACTGCTTTTAGCTAATGGTTTCTTAAAGTCTAGTCAGGTTATACTTAATTTTTTTTTTAATTTTCCATAATTTTTTTTTTTTTGCAGGGAAAGATTTGTCCTGGGCTAACATCTGTTGCCCATCTTCCTTCTTTTTTCCCCTCCACAAAGCCCCAGTGCATGGTTATATATCCTAATTTTAAGTCCTTCTAGTTCTTCTGTGTGAGCCACTGCCACAGCATGGCAACTGACAGATGGGTGGTGTGGTTCCATGACCAGGAAGCAAACCTGGGCCGCCAAAGCAGTGAGAGCACTGAACTTTAACCACGAAGCCAACTAGGCCATCAGGGCTGGCTCTACACTTAATTTTTTGAAGAAAAAATTAAATAGTAGGGGAACTGAAATTTTTAGTTCCAAAAATGAAGGTTATGACAACATTACTTACCATAGAACAGACCTTGACCATAGGGAAAGAGAAGTAAATAAAGAATTGCTTTATAAAATGCTAGTGACCATGCCAAGAAGATTAAAGCCAGGGGTAGATGGAGGTTAGAATATTTGGAGTTGGTGATTTTTTCATATGGGAATGGGTGAATAAGAATCTTTAGGCAACATTATAGGACATAAAGACAAGGATTTCATCGTGCTTGATCATACTTGTAAATAAAAACACTTGCCTACCATGATGCACTGGGCTTTGCAAAAGTCAGTTTGGCAAATCAAATGAAAAAAGGGGCACAAAAAACCCACATCTTTGAGGAATGAAAATGCCTCCTATTATCCAAATTATTACAGCAAAAGACTTTAACAAATCAGGACAGATAACTAATGATAGTCACTCTCTGTATGACTTTTAGAAGGCAAATTCTTCATAATAGGAAAAAGTACTCAGTGAGGGTCTGTCCTTAAGAAAGCCTGCAGTGGTTGAATTTTCAGATAGAAATTGGAGCAAAAATAAAGCTATTCGGATAAAATATGAAAGGAGAAATTTCAGGAATCAGAATCAAGTTATTAAAGGAGGAATAAACCAGCAGTCTGAGTACATACGGTTTACAGTTGTTCTCAGGTCCAGGTCACAACTCACAATACACAAGATCTTGCTGCAAGCGCAGAAATAGTAACAGACTTTACCAATTCCTTATGAGTCTTGGATGTAACCCATTTCAAGTTGCTGTGAAACGTATTTTTCCTACATCTTCCAGAACATTAAGCTTTTCCAGGAAAAATGGTTGAAAAAATTTCAACCCTGAGCCATGAATACCCTGAGATATTTCAAAATATTTTGAATTAGAAAAACAGCAGTAGAGAAACCTTATCACAATTAATAATGTGTGAATAACAATTAACAACCAGGTGTCCCTGGGTGGTAAATAGAAAGAGAGGGGAAAACAGAATTTGGAGGAGATACCAGGTTTTCTTTTATATTCTGTATCATATCTATTCAATTTAAGAATTTCCAAGCACTGGGTGATATTTGAGTGTTTATTATATTTGAGTGTTTATTGATTATTGCGTAATAATGTGGTATTATGATACTTGATAGAGTCCTTGTAATTCCCCCAAAGAGCTCTCAGATAGGGCTCCCTGAGGTTAGCAGATACATGTATTCTCACCTTATGAAATAGCCCAATAAACCAAAGCATGGGGGCTACTGACTTTATTACCAATGTAGTCATTGATTTCCTAACCATTATAGAACAAAGAAGAGACTGTCTTCAAGGGAAAAACATTATCATTGATGAGAGTCAGATTTAATAGTTCATGACAACTTTTAGTTATGAAATATACGTAGATTTTATAAATAATTATTCATATATGTATAAATAAAGAAAAATAAAGAATTAATATATTTAAAGCTCCTTGTGAGCATATGCCTAATCACATTATCTTCTACTCTCCTAATGGTAGCTACTATCCTGACTTTTGCTTTTCCTTAAAATTTCAGCAATATGTATTTTTGTGCCTTATTTCAATTGAATAATAATTTCTTCTGTGATTTTTTCCTCCTAATATATTTTTTTGAAAGTTCACATTTTATCATGGGCCAAAACTACCGTCAATAATCCTGGTAAGGGGAGGGTCTTTGGAGCCTAAATCATGCTAAAGAATTGTCCCTGGTCGAAGCAATTGCTTCTGGTGTTCATACTCTGGTATTTGTGATTTACTGCTCAGGGAGAGTTCTCAGGAATCTCCCAGAAAGTCGGTGAATGTCAACCAAGGGAAATTCTGTATAAAAGACACTCACAGCAGGTCAGAATGGGTACGCTTACCAGTTGAGAGGATCTAGCTAGTGTGTCAAGAGTGTCTACTGGCTGAGTTCTCCTCCTTTAGTGTGTTAATTGACAGCTTCTTAATATTAATAAAACTTTGCATTCCTAAAAGAGATCCAAAGTGTATAAGATATGTTATTTTTTTACAAAACTTGAAGGAATGAATTTGCTAATATTTTGACTTAGTTTTCTGTATCTATATTCATATATGATATTTGCTTATGTTTTAATTACTCATATTGCCTTTTCTAATTGTGGTGTCGAGGTTATTCTAACATCAGAATAAAAATTAGGGACTTTTACCATTGCTTTATTATTTGGAATATTTTATGTAAGATTGGAGAAATCTGTTTTTTGAAAACCTGATGGAACTCATCTATAAAATTATCTGGGCCTACATCGAGGGAGAGGAAAATGAAGAAGAGTGAGGTTTTTAATTCGTGACTCAACTGTTTAATCCTTATAGGAATACTCATATTTTCTAATTCTTCTTGAGTCAGTTTTGGAAAAACTACACTTTTCTGGATATTTATCTTTTTAAAGTGTTTTAAAATTTTTAGCAAGCACAGTCATATTTCTTACAATCTTTTTAATATTTACTACATCTGCATGTATCTCCTTTTTATCCTAAAACATTTTTATGCCTCTTCCCTTTTCTTTTTATCAAACTTGAAAGAATTTTGTCACTTTTATCACTTTTTAATGAATAATATTCAATTTTCATATTTTTTTCTGTAGCATATCTTTTTAATTTCCTAACTTCTGCTCTCAGCTTCATGCTCTTTAAAATTCCTTCTGCTTTATTTGGCATTTTAAATTGATCTTCATCAAACATTGTAAGGTTGAAACTTAACTTATTTAAGTTAAGATTTTCTTATTTTCCAATATTAGCCTTCCAAGATACAAATCTGTCCTCCACCCTCTTATAACAGTTTTACCTGTATTTATTAAGGCAATGCTATCTGGTATAACAAACAAGAATCCAAATGTCAGTGGTTTATCAGAAAAGAAGTTTATTTCTTGCTCTGGTAAAGTCTAAGTAAGTGTTCCTGATTTGTGGTTGGATCTCTTCCAAGCAGTTACCCATGAATCCAATCACTTTCCATTTTATTTCTCTGATATCCCCTAGATCTTAGAGTCAAATGCTGGACCCTCTGCATCCAGTTACCTTCATGGAAAAGACAGACCAGTCCACTCACATTTTATTTGGTGAGATCTGGTACCATGGTTCACCTATACAAGAAAAGGTATGATATTACTGGCTATGCAGCGTATTAGAGTTCAATGCCCAAGGTCTTCACTGGGGACTGGTCATATATGCATCCTCTGCCTACACAATCAAAATTCCAGACTCCCAGAAGTAAGGGAGATAATCAGAATAAACCATATTTTTTGCACAAAGAGTTTAGGTAATGTAAACCATGCTTATCACATAGGCAGCAGTGGGAAGTCTCCCAAAATCTAAGTTCTCAGATGCCAACCAAGGGATAAATTGCAAGCAGGCCTTTGCAGGGAAAGCAGTCTTAGGTGTACTATGTTAATATTTTTCTGCAAACTTGCCGTGTTGTTTTTTTGGGGAAAAGTGTTCAATTTCTCACCATTATGTATGTTAGATTTAGGTTTTTTAGTAGATGTTATTTATCAAGTTGAGGAACTTCCCACCTATTCCTGGTTTGCTGAGGGTTTTTATCTGAAATGGGTGTATTAGTCAGGGTTCTGTAGAGAAACAGAATATCAATACGATGTGTATATATATATAGCAGGAGATGTATTGTAAGGAATTGTCTCAAGCAGTTATGGAGGTTAGCAAGTCCAAAATCTGCAGTGTGGGTGCCAGGCTGGAGAGTCTGAGAGCTGATGGTGCAGATGAAGTCTGAAGACACGCGGCTGGAGTTACTTCTTGCTCCAGGAGGCTGGCTTTTTGTTCTACTCAGGCCTTCAGCTGATTGGATGAGGCCATCCACATTGCAAAGGGAAATCGCTTACTCAAAGTTCACCAATTTAAATATTAATCTCATCTAAAAACACCCTCTGAGTTGACACATAAAATTAACCATCGCCATGGGTGTCAGATTTTGTCAAGTGCTTTCCTGCATCAAGTGGTACGGGTACATGGCTTTTCTTCTTTAGTCTGTTGATATGGAGGATTCCATTGATTGATTTTCGAATGTTGAAACACTCTGGGAAATCAGAAATAAATCCCACTTTGAGGTGGTGTGTAATTTTTTATACTGCTGTATAATAAAGACTTTGTCTAATCTTTGTCTTGGGTTCCTGGGATGGAGCTTCTAAACCTTTGGAATCTCCTGAGTGATAGTGGTGTCCTTGTTATTTATGGTGAGACCTTAGGATCATTCCTTAGTTTATGCTAATGAGGTAACTTATGGTGGGCCACCAAATAGTTTCAGGATGAGTAAAGGGTGGAAGCTGACCATGGCAGACAGAGCAAACATGTGATTTGAAGGTTGGATTTGTGAGCTAGGTGACATCAGCCTAAACTCAAGGGAGTGGATGGGGGCTGGAGACTGAGTATAGTTGCTTAGACAATAATTCAATCAATCATACCTACATAAGGAGACACAAATAAAAACTCTGAACACAACACCCAGCTGATCTTTCTGGTTGGTAAACACATTGATGGGTCAGGGGGGTGATATATTCTGATTCAACAGGCAGAGGACATGATAGCTCTGCATTTGGGATCCTCTGAGACTTCTCCCTCTAGGTCTCTTCGTTTTCCTGGTCCTAATTTGAATCTTTGATAATAAAATGGTAATTGAAAACATAGCATTTTCCTGAGCTCTGTGAGTTATTCTACTAAATTATAAAATCTGATAGAGTTATAGGAATCCTAGAATTTGTAGCCATTTGATCAGAAGCTCAGATGGTATGGGGACCCCTGAACTTATAGCTGGTGTCTGAATTGAGGGCAGTCTTGTTGAGGACTATGCCCTTTACCTGTGGATTCTGTGCAAACTCTGAGTAGTTAGTGGCAGAATTCTATTACAGTGTTTCACATACCATGTTGCATTCAATTTGCTGAAGATTTTTGCATCTACATTCATGAGAGATGTTACTCTGTAGTTTTCGTTTCTTGCAATATCTGGTTTTTGTAGTAGGGTAATGCAGACCTCATAAAATGAATTCTGAAGTGTTCACTCTGCTTCTATTTTCTGGAACAGATTGTCAAGAAGTGCTATCGTTGATTTCCCCAACTGTTCAGTAGAATTCACCAGTGAAACCATCTGGTTCTGGTTTTCTCTTTTTTGGAAGCTTATTAAATATTGATTAAATTTCCTAGTAGATATATCTATTGAAATTCTCTCATTCTTCTTCAGTCAGTTTCAGTAGTTTATCTCTTTCAAGGAATTGCTCCATTTCATCTAATTTGCTGAGTTGTTTATAATATTCCTTTATTATCCTTATAATATCATGGGATGCCTTGGCTTATGTTGCCCTTCTTTTTTTGCATGATGTCTAGTTTTTTTCATTAATACTCTTAACATATTAATCATAATTCTTTTATATTCCAAAAACATTGTCATATCTGAGTCTGATTCTGAGGCTTGCTTGGTCTTTTCAGATTGTGTTTTTTCTGTCTTTCAATATGTCTAGTAAATTTTGGTTGAAAGCCAGATATGAGTAATCGGATAATAGAAACTCAGGTAAGTAGGCCTTTAGTGTGAGGTTTTATGTTAATCTAGTTAGGAATTAGACTGTTTAATGTTTGTGTTACCTGTGCATGCCACAGAATTCAAAATCCTCTGTTGTCCTTGTTTTGTCTTTCCTGTTGTTTTGAACTCCTCCTTCAATAGAGTCTGTGTCTTGCAGCTCTTTGAGTTGTAATCCACTGTTATTATACTGTAGCCCCGTTGATGTGGTGGTTAAGAAGTGCGGAAGAGGAAGTGTTCTATAATCTCATGATTATATCTATGCATTTTGATTATTCTGTGTCCTTGGGCTGTGATTTTTTCACAACTGCTTCTTAGCTTACTCCCTCCCTTGGCCTTACCCTGGAGGTGAAAGGAGTCAGGTGAACGCTCTTCTCCTAGGTGGGATAATGTGCTGATAAAGCCTTTTTTTCCTTTTCTCCTGTTACAAAGAATGGTCTGTGTTTATTTCTCAGTGGTTGATTTTTCCCTTATCTTGCCAAAGCCAGGAAGAAATCTTTCTTGGCTCTTCAATGTAAGAACTAATGGAGTTCCTATAGGTAAAACTCACAAAATTGTGGAACCCCCCAAGACTGAGGCCCCAGCATTTTCTCATGGTCATGCTAGTCCACAATCAGCTTCTAGCAATTTGTCAAAATGACCATTTAAGTGTCCCTACCAATTTTTATTCCAATGGCTTCTGATCCAGACAAGCAAATCTTGCCTGTTACTCTATGCATTTGCATGTCTCTCTAAATTTCTTGTGGCACTTTGTCCTAAGGCCTCATTTCTCTGATAAGTCCAAGAAAATTCACTGATTTTTAGTTTATTCAGCTTTTTCTTTCTTGTTAGGATAGGAGTGATGACTTCCAAAATTTTTACGTATTGGAACAGAAACCAAGAGTGACTGGTCATTTTTAATACACTCATTCTTCTATAATACATTTAATAAGCCATTTTATTTATTTAAATATATGGATTGCATCCCTTTTCATTAGTGTTTTTTATTTCCAGAATCCTTAGTCTTCCAGTCTTTGAAGTGACCCTGCTGATGTCTGAAGAGCAGAGACAAGCTGTCCCCACAAATTCTGCTCAAATTGCAGACTTGTGAGCAAAATAAATGATTGTTGCTATCGTAAACCACTAAATTTGAAGTGATTCATTATGAATTAATAGAACATTAGAATATGTAGATTAAGGGAAGATTTTTGTTGCTGTTGTCTTATCCAGCGCTAGAGTTATTATGAACCAGGAACTATATCAAACGAAATCATCTGTTTGATGACACTTCCATTTTTGGTTCTTTTCCAACCTTGCTTTGTGGCTAGCAAGTGTTTTACCAGTTCTTACAGGAAGGATGCTGTTGATCTTACTTAGTCCTCTTAGATCCAGACCCAAAATTGTGATGGGCTGTTCTCATTCCTATCTCCTTTTACTGTGTGATTTTTTTCTTAATTCTTGCTTTCATTGATGTTTCACTTTTCTTAGTCCTAGATTTAGGAGAAAGTTTTTAATCTGAATTCCCAACTTACTCGAGACCATAAACTTTTTCTCTTGACTCTCAGTAGTCCTTTAAAACATAATTTCCAGGTCATGGGTGAGTGACAGAAGCCCATAGGGTAGCTGCTGGCTAGAGGGCTTGTTTTCTTTTCTGGATTCATGTTTTTTTCATTGTTTGGAGCCAATGAAGATTTTCTTTATATAATTGTCTGCTCAGCAGTGCCTCTTAAAAGTATGTCTTTGCATTTTATCAAATATTTGAAGTGTTTTGCAAAAAGAGGCTTTTTTATGTTTTAAGATATCGTATTCCCTTGTTGCCAGGAAGAGAATTAGTTTGCATTTGTACATTCTTGTTTTAAAACTCTCATTTCAGAACAATTCTCTCAAGATTCATGACCAATCATGACAGATATATCTCAAAAGAAAACCAGTTATAATTGTATCAAACTTCAAATTAAAAGAAAATAAATGAAAAGGAAATGATGAGCCATGTCCAATAATTTTTAGCTTGAGAATATACTTATTGCCATCACTGCTTCTGTTTTTTTGGAACATTCAGATAGATGTGGCAAATAGCCAACTTTTAGTGAGGATCTTTGGGGGTCATAAAGCAATTAGCATTTGCAGTAGTTGATTACTATCACTCCGTAGGAGAAATTCTCGTCATAGGTCATGCTTCCCTTGAGAGCATTCTCCTTACTTAAGAATCCATGTAAAAATTTGCTTTCACAAAAGGAATGTGAAGGCTTACCTTTGAGCCCACTCTTATTTCATGTACACATACACTCATATGTAAAATTAGAACTCCCTGCAATTTTCGACCGCAAATCCCTGCTAAATCATATAAATAAATGCATTAGTATATTCATCCATTAAAACAATATATAGAGTTACCTAGTCATGTATTTTCAAATTCTAAGTGTTTCATATTTTAGGTCACACTTTTATTATCGTATTTCTAAATGTATTGTATTATGATCTGGGAATATGACTTTAATTTTTGAATATTTAAAAGATTGTAGCACAGTGGCCTGATAAATACTCTTTTAAATGTTCCATGGATATGCAAAAGAATTTACTCTGGGTTCAAAGGATGTGATGTTTTATATATTGAAAAGTGGCTAGTTATATAATATAAAGAGTAAAAAAATTTTTTTTTCCCTTAGCAAGTTTAGATGATGTTCTGTCAAGTCCTGTTTTTAGTATTTTGGTGAGAATTCTGATACTAAATAATTTACTCTTTTTTCCGTGTTTTCATAATTTATTCTTTCTCTCAGCAGCTTGTCAGATTTTCTTGAATTCAAGATGTTTATAGGAAACGTCTAAGTTTGCATTATTTTTCACTATTTCAGTATTTCAAACTAAAGGCATAAGTATTTCTCCACCTTGTGGGTATTGCGTTCCATTATTTGTTTAATTATTTCTTTCTTCCATCTACTCCTTTTCTTATCATAACAATATTTTTATTAATATGAAGGAGTTATTGAAACTCTTATTCCTTCATATTTCTCTCTCTTTGTGTTTTTACTTTGAGTTTTTAGATATGTCTTTGAGTTGGTATCAGAGGTCACTGATTTAGGGATCGATGGCCATATCCACTATATTATATCTATTGATAGTTATATTCACCCCCCAATTCGTCTATTTTTTTGTGATTTTTGTTGTTGATTTTAAGCTCCAGAAGGTCTCTATGAGATTCTGCTCGAATCTCCTTAAATATTGCCAATACCATTTAAATGCAAATGTAGTCTGTCTCCTTTACTTACTCTTGGTTTAGACATTAACTTGAGTTCTTCTACCTGTCTTTATACTAGTGCTATCCAATGGAGATATAATGTGAAGTTAAATGTTAGAGTAATATATAAATATGAGCATATCATACATTTATATAAATATATATAAATATAGAGGAGTAATTTCACATTTTTTTTTATTTCCACATTAAAAACAAGTAATAAGAAACAGGTAAAATTAATTTTGATAACATTTTATTTAACTCAATATATCAAAAAATATCAAATATATCAAAAGTATTACTTCAATATGCAATCAATATATATAAATGATACTTTATTTTATTTTTTGTTATATTTTATAAACCGGCTGTATGTTTTACACTGAAAACACATCTCAATTCAGTCACCAAATTTTCATCAGTAAAAATCAACGTATTCTTCCGACATTGCAGCAACATTTCAAGTGCTTCATGGCCATTTGTATCTAGTGATTACTGTATTGGATAATTGTAATTCTAGTACTTGACTACTTTATTGTGTTGTTCTTTAACCATTTGTCTTGTATTCATTCTAGTTCTTAGAAAACATAAAGGATGGAATTTTAAGTGTTCTCCTTGTGCTCTACCAGTATTAGGACAAGAAAGGCCTCAGCTGACCTATTTAATTTCTTTTTCTTCAGGTTTTTTGAGGCCAGAGTTAATAGGGATTATGACACAAGGCCAATATTATGGGTGCCTTAGGGTCAAGCTATGAACAGACACACATATACGCTTAAGCATGACGAACTTGAAAAAGCTATAAGGAGAATCTGATGAACTTCAGCAGTCTTTCATGATAAAAACTTTTAGGAAACAAAGAATAGAAGAGATGTAACTTAATAAAATGTCTTTTTCTGAAAATGAATGTAGAAATGAATATTTTCATTGTGAAATCTATTAGGAACAAGAGTAGGACCCTCATTATTGAGTCTGCTATTCAATGTATGGAAGGTCTGATCAGAAAAAAAGACTTTTAATGACAAGAATTGCAGGAAAAAAACTGCCTTTATTTGAGATCGTTTGATTGTCCCAGTAGAACATCTGAGAAAATCAAGCAACAGCTTAATGGGAGAAAGACATTAGTAATATTGCTAGACACAAGTGTATTAGAGATAAATGAGTACCTTTTTTTTTTTAACAAAAATGAACAGCTTTTAAGGGCAATACAAATGAAAGAAGTTATTATTCTAAATGAAAAGAAGAGTTCTCAAACTTTTTTTATTATCTGGAATATGGATCAGTTCCCTTGCAATTTATATTTGGATTCTACATAAATGTGATCTTTAACAACTAATTACAGCACTCAATGTTTATGGTCAGACAATTCCATATTATGCCATGTAGAAAGATGACTTGTGCGACATTGTAAGCATGAAGGTAGCGCATCATCAACTGTCAAATTTTTGGTGCATCTTCTAAACATATAAAATGTATTTAAGGCTTTATCCCCTAGCAATATTCTTATTATCTTGGGTTTTTGCTATCAATTTTTGGATACTGCCTTGGTGGAAAGACAGGCCTTACAGTCTTTACTTGGTGTATCAATTAATATGTTTTTCTTCTAACTGATAGTGTCAAATGTTCTATTGATAAAGTATCACAGTAACAAAAAACACTGTGATGATTTATCTCTGAATACCATGTCATAGTGCTGATCAATATGATATTCACCAATAATGGAAATTTCTAGCATTTACGCTTTCCAATATGACTATTGTGTAATTGAGAAACTGAATTTTTAACTTTATTTAAACATAATTGATTTAAATTTACATAGTCATGTTTATGGCTAGTGGCTACCATATTAAATAGCACAGCTATAGCTCAACATAGCCATTAGAAAAATGTATCATCTCTTAGGATATTCCATGTTTAAACACTAATATACTCTTTAAAAAGATGTCCTGTTTTGAACTTTATGGAGATAATTCCTCCATTCACAGATCAAAAGAAGAAAGCATTTTCTTTCCGACCCAAAATATATTGAGCTTGACTATAGTATCCTCAGAGTATTCTTACACAGGGTCATGAAATAAATGAACCAATAAACTCTTTAAGGATGAGAAAACATTTTGTGTATTAGAAAAGCAGAACCTATTTGGCCTCATTTAAAGTATACACAAATTGTGTCTTGCTACTGTGTTGCTCCCTACTTAGCAAGCCATGATGTAGATCTGGATAAGTTCCCTAAACTAAACATTAGGAAAAAGTGAGTAAGTACACACCCATTCCTTCCCTTTCTTCATAATCGGCATAAATAATGTGCTGCTGGGGACAGCCCCGTGGCTTAGCAGTTAAGTGTGCGAGCTCTGCTACTCGCGGCCCAGGGTTCAGATCCCGGGCGCGCACCGATGCACCGCTTCTCTGGCTATGCGTCCCACATACAGCAACTAGAAGGATGTGCAACTACGACATGCAACTATCTACTAGGGCTTTGGGGAGAAAAAGGAGGAGGATTGGCAATAGATGTTAGCTCAGAGCTGGTCTTTCTAGCAAAAAGAGGAGGATTGGCATGGTTGTTAGCTCAGGGCTGATCTTCCTCACAAAAAAAAAGAAAAAAAGATGAATAATGTGATGCCACGTATGACACATTTTTAGGTCTACAAGGTAATCTAGTTTATGTTTATGACTCCAAGTATTCTATGAATTAAATAAATCTTTAGGTTGAAGCAAAATAAATTGTTCTGTTCTGTTCTTTTTTTTACCCTGGCAATAACTATCATGAGAATCTTAAATTCACTTGGCTCCAAATACCTACAGAATTTTTTTTTAAAGTTTACAAATTTATTGAGGTATAATTAACACAAAATAAAGTTCACATGTTTAAAATTTTCATTTTGATAAGTTTTGACATATGTGTATATCCTTTAAAATATTATGGCAATCAAAATGTCAAAAATTTCCACTAAAGCTTAACTGCCTATTTAACAGAAAAATGAACTGAACTAAGTCAGATATTTTACAATTTTGTATTCTACATGGAATAAGGTAATGAGTATCTCTATTACCAATGGCAAATAATGTCAATAAATAATATCTCCACTGTCATCTTTAAGATCTAACTTGTAGAATAAATACTAAATCACCACAGCACGCAGAGGAGAGAGAAAGTCATCCCTTGTCAACCTATGCTAATTTCATTTAGATATATCTATATCTAAATGAAATTCACCCATCATAGTTAGCTTGTGCTACGTAAGCATTTGTACAATAGATTCAAAGCACTTACATAATGACAGAATAAGAAACTCAGCTCCCTGCCCGAAGAAGTCAAACTTTTGTGAGACGTTAATTTATGTGTCCCCAAGGAGATAGTGATAATATTAATCCACAAGTGTTGGAAAATGAACATTCTGAAGGAAAATGAGATTTCATTTTATGAAATGAGAGTGGAAGTGTGCAATGAGAAATGTTATGTCTGTTGGAATTCTGTGTAGACTCATATATAATTCAACTCATTAGAGTTTTCATTGAATAGATGTTCGTGTGTGTGTGTGTGTGTGTGTGTGTGAGAGATTGCTCTCAACATTCTACAATTTATTTGCCTTTCAGGACTCCAGTTACTTCTATCTGTTATTTTACAATAATTTAGGGTATATCCAGTCCTGTGAAATGTCATGTAATCATTATAGCAAAAGTCACTTGTCTAGCTCCTTACAACTTATAAAAATGTCTTTGATTAATAGTTTTTGATGTAGACAGAAAAGTTTTTTTTAATTTAATTTTTTTATTTTATTTTAAAAGAGAAGAAACTGAAAGTCAAGAATGAAAAAGAATGACAAGCTGCATAACAGTGATTGGGTTAAAGCAAAACTCTTTTTCATTCTCATACCATAGACTGTGTTCTCTGCATCAGTATTTCAATTTAAATTTAACTTAGCTTCCAAATATAAATCCCAGCCATGTAATATAAACGGTCAAATGCCTAGTGACTGATAGTATCTTGCCAAATAATCAAACAATGATATGAAAGTAGTATGATGTAGTGATAAAAATACCAAACTGAAACCAAGAAACAAGACTGTAGTCCTATCTCCCTGATGACAAGCTACATGGTGTAACATGACTCTTAATATTACTGGGTATGTCTACTCATCTTTAAAGACGATGGCTAAGGCATGTGATCTCTAAGTAAGTTCACACCTCAAAAATTCTGTTTTTGAGAAAAAGAAATTATTGAAGAAATTTTGAAAAGAAGTTTTGAGAAATTCTTCACTCAATTTTATGTTTTGTTTTTAACGTTTAATCATCAGTACCATGAAAGAGCATAGATATTCCTAAGATGCACACCTAGACACTTTAGTTTTTTCATTAGCATGCTCCTGTCCAGATTCTCTGATAATTTTTTTTGTGTGTGTGTGAGGAACATCAGCCCTGAGCTAACGTCTGCCACTCCTACTCTTTTTGCCGAGGAAGACTGGCCCTGGGCTAACATCCGTGCCCATCTTCCTCCACTTTATATGGGATGCCGTCACAGCATGGCCTGCCAAGCAGTGCGTGGGTGCGCGGCTGGGATCTGAACCGGCGAACCCGGGGCCACCGCAGCAGAGCACACGCCCTTAACTGCTTGCACCACTGGGCCAGCCCCCAGATTCCGTGACACTTAATTGCCCTGACAACAGTCTTGAAAATTCAGTGTTTGCACTCCATAGCCGGATGCCAGTATTTATCTATGATCCCTACATGCTAAAACCTATGAATCTATTCTGAAATCTTGACTTCATTTTGCCGTGAATTGTTAGTGATTCTTCAGTTTCTATGGTTACTCTTTAGGTTAAGACAAAAAATGATTAACTAATCATTACTATCTGTGCAATCCATTGTCAAGTATAATTCCTTGAAGTAATAACTGATGCTTACCAATGTTTCAAATTCAACATCTTGAATAGATTATGAGAGCATTAAGAAACTAAACCTTATGTGCCAGTGGGAGTATTGTATGTAAGTTTTCTCCAAACTCCTTAATTCCAAAGAGTCTTTCACAATCTTTTCAAGACAGAGTCATATGATCACACTAGAAAAATTAAAAGGCATAAAGAAGTAAGAAGTGTGTGAACAAACATGAGGAAAATGAATAATATTGACAAACTCTTCCATGATATCAATGCAAATAATCCATATCAATCTATAAATCAAAATTGGTGTTAGTTTACTATATGAGCCAGCTTTGAGGACTACAGCCCAGAAGTGACCTTCACCAAGGAAGGGAGCACTCTGAAAAAGTGGGATATACAGAGTGGTTATACACCATCTTGGAACAAGAAACATACATCACATATGAGAGGAATATCGCTTTTACTACAGTCACGAGATGCTTTGCTGGCACAGCAGGTCAGTGGTCACAAGATGAGTTAAAGCAAGTCAGTATTTAATCCTTAGTTTCTGGGAAGAAATGCTTATCCTTAAAGAAATGCTGATACGGGGGAAGGCAACATACCCATCCTTAAGGACATCACTCCTGGCTTTGACATTTAAATGTTTAAAGCAATGTACAATGCATGCTCAACAGGCCAGGTCAGGCCTTTCTGGAAAAACAAGTTCAGGCTGAATTTAGTTTTAAACCAAATGGCTTCCTCATATACTTCAATATATCTTACTGCTTATCAATGATAACATTAAGCAAAACTATTTATTAAAATGCAACACGTAAATTTTAAAGAGGGAAAAGCGAAGAAAGCTGAACACACCCTTCACATGAATTTTCCTTCATTGCACTATTGAAGCGTTTACCGTGTCTTAGTTTGGGATTTGTTGCTCCTATTCTCAGTACAGATGTTTTGTTCTGTGGGAAGTAAACTCCAGTTTTTCACTTATATACCAAAATTTGTGCAGTTTTTAGGTAGATGCCAGTCAGTTGTTGGATAAATGATTTCATGCTCTTTGTTCACACATACGGTTCACAACTGAATTTCATTCTAAAGTCTAGGAAAACTTTAATTTAATTACTCACAGACCGTATCTGAGATATTTTAGATATAGTCCCAGGCGGATATCACTAATATATGTGGCATTGTCAGTTTTACATGTCTTATACCTAAACATAGTATGGTTTATGCCTTTGGCATTTTATATTAATTTTACTTACTTTTCTCACCTGATTAATTGAATATTTCTTAAACTTGGAAACACTCCAATGCTAAGAATGTAGCCACACAGGGTACTAATCCCAGTTGAAGAATGTGAAACTCCATGGCATTGTAATTGCAGTGTTTCAGACATGCCAGAGCTCAGCACCGGCTCCCTGTGATTAAAGAAAGCCACATTCTTTGAGGGTTTTAAACAGGGCAAAATGCACATGCTAAGCACAGTCAATAGTCTGGCTGACCTAGTTCCAAAATTTAGCTGCAAATCAAATGGGTTAAAAGGGACATATGAAGCATTCCACATTCAGGAAAACTAATTAAGTACTAGACAATATAGAAATATTATTTTATTTAATCCTCTTAATGACTTGATGAGTTAGATATTAATGTTTTCCGGAGGGATTTAGACAAGAAAAAAATATTGCCCAAGATCCTACAGCAAAGTTGAGATTTGAGACTTGAATTTCTGTCTCAGTGAAAGGCTATGATTGTATGTACTCAGCATTTCTCTTGGAAAGTAAAATAATTAATATTTACTAATTTGGAATCAAAATACAAGCCATAAATCAGTTCATAGAGCTTAATCCAGACAACCTTTCTTCAAAGAAGACTTAGTATTAGTGCCTTTGTGTGTTAGGAATTGTAGCATGATTTTGAGGATCATATTAAAATACAAAACTGTGATCTATTAAGATCACATCTTTTACCATTAGTCTGTGTTCCCTTTGTCCGTAAATAGCAGAATAGTGAATATATTTCATCAAATACTTTTTACTGTGTTCTGTTATTTGACAGAAATTATTCCCAGAACTTGACATTTAAAAAATGCAAGCAATTATGTTCTGTAATGAGGAACTTTTCAACTTCTATGATGGACCTCATAATGGAAATTACCAAACACATTAATTGACTTTTAAATTAGCACCCTGCCTTTAGAACAGGGATAATCTTTAATGTTCTTTCATTAATAAATTTAAGCATAAGCAAAATATACACATGTTTATTACTTGATGTTTTTAGAAAAGTGGCTATATATGTACTATTATTATCAAATAGAATCCAGCAGAAGAAAAATAGAGTACTTGCACAAAAAATTAAATGTGAACAAGTCATAAAAATATCTTTGCAGTGTCGGGGGAAGAGAGAGAATCTCCCTCCGCCCTCTTCCTTAAGGTTCTTATGGCTGGCCAAATAATTAGCAAGACAGGTTAGCAGGAGAAAATAATACCAAGTTTAACAACATGTATACATGGGAGAAACTCAGAAACGAGCAACTCGTCCCTCTGTCTAAGCTGCTTGCTTAAGTATTGCAGCTAAAGGGGAGGAGCGTGTTGGGGGTGGGCAGTGGCCTGGGACTTCAGAGGGCAGGAGGACAATTCTTTTCAGGGTCATCTATAGACAATGTGGTCAGGGAGAGAGAGTTTTTTGATAAAAGGGGCTTGGTGCCCCTCCCATTGTAACATCTATTTTACATTATCATTACAGCCATCATGATAGAAGATCTGTTCTAGGAAGGAGGCACCATGTCAAATTCTTTAGGCAGTTAGTGGGGGAGGTCAAATGTCCTTCAGAGAAAACAATCAAGGTAAAGAGATATATTTCAGGTGGCCAAATCTTGATCTCCCACAGCAGTATGCAGTTTGGAAGTAATTGGTCACATAATTCTCTCTGTTATACGCACACACAAATATTAATCATCACCATGATGACATTTTCCTTTTGAAGGTAGCAATATATAGTTATGGTTAAAGATTTAGTGTGATAAAACATATACAAATTGATATTTACGTACAAATGCAAACTGTATCTACATATTCATAGGTGCATGTACGCTATAGTGGCATGCCAAAGAACATCATCAGGAAAGAAAAACAATCAAAGCATTTATGAATTCACCTCTGATTATTCAGGAAAGAATTCACTTGTTTTCTCTGATCATTAGTAATTTTGAATAAAAGAACTTGTACATAAAGAGAATTGTTCTGGTGAAGATTATCCTATATTTATTTATTTATTTATTTGCTTTTCCAGAAAATAGATAAATACATACTACCATTTGAAACCGCGATGTTTTATTTCTACTGCTAACTTGAGCACGTTGGTTCTTTGTTCATTGTTCAAGTTATGTCATGGGCTCTTCAAGCAAGACTCTTTGAACACTGTTCCAACTGTAGTTGGAAAACAAACCAGAGAAAAATACTATTATAATCAGAGTAGCAATTGATAAATGATAAACATTGCAGCTGTGCCCATATAAAAACCATGGTGTCATAGCATATGCTATCCAAATAGTTCCTTGATATTTAGGAATAAAGGTATATTTTTTAGATACTATTGAAAGAGAGTGAATGTTTTTTAAAAAGTATAAATCATAGAGTTTGAGATTGTCCCAATATACAACTTCTGCCCACAGTAAGTGTTTAGGTTCATCACAGACAAGGAAATAGAGTAGATAAAGACAGGAATTTAAGGTAGAAATAAATAGGACATTTATTGTCACTCAAATGTAAAGCAGGATTTCATATAAATTAGATTCATCTTTGACTTTTTACAAGAAATTTTCCCTGCTGAATTATTGATATGATATTCATATACAATCGTCATTTAAAGTGGTATTTTTGTGGAAGAAACCCCACAGATTTTAGTACAGACAAAAGATTTAAAAACATAATAGTGTTCAAAATCAAAGTGTGTGAAATTAAGGTGTGGATATCATTAGAGGAAAATGTGTGAGAAGTGTACAGAAATTATCTGTATTGTATTTGCAACTTTTCTGTACATCTAAAATTATTCCATATTAATTTTTTACTAAAAAAATTAAAGCGTGGCCTAAAGCACAATATACCAAAATTCCTCCTTAAAAGGTGAATTGCTCCTCTGGCATCTCTTACTCCCTGTTCAGGTTTGCCTAGAATATCCTAGAAAATGGCTAATTTTCTCCTACTCTTGGCCAAACCACTGCATTCCTAGTCCCAGAAGAGGTTCTCATTCCTAGAGGGCTGCTGGGCTCAGGATGGAGAGTTATTTGCCTTGACCATCAAATTGGCTGAATTTAACCTGGTTAAAAAAAGAGGAGTTTACTTTCATATCCCCTGAAATCTTTCTTTCTCTCTCTCTCTTTTTTTTTTTTTTTTTTGCTGAGGGAGATTCACCCTGAGCTAACATCTGTTGCAAATCTTCCTCTGTTTTTTATGTGGACAGCCACTAGAGCATGGCCACCAACCAGTGGTCTAGGTCCATGCCTGGGAACTGAACCTGGGTGGCCAAAGTGGAGCATGCCAAGCTTAACCAGCAGGCCACAGGGCCAGCCCCCCTGAAATCTCTTAATAAACTGTTCTTGCAGTGTAATTCTCTTTTACATAAGTTGTATATGTGTGAAATGATTCTGTCATTTTCAAAATAGAAACATTTTGTAAGCATCTACTAAATAATAGACAGTATATTAAGTGGTGTTGACAGCAAGATAATTTACAATGATCTTAATAAAATATGATTAGCAGCCTATCCCTTCAAGAACATACCATCTAAGGGGAAATGAGCACATAAGTCAATAGTCAAAATATATCAAATATGTATGTTTTTACATGTTTCCATGAAATGCAAAAAAATCATAAAAATAAAAAAAAAATTAAATGATCACCTATATGTAGAGAGAATGTAGTAGAAGGGATAGGTGGTGACTTCTTGAATATTTCTTGTTCTATAGATTTTGCTTTTAAGTTAGTTAAAACATTTTATATATTTATAATTATTAAATTGAAACAATCCAAAACCATAAAAATAAAAGGAAAAAGAAAAAGAAAAAAAAAATAAATGAAACTAAATGTGTATCCACTTCTTATTATAACCATACAGAGTAGGATTATTCCAAGTGATTTTAAAAGATGGTAATTTGAATGTATATCCATAATGAGATATAGCATAGGGAAATAAAAACAACAACATAAATTTTCAAAAAATAAGAATGAAAACTTAAGCTCAGTTGTATTGAGATGTAATAAAAATGAATGGGTTATGTGAAATTATAAAACCATCATTTTTGGTTCTGTTGAGAACAGAATTTTTAACATGGGGAAAGAAAACATAGATGTAAAATCAAAGAAGTTAGCAAAAACCTTGTAGTACTGAATTTTAATTGGAAGTTCCAATGTGAATTCATTATGTATTTTATCTTTAAATACAATGGTAATCCAAGTATGAGTGAAGGCAAAAAATGATAATCAACCAAGTAGCAGTGAGGACCTCAAGTACTCAAACTGTGGCCTCAAAATAACACTTTCCAACGAAAGGAAATGGGGCTGCTTGGAAATGTATAATATAGGAAGAAAGTAGTAAAAAAATCTACTAAAATCTCCAAAATGGGCTTGAGATCCAACTTGAAAAGACAAAATAATAATAATAGTTAATAGAGGATGGGAAAAAGATTTCTACAACATTGGTCAGCACAAAAAAAGAGGAAGAAATGATATAAGAATGTCAAAATTATGCAACCTTGAATGGATTGAAACATGTATCATTAATCATCAATAGTGGCTAACTTCACCAAAAGAAATGTGGCCATCAGGTCCTCCAGTTGGAAACAAAACACAATCTTTTGAAGGAGACTTGCCAAGAAAATGAATAATGACAAAATCTGTTTTAGATACAAGTACAATTCACAGGAAAAAGAGAAGACAGATACTTGTTTTCATTGTATAATAATGATATTTTGAGCGATATATATATTTTATATGTATTTTTCCCCTATAGGGATTACAAACCATTTTCCCAACAACAATTATTTAACCCAAAGTGCTTATAAGTAATTATCTGCCATTTTCCTCCTAAAACTATTATTAGTGATTTATAATGTAGTATATTAATATTCAGGAAAGTTTGGAAGTGTTTGTTATTATCATTCTTTTTTCTGTTTTTATCTTCTGGCAACCCGCAAGTGAGGTAAGAATCCCAGGTAGTCTGATTTCTAACGCAATTGCATTATACAATTATCTCATTATTTTTTTCTGCTTGCATTTGTAGTATTTGATTTGTTTGAATAATCATTGTTAATGGACTTACATTATTACTGTAAATAAATTTACAGAGGTCATAATAGTCATTGGGATATTTACATCCTCTGCGACACACACACCCACACACACACATTCCACTATGCTCATATAATCACTGTACAGTACTTACAAAATTCAAACACGTCAATATTTCCAATATAGATAGCGGCTTCTGATATGCTGATAATAATTATATTCAACTTGTTTTAAGTATAATCTTGTGGGGCCGGCCTGGTGGTGTAGTGGTTAATTTCTCACACTCTGCTTCAACAGCCTGGGGTTCACAGGTTCGGATCCTGGGCACAGACCTACACACGGCTCATTAAGCCATGCTGTGGTGGCGTCCCATATACAAAATAGAGGAAGATTGGCATAGATGTTAGCTTAGTGACAATCTTCCTCACCAAAAAATAAATAAATAAATAAAAATAATAATAATAAAAAATCTTGTACAATTACTACATTAAATATTTTATTATTCCACTGATATTTGCTTTTAGAACTAGGATATTGTGTATGAGGTAAAAGTTTTTTATGGGCTGACTATTAGCTAATGAAAAAATATATTTTCATTATTATTGTTTTTAATTCAAAACAGCCTGTTAAAGAGACAACAGGTTAAATATAAATTTTCTCTCTATCCAATACAAAGTATTTCTTACTCAGAATTTTACAGGCCAAAGGTAGTGAGGAATCTTTACAGAATAGCAAGTGATTCATAAGTCAAGAAAATTTCAACATGGATTTTCTTATATAGATATGTTGTATCTACAATGGGGAAATATATTATATATATGTACATATATAATTATATATATATACATATATATAAAATATATGTATAATCTCCAAGCCAAAAATGAGAGAATATGATAGGTATGCACTTACATGACACCCACACACACACACACATGTATCAAAAGTCTGTACAGATTAATAGAAACACGTGTTATTGAATTCTTATTCATCTGCTTGGAAATGCTGTTTCCACTTTCTAGAAGTTGAGGTATTTAGACAAATTCTGAACTTCTCATTTTCTCATCAATGATAGTGTTAATACCCTACATTTTACATAGCTCTCCTCACTACAAGGAATATGCCGTGTGGTTCTGGTATCAAGTCCGTGTTCATGCTCCTATGTGAAATTCTTCCAATCCCAATAGCACTTGAAAGATTTTATTTCAACCTGGTTTGAAGTCATTCTTATCTGGTACTTTATGTTCTGCTCTTCCAGGTGCTAGACTGCTAGAGCAATTCACAATGAAATGTTTATTTCCTGGAATCATTCCGTCTATATTAATTGAAAAAAGATAATACTCTCTTGAAATTCCTTAGTTGATATTGCAAATGTTTTTCTGTTGCTCATTACTTTTCAACGTTTTTACTCTAGGAGTAAGTTTATCATGGTGAATTTGCTGTCTACCCATTGCGAATGACCTCAGTAGCCTTCCCTTAGTAAATCTCAGGGCTCACCCTCTATCAGAATTACCAAGGGACTATGAGAGTTTATAAAGGCTGTAAGGTCTTTTCCAGTGAGGAAGCAAATTTAAACAGAGTAAAACCTGAAAAAGCCATTTCTGTGTATTCCTCACGAATATCCCTCTGGTTCCAGCAACCAGGGATCTATTGGTTCACCATTTTTTACCCACCACATGTAGGCAACAGCAGTTCCATAATGATAAAGAGTCTCAAATTATCTTTTTATTGACTGTAATTACCTCAATTATAGTAAAGCCTATGGACAACTGGAGATACATAATTACAACACATTTGTACTTAAAAATGGAGTTCCAATACTTAAAGATCAGAATTTAATGGGAACTACTTGGAAATAAACTGCCACATGTGAATTTATGTTAAATTATCCACAAAACTACCAGATGGTTAAAGATGTTTCGATTTTATTTTACAGAATATCAAGTGTAAAACTCCAAATGGCACAGCCAAATTTAGAAGGAAAGAAAATACATGTTCAAGACTTTCAAAGTACTGCTGTCAGTTTATAGTACCTTGAAATTGATCTTGTTCAACTGGATGAACTTTATGTGAAAAAAATTCTAATAAGAATCATAAATAGTTCATATTCATAATATTGAATTCCAAACCAGTTGTTCCACCAACAACCTACTGAATTTAACTAAATTTTCCAGTAGACTTATTTGTAATTCCATAGATTCAGTCTGCAGGGTGCATTTGCTTCAGAATTACTTCCATTCTATTGATCTAGTAAGAAAAAAGCAAGTCAGACGTGGATTATAGGAGCTTAATTTAAAAGCAAAAGACACAGTACGGTTCTGTCATTCCAAAATGAACAAATCTGTTAGATTTGTAGTAACTAGATGACAGAAATATTTTCAAGGGAATCAAATGGTGGATTTCAGACATATCCACTTCCTGCTCTCTTTCACTTAGATGTATATCAAATTTCTGTGTATTAGGCAAAAATGATTGTGGCTGGTCCATGGCAAATTACTTTTACTAGATGTTTTAGTTGGAGGCTATTTTGGGGTAAAATAGCTTCTCTTCTAGCAGACTCATTTGATAAATTATTCAGTAATGGTCAATCATTTTCATAACTTGACCTGTTGCAACTGATATGCCTGCCGAAAGCCACGTAAAAAAGAATGACGTCAATAAAACGGCAGGATCCAAGAGTTTGCCATGTTACACCTAAGTCTCCAATAAAATGTATCTACTCTTCATCTTATTCATCACGTCTTCCCCACTCCCACGCTGCCCTACTACCTATAACTTGATTCCAGTAAAAATAATGATTCTATCCATTTACACGAGTCTTTTCTAATACTATGATTTCTCAGTTTTCTCTTTTGAGTTTGGTGTCCTTGTTTAATGATAGCTTAACTGATTTTTACTTAGACATCAACTTGTTTTTAATTCCTCCTCCATTTCTAATAAGGAGTATTTTGTCTTCACATATCTCCTGCACAGAACCGGCAAAACTAACCATACATGCTTAGACCCAGCTACCTTTCAGTGCTGCAGAGTGGAATAAAATGTCAAATTATGTGTTAGAGAATAATATGTTTTTCCTCAGGTTAAAACCACAGAGCTAGTTAAGAAGGCAGTGTTTTTCTCTCATTATGCTGTGGCAATGTTTGGCTTCGATTTGAGATTTTAGCACTGAAAAAAAAAAGTTGAAGGCATTAGATCATCTTATTAAAATGACTACACAGCATCCTTTGCCAAGTACTTATTTAGGAATTTAAATGTACTAAGAGGCCACTCATGGATTTTACTATATACATGCTTCTGGAATTTAGTTAAGTTCTTGAGTATCTAAAATGAGAGAAAATCCTCCTACTACCTTTTAAAATGGGATTTTTCTGACTCTATAAATGTACGTTCCACTGTGACAGATAAGATGTTTTAAGGCAACATCTCCTCAAGGACATTGCTCAGGTACTTTTCCCATTCTGGACATTAAAATCTTAACAAAAATGATGGACTAGCATAGTTCTGGCTTCCAAATAGATAGTAAATGCTTAATTAGTATTTGTAGAATATATAAATTAAGGAGCTTTGTATTAAGAAGAAATAACTATTGAGACAATATCATAAAATGAGAATCATAGAGATTGTTAACACAAAAAAATAGTAATTATATATCAGTTATATATAAAGTGGGTTTAGTTTTAACTGTCAAGCGCCCTATACAGAGATTGAGCAAAAATCATTTTAAAAGTGATAGGTACTGATTATGTACGTGTATTTTTCTCCTTTGTACTCATTTTGTACGGTATCTATCATCTTCTGTTGTATCCTCCAATATTCTTCTCCAGTAGCAATCTCTATCAGAATGGCCACTTCAATTTAATGTCAGGGTTTTAGACTTCAGTCGTCAAAATTTTCAATCCCTACTTGCTCAAGCAGTGAATTTTTAGTAACATTTTCTACAGCACACATCGTCCTGGCATTTAAGAAACTACATTCTGTAAAATGCATAGTTCCTCTTTTTTGGGAAACTTACTTTTTCTGTGGCTCTTCTCCTGAACTTCTTTTCCTTCACTCCCTAATTTTCTTCAGCATTCTCAAACTTTCCTGAATTGTGAAATAATTTAATTCCTTTTTTTGGTATGAAAATATACATTTCTTGAATGAGCATGACTTGATTTAAAAATAAAAAAATAATAAAAACTTACCTTCTGCTCAGACATCAGCTCTCCCTCCTCCAAAATCCCAACTAATGACCGACACCCTACGGTTCACAATTTTAATCTTTAACCATGTCAAACAATCATTTGTCAAATTATAATACTGCTTGAACTTTATGTGTGTGTTTTTCATTAGTTATGTAGTTATATGTCAATTTGGATGGTTTTATATATCTAGTTACTAATAAATAAGAATAGCAGTACGCCTACATGAAAATGATTATTTATTCATTCTTGAGCCTATGTTTTATTACAGTCTACTGAGGTTGCATCTGTAGCTGGTAAGATTTGGAGTTTTAATAGCAAGTGTATTGACATTTGAAGCCTTTTGATACAGTGTTCCCCAGCCTCTCTGCCTCAAATCTGTATCATCTATAAAAGACTTTTACTTAAAAAAGAATAGTGAGAATAGGGGACTGTATCCAAGCGCTTGTGACATACTCCCTGATTGAAACCTCTGGTAAGAATGGCTTTGCTTCGATTTTGAGCTTGTTGAGCCTTCCTTGAAGAAAGAACTAAAGGAGCAGAGAACATAGTTTTTCATCACCACACTTTTCCTCCAGCAATTCTTCAAGCCAGAGACATAGTCCCACAGACCTCTCATATTTTGAAGCAAGTTGTTTCAAGCATCCTTTTACATTTTATTTGATGTTATATCACACGTCGTTACTTTCCTTTAGTTGTAATATTTTCCCAAACTTCCAACTATTCAGAAAGCGACTGATCTCACTGGCTGACGTGAGAGATTGCCATCAAATGTGGTCTTGGTTCTGCAGAAAGGATGGAAAAGTAATAATTGCTTGAAACTTCATCATCTGCCCTGTGGAAGTCAATGTGTATTAAATGCTGCCTTTCCAAAAAGCAAATGCTGCTTTGACTAGTTGAAATTCTATTCACCTGTGTGACTTAGGGGTAGTTGTTAAATAATTCTTAATTTCAATTTTCTCATCTGGAAAATGGACAGATCAATTGCAGTTGATGTATTTACACGATGTATATATGTATATACATAATGTACTTGAGGGTATTTCTTTGATGGGCCATCAAGAGTAGAGACTATACCAATAGTCCTACCTACAAACTCCTGCTGAGTTCTTGGCTCACCTAACCGGTTCCAGACTGAACCAGGCTGGCGGGCTGGGAAATACAGAACATGCAATTGTTCCCCCTGTCGTTTTTTCTCTTCCTTCTCTTTGTTTTTGTGGTTTTGATTTGTTGTGTTATATTTGTCATTTTTCTAGGGAAAGTTTATGTTGACTTTTCCTGTTTTCTTGAATACACTATCTTAATTTATTTTATTTCTATTATCTTATCAAGGATAACCTCTTTTCTCACGTACAATACATTCCCCTCACTAGACTGTCCCTCTAGTTAATTTTGCCCACTCAGCAAAAAATTTCTCCCATAAAGATGTCATTTTGATATTTCATTATATCATAAATGAGAAGAGTAAAAAAAAGATATTTTAGGTATAGAAGTACTAAGAAAATATAACTTACTGATTGAGGAAAATAAGTGAGAGGGGAAAAAAATAACATAGTCAGTATAATAATAAATCAGAAAAGATCTTAAAAGAGGATAAAAAAGGAATGCAAAAAAAGTGAGCACAAACGGAAATATTTGCTTTTAAATCTAAAGAATTTATATAATATGAGTTTAAGCTGAAATCTAAGCATTACAAAAAAAGAAGACAAATTAAAAACATAATTTTAGCTTACAAATATAACAACTCTTTATTCTAACTAAATACATGAAAGTGTGATTTGGAGATTTTAAAGCAAAAGTTACTGAAGGTCTTTTCCTGACAGGCATGGTTAGTATTTAATTTGGCATTTTGATAAAAAAAAAAATATAAAAGTCTACCACAAATTACACATGGAGGAGGTATAGTAATTTAAAAATTACTTGCTATATCAAGAATAAAATAGGAAAAAAATAGTAAGGGAATAGCAAGGAAAGCATATTAAATAGTAAACATACGATAAATATTGAGCAGGAAATCGGTTGGATGGAATAGATCAATGATAATCATAAATAAGTTTTGGTTTTGGTTAGGTGACAATTAAAAACCTAAGGAAATTAAATCAAGATAGATGCCATTTAAAACAAATCAATCTTAAACAAAAAGTTAGTGAAACTATGCAACAGAAGAAAAGAAAATGGTGGTTTTATCCAAATTTTTTGAAATGGAGTAATCATCAGGACCCCATATTGCTACTTGAAAAGGCAATTAGCAGTTTTCCACTATTTGTGTTATGAAAAAATATACATAGACATTCACACGTATAGACATTTAAACACCAATGCATATAAATAAATAAATGCAAGAAATAAAATGCTTAATATTGATATATCCTAAACTGCTTGCAGAAATACAAAAAGAAAAATAATAGGGAGCACGATTTTTGCTCTAGACACAAGTGTATTATTATTGTTACAATGAGCACCCAGCTGTATGTGATTTTTACACTTAAAAAAGTTAATTTAAACAAAATAGCTATTTGATTTATAATTGTTGGAATTTATTGTTTAGGATACGGTCTTATCTAAGAATACACATGTACATGACTATAACTATATCCTTCCAGTTGGGTTTGATATAATTTAAAATGATATGCAGCACACGAATGGAAGCTCACTCTTATATCTATTGCGTTTTTCTAGGTACTTGATATTTTGAGGAATAACCTGTCACTTCTGAGTCACACATGTAGATACCTATAAAGACTTTGAGTGGTAGAGGGATTCATCTCATTTGTCCCAAATGATATAAAGGAAGGTGGAAACTATTGGACAAGTCGCTCTCAGAATGTGCTGGGGGTACTTTTCTAATACTTCTCTGATATCTTCCATTGAGAAGGGCAGAAATATATTGTTTTTCCACAATCCTGAATAAAAGTCCATCTTGTTTAAAAGGAAACAATAGTCAACAAAACCAGAAAAAATTTTGAACTTAAGTGGAATATTTCAGCAATGAGTGAAAACACACTTAAAATAGAAAAAAGAAACATTGTATAATAAAAAGGTTTATCAAAGTTTTTTTTTTTTTTTCAGGCACAACTTTTTTATTTTTGTTTTGTTTTGTTTTTAAATCAGTAAAAGAAACTGGGTCCTAGAAGCTGCAGTGATCTAAGCAGCAGCAAGTTTGTGCATTCGTCTTTTTGTTTTTGTTTAAATATGTTTAAATTATCACACTGCTGGCACACCTTATTTGCATGAAATTCTGCACCATACATACTAATTGTAGTAAAGTCACCCCTCCATCCTAGGAAAAAAAACTACTCTGGAAGATAATTTTCACTGAAATCTAACCAAACTTCGTTAAGTGGACTGTGACAAGATTATAAATGATATGAAAAATAACATTTTAACATTTGGCCATCAACTTAAGGAAATGGTTTGCCTATACAAATTTTTGTAATTTTTAATATATTCTACCCTCATATGGTCCTCAGAATTAAAGCATAATGAACAAGAAAGGAAAAGAACACAACTGAGTGCTAAGGCAGAACATCTTGCCAGAAGTAATGAAGGTAGAGTATACACTAAATATGAAGTGCTGAATTTCATAGGGCCAACAAGATAACAGTCTATATTTTTCACTTACACAGGCAAAGTGGATTTTGCAATTACCAGTTGCGTTAAATGCACCAAATAAAGCTCCTACAATTGACATATAAGGCGCCACCTTAAGTTTTCCAGGCTGCAACTGTGCATAATTTTAAAATGGTTTTCTTAAATTTATTTATTTTTTTAAACATAACACGAGGAAGGTGTTAAAACTGGTGTAATAGCTCAATAGAATAAGTATTCCAGCTTTTAGGAGGGATGAAGAGGGAGATATTCAGAACCCTTCACCAGAATCCCCCCAACTTGATCATAGTGGATTAATGACGTGCTTTGTGGATGTGGTTAGTCAATGACACCAGCTTGACGGATCTTTCTTTCTGCACCAAATCCCATTGAGTTATCTGGTCCCCTTGGCTGACGAAGAACCATTAGGCGAGGAGCACTGGCATCATCCAAGGTGATGTTCTTCAAGCGATGGACCAACCTATCAGGTCGTGGAGCTGCAACAGTCTTGGGGCCCTCACAGACTCGCCAAACATTACAAGCGCTGCATTTGCCAGTGCGCTGATTAAGAATCACTGAGAATCCCACCTCATCTCCTGCCTGTAGCTCAATGCCATTCTGAACTTCTTTCACATGGAAAAAGAGCTTCTTGCTATCTCCTACTTCGTAGTTAATGAAGCCAAACTGATCTTTCACACACTCCACTGTGGCCCTACGCAGGGGGGTGATGTTGTAGGCCATAGTCTGTGCATTTTGGCCCAGGACACACAATTGGAACTTGACACTCTCCCCTTTCTGCTGGCAATCGCCTTTGTTGGCCATCCCATCTATGCCAAACGGATAGACCTCACCTTTCATATCGCCTTCCTCCAAGATCTCAATCATTCCTTGATACTCAATCTGTGTTGGATCAACACCCCGCAAGGGCCGAATGACTTTACCAGAGTAGACAGTGGGATTAGCTTCCTCAGTAATGCCATTCACTGAGTGTGTTTTGCTCACTTTTTCTGCACTGACTTTGTTGCCTTTGCCTTTGGACAAGCTGTACTCGACCATGTCCCCCAGTTCCAGGCTATTGACATCACCAGAGAACTCACTGTAATGGAAAAAGATTTCCTTATCATGATTGGCTGTTTCAATAAATCCAAAATTATCCTTCAGAGTTGCCACATAACCCAAGAGCCTCTTAGAGTTGGAATTACGACCTAAAAGTCGCACACAAGTTGCAATCTGCTGTCCAGGCCTCTGTTTGTCACTGATACTAAATTCAACCTTCTCTCCTATTTGAGGGGAAGTAGATCCTTCCACATCCTTGGCTTGAAAAGCAATAGTCAATTTCACTCCACAATCATCATAAGCAATAATACCATCCTCAGCCTCCTTTTCTTTGCCTTTATTTGGGCTAGTGGTTTTACGATTGGAAAAAGTGGCTTCTTTTTCTACAGTGCCCATAAAACGATGATCTGAATGAGAATGGAATGAAACCGTGCCCTTGGGAAGCTTTTTAATCCTAATAGCATGATTTCTTTGGGCAGAAAGCATATCAGGAACCACAGTAAACTCTACTTCATCTGCAATATGGAGCTGGTTCCCATCCAGAATTTCACTGAAGTGGAAGAACATACGAGCATCACGATCCACACACTTGATGAAACTGAAAACATCTCTCATGGCAGCAATTACACCCATTTCTCTGGCTTCATTAGTGAACTGAAATGTATTTGATAGAACTTCTATGTTGGTTGCTCGTTCTAATTTGTCACGTCGATCTGTTGAAATATTAAACCTAACATGGTCGCCTTCCAGCAGGGTCACCTTGGATTTTGTATCTTTGTCTCCAAAGGGAAGTTCTTTAGGAATCACAAAGTCAACTTTGATGCGTCCTGGCAATGGGTCATTCTGGTTTTTACTAGGTACTTTTGGAATAACTTTGGTTACAGTTCCTTCAAAATGTTCAATGCTGATATCTTCAAAAATGACTGTTCCTTGAGGCAATAGTCTGACATCTGTTGCAACTTCTTTACCGTTTCTGTCCTTGATTGTGAATTCCACATCATCTCCAGGCTGTAAAGTTTCTGTCACCCTTAAATTCAATATAGTGAAAGAATAGCTCTTTTACAACATCACCTCTTTCAATAAAGCCAAATGCCTCCTTCATGGCACAAACTACTCCCTGACAGCGGGCTTGTTTCTTTTTCAACAGCATAATGTTACGAGCACTTACAGCACCAGTATGTTTATTGTTATCAATTACAAAGTTTATTTTATCTCCAGTTTCCATCTGAACGTTCCCTTCGACATCTTCAGGGGTGTTAAGTCAGATAAAACACTTCTTGTTCATTAATTCGTTCTTCAGGGAGGGTTTCTGGTTTTATCTTCATCAGTTTAACAGCAATGGGTTTCCCAGTCCGCCAGTCAGATGATACTTCGAATTCAACATCATCTCCTACTTTTAAGTCCTGCAGGTTGCCATTATACTGTGAACAGTGGAAGAAAAGTCTAGCTTGACGTTCTGAACACTGAATAAATCCATAAGAGGTTAGCAGTTTTTCAATAACCTCTGTTTCACGCAATGCTGCTGAAGTACCGTTGGGGTACCCATTGTGTCCATTGTTGTGGAGAAGATTTGGATCAAAGCTCATCTCGCAGTGATAATCAAATATTGCACTTTCAGTAGTATTTGCTGATTCTTCTTTTCCAGCACACGTTTCAAAGGATGAAAGTTGTTAATATTAAAAAAAAGAGCGAGAGAAAATGATCTATCAAGCTAATGAATATAACTGCTGCTGCACCGGGCAATCTCACAGTACAGCACTGAAGAAAACAAAGACTACTAGCAGCGTTGGGAAGTGCTCTTTCAAAGCTGTTGAGTAGGCACAAACTTCTTGTTTCAGATCACGTGTTGTGTCTTCAACTTAATTATACTCTTCTTTGGTCTTGTTGGTTGTTTCGAGGTGTGTTCTTTGCCTGATCTGAACTTGAAGCAGCAGTTTCAGGTGGTAAAGTCTGTTCTGTTACACTTCACACCCAACAGCTCAGCGCCCCCTCTCCAGCGCCGCCATAAGCAGCACGGCCCGGTAGGTAGGAATAAATCTCTCAAAGTTTTGATAATAGACCTAATTTACAAATGAAAAATAGGTTTCTGCTCATTGTTTACTGAAAGCATGATATATTACTCATATAATGTAAGTTCAGTTATGATTTTACTTAGAATAATTACCTTATTATTTACAAACCCTGTTTTTTCCAAAGAAGAGTTAAAACATTATGCAAAATGCATACACAATATCCAGACAAAAAATAGTTGAACAAACAGGGATCAGTGAAAGGAGACTTATATAGAATAAAGACAGAAATGTTAGTATACAGCCAATATACTGCTGTAAAATAGCTCAGAGACAAATCAATCATATAATTGTAGTTTCCAAAAGCCAAAATAAAAGACAAAATCACCATCAGTTATGTTAATTACATTTTCCATAAGTAAAAATATCCATCAAATATTTATCTTAAGACCACAAATATTCTTAACACTGAGACCTCCAAAGACTATCTTAGATGGATCGTCACAGCTGCATCATTAGACACTTTTGCATAATTCATAACTAACCCATAGACTCCTTGTAGTAAACATGACAAACATTTGTATATTTTTGTCTAAAATCCCTTAATGTAGAATAATGCCCTAAAGTCAAAACACATTCTAGGAAAAGTTGTTCTTATAGTTGGAGCAAGAGAGGTGGCAGGTGCCAATTTATATGGTTTGAGTACACAAGCCTGATCGTTTAACTTAATCCTTATCTATATTTTCTTCTATAAACTCTGTTGTGAGTTGAATGTGTCCCTGAAAATTCATATGTTGAAGTCCTAACTCTCAGTATTTCAGAATGTGAACTTTATTTTGAAAGAGGGTCATGGCAGATATAATTAGTCAACTTAAAATGGTGTCATTGGGGTGGGCTCTAATCCAATGCAACTGGTATCCTAAAAAAGGGAAATTTGGACACAGAGACAGATACACATGACACAGAGATAGAGGCATGACAGTGTGAGGAGATGCAGGGAGAACACCACGCAACGATGAAGGCAGATGGGGTGATGTTTCTACAAGGCAAGAAACCAATCCTGCCAACACCTTGATCTTGTACTTCTAGCCTTCAGAACTGTGAGACAACATTTCTGTTGTGAAAACCACTCAGTTTGTGGTAGTTTGTTACAATAACAAACTAATACAAACATTATCTCTCTCTACCATGCTTTTGATAAATATTGTGTTGCTGTGTTTTTGAGAATATAAGCTTTGAGAAATACCTGGAGATGAGTGTTCTGTGTTGCAAGACACTTGCAGACCCAGTGTTTTAACTTTCTGCAACCCGACTGATATGCTTCACAAGGGTAAATATTTTTGTCTTTTTATTCACTGATATAATCCAAGTGACCTGAATGGTATGTTTAGCATATGGTCGACACTCAATAAATATTTGTTGTATGAATGATTGAATCCCCTTATGAGAGTTGAAGGGTCTACCCATTATTTCTCCCTGAGTAGATTGCTATTCAACCATATCAAAGAAGTGGACCAAGGGAGTACTTTTATCAGCAGATCCAAAAGATTTCCTCAGCAAAAAATTATGGGTCAGTTTCATAAGAAAAAATATTAAATTAAGCCTTAAATTCCTATATTAAAGAGAATACTAGAATGCTATTTTAAAGCTTGTGTTTCCAAATATCCACCATTGAACTCCGATGGAAGAAGGAATCCTGAGAAATAAAAGCCACAATGGAAGGTAAGCCTGGAAAATTTCTGCAAGTACCTTTTTCTAATCATTTAGAAGATGACTTTTCTCTCCAGAAGATAGAAAAATGACTGGAATTATACAGTTAGGCAAATTATCAAGAGGTACATCTAAAATCAACTCATGTTACCTCATTCCAAAAGCAAAAAGTATGAGTGTACCCCACTCTGGCACAATTGCTAAATGGAAAACAGAAAAGCAATCCGAACAGTTTCTACCGTTGCACTATTGCAATAGAAAGGGGATAATAGGAGTAGTTAATTTGATCTGCATTGTGGGCTAGGAAAGGATCTTGAAATTAGAGTAAGTGTTGATAGCTCAAAGTTTTGACTGTGACGCTGCCCAACTTAAGAACACATCTAATGGCAAGAAAACCCATCGCTTGTTTTACTCATTATCATCTAATTTTCTGATTTGTTAAGAGACTATTCCTGATGATCCTGATTGATGGTTTTACTTTAAAGAAACTTCCATAAGGAATCTATGCTGAATTTGTACAACTTAATGCTTGTTCCAGGAGACAGGATTCAAGGAAAGATCAATAAATACTGGAAGTAACATTATATTATTTTTAATGGGATTTCTAGGTCATAAAAAAAAATTTAAAGTGGTCTGAAGTGGATTAGACATGCTTAAATCTCATCTGCTTCTCAATTACGATGCTACTGTAATGATAACATTAGAAATGTATTTATTTGAGTCTGAGTAAAGGTTCCTAATGCTTTAAAAAACTTTTCATAGCAAGAAGTAGTTTACTGATAATGAAAATCATCAAACTGTCTAATTTCTGTATTAATATGAAAAATATTTTCAACTTGTATAGGATAATAATCTGTAAATAGATATATTAAATTTGTAAATACTATGAAAAATACCCAAACATATCTGAAAAATAATTGTCAAGACTATAGAATCTTTACATATACAGGAAAATAAGATAGATGGAATTGTTTATGGTTTATGGATGAAAATAAAAATAGAGATATTAGGGGGGATTTTTATAAGTAAGCATATGATTTAAAATCAGGCAGATCTGGTCTCAAATATTGGCCCTGTTTATAAGTAAGTCAATTTTAACTTAGTCATATTATTTCAATTCTTAGAGCCTCAGTTTTCTTATATGGACAATGGAGGCAAATAATACTTTACTTACAGGCTTTTTGTGAGTATTAGGGACTATTTGAAGTGCTCGGTGTCGTTAAGTTCTGAATCTTCAATAAATAACAGCTCTTCGTATTAGCATTAATATTAATAATCATAGCCTAGGCCCAAGAGAGTTGGAGTTACTAATCTAAGTGAGCCTTCAGCTTGGAGTAAGGTCCTTACAACAGGATATGAGAGTAAGCTGGGTTAGCTATTCTATGGAAAAAATGCAAAGTGACGTCAATATAGAGGAGAATCAAGTGAAATCTTAGTTCTTAGAGAAAACACCTCTTTAAAATGGATAAAATTACCAGATATGAATAGTTAAAGAAGTTTTGTTTTAACTCTATCCCTAATACATAAAATATACACAGACTGAGGGGCCGGCCCGGTGGCACAGCAGTTAAGTGTGCACGCTCCGCTTCGGCAGCCCAGGGTTTGCAGGTTCAGATCCTGGGCATGCACCGAGGCACCACTTGTCAAGCCATGCTGTGGCAGTGTCCCATATAAAGTAGAGGAAGTTGGGCACGGATGTTAGCCCAGGGCCAATCTTCCTCAGCAAAAAAGAGGAGGATTGACATCGGATGTTAGCTCAGGGCTGATCTTCCTCACAAAAAAAATATATATATTCACACACACACACACACACACATTGGGATAGATTGAGTGCAAATCTAAATGGAAGGAAATGGAAAGATCTAAAGGTAATTGAAAATTGAAAGAGGAAGACAGAGCAGATTTTAGAGACAAAATAACAGGAAGGCTATGGCTTAAAATAAAAACTCAGCCACTGTGGCCTGCGTAGAATAATCAGCAAGTGGGAAATATTCTCAAATGGAATATCAAGAATTGTCAGTTCATGTAGGAAGAAATTCATAAATGGTTTATAGGTGGATAGGAAAGAATAATTCATTTTTGGAGTTCCATTAGATCCACAGAAGTGTTCAGGCACAAGGGAACTCAAATACTATAAAATGCTGCAACCAGTACTAAGTATGAACCCCACTGCCAACGTTCACATTACTGTTGGGCCCAACATTTTGGATGTGAGGGAAAGAACTTTAATTTGAAAATATGTTTCAAGACCAAACTCTCATTTCCACTACCCTTCTGTCCCTGAAATTTCCACTATGCTCCTCCTAGTAAGATACAGAGAGAAAAGAAATTAAAACATTCAATTTCTGGCAACATTTTGCGAGTCCAGACGCCTAGCATAGCCATCCCCCACCTGGAATCATGGGGTAGAGGACCTTTCAAAAAGAAATATATTTCCGAACTGTCTGGATCCGCTCCCTAGCATTATTTTGGTGTTCTTCTGGCTAGAGTGAGTTCTTGGGTGAAATGTGCTATGGAGCATGTGGGCAAGCTTATAATTTCTGATCAAAGGGAATAGACACGATTTGCACTATCCCTTCAATTCTTCCCTCTTCCCCTTTCTTTTTTCTCGAATGTGATTAGGAGTCATTAGCAATCGTCCAGAAAATATGAGGTAGAGTTTATACTAGAATCATAAAACGAGCCGGCAAGATTTTTTCTACTTTTATAAATACTAGAATAATTTTACAGATTTGGAATGACCTTTTCCTTGATCATTTCATAAAATTGACATTATACGGATTTCTCAGTGACTACTATTTAAACTGCTGATTCAATTTAGTTAGTATTGTGAGAAAATTCAGGTTTTATATATTTATTGAGAAAGTTTTGGAAATGTATACATTCCTGGAAATTACCCATTTTTCTATTTTCAATTTACTTTCAAGAGGTATTTCTACTTAAATCTATTCAATCTGTGGTCCTGTCTATTTTGTATTCCCGACATTATTTATTTAAGCCATACTTTAGTTTTTGATTTGTCTTGAGGTTTTAAAAATATTATTAATCCTTTGAAACAACCGAATTTGGTTTCTCCTTCTCCCTCTCCTCTTCTCTTTGTTCTTTTCTTTTTATCTCCATATTTTATTTTTTTCTCTATTTATTTCTTCTCTAATAACTTATTTCTTTTTCTATTTTCGAAGGGTTAATTTGTTGCTCTTTATTTAACTTCTAGACCTTTTACCTTTAATATTTTCTTATTGTCTAAATTTTACATTTAATGATAAAAAATTATTTCCATCTACTGTTTTATTTTTATCACACTAGTTTTAAGATGTAGTGTTTTCATTGTCATTCATTTCAAAATGTACTAAATAATATTATGATATTAATCTATTTATTATTTAAAGGAAGTTACTTTCCTTCTTTTTAACAAGACCCTTCACAGTCATAAATACCAGGTATTCCTAGAAATAGCATGCCTCTGGTAATACTGCTAAATAATTCCAAAATATCCTGTGGACTGTCTAAGTTCTCATGAATCCTTTTATGGTGGTATATATTAGATAATTTCTTCATATATATTACCAGAAAGTATAGAGTTATTAATAAAAACAACAAATAACTAGCAGGGCGATATGCAGAAAAGGCAAGGCCTTGAGTGTCAGAAGATATCATTTATTAATTCTATGTCCCTGGCTATGTGGTTACTACATTTCTGAATCTCATTGTTTTCTTATCAGAAACTTGCTTATGATAATATTCCTCAGGTTTGGGGAGAAGATTAAATTAGATAATTTATGGAAAACTACTTTTCCAGCAATAAAGCACTATGTAACTTTTAATATATTGAAATGACATGTTTCAGAAAGATGAAAAACTTGAGGTCTCAGTAGATACAATAGTTTGGTGATGAATATTGAACTCTTTGTATCATGATGAAAAACGGCAAACTGAACCCCTATCCTTCCTGTTATATAATGTGGTTCAGAAAGCATAGTTTGAGACAAAGGAAACGTTATGTAGCACACGTCTTCATGAGAGGGAGTTATCAAAAACTATGAAGGGTGTGAGGCTCTATCCTCTTTGCCACCTAACAAATCAGCCTTCCAGTTTCAAAGGTGCTAGCGGGAAACACAAGATACCTGGGTCAGAGACAAAGAATGTTATTACTCACAGAGAGTAGCATGCGTTTCATGTTCACATCAGTTCCCCTTGCCCTTGGCCCAAATTCCTTTGGGACAACGTAGTGTATCCTAGTTGAAAGCTTACACACAATGTGATTGGGTCACAGCTGAGGAACCCCAAGTTTAGGAAACTCCAATTTAAGGGGACTATGAGCAAAGCTGCCCAACTTTCCCCTGGAGAGAGGCATTATTTTTACTAAATTGATGAGATTTTTACTAACCTTTACTAAACGAAAATATGCCCTCTGCTCCAGAAGGAAATACTATATTTATGTACCATGGCTATTTGCTATACAAATATCCTTCAAATAAATAATCTGGCACATAAGCTGCTAATGTTTCTTCACAAGATTATCAGAAATTCAAGAGATCCATTGAGAATTGTCTCTCAACAGGAATAGTCAGTACACATGAATGCCCATTAACATCACTGATTATTTATATTGTAAATCTTATACGTACTTTACTCGGAAAGCATGAAAATTAATACAGATCCTATGAGGAATATTTTGGGGACTAAGATCTTGACATTTATTTCTGTTTACCCATAAGTATGACAATCTCATATATGAATTAGATGACTGCAGAGTCAAGAAATAATTACATGACTCATGACAAAGGATGACATTTACTTGTAATTTCTAAATGAAATGACATTCACCATTTCTCCTGCACTACCTTTTCATCTTGAAATAAGATCACGTTACCTATGATATTTCACCTCTCAGAGATGGAATAAAAACAATCTAAATGAATGTCTTCTACTTGTAAAATCTGATAGCAAGTACCAGATAATATGAATTACATATTTTCAAAAAAGAATTGATGGCTTAATAAGAGCATTTTGGACATGCTTAGTACATAAATGATTAATCCATTTGAAAATATAAATCACTGACAAAAGCATGTCACCAGTCAGTATAATATTACTAATTGCCTATTTCAGGGAAAGATCCAAGTGTACGAATTTCCCTGACATTTTCCTCAGGCAAGGCAATTGAGAGAAATCTATTTAGTCTCTTAGCAATTTCCCTTCTATGTACAAGAACTTTATTTACACCTCTTTATATAGTAATCCCACTGATTCTCCAGCTGTCTTCCTACTTTTAATTGGCTGTTACAACATCATAATTTTGCTTTCAAGACCACTATCTGGCGATTCTCTATTTATTTTTATTCTGTCTGACTTCCAGTTTTGTTTCCATATGAAGAAAGAGATCCAGTGAATGTTACCTGAAGAAAGAATCTCTGATATGCTTTCAAGGTATAATTCTGAGCATGAATCTAAGCTTGACCTTGCATGAGTTCAAGGCCTTAAATTGAAAAGTAAACTAGGTTGAAGGCAAATTCAAATTTGAATGGGCTGTGGAAATTGTTAGAAAAAAGGATTCATTTCAAATTAACAGTCTCTGAAATGTCCCATGCCATATATGTCGCCCAGGATATTAAACTGTAATTTGAATGACACTATTGATGGCCAAAAACTTTGAGATATATATCATGGGCATAATCTCATTATAGATTTACATAATCTCAGATAACTTCAATTTTTCTGTGAAGCTATAGTAATGTTATTTATTAGGGGTATGTGTTAAATTTTAAAACAACCTGCCACGCTCAAGAACACCATAAGTTATCTCAGTAATAATTCATGTAAAACAGACCTGGGACATTTACTTGACAGGCATAACATGAGCCAACAATGTATGGAGAAACACAGCATATCTAATTGAAAGTCACATATCATTATTGACAGCATAATGTGATAATAAAAAAATGATAATCTTTGATAAATCTCCAGTGGTCGTCAAGTCTGGAAAACAGTTTTGCTCCCAGTTCCCCATATTCCAATCTTTCCTGAAGGAAAAGTATGCAAAACAAGTGTTACCTTAAATTATTTGAATCCAGGCGTAAAGAAAAGAAGCTAGATTAGTGTAAATTACCCTCTTGAGAAAAATAAGGAAGTTATATGGAAGCAGCTTCCAAGTGAAAATTATGTAGACTATTCTAATGGTGAGAAATCTAAACGTTATAACTATGGAATGGATTACTTACTTAGAAGTTACCATCAGCAGAGTTATTCAATATAAGCGAAATTATTGGTCACCAACATCCCATGACTGTTCCCTGCCAGAAGTGGCCTGTGGAAATTCCTTTCGAACACTGATACTCTGTAATTCTGTGACAGTTGATACGTAGATTTTTTTCCCTTCTTGTTACTATTTTTTTTTTTCATTTGGGCAGGAACAATATAAAGCAATATTTTTTCAAAACAAAGCTGAAAATAATGGTAATTGATAAGAGGAGAATATTAACATAAAAATTATGGTTCAAGGAGAGATTATTAAATTAATTCACTTTTTGTACTTGGATTGGTATTCTTGAATGACCACAATTGCATTTAAATATTCAAATTTCAGTTAATTTTTTCTAAAAGTCACCAAGAGAAAATTAAACTTGTGGAAGATAAAATTTTTTAACAACAAGTGTTACATTTTGGTGGGTAATATTATTTAGGCATAATAATCTCAAAAGAAGCCTGCATATGTCAGCATAAGCCAAGAGGTATATAACATTTCTTGCATTTTAAGGAGCGTTCTCAGAGAGATGTCTGCCATACATTCTCTGGTGGCATAAATCCTTTCACCTCTCTTAGAGAGGTCGATTCCTACTTGTCTCTGCAATCACTGCTTTTCCTCATGCACAGCTCCTGGTGCTATAATGATGTTAAATCAGTGCTACATTGTCCAAATTCTCATAGTCACTATTTGTTATTTAGAGCTAAGGAGTGAACACTGAGAAGAACAGCAAGAAGCAACATCAGCATAGTTTTTCCTTTACAACACTGAATTGACACATCAAAAGTGTTTTTGTTTTAATTGATGGTTGTCCTAGTTATCTGTTGCTGCATAAAAAATTGCCTCACAATTTAAGACAACAAATAGTTATTATCTCAGTTTCTGAGTCAGGAATCCAGGTGTCACTTAGTTGGTTCCCTCTGATTCAAGATCTCTTATGGTTTTATAGTTATACTGTTGGCAGGGTCTGTGGACATAGCTAAAAGCACAACTGGAGGGAAATTTTCTCCTTTTAAGCTCACTCTTATGATTGTCAGCTGGCTTCAATCTCTTATTACCTGGGCATCAGCAAAGGGCTGTTTCACAAGATGGCAGCTGCCTATCCCATAACATGACAACTGGCTTCCACCAGGGCAAACAATCTAAGAGAGATTGAGAGAGATAAACCAAGATGAAAACCAAATTTTTTTATAGCCTAATCTCAGAAGTGACGTGATATCACTTCTGCTGTATTTTATTTATTATAAGTGAGTCAGGCCTATAAGTCTAGGCCACACACAAGGGGAGGGGAGTAGACAAGACTATGAAGAAAGGAGGTGGGGATGAGTGGTGGCCATCCTAGAGTCTGCTCACCACAGTGGTCTTCTAATTTTTTAATCTTGGGATTCCTACTCAAAGCACTCAGGGTCTGTATATAGGAATACATAGCTCTCAGTGGAACCTATGTTTTATTAGCAACAAGGGAATCAGTATTCATGAGCCCTCCCTCAAGAAGACCGTGACCTCACAACATTGCTGGTGTTCATCCAAACTAATGGGTCTCTTATTAAGGATGCCCTGTGTTGTCATTCTCTGGTATTACTTGATAGGAAACTGAAATTGTCATTTGCTAAACAAATATTTATTTTTAATATTAAGAAAATATAGTCTATTAACTTGACTATTTTCTTGCATATCTATCTCTACATATTTGTTATTCCCACACAACTGAAACCCACTTATGTCCTACTTTCATTGTGAGGTTCACTCCACTTTTCAGAGAAATGGAAGAATTTAAAATTTATCAGAGGAGGACACTTCTTCACATTCTCACTTTTACTGCTGGTCTCACTCTTATTTTGATCCCTGATTCTAACCCTTGTACCCCTTGTACCTTGCACTTCCTTGTACCCTACATCCAGTATGTGCTCCCGTGGCTTGATACATATTTGTGTTCCAAGTCTTTTGCTAGATTTATTACCTGCTGTTTATTGGTCAACTATGACGTCCCTTTACCTGGGTGGTTGAATTCCCATATTATGATTTAGATGCTGACGTATATTACTTATTCCACATGCCCCTTAGCAAGTAGAATATTGCTGTATGTTTAATAACATTGCTATTAGCAATACGTATAAATATTCTCACAGTTTGCAAAGCTTTAACATTTTTCATATCCAATGACTATGATAACATTAATAGTTACATCTTACCATCTGATGATTGAGTTAATTGAAACTTGAAATCAAGCATTGTCTATATTTTACAGTTATTTAATGGTAGAACCAACACTTAAATACAGATTTTTGTCTACTGCATACCTTAAAATCTATACAGTATAAGTAAATGGTTGTTTACTTATTCAATCTTGTTGCATAAGATTGGAATAAGGAAAATTATAAAACAGTTCTATAAGTAAAGGGGACTTAATTTTTTTTCTCTTTTAATAAATCTAGGAACACCTGGGAGGAAACCTGTTTCAGAGAAAATTTGGTTTGAATAAGGTGTCCAAAATGCTATACCCTTGTAATAGTTTTGCTAAGCATAGCTCTTACATTCTGTATTGCCAAATGCAAGGAACATGGTACTTTTGGACATTTTGCTGGTTTTTGAAATGCTGGATTCCTCTAAGTGTTTGTAGCACTGCTTCTCGTCACAGTCTGTGCCAGGAATCTTAGCATGACATCCACTAATGATGTTGCTAGAAGAACAAAAGCTGAGGCAGGAGTCCCAGGATAAACATTAAGAAACTGCATTGACCTGGTGAGCGATAGACAATTTAAATTGCTCTAATCAAATCAATAAAGTGTGTATTAGAATGTGGTATTTAAGCAGTAATGAATTTTTTCAAATGGTATATATACATTTCTTAAATGGAACTTCTTGGATGCAGAGATAATTCTGATTTATTTCAGTTAGAAAAGAAAAAAAATCTGCACCACCATTTTCATTTAATGCTTTTATGCCTGAAGCTTCTCATATACAAAACAACATTGCCAAAATCTCAAATCACTAATTTTATTTCTTTGATTACATTACATTAAAGGAATTATAGTTGTGGAACATTGCAGAGGGAGATAAAACAGATCCATTTACTATCCAATATCTTTCCCCTCTCTCTTTTGTATGTTATTATTTTCAATAATAAAATATTAGAACTAGACAGTTTCTAAAAAAAAAGAAAAAAATTAACCCAAGTTATTTCTATAAAGGAATGAGAAGGAAATTAACCTGTTTTGAGGATTCGTTCTTTGCCAAGAGACCTACATGGGTTATTCTATTTTTTCTTGACAGTAGTTTCTCCAAATAAACATTATTTTATAGATAGGAAAGTAAAGTTAAGAATATTTAAGTAATTTATTTATAACAAAGGTAATGATTACTAGAGCCAGGAGTTCAATATCTTCCCTGAATTCTTCCTTACAGTTTATAGGAGAATACCACATAGAGGTAGTGGTGGTAGGTGTAGAAGGGTGTCCATTTATTAAGTTTTGTGGGAGATAGCTTGTTTGTTGTTTTCATAGTGAAAGATTCATTTTTAAAATATGAATTCATCATGTAAGACCTGAAACTATGAAACTTCTAGAAAAAAACATAGGCAGTACGCTCTTCGACATTGGTCTTAGCAACATATTTTCAAGCACCGTGTCTGACCGGGCAAGAGAAACAATAGAAAAAATAAACAAATGGGACTACATCAAACTAAAAAGCTTCTGTACAGCAAAGGAAACCATCAACAAAATGAAAAGACAACCTAACAATTGGGAAAAGATATTTGCAAACCATACATCTGATAAGGGCTTAATCTCCAAAATATATAAAGAACTCATGCATCTGAACAACAAAAAAACTACCAACCCAATTAAAAAATGGGCAAAAGACCTGAACAGACATTTCTCCAAAGAAGATAGACAGATGGCCAACAGACACATGAAAAGATGTTCAAAATCATTAACTATCAGGCAAATGCAAATCAAAACTACAATGAGATATCACCTCACGCCCGTCAGAATGGCTATAATTAACAAGACAGGAAACAACATGTGTTGTAGAGGATGTGGAGAGAAGGGAACTCGCATAAACTGCTGGTGGGAGTGCAAACTGGTGCAGCCACTATGGAAAACAGTATGGAGATTCCTCAAAAAATCAAGGATAGAACTACCATATGATCCAGCTATTCCACTGCTGGGTACTTATCCAAAGAACTTGAAAACACCAATGTGTAAAGATACATGCACCCCTGTGTTCATTGCAGCGTTATTCACAATAGCCAAGACTTGGAAGCAACCTAAGTGCCCATCAAGGGACGAATGGATAAAGAAGATGTGGTATATATACACAATGGAATACTACTCAGCCATAAGAGACGATGAAATCCAGCCATTTGTGACAACATGGATGGACATTGAGGGTATTATGCAAAGTGAAATAAGTCAGAGGGACAAGGTCAAATACCATATGATTTCCTTCATTAAGTAGTAGATAATAACAACAATAAACAAACACTTAGAGACAGAGATTGGATTGGTGGTTACCAGAGGGGACGAGGGGAGGGAGGAGGGCAAAAGGGATAATTCAGCACATGTGTGTGGTGATGGGTTGTAATTAGTATTTGGGTGGTGAACATGATGTAATCTATGCAGAAATAGAAGTATAGTGATGTACACCTGAAATTTATACAATGTTATAAACCAATGTTATTGCAATAAACAAAAAATTTAAAAAATAATAATAAAATAAAATATGGATTCATCTATAAACTATACCATGCCAAAGTAACATTAATTATAACAAATTAAGCAACATGTTGAGACTGGAGAAAATTGAGCTTAAAATTGAAACTAACATTAATTACTGCCTTAAAATCTACCTATAGTACTGCTTAAGGCTGGTTATGGCTAATGAGATAGTATAAATTGAGAAGAGAATAAAATAATTACATATTATTTATATTTGAATGATACTTTGAATTCATACATTTATTCATTTTACAGGAGATGTGTTATTCAATCTGCCGTGGTCTCAAATGACTCTGTCTTTTCTTCTGTACACCTACTTCCTCTACCCTTCCTTGCTACCTCTTACTAATGAATCAAGTCCCAGCATTATCAACCCTGAAACCTTTCTTCTCCCTTGAAGGTGGATTCTGCTCCTCTGTGATTCTTTAGCATCCTGTCCATATGTATACTTCTATCCATCACGTCACCAATAAAATAGTTATCTTGTCATCACCCATGCAAAAAAAATGGAAACAAAAAGCATATTTTTATCAACATCCAGCCATGCCTAGTTCTCTATTTTTATGGAAGTAGCCCTATCTTGGTTTTAGGCTAATCCACTTCTGCTCTATATACCATCTTCTCTACCTCCTTGTGAGTTACCTTCTTATTTCCTTGAATTCCACCATCATTCTGGCTCTTTTCTATCTTATCAAAACTGAAAAAAATTAAACTTCACTTGGTTCCAATGCATCTCACTATGATCTCCACTCTCTCTCTCTCTCTAATGCCAAGTTTCTTGACAGGGTGGCATGTACTCACCACACATTCATTCTTCAGATCACACCAGTCTGACAATTGCCTCCACCACTGCAAGAAACAATTCTAACCTAGGTCACCAATAGCTTCCTCATTGCTAAATCTTAATGGCAACTTTTTATATATATATTTTTTGTAAGATCAGCCCTGAGCTAACATCTGCCAATCCTCCTCGTTTTTTTACTGAGGAAGACTGGCCCTGGGCTAACATCCATGCCCATCTTCCTCCATTTTATATGGGACGCCGCCACAGCATGGCTTGCCAAGCAGTACGTCGGTGCGCGCCCAGAATCCAAACTGGTGTACCCTGGGCTGCTGCAACGGAGCGCGTGCACTTAACCACTTGCACCACCGGGCCGGCCCCTTAATGCCAACTTTTACTCCTCATATTAATTAAAGTCTGTACAGCATTTGACAAGCTTCTTTCTTTACTATTCTTTCTCCCTGGTTTTTGTGATTTAACATTGTCATTGATTTTTTTTTCTTCTCCTCTAGTGTTCCTTCTCAATATTCCTGTCTTTGTGGGTTATGATCTCCCTTAATTTTCACCACTCTGACTTCAAATAATATAACATCTCGCATTTAGTTTAAGGAGTTTACAGTTGCAAATTTCCATTTTCTCCTTTCTAATCTTTGCACTTTTATTTCATATTTATTTCTACATATGTTATATGCCCCACAATATATTATTTCTTTTTGTTTAGACAGTAAATTATTTTCATAGACTTAAAATAAAAAATATGTACTCCATGTTTACCCACTTTTTTTAACCAGTCTCAGGACTATTATCTTTGGCATAGTTCAAATTTCCATCTGGTATCATAAACCTTCTTCCTGGAGAACTATTTATAATATTTTTTATAGTATAGTATAGTGCAGGTCTCCTGATAATGAATTCTTTTGGCTTTCTAAATTTTGTTTTGTCTGAGAAGGTCTCTATTTAATGTTTGCTTTTGAAAATATCATTACTGAGGCATAATTGACATACAATAAACTACACATATTTAAAGTTTAAAATTTGATAAATTTTGACATAATTGTCACCAATGATACTATCATCACAATAAAAAAACAAGCATATCCATCACCCCCAGTGGTTGCTGAGGCAACCACTGTTCTGTTTTCAGTCACTATAGTTTTCCAAATGTTGATGAAGAAATCCATCATTCTTCTGATGGTATTTTATCTAAAAAATATTTGCCTAACCCAAGCTCATAAGCATTTTCTTATATGTTTTTATATAATCTTAGGCTTTACATTTAGGTCATTGATCAATTTTACCTTAATTTTATAAGGCATAATCTAAGGTTCAAGGTTTTCAATTTGGCACATGGATAGCCAGTTCTTCAACCACCAGTCATTGAAAGGACTATCCTCTCTCTGCTGAATTGCCTTGGCACATTTATTAAAAATAGATTGTCTCAATATGTGGGAGGCTTATTTCTGGGTTTCCATTCTGTTTCATCGCTCTATTTGTTTATCTTTACATCAATTACCACATTGTTAAATAAGTCTAGAGGTCAGGGAATGTCAGTCCTTCAACTTATATTTTTTTCTTCAACTTTGTTTTGTCTGTGATAGGCCCTTCATATCCCATGTGGATTTTAAAATCAGTTTGTCAATTTACACAAAAATAAAGATAAAAATCTGGGATTTTGAATGGGTTTGAGTTGAATCTATAGATTAGTTAAGGGAGAATTGGCAACCTAACAATATTAAGTCTCCCCGATGTATCTCTCCATTTTTTTAGGTCACTGATTTCTTTTATCAATGATTTGTAATATTCAGTGTACAGTTTTTCCCCATATTTTACCAAAATTTCCCCCAAGTATTTCACTTTTTTGTTGCTATTGTAAATTGCGTTGTTTAAATTTTTTAATTTGATTGTTTCTTGCTGGTATTCATAATGCAGTTAATTTTTATACTTTCATATTTTATCCAGCAACCCTGCTACATTCACTCATTATTTCTAGTATCTTTTTTGTAAATACCATTGGATTTGTTACAACAATGTCTATGTTGTCTGTAAATAAAGATAGTTTTGCTACTTCATGTCCCTTATGGTTGCCTTTTATTTTATTTTTTCATGTCTTGTTGCACTGGCTGGAATCTTCAGTATAATGTTGATTAGAAGTGGTAAGAGAGACATTCTGTTTTATTCATTGGGAAAAAAAGCCTTCACTCTTTCATTCTTTCATATTTAGTATCATTAAATATGATATTACCTGTAGATTTTTTTTCTTAGATGCCTTTTATCGGGCTGAGGACGTTTCTTTCTATTTCTCATTGGACAAATTCTTTTTTTAAATCAGGAACGAATGTTGGATTTTGTCAAATGACTTTTCTGCATCTGTTTAAGTAATCACGTGGGTTTTTAATAAGTTGTTTGAAACGGTAAATTTCATTAATTTTCAAGTATTATATCACCTTGTATTCTTGTGATAAACTGCATTTGGTTGTGATAAAGTATCTTTTTTATATGTTATTGGATTTGCTTAGCTAAGTTTTTAAAAATAATTTTCATCTTTATTTTCATGAGAGATATTGGTGGAAGTACCGAATACGTGTACCTTTACAGACAAGACTAAAACAAATATATCCTTGAATGACAGAATAGAATAGTCCATAGATGCATTGACTATATAGAAATGATGCAATTAATAACAATATGAGACAAAGTACAAAGTAAATATGTATTGATTGGTGGCTCTGTACTAGCTAGGAATCAAAGGTGATTGCTTCATGTTGGAAAACCAAGTGATATAATTAGCAGAATATTAAATATTGTAGAAGTAAAACGTATGACATATAATATAGTTGGAGGAAACATTTATTCTCTGCTTATATCAGGGAACTAATACAGAGAGCTTAATCATAATAGATAAAGGTATTACATAAAGACATAATTATAAAGTTAACTACCAGAAAACATGTCACAAAATAAAAGTTAAAAAACTATAAAAACAGAAAACATAGCATAAATATCTAAAAGGAACTAATTTCAAACATATTGTCGTATAAATAAATTTTAATGTGTTTGATTCATTTATTAAATTTCAGTCCAGAATGAATAACAAGACAGATCTGAAATTTTTTCCCGTATAAAGGATGTACCTAAAACAAATTGATTCAGAAAATTTGAAAATAAAATCATGAGCAATGATAAATTAAGTTTGAACAAAACTATATTGGAAAACTGAAGATTAAAAAAAAGGAGGAAGACCAGTTTTTATATCAGCCAGGTGGATACAAACTACAAAGCATTAATTAAGAAAAAAAGAAGACTTGAACACTGACATTTTGCAGCATATGTAAACGACCGACTAAAAAATAATAAGAAAGCCCTCTATGCAACTTTTTGAAGTAGTTCCAAGAAATAATTTTAAATGGAAAGCATGTTGAAGAACCAGCTGGCTACTTTGGTAAAATTAAGTAAATTCACCATCATACTCTTATTCTGTGATGAATATAAGATTTATTTTAAAAGATTAGCATATTAAATTTTAGGTTTACACTTGATTATTTTTTAAGAATAGAATTTTAAAAATGAATATCATTTTGTTTGGATTGAGGCATGAATTGAAATAACAGATGTACATAATGTAAGACATAATAAATATATCAATATTTGAAATTAGCTCCAATTTATGAGTATCAGAAATTCCTTCTACAGATAAACAAAATATTGTTTTGATATTTGAAAAAATAACATCTTTCATGTTGCTAAGAAATTCCTTTTTTATTTTTATAAAAGCCAACTTTTTTTCTATTTAGCTATTTGTACAGCTGGCAATCGCTCCAACTCCGTGATTCTAGTCTGGCAGTTAATACATAAAGTATATTAAGTATTAGTTCCACATTATTAACTTTTAGTTCAAGGCAATATCATATATGCTGAAGAATTATGTATCTTCTTGAATTAAAAAGAAAAGGTTTTTGGGGGCCAACCCCGTGGCTTAGTGCTTAAGTTTAGACGCTCTGCTTCGGCGGCCCAGGGTTCGCAGGTTCAGATCCCTGGCACGGACTGATGCACCGCTTGTCAAGCCATGCTGTGGTGGCATCCCATATAAAGGAGAGAAAGATGGGCATGGATATTAGCCCAGGGCCAGTCTTCCTTCTTAGCAGAAAGAGGAGAATTGACAACGGATGTTAGCTCAGGGTAGTCTTCCTCACAAAAAATTTTAAAAAAATATAAAAACAGATTTTTTTAATGTCTTTAAAATAACACTAAAGCAAAAATATATTCAGTGTCTTTAAATTGTTAGATGTTTAGCATTATATATATTTCTTCAAGTAATTATTTATTCAGTGTATATTACTTATGTTATCATTTAATTATTCAATGTATATTATTTATGCTACTATACCAGAAGCAGAAAAATTAACAGATTTATTTGTAAGTTAAAAAAATGGAGGTCAAAATGATTATAGAATCCAGAAGTTGTGCAGAACTTTCAATGTTTGGCCTGCATCCTTTATCTGATTTCCTTTGCATTCAATACTTGAACTTACATAAGGGTAAAAATTGAGTGGGTGACATTTCTCTAATTTCACTTCATTCAAAACTTGTGTGAATGTGACTGAATCAAAAAAGATTAAATTATTTGTAAAATCCAATTTACCATACTGTAGCAAGTTTCCAGAAACACCAGTCCTGAGACTTTAAAGTTATTTAAGAAGTTGTACAATTTGGATCTAACTACAGCTGAATAACTTTAAAGAAAGTAGTAAAATACCTTGAAAAATATTTTTGTGTATGTCAAATGAAGTCCTGCTGAGCACACTCAACCCATCTTCTTCTCACTGTTTTTTTCTGAAATCTAGTTTGTTGAATTCAGACCAGTTCTTCCTGCCTCCCACCATCTCTCCCTTCTTCCACTCTCTCTCTCTCCTTCCTCCCTGCTCCTTTCCTTCCCTCCTGTTCTAGGACCTAGGCGATACATTGGTATCACATAGTGAACAAGATGGAGATGGTCCTCATCCTTCTGCCTCCCTTTTATTGTGATCAGATATAGGAATTGATTTATATCAATGTATATATGAGTATGTCCCTATATGTGTGTTCTGTGTGTGAAGAGAGAAACAGAGACAGATGGAGACAGAGATGAGAGAGAAAGATTTAAGAATCAGAGATTATTTACTTTGATATTCTTTTTGCAGATATGACACATAAAGTAAAAAGCAATTTTACAAAACCTTTATCTCCAACTAAAAGCAATCTACTAGGAGCAAAGTTATTATTTTGTTTTTATTAAAGGAAGTGAATAGATGTGAGTCATTTAAAAAGGTATGATGCTACTGATTTCAATAAAGCATTTCCAAAGTTTCTCCTTTTCTTTTTTTTTTTTTTTATGAGGAAGATCTGCCCTGAGCTAACATCTATTGCCGATCCTCCTCCTTTTTTCCTTTTCCCCCTTTTCTCCCCAAAGCCTCAGTAGATAGTTGTACATCATAGTTGCACATCCTTCTAGTTGCTGCATGTGGGACATAGCCTCAGCGTGGCCGGACAAGCGGTGCGTCGGTGCGCGCCCCGGATGGAACCTGGGCCGCCAGTAGTGGAGCGCGCACTTAACCGCCAAGCCGCAGGGCCGGCCCCTCTCCTTTCCTTTTTGAGGATTCTATAAAAACTATGTTGAAGATATAATCATATTCAGTGGATGTTTTTCAATATAAACTATGACTCCATTAAATAGAATGTGATTAAACAGAAAAATTCGCATACAAAATATGGTATTTTCTTTGAGTGCTAAAATGAGTAATTATACAATTATAAGTAAGAATAGTTTTATTAATCTAGAATTGTAGGCTAAAATCAAAGATAAAAATTTTTAACAGTTTGAATTATTCAGCATAGATTAGGTTATTTTACTACTACAATAAACAAACTCAGTATCTCTGTGGATTAAAAAAAAAACCCAATTTTTTTTCTTGCTCATACATTTCCATCAAGAGTAGCTTGGGGTGGGGGGCTCTGCTCTACCTCTTCCGTCCTGAAGGAGCAAGTCTCAGAGTGCCTAAGTCTCCAGGCAGCCATCATTTCTTAGACAGGAAAATGGAATCAGGGCAAGTCAAGGTTCCATCTGGGAAACGTATTGGTCACTTCTGCTGACCTTTCATTTGTCAGAGCTCATCACATGGTCACACCAAACTTCAGAAGTGAAGGGAAGTACAATCTGACATGCACATGGCAGATGGAGAGCCAGAAATATATTTGAAGAAAAATGACTATCAGAGCAATGATATAAATATAAGCCCTTTAGTATCAAAATTCATGTATGTGTGAGGCATAAATTCACAGTAGTTGATGTGAAAAATTCAGCTGAAGATAGTTCAACAAGGTGAGACATGGGCTGAAAAATCCCCATGTATCCTGGCTGCATTAATCGATCTTTTGTAAAAATAAGAAATCAGAGTCTCGCCACTCTCTCCAGCTCTATCAGCTGGGGGCCAGCAACCTTCGGTCTGGATAGAAATTGATAACCTAAGACTCATGAGCAGGAGACGTTCTTTGTTTGGGCTCAATCTTGCATCTTAAAGGACAGATTCGTGGTGTCAATATTCACTAAGTTTGTCTTCATGAAGGAGCCTCTGTTGCTATTTTCTGTTTGCTTCACGGTTATCAGCCTGGGAGGCAGAATCATTCCTAAACTTTTCTGGACTAGTGGGCTTCTGATATCTCATAGGCATTTGATAAATCTCTTTCCCCAAAGCACTGCCCCTGAACCTAAACCTTAGCAATAGCCATGGATATTACTTCATATTACACCCACACATGAAAATGTCTCTATCTTCCCCAAGATTTAAGCATCAACTCTGTCAATAAAACACCTTATCTTTGCCACAACATGGCATTTGTTCTATTTGTATACGAATAATGCTCAGATTGTGCTTGAACTTGGTATCATTCTGTTTTGGCTATCTTGCCTGGCAACCCATTCTTTCAGGCCTGTTTGTGTCCCTGAGTCAGAGCTGTCTATTTCTAATTTATTACCTATATTTGTTTTCTGCAACTGCCGTAACCAATTACCACAAACTTGCTGGCTTAAAGGAGCAGAAATTTATTCTCTCACAGTTCTAAACTATCACTGAGCAGAAATCAACGTGTCAGCAGAGTCGAGCATGTTCTCCAGAGACTATAGGAGAAAGACCACTTCCTTGTCTTTTTCCATCACCTAAAGCTACGTTTCTTGTAATCCTTGGCTCATGGTCCCTTTCTGTAGCTTCAAAGCCAACGTGTACTAGTTTGCTAGGACTGCCACAGCAAAATACCACAGACCAGATGGCTTAAACAACAAAAATTCATTTCCTCTCAACTCAGAAGGCTAAAGTCTAAGATCAAGGTGTCAGCAGGTTTGGTTTCCCTCAAGAACTCTCTCCTTGACTTGCATGCATCTGCCTTCTCTCTGTGTCCTTGTGTGCCTGTCCCTGTGCATGCATGTGCCTAGTGCTCTCTCTGTGTGTCCTAATCTCTCTTCTTATAAGGATATCAGTCCAATTGGATTAGGGCTTACCTTAATGACCCCATTTTAACTTAATTACCTCTTTAAAAGCCCTATCTCTAAATACAGTCACATTCTGAATTATTGGGGGTTAGGGCTTCAACAAATGAATTTGGGGAGTGGGACATAATTCAGCCCATAACACAGTGGTATAAGATCTTCTCTCTGGCTCTGTTTTGCTCTTCTTCCATTACAATGCTTCTTCTCTTCACTGCTCGTTGTCAAATCCCTCTCTACCTTCTTCTCATAAGGGTACATGTGATTGCATTTAAGTCCTGGCTAAGTGAACTGCCCCATCTCAAAATCATTAATTTAATAAGATTTGCAAAATCATTTTTGCCCATGTAAAGTAGCATTCACAGGTTCCAGGGATCAGGTTGTGGATATCATTTAAGGGGTCATTATTCAGGCTACCATGTTCCTGTTCCCCACTTTCCCAATCTTGATGTTTCTTGAGAACCGTGTATGGCTTAAGACTCATTGCACTTCCAAATCCAAACACTATAGTTTAAGAAAACCACAGAACACAGAATTGTGAGGATAGATATTGGACTTCAGACATGTTTTATGAGAAACAGATAACAACATTCAGTTATTTTAACTGCTTCTCAAAAAGAAAAGTGAAAACCTGAGATATACTGCAACACAATGATTTTCAAATGAGGCAACAGGTAAACTTTGGATGTCTCAAATAAATGAATTGGGACAAATGGACAGAAGTTCAAAGGAGGAAGGTATCTCAGCATTAAAAATATTTAAGTGCTCTTTAACACTAGAAATGTATGCTTGCTGAAGTCATACCTCCTGGTAACTGTGTTATTTCAAAGGAAAGTCTGATTCTCAAATGTCAGGGATGATATAAAACATGTTACTGATGTGGGAGAACACTTGACCCTAATGATTGATAAGATTCACTCCAATGCTAAAGTCTGAATACTCTCATCCCAGACAGTCCTTTTAGTCAAAATATATATGTATACACACACACACATATGTACATATTTATATACATACATATATATACACACATATATACATATATATAAAAGCAGCATTTATTACATTAAAATATTCAATCAATTTTCTCTTTATCTAAGATGTACATTAAGCTAGCACAGCTAGAAACAAAAGGCATTATCTTTCTTATTTCCAGTCTTAATTATCTAACAAACATTTGTTTACAGCACTTCACTTGAACCTTAGAAGGAATTTAGATTGCACCCTGGGTAATATCATAAGGCAATAATTCTATGCTGAAACAATGATTAAAATATGATTTCACTACAAAAAATAATGTCATGTCTTCAATACAAATATTCAAAAAAGTTTGAACGGGATGACTCCCGATTAAAATGTGAATACACACTCCAATCCCACTCTTTCAACTCTATTTTTATTGGAATGACCATAAACACACGAAGAAAAAAGTAATATCAGCATTAGAAATTATCAGCAAAGAATGGTATCTTCTTCCACAAAGAGAAATGTGTTCTTGGAAGCCAAAATGAGGAAGACAACAGGTTTTATTGCTGGCGAGGGCCATGATCTTCATGGGAATTAAAAGGAAGACTCACATAGCGGAAACTCACAAACTTGGTCAACTTCTGAGTCACATTTGAATACAAGGGTTTGCCAAGGAAGATGGGAAGAGGACTAAAATGTGGGGAAAGCCATTCAGCAGGGTCCTGGGAGCAGCCCGCTGCTGGGCTCACTCTGAATTTACAGCTGACATGGGAGAGATGCTCTGACATGTTGGAAACCGCCACAGCTGGTTTCCAGCGACAGCAGCCATATGATTTGGGAAAAGGTGTGCTCCACATATTGATCTGATTTCAACAGGTCTATAAAACAAGTCTTCATTCTGGGCAAATCTAATCCCTGCGGACGCACCGCCTCTAGCTATAACTCCCTCCTTCGTTTCCTACATTATTCACTGAACACTCTAATCCTGCAATGTCGTTTTCTAATATTAAAACTAATTCAAACTTCCATATGAAAATTTTACCCATGTTTTTCTGTATTTTATTTAAATAATGGTTTAATAAATTCAACAAGGTATTAGCTACCTTTTCAGGCTTTGGATAATTAACAGATGTGATATCACTTCTGTAATTGTGTTTTGGCATTGAAAAAGGTTGAGAGGCAGTGGGGTGCTACCATGGAACTCTTCCATCCTGTCTGAAGACACAAACACATTGTACAATGTTTTTTCAATTATTATCTAGCTTTGATATTATAATACAAAACTGCTCTAAAAAAGCAGAAATGCATTCAGAAAATTATGTAGATTTTCATTCTGTGTGGTCAAATGTTTCATTTGTCAATATCAATTTTTAGTCTTTATCATGTACACATTTATTTTTTATATATTTACAACATTTTCATAAAATTATTGATATGCAACATCTATTTAGACTTCACAATGATGTGGTAATCCATTATTCAATGGTTTCTTTCTCTCATCCTTATCTTTGCTACTCTACACTCCCCTCCACTAAAGTCATTGCATCTTTGGTAAACAATGTCAACACTTCTCTCTCTTTATATGTATGGGGATTTGGAAGTAAACATGGTATTATTTTGTATTATCTTCCCTTATGTTGTATTTCTCACTTAACAAAATATCATGAAAATGCTTCCAAGCCTGCTGATTATATATATATGTATATATACATTTAATAACTGCATAACATTTCCTATTAAAATGTGCCAATGTTTAGTTAACCATTTCCTGTTTCTGTATATTCCAGACTTTCCCAGTTTTCTGCTGCTACAAAAGATGCCAAAATAATCACTGTAAAATTTTACATAGTGATGCTTTCATCTCTATAGATTCTTGTATAAAGTGAAGTTTTTGACTAAAGTACGTATATTTTAATTTTAATTGCTATTATCAGATTGTTTTAAAAAACTCTACCAATGTACATTTCTAACAGCAATAGATGAGAATGCCACATTCCTTATATTCCTGTAGGCACTAGGTGTTATTATTTATTCAATTTTTCCTAACTATAAGAAGTCTATTTCATTGTTATTTTTATTCATTTTCTTTGATAAGCTCTAAGATAGAGCATCTTTCCTTAGGTCTATTGGCAGCCTGAGGATTCTCTTTGAATTTCCCCTTTCATGAATTCAAATCTTTTGCCAATTTTTTTTATCACACTGCATCTTCTCTTAATTTGTAACAGGTGTTTGGACAATATAATATCAAAATTGTATCTTTATTAAACATTTGCTAATCACTCTGTTTTGAAGCTATGTAATTGTAAACTTTAAATTAAGAAGGATAAAACTTTGTGTAGTCAAATACTATATATTATTGCTCCTGGGTTTCTTCTCTTATTTCTAAATCTCCCTCTCCCTAGTGTTTCCATTTGTCTCACTAACATTTATTCTTCACTTTTGATTCTTTTTAAAGTATTTTACCTTTCATAAAATTTACATTGATTTCTCTATGGTAAGAAGCAAAATTCCAAACATTTTTCCAGGTGCCTAGACTATTTTTTCAGCGAAAGTGCTATTCCCATAGAAGTAAAATAACACCCTGTTATATATTAAATTCCTATGCATACTAGAATCTAATTTTGGACTCTTTATTCTGCTCTGTAAAATATTTTCTATTATTATTAAAGTACTACGTTATTTTTGTTTAAGTTGTTTAAAGGTATGCTTTAATATTTAATGATGAAAACCCTTTCTAACTAATGTGGCTTTTCAGTATTTTTTTAAATTCTTCATCATTTATTCTTTACCACAAGACTATAAAATCATTTTATCTAATTTTTTTAAAAGTCAGTAAATTTCCAGGGTTATATACTAAAAATCTATGTGTTTATCCTAACTTTACAATCAGCCAACAAATATTTCTCCATCTTCTCCATAGAGAAAAAATTTTTTTTTTCCAAAGGCTATGAAAATCAATGTACACTACATCCTTTGTCTTCCTTTTTAAATATTGGGTTAATTTTGCATGAATTCTTAGAGCGGACTAATATAATTTTTAACCATTATCTAATACATTGTAAGGACTCAGAAACCACTTATAAAATAATCTGTTCTGATTTTCTTGCCACTCTCATCAATCTGTCATTCATTAAATCAAGGATTATAGCTTAGTTTTGCCATTCTCTCTTTTGTGCTGCTTTTTCCATTCTCAGTGTTTATTCAGAAATCATCATTTAGTTCCTCTAGCTTTTAACTTCTATTATAATATCTCTCAGACTATGGAGTTCCTACTTTTTTCTGGAACAGAACATGCTGAGATACTTTTGATTATATTGGGATTGAAATCGGAACACCAAGAGATAGAGCCCAATCAAAGGGTTTCATAAACCCACTATTCTCTTTCAACAGTAATTTTTAACAATATCCAGATATTTTCTGCATCGCTTCAGTCTTTTGCCCAATGATAGGAAGTTTTATTTATTTTTCCCTTATTTTCTGAAAGTTCTTAAGGCTCAGAGCTCCCATTTAACAATGACCAAGATAGTGGTGAGAAAGGAGATAATACAAGATGATTTCAAGTCTACAACTGAGTTCCTTTAGGGAACACTGGGTGGCAATTCCCAAAATTTAAGACAATTTCAAACCATGATATAGCTTGTACTGTGACATCACTTAGAAGTTCATAAGATGGACATTTACAAACACCTTTTGAGAAGCAAAGATCTATATTTTTCTAAATCTACAAATATGAAAAAGAGTAAGCAAAGTTGATCCCTAAACAACAAATGTAAAGAAAGAAAGATCTCCAGATATTATCCCTCAGAAAATATGTGGAAAGAACAGTGTGCTTGGCATACCCTGTTCAAAAACAATCATCACTGAGGTAGAGTAAAATTGACAATAAAATATAAGAATTTCATTTGACTTCAGGGAGTATATCAATATATTAGAAATAAGTACTTTATGATCTACAAGAAATTTGCCTTCAAAAATCAGTAATATTCATCAACACATAAGGCAGATTACAGACTTTGGCACCAGCATCAAGTGTATTTCATAGTTTCAACCACAAAAGCAAAACACAATTCCGGTTTTGTGGAAGAAAATTTACTAGCATTACAAACATATTCATTAGCATTGCCATACAAGGTTGTTTAGTAAACCCAACCACTCATCACATTATAGTGATATGATGATATTATAAATTGACAAAGACTGCTAAAATGGTTTCTTGAAATAAGAACTGAAAAGGAATGCTGTGGAGCTCTGAGATGGTATTTACAGGTTAAACTGTTATTTTAGCAACTCACCATTCTAATTATTTCACCTGTTACTGACCAGGGAGCAATAAGACTGCTGATAGTAGATGATCAGCGGAATATTGTCAGTAATCACGATTTACAAGGCCCATTTGTTCTGGTGAAAAGGAAGAATCAGTACATAGTATCAGTACGGATCTTGAGGTCCCATGGATAGTCCATGCCAATTACCTTGAGGTTATAAAGATGATGTGTTATGGATGAAAGATCAGGACACTTGTGAACAAAGGTTGTTAAGTTCAACAACTGTATTAACTAGAAAGTTTATTCACAGATGCTCCCCTGTTCACTGCACACCCACCCAGACTCAACCATACCATCCATTCGAAGAGAAGCACTTCACACACAGACGCTCACACACAAATACATAGGAAACTGCCATAAGGCGTGGGTCCATCATCCATGTTGCGTTTATTCCTTTATATGTAGAATATCATTTATCTTACTTATTGATTTAAAAAAATGGAGGTACAGATTAGGTAAAAATTCACTTTCTGTAAGCTCTCTGTATTTATCACATCATATATTTTATTATGTGTTTTTTTATCTTCATAAGACCAACCATAGGCTTACTTTCATGTATACTCTACAATTTAGAGATACTGTTATTATTTTCAGTTTCTCCAAGTGGACAATATACAGAAAATGTTTCTTAAGGAGAGGTTTTAAAATTTCTCTTCATCACTTTTAATAATGGATATATTTTTTTAACAATATACATGGTAAAATACCTGGGACCCCACATCGAACGCATTGTCAATTTGTTGGGTCACAAGAGAAGTTAGAAAGATTCCCCCCAGGCAAAGTGCAGTGGGAGAAATTGCCCCCAGTCTCCCATTTTCGTTCTGACCCCTTCTCCCCACCTGCTGTGGTTCCTCATTAAGTTTCTTCTACCCTCAGTACTCTTGCAACTTTTTCTCTCTTTCCCCTGTAACAATTGCTCTAAGGGAATTGAAATGAAAACGAAGAGAAGATTCTTTTTCGGTGCCGTCATTTGCAGAAGAACAGCATTTCACAGAACTCAGAGCCCGGAGGTGCAGGTTAAAGCACGGATTTAAAGGTATCTGAGAAGTTAAGCATTAAAAAATACTTGCCTCTCCTCAACTAAATGAAATGAAGGATGATTTTTCGAAGTTATAGAAAAGTATCAGAGTAGAGAATTTTGACTTTAATTATCTCTTCCTTGGGTCTTGCATTTTAAAATGCAACAATATCTTTATAATATATGATGGGCTCATTTTCAGTGCCTTTTTAATTAGCAGTTTCTTTAATTTGCGAAGTATAAGATATCTTAATCATCCTCATGACCCCACAATATGCTTCCTGAACTTATTTTGGAGCTAATAAATAAATTAGAAAATAATAAGAAATATGGGCTGTCTTTAAATCATGAACTCCAAGCAGATTTCTCTACTGAGTCACAGACCGTACTTGTCTACACATTTGCACCTGCAGTTCCCTATGGATATTTCATATATAACAGTTCTAAAATGACTTCCGCTAGCCATCATTCCTCCAATTTTTTTCCTTTCTTCTCTTTACCTTTAAAGCTCACTCATTCAGAAGTCAGCACTGTCTAATTTTATTTTCCTGCTTTGTCAAAAGCTGTTACATCATAAAGGATCAGTTTCTTATGAGGGCAGACAGTTACATCTACTCTTTAGGATTAACACAACTACTGAAAAGAATGTGCGGCACAGGCTAAATAGATCCCACAAATGATTACAAAAGAAAAGAGATGATAGGGAGACAAGCTCAAGTGGCTGCACCCAGGGCTTTTCATTTAGATGTTATTCTTGGACATCAGTATTTTGGATGTTTTGAAATATAATCATTGATAATATTCCTCCTACTTCAAATTCAACATTGAATAGTTCTGTCCAATGATAACCTTATATTTGAACATTTTTTGAAGTTTAGAATTATTCCATGAAGGTTACAAGTAGGTCTATTGATATGTGTATCAATATGAGATCATTTTATGATGAGACGTTACAGAGAAGAGACGATGCCCTCTCCTTCACAACTGTTACGTACCTGTAAATTGCTGTAAATGGCCCCTTGAAAGTTCATTCAGTGGGGGTGGTAGTAACTTGTTTACAAAAATCTTGCATATATCTTGATAAACAAAACCTGCAGATGAAACAAATGGGGAATCAAATCCTCCTAGAAAGTATTAAATTACAGTAAAGAACTTATTACAGTGCATCTAATCTCTATTTGAAGACTGTCATTTCTCTAAAGCAGAGCCATAAACCAAATTAACTAGAACTGATGCTCCAAATGAGAGGCTGCGTGTATGTGTTTATGCCTTAATAATGTCTTCAGCTCTGGGTGAAAACGTCCACCTGGGCAAACTCATCTCCACCTCTGCGTCCTCATGTAAGTTAATTATGTAACAAGGGTAAAACTTTGCAAGCAGATCTGAGAATGTTTACCTAAGTAAACACCTCATTTTATAAATTCCTACAGTGCTCAAATTTCTTGTCGTTTATGTGTTAATGTAAATCCTGCTACTCAGGTCTTTCAGTTCATACCATTTGTTGATTTTTTACTATTCTTTGATGCATTTGACAAAATTTGCAACTGACTGTTTTCTGTTTTAAAACTAATTTTTTATTGTTTGAATTGTAAAATTGATGCATAATTATTAAAAAATTTGCAAAATTCAGAATCTTGAGAATAAAATGTGAAACTCTTTTCCTATCAATTGAAGATGTCTCCTTTTATTATCACAACCTGTCCAAGCATGAAATTTTCCTGTGATTTTCTCTTTAATACTGCCTATTCCTCCTTCCCCCGTCCCTCTCTCTCTCTCTCTCTCTCTCTCTCTCTCTTCTATTGCTCTCCCTCATTTTCCTCTTTTTACAAATCTTTTTCTCGCAATTTGTTTCTTTCTTGGACATTCTTTAATTTTCTATCTCAAAGTCATTTATTAGTCTCTGTCTCTCTCTCTCTCTGACTCTACACACACATACAATTATCTCTTATACTGGAAAACTATAATTCACTTCATAAACATCCCTAACATTCCTTATTTGGATTATACCTAGATATTTTAAATTGTTTTCAGTTGCTGCTTTTAAGGGACTATTTCCACCCAGGCAGTCTTCTAACTATAGTTTCTGATATATAGGAAAACTAATGTTTCTTATATTGTACAATACTACTCATGGTTTCTACTTTTATGTAATGCTCATTATATTGAGTAAACTTAACAAAAGAAAACTAAGAGCAATAATAGTAAGGGGCTGGCCCCATTGCCTAGTGGTTAAATTTGGCACACTCTGCTTCAGCGGATTGGGTTCGGTTCCTGGGTTCGGACTTACACTACTTGTCAGTGGCCATGCTGTGGCAGCGATCCATATACAAAATAGCAGAAGACTGACACAGATGTTAGCTCAGGGCGAATCTTCCTCAAGCAAAAAGAGGAAGATTGGCAACGGATGTTAGCTCAGGGTGATGCTTCCTCAAAAAAAAAAAAAAAAAAAAGAGTGATGATAGTAAGTAACTTTTTTTATTCTCAATTTCAAAGGTAATGCTGCCAGCATTTCATCAAGATGAGGAGTATTTGCTGTTAATTTGGGACACATATCTTCTCATGTTAAAGAAGTAGCTTCTATTATTAGGCTGTTGATTCATTCACTTGTTTGTTGTTTATAGGTGTGGATTTTGGATTTTATTCACTATGTTTCAGTGTTAATTAATATCTTTAGAAATTTTTATTAGCTATATGATAAACATGTTCTTTTAATACAAGTAAAAATATCACTTCAAGATGGGTTATAATTATTTTCAAAAGTTCTGTAAAACTGATTCTATATAGGATTTTGTATTTATATTCCAAAGTTTTATTTTTATCTTTTTATTGTTCTAAATTTGTAGTGCTCTAATCTCTATTTTTTTAAAAATCAGGATTTGCTAGTATATAAAACATTTAGAATTACTACCTTTTTTAAAGATTCTAAACTATGATTTTAAACTACAGTGGAATTATTCAGTAGAATACCATTTTGAGTTGGTACTCATAAATGTTTAAACCAATCTCAGATTCTCTGTCTAGATTAGGCAAATTAAAAATACACACACACAAACTCACATACATCTAATGTGTAATATACTTACAATAGATAACCGTCTTCGTTGTATTGATTGATATACTTACAATTATTTTTACCTTTTAATTTTGCATTTACCAAAGTTTGTTCCTTCTCCTTGCCCCATATTTATTAGATTGATCCAGTTTCCTTTGTTTCTCTTTTTCTTTATTTTCAAAATTAAACATTCTATTTCACTTCCCAACAGTTGCAATTTCATTAAAATGTGTCTAGATGTGAATATATTTTCCATCCTACCCAAGATTCATCTCTGTATTAAAATCTGGGAAATGATCCACCATTTCTGTCTTCAAATATTGCTTCCTGCCCATTGTCGGTTCTCTCTTTCCATATAAAGGAGAGAGTTACGAACATGAAAGCCACAGTCTTTTTTTTCTTTAACCTCTTTTCAGAAACAGCATCCCATCATTTCTACAGTATTCTGGTCTTTAAAAGTTAGTCAAATAAGTCCAGCCCACACGCAAGGGGCGAATACTACACAAGGGCATGAATCCAGGATACAGAGATCATTGGGGGTCATTGTAGAGACTGCCTATCATAATAATTAAAGTATTTAATGATATGAATTTATCTCTGAAATCTATGGCTCATTCAAATTTTTTCATATGTAATAAAATTGATTATTTGTAGCCTTATCTGATCAATATTTGTAATGATGTTATTGTAACAGAAACAAAAAAATTTTAAGTATTTTTTTAGATTACAAGGTTTTACAGGTAGCAAGTAAACACTATAGCATAAATCATCCCTATCATGTCTTTATTTGTTTTTAACAGATCCGATCTCTCCAAGGCTGAGGGAATTTTATTATTCTTGGCAAATATCAGATATTCACCAAGATACACTTGTATTACTAAAAGTATTTGATTTCCTTAATATGTTACTATGTATTTCACTTGTGATAGCGTAACTTATTTAGATATTGAGTTCTGTTCACCAACTCCCCAACCCCCCACCTTTCTGAGATCTTTCTCAGAAAGAAACCAAAGCAAAAAGCTGAAGATGTTGACACTCCTCATACAGAGTCACAGACAGATTCACTAACTTGCCAAAGGTGTTAAGGGTGAGATGTAGATCTGGGCTTTGAACCCTGGTCCTTTGGCTCCAGGAGTTGCACTCAAAGGGCTATGGGAGGGGAGGGAGCTTCATGGCCAACCGAGAAAGCCAAGGGACAGACAGGGTAAGGCAACTTTCTCCAGCACAGAAGCAGGGACAGCACAGGACCAGGCTCCTGCCCCTGCCCCTCCGGTCGGCGCCAGAGGTCTGTGTTCTGGAAAGGCCCAGACTTTCCTTCTCCCTGCTCCCCCAGGCTTGCCTGAGCCAATCTCCTTACTCCCCCAAGCCCTATTGCCCTGGGCTTCTTTTACTACCTAGGCTCTTCTTCCCTACCGCCTTGAACTAGGCAGTCCTGAATCACCCAGTTCCCAGCTCCTCACTGGTCCTGAGAGCCATCTAAGCTCTATTGTCCGCAAACAAGAAACGCATCAGCTGCCTCTTCCGGGGCGGGGGGTGGGGGTGGGGGGTGCGGTTCTTTCGGGGCGCAGGGTTCAGATTGCACCAACAGCCTGCTCTTCTGCAGATAAAAATAAAAGAATATCGACCTCCTCTATCCACCCCTCCTATTGTCCTACCGCAAAGGCAGCATTTCCATCCCCAGCAGCACCTGCAGGCCATAAAACCGTCACTACCCCCCTTCCCCCAACTCTACAGAAGGGCCCCTCCCTCTGCTTCAGGCGTGGTCACTGCATCTTGAGGCCCAGCTCCAGCTGATCCACTCACCAGGCCGGTTCCCAGACCGTCTGCACCGCCTGTCCATGGATAGAGGAGACTAGCTGTGAGAGGGCACCGCCGGGACCACTGGGACCCCAACATCCCCCGTCCCCTTTATTGCCTTAACTCCGCAAATCCAAAACCACTTAATCTCCCTATTTTAAAGCCAGCCGATTAGCAACCTTCCTTCCCCTTTGCCAGGCAATCTGACATATTCACAGTTCTGGGGATTAGGACATGGGCGTTTTAGGTGGGCCAATATTCTGCCTACCATAATGGTTTTAGGATAACTTTAAGTTAGGAAGCGTTAGTCAAATATTCTCATTTAATGAAAATATGCATTTGTCAAACTGCATTTATACTATTTTAAAACTACAGATCTTATAATGTGACTTTTTTTTTTTTCTATGTGAAATAGTCTTTTAAGGAATGTTCCTTAAGGAAAGACAGTACTGAGATAATGTTACAAGGACTTTATTAGACTATTATGAAAAAAGAAAAAACTACATTTGAATTTTAAATGTGTGTATGTGTGGGTGTTGGTGTTTCTGGGTGTGTGGTTGTGGTATGTGTGAGAGAGAGAAAAGGAGAGAGAACAAGAGTGAAGGAGAAAGAATAATAATAAAACATTTTTTCATGAAATCATTTTCTGTTTAAGGTAATATTTGTTCCTTTGAAATCTCTTCAAGATTTCTTTTGGAAAGATTTGTTTAGACTTGCAATCATTTATGTCGTTCTTTGATGGCAAATTTCCTTTTACTTAAACGCCACCTTTGCAAATTTCTAACTAAAGATAATGACTGTGCTGAAAATACATAGCTCTTTCTTGTTGCATTTTCTCTTTCCTGTCTGTGACACCATCGTGCCATTGCACTAAAACCAATAATCTTCCTTTCCGAAAGTGTTTTCTTTCAAAAGAAAATCAACAGAAGCTACTTCGTATTCTTACTTTCCTGTTCAAATTGGTTTACTGTATTCCTTTTACATTAAGTTGGCTTACATCTGTGTTGTTTTTTTCTTTTATAATGCACTGCCACTGCACTTCTAACACTTTTTTACAGGGCCCCAATTTAAAACATCAAACACAGTACTCCTTTGCACTAATAATAACATTCTTTCCTACCGATAATTCATGGTTTAAACCTCTTTTAAAAAATTCATGATTCTGACCTTACTCAGAAGAAACTCCATCCACGTTTGTTCATAATAGCTTGACTTTTACCCCTTCACCATTCCTTTCCTCAGTTTCAGAAAGTTGGTCTATTATTCATAATCTTTTTTGAGCTATAACTGGTGGCAATACTTCTCTGAACTTAACCTGACAAGACAGGTTTAATTGTATCTTGCCTTTCGTGTATATATATATCCTCTTTTTTTCATGCTAAGGGAGCTGGATATGTTCTATAATTCTATGAACTCATATTTACTGTTTTTACCCCAAATGCATCAAGATTGAGCATTTTCTACTACAAAACCTTCTAGAGTTCATCCAAGTGAGCTCTGTTTCATTGTGTTGCCTCTTCTATTTTATACAATACTCACCACATTTATAACTCTATTTTAAAATTGTTTTTCTTAGTATCTCCCCTCCTCCTGAGACTATGGGCTCATAAAATGACTGTATCTATTTAGTTCCATCTTGTCCTCTGGCTTGTAGCCTATTGGCTGGAATAGAGAAAAGCTCAAAACATTCTGAAGGTTGAAAAAATACAAGATGATTCCTATTTCCTTTTGCATGCTTAGCCAGGTTTTGAATAGGTATTATGAAGGTAGAGATGAATAAGACTTTTCATTGTTATTATGTATTTTCTAGACTCTGTTAACCAGTATATTCCAAAAATATATATGGAGGCTGCATATATAAGCTCTAGTTCTATAAATCCAACTTAATTTTATGCCACAGGAAGGTAATAGAGCTTTGTAAATAATATGGGTTTCGGATTCTGTGACACCTGAGTTAGCTTGCTACCTGTGCTCCTCTAGTTATATGATATTGACTATTGTACTTAACCTTCTGTGCCTCAGTATCAGTATTAGATGAATAAGAGAACTGCATTTTGAGGGGGACTAAGCAAGATAAGATAGCCCATATGTTGAATTTCTTGTTTCAATGAAAATATTTCTTCCTGTATTTGACTTTTTTTGTATCCACTTCTTGATTCATATCTATCTAATTGTGTTTCTTAACTTATTGTTCACATTTATGGATGCTACTATTCTACTGTCTCTTTGTCCCACGATAAACTTGTGTAAGTCTTTATCAACATGCCTTAGACTTCTTTTTTAATTAAATGATTTATCTTATTTGTTGATTTTGGGGAATATTTCTTCTCTTCTTTTGTTTTGAAAAATGTCATTTGCAAGCTTTTTTCGAGTGAGAAGTTCTTTTTTCTTTCCTTTTTAATCTTATGGTTGCCTCCAACAAACCCTGTTTAAACTATACTTTATATTGGGAGATCTTGCCTACCATTCCCAAGTGATATCAAAATTCAGCCCCTGGAACACTGTGCTGCTTGGCCGGATCCCCAAGTGCAGCCCCCATCCACCCCACGGAAGCATGCAGCTTCGGAGTTACCAGCTGCAGCTGTGGGAATGGTCTTCTCAGTCTTGTTCAGCCTCTTCTCATTGAATGGAGTATCAGGGCCTGCTTTTTTTTTTTTCTTGTGAGGAAGATGAACCCTGAGCTAACATCCACGTTAATCCTCCTCTTTTTTTTTTTTTTGCTGAGGAAGACCGGCCCTGAGCTAACATCTATTGCCAATCCTCCTCCTTGTATTTTCCCCCCAAAGCCCCAGTAGATAGTTGTATGTCATAGTTGCACATCCTTCTAGTTGCTGTATGTGGGACGCGGCCTCAGCATGGCCAGAGAAGCGGTGCATTGGTGCACGCCCGGGATCCAAACCCGGGCCACAAGTAGCGGAGCCTGCGCACTTAACCACTAAGCCACGGGGCCAGCCCAGGGCCTGCTTTAATGTGTAAGTTTCCTGTTATCCCATACAACTCACATCTTCCTACAGAATCTAAATTCCTGGCCATACTGGTAATTTAGTTTCTGGACTTAGAGGCCAAAAGGCTATGCCAGCAGGCACTGCTCATCATCCAATAATTTCATTCTATTTAATCTCTGTACAGATGTTCAATTTTTAAATATACTTTTACCAGTTCTTTTGTGTTTGTAGTGGTGGTAGTGATGCTGGTAGTGATGGTAGGACACAGCACAATGACATGAACAAAGAAGTCAATTAATATTATTTATTAAGATAATCTTTGCCAACCAGGCATCACACAGCAATGTCAAACTCACATTTACACAAATATAAAAGCAATACATTTCCTCCTAAATTATGCACTTCCTAGTGCAATTCATGTGTTAGTGCCTAGCATTATTGCATACAGAGTTATAGAATTTGAAACCTTGAACTTGCCCTGAATTTCTCCTTTTCCTTCTGCAATGTACCAAAACAGTGACCAAGACCATAATTCTGTACGTCGTCTTATATCAAAATCTTTCTTAATTCTTTATTGCTGCTCTCTAATTCAGGTTCCCTTCATGTCTAATGTCATAGTGAGGGTATTATTTACAAAGGTAAGGCAATATGTAAATCTCATGTCAGCGTTTCAAAGTAAGTCGACAATGGGCATCTACTGAAATGTTTTGAGCAAGGAAATGTTAGCTAAATCTCATAGTTTTAGAGTAGTGTAAAAGATGGACTGGTTATTCTTGCCCCTGCATATGACTCCCTCCAATGCCTACCTGTTCTGATGTATCTACACCTTGTTTACGTGTGTTATTAAAGTAAACTTGCACTCCAGGTACAGTCCTGACAGCCTCTCTAACTGTTCAGAACAAAGTGGTCAATAGATCATAACTGATTTTCCTACTATTTATCATTATAAAAGTGGCAGATATAGTCATTCTTGTGGACATAGGATGGGATGGATTTTATAAATGCTTTAAGCTATAAAGAGTAGAAAATGACTGAAATTTTTCAAAATGTTTTGGTCTGAGTTCATCCTAGTAAGCAATAGATATGTTATAGTTTTATAAACTCTTCACTGAAGGTATAGAAACACCAGTTTGGAGACCATATTCAATATTTTCCATAATAAATCTGTATTCAAGATTAAAACTATGACTTTTGTAGTAATTGATACTGATATGTTTGTCCTTCCAAGATGCCACAATCCACAGCAACGCTCTTTAAAATGTCATATCTATATCTATATCTATATATTTACATTTGTACTATACATGTGTGTTTTGTGTATGTATGTGTGTGTGTGTGTATGTCACTTTAATTTTCATGACCTTTGTTTAGGATAGAAAAAACCAAAGAGATAAAGAGGTTTTTAGAGATGAAGAATCTGAAATAGAGACTTTCCACAGCAAGCCGTAAGAAAAATGTGTTGTTATTTCCTAAAACAGCAATAGTTTTTAAATTTTGACTTTTTTTTTTTTTTTTTTGGTGAGGAAGACTGGCTATGAGCTAATAACTGTGCCCGTCTTCCTCTATTTTGTATGTAGGACACCGCCACAGCATTGCTTGATGAGCGGTGATTATCTGCATCCGGGATCCAAACCTACAAACCCCAAGGCCACAGAAGAGGAACGTGTGAACTTAACCACTATACCACCAGGTCAGCACCTAAATTTTGACTTTTGACAAAATACACACACACACACACACACACAAAATGTTAATCTGATTTGGTTTGAAGTAAACTCAGTCTAGATTTTTAATGAATTAAGCAAGCTGACTTTCAGAAAGTATGAGTAACGCTGATTTCTTAGGTACCACTTGTTATACAATCCAAAAATATGCTTTAAAATTGCATGGTGGCTTAAGCAATTCTATAAAATTAAAAATTGTCTTCTCATAAGGACAAGATCCTTTTGAGGTTATAGCCTTTTGAGGTAGGATCCCTGGGGTTATATGCCATAAAGCTGTGTCAGAGGAGCAATCATTGGAACTTCTACTTCTATTCTTAAAAATTTCTACTTGGGGAATACAGTAAGACATAAATAAAATTTAATAAGTAATAATAAAATGCTGGTGGATACTATCAACATTTCCATTGTTAAGGCTATAGTATCCAAGATGGAGTCCATTGGGCTGCATCTTTTATGTAAAATTTAGTATATAATGCCTTACAATTTATTCTTAAATTGGTTTATACCACACCATTGTAAAACTGGGCCAATCCAATTGTCTATAATCCCCCCAAATAGATCATAAAATTCTTAAATCTGTAGTGAAGGTTAAAGATGGAATTGTGTGCGTGTGTGTCATATATATTGAATTATATACATATTGAATTTGTGTATATTATATATAGATATATACAAATATAATATGCATATTATATATACAGATATACATAGGTGAGATATAAATTTTTTTTGAATTTTTATTTTTAATGTACACATCCTTCTTCACAGCCACATAATCTCTAAGATGCTTTTACTGTATATGGATTCAAGAGGAAAAGGTTTTAATAGTCCTTTAGTTTGATGGCACATTTGTTCTGGGAGTCTAATAAAAATAGTCATCATGGAATGCAATTTCAGTATAAAGAACTTCTTTAAAAATGGAGATGTTTGGACCATGGTGGATCAGAGAGTACTGCGTTAGTTTTAGGGGGTAATTTTTAAAAGCCTCTAAGGTTAAGTATGGTTACAATTTTCAGATTAAATTATTTTTGGGTAAATGCATTTTATTTCTAGCTAATGGGATAGGACACATGGGGGAACAACTATGATTCTGTGTCATATCTCATATCTCTGAATGGGCTCAAATCTCTAAATTAAAATGAATTATTTTTATTATCGTCTCTGTACACAGCTGCTTCAAGGGAAGGCTACATAGTTTAAAAGAGCAGAACTGATGGTCCTGGCCCAATCTATACAATTTCTTCTGTGCTAAGAGGATCAGTAATCTTTTTTAAATGGCATTTTCTTCCCAGTGTTATCTAAATAGTTATTGCTCATATTCTAGAAACCTAATGACGTATGTTTATTTTTTATCTATCTGTCAATATTAATCCACTCTCACTTCAGTTTTATACTCTATGACAACTCCTCTGGGTGTCAGGAACTCAGCTTGTTTTGGGGTAGATGTTTGAAACATCCTGAGCCATTTTAGAGGAGAGATTTTGACAGAGGGTCATTTAGACGTAGACAAAGAAGGTGACTTTTTCTTGAAAGATTCATGGGAATCAAGCCGGCAACAGCAAAATGCCTATGTCAAGGACTGCTCGTCTGTGTGGGCTGTGTGTGCTGTTCACAGAAGTGAAAATGATTGAATTTACAGTATTGCTTCTATTTCTCACTCCTAGGATGTAGCCGCAGGTGGCGTTTAACAGTCTGCCAATTCTGACTCTCTTTTTTCCAAATGATCCTCTGGTTCCTACTATCTTATTTCCACCTCCTTCTTCTCCAGTGTCACCCACCATCTCCCCTGCCCTTCACTTTTCTTTAGGTGTCTCTTATTTAGCCTTAGTGAGGGTGGGGGGCTGCAGAGGATTATTCTTCTCTTATTCTTCACTCTTTCTAGTTCTATTGTTAAGGTCTGATCTCTTTTCGCAGCAGCCCTCAGGCCTTCCTTTAACTTTCTCTAGATTCAATTTTGTCAATCATTGACTCTCACTTTATATCCCAATTATTAATATTTTAATTATTATAGAGACTATATTTGTGCCTCTCAATGGTTAGAAGAAAATTATCTCAAGAAGTGAGAAAAGGAAAACCCTAAAGACTGATATTTCTAGCTACATTACTAATAAATTACATGCAAATTCCACATGGATCTGTAAGGAAATGGTCATACTCCATGCAAATGATGAAGCAATTCAACAGTTTATTTGAAGGAAAATATCTTACATAGGTTAAAATTTCAATTATGAGATAACCTATTTAAGTACTCTCTGACTTATCTAAGTATCGTTTTATGTAATTAATATTTATTAAGGACCTGCTATATGCTAAGTCTTGTGGCTACAGCAATAAAAAAGGCAATAAAAGGGTATGCACATATACAGCTTACTTTTTTAGTAGAGGAGATTAGAATATAGGTAAATAAAGATTATAAGTAACTTCAGATAGAGATAAGTATAATGGAGAAAATAAAAGTGGATGATAGAGAGTGACCAGAGGAAGGACAATTTGTATTATGTGGTCAAATAATCTATGATAAGACAACACTAGAGCTAGAATTTTAATACAAGAGAAAGTGAGAAAATTCTCTGGGTAAAGGAAATAGTAACTAAAAAGATTTCAAGGTAAAAATGAGTTTAGCTTGTGTGTTAGTTGGCTAGGTCAGCCATAATAAAGTACCACGAACTTAAATAAGATAATTTTATTGTTTCACAGTTCTGGAGGCTAGACATCTGGGAACAGTATTGGCAGGGTTGCTGCCTTCTGAGAGCTGTGAGCAAGAATTGGTTCCACGCCTCTCCCCTAGTTTCTGGTAGTTTGCTAGCAATCTTTTGCATTCCTTGGCTTATGGAAACATCACTCTGATCTCTGCCTTTATCTTCACATGGCATTCTCTCTGTGTGCTTGTCTATCTCCAAATTTCCTCTTTTTATAAGGACACTAGTCATATTGGATTGGGGACTCTCCTTGTTCCACGATGACCTTAACTTAAGTAATTATATCTGCAACAATCCTTTTTCCAAATAAGTTCATATTCTGAGGTTCTAGGGGTTGGAACTTCAACATATGAATTTTGTGGGGACATAATTCAGCCCATAACACATTGTGTAAAGTCAGCTTTTGCTATAAAATGAAACATCTCAAAACTTAGTGGCTTTAAACAACTATTTTGCCCATGATTTCCTGTGTTGGCAATTAGCGCCAGAATCAGTTGGTGGCTTAGTTGGGCTCACTGCTGCGTTTGTGATCAGTTGATGGTTAATGAAGCAGCTATGCTTCTAGAGGTTGGATGGTGGTTGGTTAAGGTGGCAGTTACAACTAGGCTATGTGTCTTTCATCATCCACCAGAGTAGCCCAGAGTTGTTCACCTGTTGGCAACTGGTTCCAGGAGCAACAAAAGAGAATGTCCAGTGTGCCAGTGCTTTCCAAACCTCTGCTTGTTTCATGTTTGCTAATGTCTCTTTGGCCAAAGGAAATCATACCCAGGTTCAATGGGTAGAGCAATAGTTTCGAATTCTTGAAGAAAGGATCTGCAGCATCATACTATGAAGGCCTAGATGCAAGGACATGACCAATTTGTGGCCATTTTTATAATTTACCATAGCTTATCTGAAGATCAGAAATAAGATTTATAGGTATATCTACATGTTTTAATTGAATTATTTTTAATTGGATAATTTAAAAAGAAATTTAATATTTCCATTGTGTAGATGAATAAAAGAGAAAACAGACAGCCCAGAATTTAATTCTTCCGTCCTTGCTCCCATAATCCCTTCTCCCTGTTCCCATGGAAGATGACTTTCATGATCTGGGCATTTTTCTCCATGCAATGCACATGATTTACAATATATATGGTATCAACCATTTTTCCAGGCTAAGGAAACGCCAAAGGTTTAGGATTCTAACTCCCAGTACCATGGCAGAATTATAGGTGCAATCAATATAAAGGCTCTCAGTCATACTAGCTCACATCTTGAACACGTCTTGAATATATATCATGATCCTCTTTCAACCTCATTCCATTACCACAAAAGAACCTGCTTCTAAATTTGTCCATTTTCTCCAAGGCTATTACATTAAGAGTTGGGGTTACATATTTAATTGGTTTAGTTCTATCAAACTAAGAACTATTCTTAGTTCCTCTACTTCATATTTAATTGGCTTAGTTCTTAGTTTCAAGGAGAGGATTCAAGTTCTTTTTCAATGTAATATAACTTTTCTGTTTATCTATGACCCAGTAGCCATTTCCTTGTATTTTGAAGAGAGTAGCCTGATTTCCTTCTAGAGAATTATATCTTTCCTTTTAGTACAGTATTAATGCCTTCACATAGACAGGAGGTGACAGACTTAAATTAGATCAATCTGAATCATTGTCCTGGGATTTTCAATCTTGAGGTACATGATTCAATGATGAAGCAAACAAAACAGAAGTTCCTTACTTGTGGTGGAAGCTCCTTGCATTGTTGAATAATTTTTTATGCATAGCCCTCAGAGCTGCCTAATGTTGCTTTTTGCTAAGGCTGGCCCTCCTCTCTTTCTTTGATTCTGCAAAATACCTGGTATTTTTCTACCCAAATGTTTTTCTACTCAAGTTAACCTGAGTAAATTTCCATTGCTTGCAACTAAAACTTTTTTTTTTATAATTTTATTTATTTATTTTTCCCCCAAAGCCCCAGTGGATAGTTGTATGTCACAGTCGCACATCCTTCTAGCAACTAAAACTTTTAATTTATATTCTCTTATAAACTAAACAATTAGAGTTTATTTATTAGAAAATTTTAATACATATGACAATTCCACTCCTTCTGTCATATTGAATAGTGCAAAATTATACTTAAGCAATGATTAATTTTGAGCGAAAACATATTCATTATATAAAATGTAAACATCATCTGGCCTTGTTTCTACTTCCAGTAGGATGAAAAACCTACTGATTTGTCTTAAAATTACAACTATCATGGTTAGAAGTTTCCATAAAGATGTAAAAATATAATTTACAACTCTTTATTTCTATTTCCTGCATGGTCATACTGTCTGCATTGTATAATATTTATATTGAACAATGTGATTGTGATGAATGTTTGAGCAACTAATGCGAGGGATTTGACAATAAATAGGCTAGAGACAGAGGGAACTGATGCAAATAAAAAGCTGTAATAAATTAGATGTGAAAAATGCCTAAGTTAGGAAATAGGAGGAAACGTTTTTATCATGAAGAGGTAGGGCAGAGAAATAATCTTGATTAAAATGAAAAAAAATGGCTAGACTTTGTCATATCTCCATAAAAATGTCTTAAGACATTTTGAAGAGTTCAAATCTATTTTTTTTTTTGCCGTCCAAGTAACAGTGATCAGGAAATCAAGTACATATGTTAATTGATAACAAAGTCTACCAAATGTCTTCAAATGAATATTTGTACTAAAAAAAACACCTCAACCTAAAATAATGTTAAGAAAGCAGCATATGAAAACTCTGCAGATATATTTAATTGTTTTGCTATATTATTTTTGTCTGCACTTTATTTCTCTATGTCTAAAATAGTGTATGTGTAACAAATACTTACATAAAGTTTTTCGAATAAATGGTGTATGTAGCCAGCACTGCTGGAGTACTGCCCATATGCTGGCTATTGGTCCTTAACATTTCATTGCACTGACTTCCAAATGCTAGCATCTGATTTCTTTGCCTGGAGGCTTCCTTTAGTGGCAGAAATCTGCTTTACCAATGCATACAACAGGTCAGAAATGCTAGAAAATAACATTCTTCTTGAGCATCCTTCAACTAAGATTGATGGAAAACTATCCCTACTTTCCTCACCCATTGGTTGGGAAAACCCCAAAGCATAAATTCTAAATCTTCTGTCATTGTTTTCTGGCCAGATTAAGCCCTGGTCATTCACAGAAGTAACTTCCTTGAAACACGTTGTCATTGACTGCCTGTACCTCCCTTTCCTCTTCACCAGTCCTCTATCTTTGTTTTGGGATTTCTTGAAATGACCTCCAAGATAACTAAGTACTTGCATTTGAATCTCTATCTCAAGATCTGGTTCTGGGTAAATCCAAACTAAGACCAAATGGAAATGTCTTATGCTATTCGATTTAATCTTTATAATAATCTTTTGACATAAATAATTGAAATACGTAACATATATTCATCATATTATAATTTACACAGAACATTCCTTATATTGTGGCAGTTGATATTAACTTCCTCATTGCTCCTCCCTTTGCAATGCGTGCACGCGTAAAGCTGATTTTACTTGCAATTTTCCAAAAACAGTGTACAGTTCCATCCTCCTATGCTTCGGCTCACGTAGTTCACTGTGACATGAATATGCATCCCTGCTCTGTTCAGCCCCAAATTTCAGTTCATCCTTTAAGACTTTGTTCAGGCAGAAGTGGATTATCCTACCCTATGCCAATACTTGCTGGGTGTGCAAGTCTAGGGAAATACTTCTTAGTTAATTCAGATTAAAGGCAAGGTATAATTTCTATTTTTTCTTACATCTGGTAGATTCTAAGTCATTAGCTAATAATTTCAAGTAAACCAAGTTTCAGTTCTTGAGTTCACTACTGGAGTTTTGTTTTGTAAACTTTATTTTTAATGCTGTTAATTTATTTCTTCTTATTGTCCCCATAGGATTTTCACCTCTATTTTAGCACAAATCTGATATTATTATAAATACTTATTTATTTACGTTGCATACCCAGTAGGTCAAGGCTTCTAAAGAAAAAGGTCTGAAGAGTGCAAAAAGTAAAAAGTGCAAAACTTGCTGCTTGCATACTTAACTCTAGAAATCATGTATAGTATATATTTATAAAGAATTGAGAAAATAGATTTGAAAAGTATATCTTGGGAACTTGTAGTAAAATTCAGAATGTTCCCTACAATTTCCATATAATTTAAAAAGAGTACCTTCCAAATATTCATGCTATAAAATAGCAGACTTAGTGACTACAGATTTTTAGTTGACCTCTGGGCTACTTACTATTTCATATCTAATTTGAAATCATTTATAATACACAAAAACCTGATATTAATACACAATTCAGGCAGCTCTAAAAGACTAAAGTGGTTTTCAACGAATTAAATATAAGAATATATTTTGTAGTTATTATATATCTAAAAGACCCAATGGTTCAAAATTCCCCTAGTCATGGGTCCATAACAAATGACAAATTATCAAATATATCAACAATATACATAATGTCAGCCAGTATTTTACGTATGCAAAAGGAGCACTCATTTTTTTAAGGAGGAAAAGAGTTTATGCATCATTCAAATATTGAATGATTTTCATATCTATTAAACCTAAAATATCACCTAACAACACTATTGAAGAGGAGGAAATCATACAAATTCAAGAATAAAAAGTGAATTTCTCATTGCTTTAAAAAATAAATTCTTCCTCTTCACTTCAATGTTTTTTTCCCATCTCCTCTGTTTAGTCATAGAAACAAACATATTATTATATTACACATCCCATATTTAAATGGATATTATAATATTTTGATTTGTTGTATCATGAGATCTCTGAAACTACGTACCAGGGTCTTATTCATGTGTGTATACATGGTACCTCAAGTTGCTGAATGATATTACAAATCAAGCACTATTTATAGGATTGTAGGCACCAGACAGCTTCCTTGATACTAGAGGGAAGGGGATTATTATATGGTGGGGGAGAGTCCGAGTCCGGTGATGAGTTAATTTGACCTTAGGTTGAGCCTTGCCCAGCTGGAGGCAACCTCCAGCACAGGCTGAGAATAAACTCTGTGGTCTCATTTCCTGCTTTGGCTACACTTTGGCGAAACACAATCAGAAACTAGAGGACAACAAATTTCAAAGGTACAGTGCATAAAGGTCAGGCTCTCAGGAGAGAGATCAGGGTGGAAAAGTATAAGGGAGTAAGGGAAGGTGGATCTAGTGGGGCAAATGTAAGATATTCTGCACTATGGTTTCTACGTCACTGGTGATGGAAGAAATTTGTAGCTATGCAGCTCTCTGCTAAGCAGGGATAGAAGCAATCAAATTTTTCTACCTTAAATCAAAAACATAGTCTTTCCAAAATCAAAATGTCTCTGTCTTTTTACTTTTCTTTTCTTTTTTTTTTTTTAGCAATCACATGATTGGGAAGGGCACCTCTCAACCCTGAAGTTCCTGAAGTCACCAAATTTGAATTATTTGGAGAAAAGTTCTCTGAGTCGGATCAGAGATGCTTGGGTACTTGTCACTCACTGTTGACATTACTCCAGTACTCCCCAGCCATACAGTAGCCAGTTTAAAATCAGGCTACAGAAAGGATTTTTCTCAAGTTTACAGTATAGTATAAATAATACTTAGAAGATTGGGCCACTTGTCCATGTGGTTCAATGCACTTTAGTGCCTAGCAAAGGTGGTGAGTTAATTAAGGGTAAATTCCACCCCAAGCTTGGCTTCATAAGCCCTTGTATGGACCATGACAGAAGGGAATACCTTTTTCAATTTGTCCAAAGATGCAATTCTCTTCTTCCCGTAATAATAAAGAGAACACTTTTTTTAGTATGCAAGAAGGCATAAATAACATGGAGTAGCAGAGGGCTTTCCAGGAGATATTCAGGAATGAGTGAAAATTCTGTAAGGAAATCCAAAAATAGGGCTGAAGAGAATTTCTGGGTACTATAAGGGTAAAGAAATATGTGGATTTACAATGTCTGAAGCCTGCAAGGCAGAGAAACTAAACTTCTCAATTGTGAACGGAGCACTTACTTACACTATCTACCGTCTCCAGCAGACAAATATAGGATACTTTAAAAAAAAAAATTACATCAGTTCCTGAAATTAAAGATAAGAGAAGCTACAATATAAGAAAATGAAAACATTTCCTAGTCAAGTCGAAGTTCCTCATCTTAAGGCCAAGCAGAAGGAAATGAGTGCAATGAAGTGAGACACTGATGGAAAGTCCGGTTATTGCTTCTTCCAAAGCTTCAGGTTATTTATAACAAAAAAACACATCTACTTGGAGATGAAAAAAAATCAGTCAACCATATACTCAGGAAGACAGAACACAATGGTTCTGTTTAAGATATTCCTAATGATGTGGAAAACTCTGAGACAAAACTTTTCTGATTTTTGTTTGTTATTGATTTGTTCTAATATATCCTTTTTGGTAATTTATAGAAGAGTTTATGTTTAAAGCTCCTACAATATAGAGTTCACATATTTATTTGAGAATCATATTTAATTTTTAACTTAATCAAAAGCAGATTAAAATAATATAAAATATAAGATATCTGAAGACACCATGAAACCCACACTTCTGCTTTCTAAATCTTACTTTCAGGACACTAACTTGAAAAAAAAATCTCTCCCAAGAACTAAAAGGTATTTTGCAATCACTTCTCATTTAAATTACTATTTAATCATATGCTAACATTTAAGGGATTTTATATTGAGTTAAAAATTAACTCAGTAAATGGTAAAATTGGGTTAAACCATTGTGCTTGACTAAAAAGCAAATTTGTCTACATTTGAAAGCTACTTCAAAAAATATCTTACCTTTCTAATTGCATAACATGATAACTGCACAAATTGAAAAAGGAAAAAAAATTTTGATATGTGCCTTTTCAACCAGCTATTTTTCAGTTACCTTTAATATTTAGATATATCTTATCCTTAATAATAAGTCTTTCCTAAATTACCTACATTGAAAATTAGAGTTCTTTTTGTTTTTATCTTGGTAATTCATCTTAACTCGTAGAAAAAAATCAGATATGTAATAAAATGAAGGAGGAAGGGATATAGAAAGTACTTGTAGAAACTCTTCTCCAAAAAAATAACTTTTCTAGCATTAAAAACAAGACAGCAGGCCCAAAATGAAATCACTTATACTAAGTTTCATGTCATCAAACTGAGAATTAGTTTCAGCTCTCCCAGAAATGGAATCTTTTTATTATTTATTTATTTTATTGAGATTACATTGGTTTATAACATTATGTAAATTTCAGGTGTACATCATTATATTTTGGCTTCTGTATAGACTGCATTGTGTTCACCACCAAAAGTCCAGTTTCCATCTGTCACCATACATATGTGCCCCTTCACCCCTTTTGCCCTCTCCCTCCCCCTTCCCCTCTGGGAACCACCAATCTTTTCTCTTTATCTATGTGTTTGTTTGTTTATTTACCTTCCATGTATGTGTGGAGTCATATGGTAATTGTCTTTCTCCATCTGACTTATTTTCCTTAGCATAATACCCTCAAGGTCTATCCATGTTGTCACAAATGGCAGGATTTTGTCTTTTTTATGGATGAGTAGTACTCCATTGTGTATATAGACCACATCTTTTTTATCCATTCTTCTGTTGATGGGCACTTAGGTTGTTTCCAAGTCTTAGCTATTGTGAATATTGCTGCAATGAACACAAGGGTGGATATATCTTTTCAAATTAGTGTTTTTATGTTCTTTGGATAAGTATCCAGAAGTGGAAAAGCTGGATCATATGGTGTTTCTATTTTTAATTTTTTGAAAAATTCCTATAGTGTTTTCCATAGTGGCTGCACCAGTTAGCATTCTCATCAGCAGTGTATGTGGGTTCTGTGTTCTCCATGTCCTCTCCAACACCTGTTACTTCTTGATTTTGCAATAATAGCCATTCTGACAGGTATGAGGTGATACCTCAATGTAGTTTTGATTTTCTTAATAATTAGTGATGTTGAACATCTTTTCATGTGCCTGTTGGTCCTCTGTATATCTTAAACCAGCCAATCAGGATTCACCTGATCAGCACTAGTTAGGTAATCTGCCTGATAAACACCCACCACCTCCTAAAGGAAAGTAACCTTGCAATAACCAACCTGCTTTTTTGCCTAGAACTTTCTTGTTCCTGCTCCCTTCTGCCTATACAATTACCTCACTTTATATAGCTCCTCAGAGCTGCTTTCTATCTGCTAGATTGGATGCGCCCATTCAAATCAATTTTTGTTCAAATAAACTCCTAAAATATTTTATATGCCTCAGTTTATCTTTTAACACTAGTTAAATGGAACTGACCTAAATAGTACAATATTTTCCCATTATTTATAAGGAGCAACATACTAAATCATTAAAACATGAGTTGGAATTTTATCAAAATGGAGCTACAGACATTATCTTTGCGTATACCTGTGGAGGTGATGCAAAGTTTTATACAGAGCAAAGGGAAATATATTGCCTACGTATTAAATCACCACCACCAACAACAACAGCAACAAAATGAAAATGAAAATTTTTGAGATATAATTTTAACTCTTGGAGGCACTTTTAGTACATAGGAAAATAAAACATAGAGAGTAGAATAAATAATTGGAATAAAAGGTAGTATGTTATAAAAACTGAGAGACTGTGCACTTTGAATCTGTTTGGTAAGAGAGATTTATACTAGTTGGCATAATCAGGAAAAGCTTCATGAAGAAAATAAGGTTTGACTTACATTTTAAAGAATTAATAGCAAAAAAGATATTAGAAAAATAAAACAAGAAAGAAAGAGGATCTATGAATTATGAGTTCTGGAATTGGGGTGATTGAGAATTTTCTTTCAGAGTGATAAAGACCAACCACATACAGAAGGTAAGTTATTTACCTTCTCTAAGAGTCATCAAAGACACCCACAGTCAGATCTAACCACCACAGAGAAGCCAGAAGCTATCAGCAAGTAAAAAAGAGGACTTTCCAATTAGCAATCATTAAAGAGTTCAGTAAAACCAATGCCAAAAAAGAGCTGTTTCAAACTAAATCCAGAGAAAGTATGACACCCAAGGAAAGATAGTAAAGGAAATGAAAAAAATAATTTAAATTAAATATTATTAATATCTTTAAAAAGACAAAAAATAAATCAATATAGATACATGGAATTAGATATTTGGAAACTTTATATAATTTTTAAAATAAAGAAAATTATTGTGGGACACACTGGTTTTAGAAAAAAAACACAGCTAAAGAGTAAATTTGTGTGCTCACGAAAGACATGGGCGGGAATTTCACAGCAAGGGAAAAACAACAATTTTAGAAAACAATTTGGCCTTATCTAGCAAAACTGAAGATGCACATTAAGCACAGATGCTAGATATTAGAACATTCATAGCAACACTGTTTATAACAATAAAGCAGTTGAACCAAGAACACTGTACCTTGTTATTTGAATAGATAAATAAATTGTGGCTATTCATAAAATACCAAATATAACTGAATATATAATGAATATAATAAAAAAATGTTAAGTGCAAAATACAAATTAACTAAGGAAACATACAAACTTACCCATATGAATTTTTACAACATTTAAAAGTAAACAATATAAAGCTTAAGGATAGATACATATTTGGTAAAATTAAAGAGAAAAATAAAGGCCTGATTAACAGAAAACTCAAGGGTATGGTTGTTACTGAGGATGGGCAAATGCCAGCAGATAGTGACAAACAGGGAGTTTCAAAATTATTAGTAATATTTTTTTCCTTATTCTGAGTTATGGAAATGATGTGTTTAATAAAGCAAATCTAGAGCTGTGAAAGATGTGATAAACTTTTGATTACATATTTAATGCACATATCTAAAGCAAATAAGAAAATGATGCATTGAAAAATATATTTATGGGGTGGACCAAGATGGATTCTAATAAGATATGGGAATGAAGTGAAAAACAAGTGAATGATTGAGTCGGAAATTCAGAATAAAATAAACCAAATATCTAATGAGCAGGACAAAATTGCCTATATTCCTAAATCTGAGAAAAACAAATTAATGGAACAGTGAGATATACTTTCTTACCTATCATAATGGCATAAAAACAAAAAAAATATAATACTGACTTCTTGCAACAATATGGGAAAAGGAGAAAGAAATATGAAACAAAGTAATCTGGGAAAGCTATCTAACTATTTCATTAAATTATAAACATTATATTTCATTAAGTTATAATCACTAGACTCAATGATCTCACTCCTGGGGTTCAAATCTAAAGAAATAAGTCTACTGGGTTATAATGAAAATGAGATACAGCATATTGTGCTTTTTTTTTAGAGTACACATTCTGAAATCTAACAATTGCTATTTGTTTGCCTTTGGAAAATTTTCTTAACTTCTCTGTTTCCATTTTCCTTATTTGTTAAATAAATATAGTACTCTGTAAAATAATGACAGTATGCCATTTTAGTGTTGTTGAGAAGAATATCTATAAAGATATCAAACATATACATAAGGTTGTTAATGTTGATCATAGAAATGGGGAACTAATCTGTAAAAATGTGAGTGTTAATGATTTTTTAAAAAACATAGCGTGTGTGATGTTTGAGTATATAATATTTGTGAATGTTATATATTCAAATATGATATGTGCTTATATATACACATGAAGTTATGCATGAAGAGATTGTCATAAGAAGGAGTAAGCAAAACCAATGGGCAACTCTAAAACAAAATCAATAAGAAAAAGTTGAAAATTGAGAAATGGGGAAGAAAATCCAAGTGAAACAATAAACACAGATCTACTTTGTTGAATGATGTGCTTAGGATCTGGTTTTTTTAATTTCTTTTTTTAAAAATTTTCATTAGATTGCCACTTTTCTTTGTTTACCCTATAGTTTACTAACATAGTAATTTTTTTTCTGGATCTCCTCTTCCTCATCCCAGTCTAACCAAATAAATACATCATTTAAGTTCTACCTTTGTTACCTCCTTTGGAAAGACTTCTCTGACTTTTTCATCCAGGTTTTTTTTTCTTTCTTTTCTTTGACTCATCATTTTTAAGAGAAAACTTTAAAAGAATGATTAAGAAATAGGCTAAAACAAATAAATATTGCTATTAACAAGCAAATAGTAATGGTCTAAAAGTGTGCTGAAAATGACTCATAATGGCTTGTGAGAGCCAATTGTTAAATTTTCAGAATTTCATGTTGGTAGTTTGAAATCAGCCCTAATGAGTGTCTTAGTTTTCTTAAGGCTGCTGTAACAAAGTACCAGGAACTGACTAGTTTAAACAACAGAAATTTATTGTCTCACCATTCTGAACGCTAGAAGTTTGAAATTAAGTTGTTGATAGGACCATACTCTGAAGGTGCTAGGGAAGAATTTGTTCCAGTTTTTTCTCCCAGTCTTTGGTAGTTCTTTGGCTTATGGCAGAATAATTCCAATCATCACATAGTATCCTCCCTGTGTACATATTTGTCTCTGTGTCCAAATTTTACAGTAATTTTGGAAAGCTATCTAGTGCTATTTCATTAAATATAAATTCACTAAACATTAGACTCAGTAACTTCACTCCTGGAAATCGAAAGTGTCACAAGAACATCGTTTATATTGGATTAGAGTCTACCCTAATGACCTCATTTTTAACTTGATTACCCCTATCTCTAAAAAAGGTCATATTCTGGGCTACTGGATGTAAGGACTCCAACATATCTTTGGGGAGAGACACAACTCAACATATAACAGTGAGAGTCTTTATACCGTGGAAATTGACAAACATTACACATAATGTTTCCCAATCTCAAAGCCAGTTATATTTACCAGCACACTACTTATGTGTGTCTTACACACATAACAGACTTTATTAAGTATTGGTTTTTCTCTTGGGAAGAAAATACAAGAAACAGAGACCAAGATAATTATTAAGAATGTAAAGCCACTGGACTCATTCTCACAATTACTTAGAAATACATTCTTTGAGAGTAATTAGGGCATCAAATCTCCATAGTTTAGATAATACTCACACAACTCTTGTGTACCTAATGAACTCCTATTCTAATTTTAAGATTATTCTATTTTATTTTTAAATATGTTGAATTTGTCCTGAATTTCGACAATGTCCTTACCTGTTTTTTTTGGTTTTATTCTTCTAACCTTCTTTCTTGGCTTTTGAGACAGAGTACTACCAAGTTTACTAAGCTTGGAAATAATAACGATGGAATAGTATAATAGAAAAGAACAGAATTAGTTTAATATAGATCAATATAACAATATAGTATGGCATTACTAATTAGGGTTATATTTTTATTACTGCTAATTTTGAATGGACAAAAAATTTTTAACCAAGTATTTACAAAATAAGTTGTTGATGCGTAAGAATTGACATAATCGCCCCTTTTCCTAAATAGTACTGTCTCCAGCTCATTAGCTGAAAAAAAATCTCGTTTTCTTTGATTTCCTTCAACTTTTGTAGTATTGAAAAGGTTAAACCTGTTAACACTGATCACACTAAAAAAGGTTACATTTTCTAGATTTCTTCTTGAGATATACATATAAAGTCGTTAAACCAGGGGGATTCTTTATTTATGAAAATATTGCTCTTACACTGTTTCAAAAGTGCCTCCAAATAAAAAATGATTGACACAAACTCCACTGTTTGTTGAACTATGTGGAGGAAGACGAGGAATAAAATATATATTCTCCTGTGGAGAATGAAATGTAGGTATGAGTTCCAAAGTTTCCTAGTGGGTGGAAAAGAAAAATAATTTCCTGGTATGTGATTCCTTCCCCATTTCAATTCTTCACACCCATATTTCTATGGATAGTAACCTATTTTTTTCCATTTGTGTAAAAAAGCTATATTTTGAAATGAATTCCCTAGAAATGAGAGTATATAAAAATGTGTATATAAATTTACAAATAGTACAAATAATTTAGTCATTCAATAAATATTCAATAAGCATCTTCTATCTGCTAGGCCCTTCTATCTGCTAGGCCTGCATACACCAAAATAAATGAGATCATCCTGTCCGTGAGAAACATACCATCAATTTATAAAGATAGACAAATAAGCAAATAATTGTAATATTATATATTAAGAAATAAGTACAATCAAGTATAATCAGTTCTATAATTTCTGTATATTGAATGAAACCAAGGATTCAATAGGAAGAAAAGGAATTAAAAAAAAGATGTCTCTTTACTACATCAAAAATAAAGATTTATGGCTGTTACCATAGTGTTGATCATGGTGGCATTTATTCCTCTGAAAACCATTTTAATAAGCGATGCCCTGTTAAAATGATTTCCCCTAGATACCATTTTAATTCACTTGGGCTTCTCACTTTTGGACTTTAAAAATCCAACACAAAACACACAATATTTCATAAAATGACTTTTTTTCCTAGTAAGACTATTTTTTTTCCAATTACAGAAACAGAGATAGACTTAGGCAGTGTTCAGTAAAAGATGTTTTATAATAGGGTATCTATAAAAGGAAACTGGGAAGCCATAAGGAGAAGAGGGCATCTCTAGGAAACAGCTGAGCACTTGTTCTTGTTCTCTCTTTATCAATCCCCTTCTCCTTCTCACTTCTGTGAGATTCTCGACATTTCTTGATGAAAATTGCAATTTCTCCTTGCACTCTCACTTAATTGTCCTCTCTTTACTCAGCCTCCCGTAATAGTCACAGTCTGTGTTTCTTCCCAGCTATAGCACCAACCTGTAACGGCTGCTCTGGCGTCTCCTGCTATCAAGACCTTTCCACTCCATCTCTCACTGCCAGCATATGCCGCCTTTTTGTATAGGACAGATTTCAGGAAGAGGGAACCAGATTTATTCAGGCTTTAACCAACCCTGCCACTTTTCAGTATTTCAGCATGCTCTGGACTGAACAGTGTTCATTAGTGTGGAATGTGGGGTCTGGGGACTGGTAGATACATCCCTAATACAATACTGCAGCGTAATTTTACTCAGAAATATAAGAAGGCACCTACCATAGTATCAGTATGGACTTAAAAAAATTTAAAAATTCCAAAATATGTCTAGGGAATTTCAAAAGGGACGTATTTGAGAGAGCATGCATTCTTGTATTTAAAAGTTTCTACGGGACCATCAAATCTATATCAGTGGAACCAGGTTTAGAACTGGTGTAGAACTGACAAAAGATTCATTAAGGATACATGTTCCTTTGTTGTTGTTAGTACTATGGAGTTGATTTTGACTTCAGTGACCCTTTGTACAGCAGAGTGAAACCCTGCCTGGTCTTTTGCACCATCCTCTCGCCTTCTGGGGCTCTATCATACAATGCTCCACTGCTATGCATAGAGGTCGCATGGCCAGTTTTTTGGAAGTGGGCTGTCAGGTCCTTCTTCCTAGTCTGTCTGAGTCTGGAAGCTCTGTTGAAACCTGCCCATCGTGGGTGACCCTGCTGGTATTTGAAACACTGGTGGCATAGCTATCAGCATCACAGCTACATGCAGCCACCACAGTATGACCACCAACAGATGGGTGGTGTGGTTTCCTGACCAGCAAATGAACCTGCACCACAGTGGTGAAAGCACCAAATTTTAACCACTAGACCACCAGGGCTAGCTATACGTTCTTTCCACCAGTTTAGTTAACTTTAGAGAATGTAAAGAAGACAAAAAAACTCAGAGAAAAAGAGTTGTATTGAGATGTCTCACAACATGTCAACCATAGTTACCGAGGCTCTTTACCCTAGTGGTCCCCTCTCTCGTCAAATAGAGACAAACTTGAAGTAGGTGCAGACCACTTCAGCTCAGGGAAGTCACCCCTCCCTTCTAGACTTCTTTATATACCATGCTTTTCACGTGGCCCCTCCAGGTACATGCACCAAGGCCATACCTGCCAGTGAAGCTGCAACTCCTCAATCAGGAGTGTCCCCAGGAAAAAATCTGAAAACCAGATAAAAGCTGACAGTTATTATTTCATATTTTTCACTCGCTATAACCTGTACATCACTTCTACAAGAATGAAAATCCAGAGTCATCCCAAGCATCCTGGGTTTGGAGGTCGAACTTCAGATCAACCATTAACCATGTACCTGAACAGGTTTAAAAACCAGTTGAAACCACTAAATCCAGGATTTCTTTAATGGTATATGAATGGACTTCATGAGTTTTTGTGAACTCCCTGAAAATACCTGTGCAAGGGTCTGAACATGTGTCCATTTATCTAGGGAAAAGATGAAAATTTTCAACAAACTTTCAAACTTTGTGATGAAAAGGGAAAAAAAAAGCAGAATCCTGCATTACATGCAGAAGAATTGACATAAGGGCTTGTAGTAGACAGTCTCAAAGAGGCCAAAGAGCAAACTCGAAAGTCCAGAGGACTTAGAGACATTGCTTTCTGGGAGAAACAGAAGCCAAGATAGCAACTAGCAAACACTTCTCATTTCACAAGTACTAATGCGATGGCTCAAAATCCCTCTGGAGTTAACCCTGTTTTGTTCAATATTAATATAATTAAATTGTACTTCAGAAGTATTTGCATATGGTGTAGTCTTATTTCTATAAGTCTACTTTTTTCCTATGAAGGGAATGTCTGTTTGACAGTAAATTAATCTCTTATTCACAAAAGGCTCATTAATATTTACTTCTCCTATGCTCATATTGAAGCATGATTTAATGGTGATGTTTATATCTTCAGAATTCTCTAGCCTCCTGTCAAAAACACGTCTATCATGTTGATTTTTTTCTAACATCCATAGGTTAATGATCAGAGGCATCAGAGGCAATACAACTTCTAGTATCTTTTGTTGCAACTATTTTCATTGAGGACTATTAAGCAACACAGATTTTGTTGATCTGAGTTGCCTGTAAATACATAACTCATTATTCTTCAATTGACTAAACTCATTTGGGAAAATTTACAAGATAAAACCCAGCAAGAATGATTGATAGCCTTTTTTCATGGAGAAGACATGTTGATGTATTTCACGAACAGAAGTTGTGTATATTTTATAGAGCATGTTTGTGATTTAGGAAAGCCTTTTTGATTTTTTTGAATGGTACTAATATATTTTTAATTAAAAACAAATTATTAATGGCTATTGGAGCCTTGAAAACTAATTTATGTATCCAAAGTTCATAACACTCCATCTAAATAGACACGTTGAGTCTCATTTAGAGTATTTTGTATTTTGGCATAAATTTTATTGCAAATACGTTTGTATGTATGAGTGTTTTATCAAAGTATAATTCATTGAGTAATCTTTACAAAGAGAGTCTCCTATTTCATTTGACCAAGAGTTGGATGTAGACTTTTTCTAAATTTATACATTCATGAAAATGTATTCAGCATGTATGAGGAAGTGTCCTTAAGATGTGATTTGGTTATTTTATAAATCAATGCATTTTTAATCTATTTTTACCATTCTTAAGATCTATACCCATTTCCTAAAATTTGACACTCATAATCTTGCAATACCAGACATTACAATAGCACACTTGATTATATTTAAACTAAATAAATAAATAAGTAAATTAATTTTCAATATTTTATGTGCTAAGCACTGTGCTGTATAATACCAAGGTTAAGAAGGCACTGTGCAATACGGGCTTTGCCCAAATTTAACACACCCAGCTTTATGTATTCATTTGAGATTTAGAGAATTTATTTTGATAATCACAAATTTTACACACATTTATTTCAACTTTTAAAAAAATGTTCTCCATCATCCTTGGTTGGCTGAGTTATGCTATGATAATAAAGAAATCTCCAAATTTAGTAGCTTAAAAACAAAGTTTATGTAGCACACATTCTACATGCCCATCACAGGTCACTGAAATCAGTAAAAGTCAAAGCTGATGGGACTCAATGTAAACACAGGCTTCCATAATCTCAGAATTGGCAGTAAGAGAACATGGTGATCCACATGCTGGCTCAGAAGGCTTCTGCCCAGAAGTGGTATATTTTACCACCATACGTACTTTATTAACTAAAACAAAGCACATGGTCTTCCCAGGCAGGGATGAATAAATTTCTCTAAGAGAGGAGGATCTAGTCATTCTAGAAATAAAGTCTATCTGAGATAAATTACTTCAATGTTCAAAATCCATCTACTTAAAATGGTAAACTTCTCTTTCCTCACTACTAAGAAAAGATTGTTGTAATAATTTCCATGAATATTTATCTGTAGTAAAAAATATGAATAGTGCTGCAAAGTGGACTTATTAGAAGATCCTTGAATTTCATATATAATTCCCTAGTTAGGGTCATAGCTTATGTATATATATGGCATGATTTTAGAAACCCGACTTAAATTCTACAATTTTTGGTTTCCTGATCTCTAAAATGGTGCTACTTGTACCTATCTCACAGAGTTGTTGGGAAGACCACACGAACTAATGTGTGCAAAGCTAGAAACTCTAAAGACAGATAGAAATTTCAGGGATGGTCATATATTTTACTATTCAGATAATATATATCTGTTCTTATATGTATATATAAGAAGAAGATCAGTTTAACTTGAGAAACTTGAGAATGTTTAACTGAGTCCCATCAGAAAATATATATATTCCCACCTCTAGCTGAAATATATAAAAGAGAAAAAAAGTTATTTGATTTGCAATGTGGACGTGGTGTGGTTCATAAATGATTGCTTGATATCGTAGGAAATCATAACCAGCCATTATTCTACCAGCTTGTTTCTCTACAGGGGCTGAAATCCTAGTGAAAGAAGTATTTAGAATTCCATAATGGAAGGAGTGGAAGCCCAAAAGACTCAGAATGGCACTGAATGATAAAGAACAAAGAAACAACAGAAGCAATGAAGAAAGTGCTTCAGAGAATAGATGTAATATTTCTTCATGTCAGTTGATAATCACTTCAGTGAGATGCATCTCTTTCATATCAGTGGAAATTCTAGGGATGATGACCAGAAAAAAATGAATCCTGTAAAAGCATTTGCAGGCGTATAATATCAGAGAGACTAGCCAGCTTTATTTTCAGGGTAAAAATAATCAAAAAAAATTTTAAACTGTAACACATGCTCTGGGTGTGGGAATACAAATAATGTTAGTTGTGTGACACATGGTCGCTGCCATTAAAGACCTTGAACTCTATATATGGAAATAAGGTTTAAACACATCCAAATTGAAATAAAATGCAAGACTAACCTTGAAGAGTTGTTTTAATACACTGCTAATGTCTAGTCCCGTAGACTAATGTCTACGCCATTAGTAATGGCGTATATTACTAATACATATTCAGATATGAGTGACATCACTGTGAAAGAGGATTCTTTCAATCATGCATTACTTCAACAAGTATTTTTGTATGTCTGCTACATAACTGTTTTTATCTTTGTCCTGAGTCTTAGTCTTATTCCGAATCTTAATAGGCCTTTGTAAATAACAGCACTTTTCAAATTCTTTACACAAAATTTATGAGAATCAGTTCATTTTTTCCAATCCTGCAAGTTCCGTAAACTCTGGGCTCTCAGCTTTCCTTTTAATCCTTTCTCGAAAACAGGCTAGTTATTTTTTGGAGCTCATAATTTTTGTAGTATTTCATCACAGAAAGATAATCAACCAGTACTCACTACCAACATTTTACTAACTTCTACCTTTAGTAGCTATAATAGGTTTGGATGTTATAGCTGAATTCGATTCCTGGTAGAAATTTCTGTTTAGTCAGATTTCAATACAGAAACAACATAAAAATTTGTTGGCTTAAAAAAATGAAAATTAGTTTCTCATTCAGCTGTTGCCAGTGACTCTGCTGGTTCTATCTGGCTCAGCTGGCCTCTGAAGTGCTCTTCTGGTCTTGGCTACACTCCGGTTGTCTGCACATGCCTTTTCGTTCTGGGACCAGACTGAAGGATTAGACATTTCTCATGGCAGAAGACAAGAACAAGAAGCTGAACCAAATCGTTCAAGCTCATTTAAAGCTTCTTTTCAGAAAAGAAGTGCATTGTCTATTCACATCAGATAAGCCAAACCACATGGCCAACCTAATGATGAGCATGGAAACACACTCTGCCTATAGGGAGGCATGGCAAGGATGGGAATGAATAGTATCATTGCAGAGAGAAAGAGAATAATTGGGAACAACAATACAATTCACCCTAGAAGTGCTCAAGATGAAATGTTTATGATGTGTGAGATGAAAAGGCAGAAAAAATGGTATATTCACAGCCTTGGAGTTTAGAAAGGGCTTTATGTGTCTATCCCAACAAACACCAGTATTGCTGAAATGCAGTAAGAGAGAGGGAGAAGGGCAAAAGTTGAATGAGGCTATATAGGCTATAGCCAGATCATCTAGGTACCACAGGCAAGAAGGATGAATTTAGGTCTTTATTCTATGTGCAATTGGAAGCCATAACATTTATCTGGTAAAAGGAAGGAAATAATTTAATATAATATTAATATATAAAAGGAAATAATTTAATAATAAAATCCCTTTGTTTGGGTTACCAGAAGCAGTAACTAAGATGACAATTTGTGTACAAGTGATTTATTCAGGAAGTGCTTCCTGGAGAAACTAGGAAAGGACAGGAGAAGGAGGAGAAAAGTCAGGCAGGTTACCCTCAACCTGATCCATCTGAAGTATAAATTAAGATGCAGAGCTGTCCATCCTCAAGACACGGAAGCCGAGCATCACACAGTGGTACCAGTCAATGATGAGCCGAAGGCCACCTTTCAGGAGTGTCATTCCCTAGCACTTCCTGCTGTCTTTGAATGTGGGCTCCGTAGCCTGAATGTGGCCCTCTGAAAAAGAGCTATAAGTACTGCCTGTTGGAAGGAGGAGAGTCCTACAGACAGAGGACACCCCAGGCTAGGTGAGGGGGTCATATTAGGTGTGCCCATGGAACTCAGGTGACATTTTTGTAGCACTATCATATTTAATAAGTACTCATGTAGCACAATACTTTCCTGGGTATTGCCCCTGAATTGATGCTAAATTTTCCTATGAAAAATGTCTCTAGTCTAGACAGCCCTCCGTGGTACCGACTGCCTCCTCTGGATGGCCATAATGTCTTATGTGGAAATGTGCTTTATGTTGTTCTCAAAACAATTAATTAAAATGGCCTGGAGGTGAGCCAGGTTCACTCAGTTGAGAGCTCTTTTGCTCAGACAACTCTTGGCCAAATTTTTACCTAAGCACTTCCACTTCCTAACCTCTTAAAATTCCTTTTTCAAAAAATCTTATTCCAAGTGCAGAGAAGGAGAATGTAAAGTGAATTTTAACAAAAGTAAACGTTTTCTTTTTTTTTTTTTTTTTTTTGGTGAGGAAGACCAGCCCTGAGCTAACATCCAATGCCAATCCTCCTCTCTTTTGCTGAGGAAGATTGGCCCTGGGCTAACACCCGTGCCCATCTTCCTCCACTTTATATGGGACGCTGCCACAGCGTGGCTTAACAAGCGGTGTGTTGGTGCACGCCAGGGGTCCAAACCTGTGAACCCCGGGCCACCCCAGTGGAGCGCGCTTACTTAACCGCTTGTGCCACTGGGCTGGCCCCAAACCTTTTCTATTAATAACAGTGAAGTTGATATTACTAAGAGGAAATTTCATACCATGATAAATGTGGGGTATAATGTTTTTCTTCAAAATATTGACTTTAAAGAATGTTCATTATGATACTGGCAACAGGGTCCAGGTTTGTTTTCAACCGTGGAGTAATTCTTGAAAAATGTTTAGATTGCACACCTCAAAATGGCAGGGACTGTGTCCTATACCTTTGTATTTATGTTTAGTAGGCCTCATTAAGTACTTGTTGATTGGTTGGACAATAAAGAACTTGCTTTGGAAGGAAGTGAGCAAAGCCATGTGCTTCTGACTGTCTTGAACTACTTTAAAATCCCTTTCCCCCTCCATCTTAGCAGACTTTCCATTGAAAACTCCTAGGGCATTTGTACAAAAGACAACCCCAGAGGTGCTGTCCGGCCGTTATGCCTGTAGCATTTCTCCTCATTGATACTTTTCATGGCACATTCACTACAATCTTTCTCTTTCCATGATTTGGAACTGGTGAGTTGGGATAAGTAGAAGGCCCTTCAGTATAATGGCTTTGAGCAAAGACTTGGGTCCCTGAAAGCCATGTTCACATCCCAGCTGCGTCCCTCACTAGCTGATGGCTTCAGGCCAGTTGCTCTCAGATTCCATATATGTGAGCCTCAGTTTGCTTAAATGTTAAATGAGGATAATAATGCCTACCTCATAGCTTTGTGAGGATTAAATGTCTCAGACCTTTGTACGCCTTCCTGTGTGTTTTTTCTTTTTCCTTTATTTATTTATGGAGAGCAGGGTGGGCAAGGGAGGAAATAGGAGTTTTTGAAGTGAGAAGGGAATTAGTTTCTTCATCTGAATGGGAGTCAGTATTGAACAAGGAATCTAAAGCATGTACCAAACAACCCACACAGAGCTGGCTCATCACACTTCTTAGGATGCCCCACCTGCTAGAGTTGTGGGAAGACTTCAAATACTTGGCAGAGATGATATTTAGGGAAAGAATGGCATCAACTTCAGCTTCCTCCACCTCAGCCTTATCCCTAATCCTGCCTACCACCAGCTCACGGATGTCTTTCCAATGGCGCTCAAACCCCTTCTCATAGATAATGGTCACTGTGATCTTTCACTGGATGCCCTGGTGAAGCAAAATTTTCCCCTGGCAGAGCAAGCCTGCTGTATGGTCAACTACAGCTGGGATAGACTCTCCTATTGGCTCCTGTTCACTGATCTCAAACCAAACAAGAAGATCATACTTGCTCATGCTCTGGCCAAGGTTGGTTTTGCTCATGGTGTTTAACTTGGTGGCTGGAACCGGCTTTGAGAGTGGCATGGGTAGAGGGAAGAATCATTGAGACTGCTGAAGTGGACTGTTAAGCTCATGACCTTGCAGGTGAAGTACATGTTGCTGATAATCTGCAAAGACTTCACATATGATAGGCTTGCTTTTGATATATTCCACAAATGATTCAGTGACCTCCACTGCAATCAAGCTTCAGGTATCCAAGACCCTCAATACTCAACTACAACTGACCTTCCTTTTCTCTTAGAAATAAAGCTCCTAGAAGGCAGGACTTTGTATCTTTTCATCATTGTATCTCAACTGCCTACATCACCATGTGTGATATTATAGGGAGTCAATAAGTATTTTTAAAAACGAGAGAAAGCAAGAAGGAAAGAAGTAAAAAAAAGCAGGAAGAAAAAAATACATTATTGAATTCAACTAACTATTTCAAAGTTTATATGGAAAAATAAGTTAAAAATATTTTGACACTTGGGAATATTATTTTTAAAAAGTAAACATAGACTGGATTTTCCATATATTAGAGCATATCACAAAAATAGAATTTAATGATATGCAACTAACTAAACACTAAACATGTTTAACAACCTTATCAACCAAGGAGTCAAGAAATCCTAAAATAACATTATTTAATAGTTCACAATATAAGAAATTATATATAAGTAAACAATTGTCAAATAATTATTGCATCAATATAATTTATTGGAATATCTATTTATATCATCTGTTTATATCACTAGGAATATAAAAAAATATTTATAATTCTTTACCTATAAAAATTGATAGATATCTGTACGGCTTAAATACAAATTGCAAATCATATCAATGAATATGGAGATGAGTAACTCTCAAAACCATGCAGGACTGGCAATTTTGAAATGACAGAAACAATAGAATAAACTAAAACTATAAGGAATAAGACAGAAGAGACAGGTCGATGAAAGCAAATACTATTTTAAAATTGGTAAAACTAACGGGAGAATGTCTCTAGACCTTCAGACAAATGGGTTATTTAAATCTATCAGATTATAAACAGTTCGGCACAAGAGCAACATTTCTGTTCTGGATGTCATAGAAGACAAGAATGACTCAAAAAAAAAATCAGAGGAATTGAAACTCGTATGCTCAGGTTCTTCTGCCAAACTTCTCTCTTGGAGAAGATTGTTTGGGGTGGGGGGCATAGAGAATCTGGAAAATCTTCTCGAGTCTCACTCCAGGAGAGTAGAAAAATCATCCAACTATAGAAGCATAGGTGTGAGATATGTGTTCCTCTCTAACCAAAAAGTTGTATTAAAGAAAGGAATGAATACGATGCCCAAAAAAGAGGAAAAAGAAACTTAGCAAATAAATTATAGAAATGCTGTTTATGAAACTATAAGTGTGTAAATCATTCTTTGTGCTTTATTAAGTATGATAATTACATATAAAATAAATGTGTTGTGGATATTTTTTAGTTTCTATCAGTAGGAAAATATTGATACAAATCCAAAGCATTCTAAAAAATATGTTCACAGAGCTAAATATTATGTGGTTTTAGAAGTTCTATTTAAAAGAAAATGTATTTGAAGAATATTATTTGAATAAATTAATAATTAAAAAGAGAAGAAACTGATAAGTGGAGACATTCGTAGAGATCTTGTACATAAGACAATGAATTGATATCCCAGGATCAATTTTGTTTTGGTAGTTTTATCTTCACCTTAAAAGTCATTCTACGGGGCTGGCCCAGTGCCATAGTGGTTAAGTTCATGCATTAGCTTCAGTGGCCCAGGGATTGCCAGTTTGAATCCAGGGCACGGACCTATTCACCACTCATCAAGCCATGTTGAGGTGGTGTCCCATATAGAAGAACTACAACTCCACAACTATGAATACACAACCATGTACTGAGAAAAAACAAAAAAAGAGGAAGATTGGCAACAGATGTTAGCTCAGGGCCAATCTTCCTCAAAAAAAAAAAAAAGTCATTTTAATTTCCTTGGTTGAGAAGACAGCCCAAAGGCAGTTGAAACACAAACTTCCTAATTTGATTGTCTTAAGCATTGTTTTTAATTTAAATTAAACTGAATGGCTGGAATAGAGATTCAGGATGGAATTTGACCATGGGTACTGCTATGTCTAATCCTATAAAGAGAAGGACTAGAACTTTATTTCTCTTAATATAGCTACCAAATAAGGACTTATACTTCTTTTTAGCTGTATAACTGCACAGAAAGCATCCAAATTTTGACTTAAAACTTGTCTATCTCATACTATTAATCAGGATTTAATGTGCAGGTTCTTTAAGGATATGCACCACTAGATTTATTTTGGCTTTTATTTCCATTGCAGCAGCTATTATAATATAAAAATCTATTATCTGCATTTTTTAATTACAATATATCCTTATGTAGTTTGAGTTAAAAAATGATCAGGAATGCATGTAGTTTTCCTTTTTGTCATGACTGATTACGCAAATTCATTTGTATTTCAAATATTCTTAAAGGTAGGTTCATATTTTAGATCTCATTAAACTAAAAATAGAAAGGCACAAAACTATCAACCATGAATAATGATTTTTATTCTCTAGTTTCATCTTGATAATAGACATTTATTGTTCACTTTCTGTTTTAAATTATAGTGTGCTGACTTGAATATCACAATAGGCTTCATTTAATTTGGTTATGTGTTACCAGAGGTAGCTACAGGTACATTCTTTAATACTTAGATGGTTTCTCATATGATGAAACTCATTCCTAGATCAGTACAGTATGAGCCAGGTGCCGATGCAGAGGTCTTAAAAATGGAAATAAAAAAAAAAAGTATCCTCATTGGAATTCAGGCAAAACCATCCTGCACAATTCTAACAGCATATAAACAGGCAAGATTATAAATGCAATATAATTGCAGCAAGGTGGGATAATTATATGAAGAAAGACTGTTCTCCTGTTGTATTGATTCCCATCAAATTTGTCACTAGATGTTAAACTTTAATTAAAGGGTGATCATTGTCAGTCACTTTATTTCCCAGTTTTAAATAAGTGACTGCATTATCATTTTCAATTAAGTTGACATTATTCATTGTCAGGAACACCTTTGGAGGAGAATAAACCTGCATCTCTAATATTCCCTTCCTGGGAGTTGGGAGGTGGAGTCAGGTCATGGGAGGTGTTCTATCAATGTCACTGTGAATAGGGCAGAAACCTGGGGACGACCGATTGTTAGAAGAAATTTCAAGAACTTCTTGGGGTTGAGAACATTTGATATTTTTATCATTTCTTCAGTTTGTTTAACTCAAGTTTGAGGAAAAAAAGCAAAGCAATAATGAGAGATCATTAAAACTAAGCACAGTGTTCTCAAATGATAGTGATAAATACAGGGAAAGTTTTGAAATATATTAATATACCGTATATGGTAGAAAACTGATTATTTAAACTGAAGATTAATGGAAACAAATATCATTTAAAAAGCAAATCTTTTTAAGGGACTTTCAAGATTACAAAGAAAGTCCAACTGTCTCATTGTCTAAATGATGAAACTAAAGCTCAGAATTTATTTTTTATTTATTTATTTATTTTTTATAATTTTTTTATTTTTTCCCCCCAAAGCCCCAGTAGATAGTTGTATGGTCATAGCTGCACATCCTTCTAGTTGCTGTATGTGGGACGCGGCCTCAGCATAGCCGGAGAAGTGGTGCGTTGGTGCACAGCCGGGATCCGAACCCGGGCCGCCAGCAGCAGAGCGCACGCACTTAACCGCTAAGCCACGGGGCCAGCCCTAAAGCTCAGAATTTAATACATGTTCAACAATACCCTTTCTATTGCATCATATAATAGCAACATATTAGAGAGGATGCCAGTCTTCTGTCTCTTAACGCTAAATTTTACATTGGTCAAAAATCCTTTTGTTGATTAATATTTGCCTACAATATTTTCTTTGAAAGTCCACTGAGTTTGTGTAAACGCTTTTGGGCAGATTAGGTAAGGTATAATGGAACCTTAATATATATGTATATATATGTATATATATGTGTGTGTGTGTATGGCTCCATATATAAAGGCTCCATCTTTATACATATATAAAGACTTACATTATTAAATTCTATTTACTATTTACAAAATTCCTCTGCTGGTCCTTGAACTTGGAGGGATGGCAGCTACTTTTAACTGGATGTGGGGTAGAGTTTTTAGATAGATTGACCTGGATAAAAATTAGAATATTCTTATAGTTAAAAATGTAAAAATGACCAAAGCAATTTGGAGTCTGCCCTAGATATATTTAAAAGTTGGGGAAAGGAGAGAAGTCAAGATGACAGCATGGGTGGACTCTGAACTCACCTCCTCCCGTGGACACAGCCAATTTACAGCTACTCTTGGAAAAATTACCCCTGAGACAGAACTGAAAACTGGACAAAAGCAACCCCTGTAACAAAGGACAATCCTAATTGAGGTAGAAGAGGCAAAAACTCCCTTCTGGAGAGAAAAAATGCCACCTTCACAAGCCGCCAGCATCACGGCCACCCGGGAGCAGCCCACAGGTCCACAGCCTCCCTGGAGGCGCAGGGCCCTGAGCCGGGAGCGCCCCCACTGTGGGCATTTTGTGGACCCAGCACAATCGAGACGAGTGGCATAATATCTGACTTTGCCTGCTACTAAAACATTGGGGAGCACCCCCAGAAAAGCTGCTTCACAAAGGAACCAAAACCAGCTCTTAAAGGGCCCACACACAAACTCACCCGTTTCAGAAAACAAACTAAACTCACCAGAAAGAAAGGTGCACAGCCCTTTGGAAAAACAGACTCACATGATAGGCTCTGAGTGCACCTCGGTGAGAGGTGAGACCCCTCCAGGGACTGGGACATTGGCGGTGGCCATTGTTGTGGCCTGGTGTGGGCATGCTGACACAGACACTGACAGACGCTGGCAGATACCATTGGAGTTCTCCCTGTGGCCTACTAGCTCAGGGTCTGCCCCACCCACTAGAGCACCGATTTAACCCAGCTCACCCAGGGCAGGCAACCCACCCTAGGGACTGGCCCCACCCAACAACAAGCCCTCAGGCAACTTGTGGGCCTGCATAGATTGGTGAATGGGTCCACCTCTCTGTGGGGCAGGGCATGCACAAGAAGTGGGTGGAGAGTGTGGGGTGGTGGTGGAGTGTGTGGGGCTCCCACCTTGGAGATGCTGGGTCCACTTCAAGTGGTCGGGGTGTGCACACAAGACAAGACTGTGTTGACTGTGTGTGTGTGTACCTGTGGGCGGCAGGGCTTGTCAGCTGCAGAAGACTTGTGCTTCTCCAACAGCCACATAGGGGATCAGCCCCACCTTCCAAAGCCTGAAACAATTGGGTGCTCCTGTGCCTGAGGCCAGCCCCACCCAGCTGCAATCCTCAGAGAGCTAACAAGAGACCTAAAGGCTGGAGGCTTATAGCAATTGTAAGGCCCTGAGCCTAACAACCCGCCACGCTAGGGGCCTACTCACTTAAAAGAAATACTGCAACACAAATGTGATATTAGAACTTGCAGCCAGCTGTGCTGGGGCTCCCCACACCTGATAAAGAGACTGAAGGGCCCACAACAACTACAAACAGCTGAGCATTACAACAGCTGGCCAGGAGCATAACTCGGCCTCCCTGGGCACCTACAGGGACAGCAAACAGGCCACAACAGAAGGACACACGTAGCCCACATAGGGGTCACCCACGGAACAATGAGAACTGAGGGAAGCACACTGCAAGGTCTCATAAGGCATCACTTATACAAGGTCAACTTTCCAAGAACAGGAGACATAGCTGACCTACATAATACATAGACACAAGCACAGGGAAAGAGGCAAAATGATGAAGCAAAGAAATACGTTCCAAGTAAGGGAACAGGACAAAACCCCAGAGAAGGAACTAAGTGAAACAGAAATGAGCGATCTATCCAACAGAGAGTTCAAACAAAGTGTTAAGGTTGCTCACTGATCTGGGGAGAAGAATAGATGAACTCAGTGAGAATGTCAACAAAGAAATGGAAGATATAAAAAAGAACCAATCAGAAATGAAGAATACCATACTGGAAATGAAAAATTCACTAGAGGGACTCAAAAGCAGAGCAGGATACAGAAGAACGGATCTGCAAGCTGGACAAAAGACTAGAAGAAATCACCCAAGCTGAACAGGTAAAAGAGAAAAGAATTAAAAAGAGTGAGGACAGTCTAAGGGACCTCTGGGACAACATCAAGCACACTAACCTCCATGTTATAGGTGTCCCAGAAGGAGAAAAGTGAGACAAAGGGGCAGAGAATCTATTGAAAGAAATAATAGATGAAAACTTCCCTAACCTAAGGAAGGAAACAGCCATCCAGGCACAGGAAGCACAGAGAGCACCAAAAAAGACAAACCCAAAGAGGCCCACACCAAGACACATCATAATCAAAATGTCCAGAATTAAAGACAGAGAGAATCCTAAAAGCCGCAAGAGAAAGACAAGTTACATACAAAGGAAGCCCCATAAGGCTATCAGCTGACTTCTCAGCAGAAACCTTACAGGCCAGAAGAGAGTAGCACAATATATTTAAAGTGCTAAAAGGAAAAAACTACAACCAAGAATACTCTACCTGGCAAGGTTATCATTTAAAATAGAAGGGGAGATAAAAATTTTTCCAGACAAGCAAAAATTACAGGAGTTTGTCACCAAGAAATCAGTACTACAAGAAATGCTAAAGACACTTATTTAAGGGGAAAAGAGACCACAAATAGGAAAAATTATCTATTTCCAGGATAAGATGGTAATGGATACAAATGCAAAAAAAATGAGGTTAGATATGATATCAAAAACATAAGGGCCGGCCCGGTGGCTTAGCACTTAAGTGCGCGCTCTCCACTACTGGCGGCATGGGTTTGGATCCTGGGCATGCACCGACGCACCGTTTCTCCAGCCATGCTGAGGCCGTGTCCCACATACAGCAACTAAAAGGATGTGCAACTATGACATACAACTATCTACTGGGGCTTTGGGGAAAAAAAGGAGAAGGATTGGCAATAGATATTAGCTCAGAGCTGGTCTTCCTCAGCAAAAAGAGGAGGATTAGCGTGGACGTTAGCTCAGAGCTGATCTTCCTCACAAAAATAATAATAATAATAATAAAAATATAATTAAAAAAACATAAAATGTGGGAGGAGGGGAGATAAAGAGTAGAGCTTTCAGATAGAGGTCAAACTAAAGAGACCATCAACTTAATATAGATTGCTATATACATAGGTTACTGTATATGAACCCCATGGTAATCACAAGCCAGAAAATTATAATAAATACACAAAAAACTAAGAGAAAGGAACCCAAACACAATACTTAAGAAAGCCAACATACCACAAGGGAAGAGAGCAAGAGATGAAAGTTATAGAGAAGAACTACTAAAACACCGAAAAAAAAAAAAGTTAAAAAATGGCAATAAGTACATACTTATCAATAGCTACTTTAAAGGTCAATGGACTAAATGCTCCAGTCAAAAGGCATAGGGTGGCTGATTGGATAAAAAAACAAGACCCATATATATGCTGCATACAACAGACACACTTCAGACCTAAAGACACTCACAAACTGAAAGTGAAGGGATGGGAAAAGATACTCCATGCAAATGGCAATGAAAAGAAAGCTGGGGTAGCAATTCTCATATCAGACAAAATAGACATTACAACAAAAACTGTAAAAAGAGACAAAGAAGGGCACTACCTAATGATCAAGGGAACAATCCAACAAGAGGATATAACACTTGTAAATATCTATGCACCCAACGTAGGTGCACCTAAATATATAAAGCAATTATTAACAGACATAAAAAGAGAAATAGACAGTAATACAATAATAGTAGGGGACTTTAACACTCCACTTACACCAACAGATAGATCATCCAAACAGAAGATCAGTAAGGAAACATTGGCCTTAAATGACATACTAGAACAGATGGACCTAGTAGATATATACAGAACATTCCATCCAAAAACCAAAGAATACACGTTCTTTTCAAATGCACATGGAACATTCTCCAGGATTGATCACATATTAGGTCACAAAACAAGTCTCCATAAATTTAAGAAAATTGAAATAATACCAAGCATCCTTTCTGACCACGATGGTATGAAACTGTAAATCAACTATAGGAAGAAAATCAGAAAAGCCACAAATATGTGGAGATTAAACAAAAATAAATAAATAAATAAAAATAAAAGTTGGGGAAAGTGTAAAACAGTGCATGTTAGAAGGCAGTGACTAGAGAAAACTAAATCTGTTTCCCTACTGTCCTGCACTTAGCCCATTCTATACATTATTTATATTTCTATAGATAATCTTAGATGACAGATGACTAGAAATAGGATTCTTTTACATGGTTACTGTTATTCAGTAAGTCAATATCCTCAAAGAAATATAGACATTGTCTCTCAGTTCTTTTACACAGAACCACGTTCACCTATAGCACTGCTATAGTAACTTATAATTACCCATGTTCTTGGATGCTAAGGACTAATAAGCAATCTCCGAAGAAAGAAAAAGGAAAAAACAAGTCAAGATGCCAAGAGTCCAAACTTTCTTTTTAGTTGTCATCTTGTGAGATGGTATTAAGCAAGGAAAGAAAAGCAATTCTCTTTTCTCTGATTCCTCCATTCTTAGGCAAATGTTGCTTCCTCTGAGGAGCAACTCTGGAGTATTATCCCAATGAGTTATTGCTGTTCTGATGGCCCAGATCAAATGTCCTTCTCTATTTTGGCCAGCTGCAGGTTATCTTCATCAGGTATCACTCTTCAGTATTAATCGCTCAGATTCTAATAAATGAGGCCCTGTCTTCATTTGCGTAAGTCTTTCTGGAAGCTATAGACAGAGAATCACATTGTTTGGATTGTTCTGCTTGTCGGCTGGTTGTTCCATTCCAGTGTCTGGAGACTGACACCTGAGTATCCATGTCGTGATAATCTTAGCAGTCTCCTCTGTGTCAGACTTTTGCTGTGTTTCCTCTCAGTAACACTCTACTTTTACTTGGATGAAATAAACAAGCAGATTTTGTACTAAAAGTATCAAACTTAAAACCTCTATAATTATATGTACATTCTATACGCATTTCTGCTTTAACGTATAGGTAGATTGTGAGTTGAATTTAGCCTATTTTCAATTAATATACTTCTTTCCAGGTCTCAGGTAAGATTTTTTTTAATTCATATGCAATACAATAAAAAAAATTATTCCAGATAACTGAAGGGAAGAAAGAAATATTCCTCTACCTTTCTAGGTTCTTCTGGCTGGTCTAAATTAACTTGACAGGAGACAGAATAACAGGAGAAAATCAAACAAATTTAATAACATGTATGCATGGGAGAAATGCAGGAAAACTGAGTAACCTGCCAAAATGGCCAAAGCCACCACTTACAATACTGTCTTCAGCTGAAGACAAAGGAGGATGCTGGGGGTGGTGGTTTGGGACTTCAAAGCCGAGGAAGGTAATTCACATGGAGATGGAAAAGCAAATGTTTGGTAAACAAATGTTTGCCATGCCATGCAGACAATGAGATGTGGAGAGGACTTTGCTCAAATGGGCCTTGCTGGGTTCCTCCCTGTCTACCATACCTAGTTCGTATTATACTATAGTTATCTACGGTGATAGCTCCTTCCTGGAACGGGCCTTCCATCTTAAATTCTTTTAGGCAGTTGGGGGAAGGTCAAAGTTTATTCCTGAGTCTTTTGTCCTTAAAAATAATCAAGCCAATGAGACACATTTTGGGGGAGCAAATTCTGCTCCCCTACATAATAATACTAAAAATTGAAAATGCATTCTGATGAATAGAATTCATGTTTATGTTTGAATGCTTTTTTTTTTTTTTAAAGATTTTATTTATTTTATTTTTTCCCCCCAAAGCCCCAGTAGATAGTTGTATGTCATAGCTGCACATCCTTCTAGTTGCTGTATGTGGGACTCGGCCTCAGGATGGACGGAGAAGTGGTGCCTCGATGTGCACCCGGGATCCGAACCCGGGCCACCAGCATTGCAGCGCGTGCACTTAACCACCAAGCCACAGGACCGGCCCTGTTTGAATGCTTTATGCATTAAATATTGAAGTGTTGCTCCCGATTATCTAAATTTGTTTGCACTTTGCTTGATTGTTCAACCCTATATGTGAAAATATCCCCATAGGGCCTGCCCAGTGGCACAAGCGGTTAAGAGCGCACCCTCTGCTGCGGCGGCCCGGGGTTCGCAGGTTTGGATCCCGGGCGCGCACCGACGCACTGCTTGTCAAGCCATGCTGTGGCGGTGTCCCATATAGAGTGGAGGAAGATGGGTATGGATGTTAGCCCAGGGCCAGTCTTCCTCAGCAAAAAAAGAGGAGGATTGGCAGATGTTAGCACAGGGCTGATCTCCTCAAAAAAAAAAAAAAAAGAGAAGAAAATATCCCCATAAACATAAATAAAGACTATGAGTTTTGCAGAGTTAATTATAATCCCACTTTATTAATCTATTTAAAAACATAGAGTTGAACAAAAACTATTCTGTAAGCAACACTGGTCATCTACAGTGTCATCCTCTCTTATGTTTTGAATTTCCTATTTTCCTTTGTAGTTTATCTTAACTAAACCGGCACAAACCTTCTTTTATAATCAATGTCCCTTGCTCTGGGGAATTTCTTATCACCTCTACATGCCTGCACTAAGCTCATTTCCACATAGTTCTACTCTTTGCCAGACATTATTTTTTTTTTTTTTAAAGATTTTATTTATTCATTTTTTTACCCCCAAAGCCCCAGTAGATAGTTGTATGTCATAGGTTCACATCCTTCTAGTTGCTGTACGTGGGACTCGGCCTCAGGTTGGACGGAGAAGTGGTGCCTTGGGGCGCGCCCGGGATCCGAACTCCGGGCCGCCAGCATCAGAGCACACGCACTTAACTGCTAAGCCACGGAGCCGGCCCTGCCAGACATTATTTAATCAGACATCTTAGAACCCTGAATTAACGTTTAATGAAAAATTCTTCCTTATTTGGTAATGTATTGTTTCATTCCAATTAAAATAGACAATCTATAACTTCAGGCAGTGTGGTGGATGAGGCACCGTGTAGAATCTGATGTATCACTCTGTCCTGGATTAAACCTCTCCACTCTGGACTAATGGGCTGTTTCACACGTTAAGGCGGTTTTACTTAAAAGCAGAGTCCCATATTCTATGGAATCACAACTCCACAGATATTGGAATCTGGCCAGTGTGACCTGTCTCCTTAATGTTTTAACACTCTCTGTGTTACAAAGACCATATCCTAAACTTATGCCTATAATAAATTTAACAAAGTGCTACATTTACACTTAAAGATTAAGATATATAGTGACTGCTCATAAATTTTACTCTTAGATACTTAAAGAAATAAGGAATTTGAAGGAGGCAATTTGCATCACAAAATTATAATCAAATTTGCAAAATATAAAATACATGAACTTTTAAGTATCATATTAATCTGAGGTTTTTTTTTTTTTTTTGCATATACTTGGTAGGTTTTAGACTACTTGTAACATTCGAGATTGCTTTTGGAAGCAACATTCTCATTTCTGCGTTATTCAGAGCAGCATTTTATTTTGTTTTAAATTGTGTATTTTATGTAATGTGTGTGTGTTTATGTGTCCAAGGGGGTCTGTATACTTGTTTGTCTGTATACTTGTGTGTCTGTGTGTGTTTTAGAATTACTTGGATATGCATATTCAATTACTAAAAGAAAAAACATAAATTTAATGATGGAAAGTGATCAAAATAATGCTCACAAATAAATTTTAAAATGCTCCAAAATAAAAGAATCTTTGTATTCTCAGATCCTTTTGTAAAAAATATTCCCAGATTAGCTATTTTTCCCTTTTTTGTGGCTGTTGTATATTTCTTGGCAGAATGAACATAACCACACCAATATTACATGTTGAAAATTTCTTTAACATCCTTGGGATATGTCAAACAATAATAATTTTCTCAGAATCAGTGGATATCAAATATACTTTATGAATATTGCCATCCCATCAGGCAATCAGATTTTTCTTTCTCCTTCAACTTGAACTTTGTAGCAAATGAAAGCTTGAAAACTAATGGGATTTGCGCTATGGTTGGTACCTCAGAGCACTGCTTTTAGAATTGACTTTTTGTGGAGAATGAAGCAAAAACTCATTATGAAACAAATTATACAATTAAATAAAAAGTAGCAGCTGGGCATTTCAAGGATTTTTATATGAAAATCACAGCAAACATTGCTTAACTTTATGGAATCAGATTTCCAGGGAATTGTTATTTGCTGTGGAAGATTCACAGTGGGAACTCAATCACTACTTGCATTTCTGTGAAAGTTTTCTCCTCTGCTCACCTCAATTCTAATAAAGCAGTAGAACGAATTCCTTCATTTAGGAAAAAATATATAATACAACCTGATAATGCACATTTTAAATAACTGCTAATGGTCATCTATTGGAACTTAAGGAGTGCATTATATATGATTTTAAAATTCAATTCATTCAAACTTTTCATTGTTAAATGGCAGAGAGATATGAAGACTTATTTAAGATTAATTGACTATATATAATATACACTTCATGTGTTTGGATAGTATAAATATTTACAAATATAGCACATCTATCTTTGATATACACTTTCTGATTTGAAATATTTCATACCAATGTTGCTATAAGTACTTATATTTTCTAATAACATAAACTGCTTTTCTTTTATTTGAAAAGATAGCATATAAAATTAAATTCTACATTTATTGAATGAAGCTCATTTCTTTTTGGGGGGGCAATCCTCATGACGTTAATAATACTTTGATTATAAAACAACCATTTATTCATTTTTTGTGTGTGTGTGTGAGGAAGATCAGCCCTGAGCTAACATCCACGCCAATCCTCCTCTTTTTTTGCTGAGGGGGACCGCCCCGAGCTAACATCTATTGCTAATCTTCCTCCTTTTTTTTTTCCGCTTTTTCTCCCCAAAGCCCCAGTAGATAGTATGTCATAGTTGCACATCCCTCTAGTTGCTATATGTGGGACATGGCCTCAGCATGGCTGGACAAGCAATGCTTTGGTGGGTGCCCGGGATCCCAACCCGGGCCGCTATCGCATGCACTCAACCGCTAAGCCACGGGGCCGGCCCTCATGTTTTAACATTTCTGAGATGTGAATCTGCTTGCAATCAATTGCTCATAGCAATCGTAATTGTTGCCGTTTCTTTTTACTTTTCTTATTATATTTATATATTAATTTATTTATATAATACATTTATTATACAATATATAAATATGTAATATATTAATATAAATTTATATGTGACTATCTTAATATATATATTTTTTTCTTTCTTATTATAAATTAATGACACAATACAACCAACACTGGTAGTGCTTTTTTCTTATTCTAAAATAATCACAAAATAATAACACATATTTGAAAACACTTTCATGTACATTATCTTTGTTTAATTCAGCAGATATTTACTGAATATCACATGTATATTCTTCTCTACAGCTAACAACAATTTTGGCACAGGCCTAGATTTTATGGAACTCTGCAGCTAGCAGGAAAAATATTCAAGATAACTATTCAATATAATATAATGTAATAAGATAAATTATGCATGGATGGTCAGAAAATAGTTTTAGAAAAGACAAATTGTGTGTTTCTCAGAATAACTATGTTTTAGCAGTTTAGGGCTTGAAAAAGTGACATTTCAAAGAGAAAGATTATTAGTCCAAAGGCTATGAAGTGACAAATTATCACTTTACACAAGGCAGTTTGAAATAACTGAAGTTAAGGTAAAGGGAAAAAAACAATACTAGAAAGGAAAGAAGGAGACGTAACATGGAGAGTGCTGCAGGTTATAACACAGTGCTTGGACTTTACTCTTATGACAACCGGAAGTTGCAAAGCTAAGCCACATCTTTAGATTGAGAAGTTTTACTGTATCTTTGTCCCTAAAAAATTTGTCAATCTTGTCTCATGCTCTTTAATGGACCCAGACAGGCAATGATTCCAGTCTTATAAAGCCTTCCATCTCTGGAAACTATTTTCTTCAATTTTTGCTCAAAAACTAGCCAACTCTTGTCTGTGCTCATTTCTATCTTGTAATAACCAATAATAGTCGCTTCAAACTATTATTTTCACGTTTTGAAATCACTTCAACAATATCTAGAGGCTTCAGAGGCTTCAGTTTTACCATTTTTTCAACTTCCTCACATGAATCTCTGACTTTTCAAACTCCAGTTTTATTTATTTATTTTTGTCTCCCATCTCCCAAATACTATGCCGTATATTTTAGGTTTTTGGTAATGGATGAACCCAATAATATGCTGGAAAATATTTAACAACCCGATATCCACAAACCAAACAAAAAAAAATAACAAACACTAAAGCCCTGATTTGTAGTATTTGATTATTTCTTCAATGTTAATACTTCCACCATGGATAATTTGAGGCTACCAACTTTCTGTCAATGAATGCAGAGTTGAGCTCTCTTGAATTGTCAACAGGAAGCCCAATACAAGATACCACTTCCTGTATTAGTTAAGGTATTAACAACAATATATACAATTCCTAATTTAGATTGTATTTGTTAATTGAAAATGGTCCTATTATTTCTGCATCCTTTAGAATATAATTTTGCAGTTTCTTTAATGAAGGGGGGGGGTCTATCGCTCAACACTTTGAATTCACTTGCTTTAACCAAGACAATATGGCAGAAGTTACTCTGCGCCAGTTCTGACTCTAGGTGTCAAGAGTCTTTGCACACTTTCATTCTCTACTTTACTTCTCTGCCTTCACTTTGAGAGCAACTCAGACCAGCCGGCTGAGGGATATCAGAGACAGGAGAAGGAGAGTTGAGTCATCAGTCAAGAATAAGCACAAAACGCCAGCTCCCAGCAAACCCACCACCCAGAAACAATGGCAAGCCTAGGTGGGACCAAATTCAGCTGACCCACACAGCCCCTCCATAGACCACTGAAAAACAGTGGTGATTATTTTCAGCGATTGGTCCATTACGGATTGCCAGCAATCTCAAGGGTGATATCACATCTCACACTACATTGGTCCAGAATTGAAGCTTAAATCTTTTTTCTCTCTCTTTCTCCATACACACACACATACACAACTCAAGCACTTTATTGACAATTCCAGGAAGATTATTGTTGTTAGAACTTATTTGACTATCCTATTATTTGAAGTGTTTGAACAATATCCTTACCAAGTGTTTCTTTTTCTTTATATATATAATATATATATATGTTTTCTACTGACTGTTAACTGAAGTAGTGACCTAATTTCTCACCATCTCACTAGCTGCTTTCATTGCCTTGCCCCTGATTTTCTTCTCATAACTTTGCCCTAAATTTATTCTGTGATGTTTAAATGATTTTCCCAATTATGCAAACACATTTACTAATGGAAGCCCCTCTTCTCAATTACCCCTTCAGGTTCAGTTTGCAGGTGCTCAGCAAAGAAACAAATGAATAAACAAATCTCCCTTTAGAAGAAGTTCACCTTTTAGAATATAGTTGTAGATATATACGGGTTTTTGTCTTCACATAATTTCACCAAATTTCCTCTCTATTTAAAATAAAGTACATAACCTTCATTAAAACTACTACAGGTATGCAGCAGGGTTGGCAAAACAATAAATAAAGAGAACAATGAGAAATGCAAAAACTCTAGGCAAGAAAGACTCCCGCAAAGTCCCCACCCCCACACTGAGAGACTTGACCTGACTTTATTGTGGTTTCTAACAGCCTAAGGCCATGTCCCTAGGACAATGCAGCCTCCTGGAGTTTCTGCCTAGAAAAGCTCAAGGCTGCCAAAAGAATTGACTCTTTGTTCCCGCCAACACCTGACAATAGGCCACAGATCTATTTCTTAGACCACTTTTTTAGAAATTTACTTTAGAAAACCTACAATTGCAAATCCTTTCTCTCTCCCTTTAAGATATATATGTATGTTTTATAATCCAAAAGCATCTTTCTTAAGGACCTGGAAGCTATTCCTTATAAATGCAATCATCAAGAAAAATAGGACCACTGATTCCCAGTCCCTATGGGAGGGCAGGAAACTAACTTGGATAAGTGCTAGTTAGCACACACACAGAGTCTCATCTCATTGAACAACTCTTTCACCACTTTTTGTAATTTCCACTTCCCTGACTCACTCTGCTGACTTGTTTCCCCTCCCTACTCTCTCATTCTCCCTTGAAAATGCCTCATCACCTCTGCACAGATCAGAGTTGAGCTCAGGTTACATGGAGGCCTCCTCCCTTTACAGCAAGCCTGAATAAAATCTGTCTTACTGCCTTTAGCTAGTGTCAGGCTTTGTTTCTCTTTGACAGCGGATAGTGGATACATGAAAGTACAAATTGGTGGAAATAATGAATAAGGAGATGGAAGCAACAAGTTAGACATGTCTTTCGGCTTAGGCATAAGATAGACATTCTTGTACCTGTTCATGCTCTGTTTACCTGTTATTGTATATGTTTGACAACTCCTGCTTCCTTTAGAACATTATTGCTTTTGAATAAGAATCTTTAATAATATGAGAACGGCTGTCACAAACCTTGTCATCTCTAAGTATGAATGCATGAAAATGAAATGCTTTCTTATAAACTGTAACTCTAAATTAGATTTCCAATTTAGAAATTGGAAATTGGTTGTTACAGTAAAGTCACATATGTTGGGATTTATGATATTGCTTCATTTTTTATTTTCTGCTTATATAGTTGACATAAGACCATTTAATTGGCCTTTGAGTGTTAAACGTGTGTGTGTAGAAATAGCAGAACCAGACTGAACCTAAGTCTAACTCTAAAACCCATATCTTAGACATTAAAGTGTCAACACAAGTAACCAATAGTCAATCTATAGATTAAAAATGAGGTGAGTTTATTACTTGAGCCAATTTGAGGACTATAGCCAGGAAGCACAATTACCGCAGAGAAGAAACACTCTGGAGAAGCGAGATGTACAACATGGTTATATACCGTTTTGAAACAAAGAACATATGTCAAACATGTCAGGAATACCTTTTTTTTTTTCTCCTTTTAGTACAGTCACAAGATGTTTTGCTGCGTGCACAGCAGGTCAGTCTGACCCTGGTTTCTGGGAAGGAAAGCTTATCCTCAAAGAAATGCTGATATGGGAGGGAGGTATTCATTTCTTTCATTAAAGGCAACATTCTTTGCTTTGGGATACTGTTTAATTTTTAAAACAGATGTACAATGCATGCTTGACAGGCCATAAAGTCAGGCCATTCTGGAAAAACAAGTTCAGGCCAAATCAGTTTTAAACCAAAATGGCTTCCCTATATACTTCAATAAATTAACTTTCCTTATTAGTGTTATCGCTTTTAATTTAGTCCATCAAATGCTATTTTATCATGCTTACATTCATATTCTTTGTTGTGAGTAGAATAGAATTTATGTTACCTAAATTAATAATTAATAATACCTACCTACTATTAATTAAATTTGCATTCAACAATTTCAATGGACTGATTATGGTTACTGTTCATTTAAATAATATTACTGAGTACGTATTATGTTTCAGGTACTGTGTTAATGCTGTGCTGGGGATGAAGAGGTGAGCAAAAAGATTGGATTCCTGCTCTTACAAAATTTAACTTTGTGTAGGAATGCAAGACAGTCACATTAATCAAATAATCATTCTGAAAAATCATTTCAAAATTCGGATGTAAAAGCCATGGGGAAAAATTTGTGATTCAGAGGGAAACTGTGCATTGTTTAGAGTACATTCTTCTGAGTTGTCTGATTCGGATTCTGATTTAATGAGGGCTCTAGGCTTTCTTTGTCTTTCAGCTACTTTACAATTCTATAAGTTGTAGGTAATCAATAATCGATGGACTTGCAAATAAGTGTCTGTAGATATGCAAATGAATTCTGCCCAGTGAAGATACCACCTTTCTCCCCACTCCTCTGTTCTACCTCCTTACTCTGATGGAAAAAGTCAGTTCCCAGCCAGCTGTTTACAAATTTATTTCAGTAAACTTTGTGTATTTGACAATCTGTGTTTTACCATGCCCTTCATGTGATTCTGATGAACAGAAAAGACTGGGAACCATTTCATAGGTGATCGAGGCTGCTGGTGAACTTAATTTAACATCAATTGTTTTGGTGGAAGTTGGAAATTAGACCCATATTATATTGAGCAGAGGAGTTAGTGGGAAGTGATAACATAGCTGTCAGGAATAAAGACAATTTGAACACTGTTGGCTTGAAAGGAGAGGAGATAGTTATGACAGTTATAGAGGAAAATATAGTCAAGGGTTAGTTGATTGGTGATTGTTGTTGCTGTTTTAATAAGAGATATTTGAGGTAGTTAAAATGCAACAGGAAGGATCTACTCCGGAGAAAAAGTCTGAAGGTAAAATGAAATTAATATATTATAAATTCAAAAAGTTCTTGAGAAGATTGATGAAGTTGAAGTCCAAAAGGAACATTTTAAACTTCTGCATTAGATGAGAATTATCAGTTGCTTTAGTGCAAATTTGGCAAATTTTTTCTGTAAAGTGTAAACATTTTAGGCATTGCGGAACAGTCTCTGTTAAAACTACTCAACTTTGCCATTTTATCAGGAAAGCAGGCATCAATGATAGATAAAAGAATGGGCACTGCTGTACTCCAATAAAACTCTGTTTGCCAAAATAGGCAGCAGGCCATTTTTAGCCCATGGGCTCCAGTTTGCCAACCATTGCTTTAATGGAATGGAACAAAGGAGCAGAGGATGTTGAAGACATAGAAATGCTTTTGTGTTGGTGTATTTGTAGAATGAAGATGGAAGGGATTGGCTTCTTGTGATTGTTGCTATAATATCTATAATTTAGCTAACAGAATACTATATTGATCTTGTGTGTTTGGGAGGACTGATTACAGAAGAACAGGATATTTTCCAAAAGTAATTTCAAAGCATGAGTTGATTCGGGAAAATTAACAGAATCCCTTGATGTGTTGGGGATCATCTGAGTTTTGTGATCAAAACTTTGCCTGCTCTGTTGAAACTTTCTCCAATAACTGTCACCTGGAAAAAATAGAAAGCTGAGTTCAGCCACAGATAGTAGATTGCCAGTCAAGTGTGTTGATGCAAATAATTCATAATCAACCCATAAATCAAAATTGGAGTCAGTTTATTATGAGCCATATCTGACGACTATAGTCAGGCGGGCTTCCTTCCCCAAAGAAGGAAGCACACCCTGAAGAAGTGGGGTGTACAGAGTGGTTATATACCATCTTGGAACAAACAGTTACATCACATATGACAGGAATATCTCTTTTACTGCTGTCACAAGTGACTTAGCTGGCACAGCAGGTCAATGGTTGCAAGGTGAGCACAGGGAGTCAATATTTAATCCTTAGTTTTCAGGAAGAGATACTCATCCTTAAAGAAATGCTGATATGGGAGGAAGCTACATCTCTAGCTTTAAGGGCATCATTTTTGTCTTTGGGACATTGTAAATGTTTAAAGCAGATGTACAATGCATGCTCAAATGGCCACGTCAAGCCCCTTTGGAAACAAGTTCAGGCAGAATTAGTTTTAAACCAAATAGCTTCCTCATATACTCCAATATATTCTATTGTTTTTCATTTATTAATCAAGTGAAAAACAAACAAAAAAGTAAAAAGGGGCAAGGGGGCTTATAGTATTTTCAATATTGTTATTGAGCTTGTGATTTGTGAAGTCTAAGCTGGACAGGAAGAGAAGAAAACACTGCCTGATTAGGAAATGTAGAATGCCAATGGACTTAATATACCCATAAAGTACAAAAGCAGTTCTAGTGATAAAAACTGGTAGAAGATGAGAAGCTTGTGGCTTCCAGACAAATTCCTGGGAGCCCACATGTTATCTACAAATGTTTTAATTTAATTCGTTTTCATATGGAGGATAATTTAAAATTTCCTTTGAGTGTATTTTACATGATTTAAGTAACCATCTTTTAACAAAATACTGCCAAGTTATCTTTGTATCCTTTGATACATGTTTAAAATTATGTTGGCACCTTCAAACAGCAGTGTTAATAGGAAAAAAATCAGACAGTCCATGAATGAAGCTTGTGTAGTGAAAGAAATGTAAGTGATACAAGGTCACGCAGCACTAATGAAAGTTTCACAAAAGTTTCATTAGAGAAAAGAAGTGGAAAATTGAGAAATCACACTTTAACTAGACTTAATTAACTCAAAGTAATTTGAAATTTAACAATGATTGGTCTTTAATTAAGCAATGTAAACATATTAAATTATAATTTTAATTTAAAATTCATTATTTTTGTAGTTTTGTTTATATTAATATGATTATGTACTGTAATATGTCAATGTTCTGATGGTTATATGGTTAAAAATTGTTACTATTATTTGCTTACATATATCTCAGTGATGTAATTAAAATAATTTAGCTAAAAAAGGGGGTTAAGTTGGAACAATGATGCTACAGGTGATGTAAACATTTTTGATAATTTAAATATATTAAATGTTAGTTCAGATGATAATTACGGGTCATTTAGTAAAGAAGCACATTTTTACGTGAATTACAAAACCCTAAAATAATTCAGGCCTGCTTTATTGAGTATATTGCACTATTCTTGGCTATATTCAAATCCCTTTGGAATGCAAAAAGCCCTAATGAAGGCTGTGATTAACTAGCTACATTTTCATAACTGAGGTCTAATTATAAGTTTAGACATTTACTTGCCTAACAAAGAAAAAGCCGTTGCTGCTGACAGCTGCACAAGCTGTAAAAGCTGGGAACTGACTAAGTAAGGGAATTTGAAACAGCTGTGACATTGTCAGGGTAAAACCCTGCCATTTCTCTTATGCGAGGTGAGAGACGATGTATCATTAAGTACACAACAAAACACATCCTTCTGCGAGAATTCTCCAGTCCTCACAGGTTGTAAAATTGTAACTGCCAATTTTTTTAAACAAAGCTTACAACTATCAGAGTTTTAAATAGGAAGCAATGTATCGCAATCACAAAACTTTTCTGGTGAAAAATTGTCTTCCTACTGTTTTTGATTCCTTTATATGATATGACTAGATTCTTCCAGTTTGCAAAGTTATGTTAAAGAGCAGAATTTAGAAGTGTCTCTATGACAGTTTGATAAGGTAAAAACATTTTTGTAACATTAGCCATTAAATTCCCAAATTTTGACTGAAAGACATATGATAAAGTTTAATAAAATTATATATCTATCTCTATTTCTCTATATATCTAAATATATATAAAAGTATGTTTTATACTCAAAGGGTTATATATTTATACATATAGCACCTTATTATGTATCATACTTAACTATTTGTCAATATTTGACTGTAAAATATAATTATAAAATTATATATATATATACATATATATATATGTAGAGAGAAAGAGAGATGGTACTTGACTATTTGGTTTTCATATTAGATCCTTATAACTAAAAATTTAAATTTTATCTGAGAAAATTAGGAGTCTTAAGATTGAGATGGTTTCACTTTAGTGCTTTTTCTAATTTCACAACATAAAATAAAACAGCAATTTGTAGAGGTTTTCCACTGTGTGGCTTCATTAACACATTCATTTGTAGGGGAAGAAGATTTCCTCTACCCACTCTAGGTCCTTCTGGCTGGGCTATGAATTAAATTGACATGAGACAGAATAACAGGAGAAAAATCAAACAAAGTTTAATAACATGTATACATGGGAGAAACCCAGGAAAACTGGGTAACTGGCCAGAATGGCCAAGGCTGTCACCTTAAATACTATCTTCAGCTAAAGACAAAGGAGGATATTAGGGGTGGGGGGAGTCAGTTATGGGAGGTTACAAGAAAAGCACAGTAAACAAGAGTAAAGTTATTATGCAGATGTGAGTCCTTGCCTTCTGCATTAATAAGAGTTTCCAGAGGTAAGGTCATCCCCTCTTCCTGGTACAGAGAGGGAGACATCTTTACAAATGGAGACTTCCCTCACAAATGTAAATGTCTCTTACAAAGGGCAACTTCCATGTAGTTTTCAGAGCCTTTCTCAAGTCTGTAGTTTTTGAAAAAGCAACCAGCCAAAAATAATCCTCATGCCAAAAAGACACATCATGTGGTGGCAAATTCTGATCCTCACACATTCAACAAGTGTATATGGAACAATTAATATGTATCAGGCTCTACCTTAGGCCTGTTGTTCAAGGTGGTGAACATAGACACAGACTCATGTAGCTTTCAGTCCAGAGGGAGGGTTGGCCAATGAAAAATGTGAACAGAAGATACTCTTTTTTATCCTAATCCTAAAATGAACAATTTAACATCTTAACATCTTTAAAATAATTAACATTTTAACATCTCTGAACTTAGTATTCATTGTCTGATTAATAGTGCCTTCTGTTGCTACGGTCCAGGCAGCAGTCTTTGAGTAATCGAAGTAGAAGTAATTGTCATTGTCCTCCTATGGACTCATTTGGTGGGGCTGTTCACATGTCATTATATCAGTGGAGTCAGGTGTATTGTTTGACAAACTGGCTCAGCCCTTAGGGGGAAAGAATTCACAGGCATAGCAGTGCCTCTCATATTGATTAATTAATTAACATAAACGAAACGGTATTTTCCTTCAATTTACGAAGGAGGGGAAGAGATGTCTGCAGGGCACAGGGGAAGAGAGAAGGATTAGAGCTGGCTAAAGTTCATAGGAAGCAAAAGTGATGAGGCAGCCCTACTTGGTGTTGACACAGGTGTGTACAATTAAAGAATAGGCTCATGTAAAAGCGTGTCTAGTTTTTAGCGATGGATCTGGAAAGGTACCCCCACTGACATTTCATTACACAATATATTTCAAGACGGTTTGAAAAAGGAACAGACGTCCTGGTTGTGGACAAGATCTGCTGAAATTAATAAAGTACCAACACCAGGACTTGCACATGTGTGCCGGTGGTTTAGTTTAAAATCCAGGAAACAATGGTAAAGTAATCTGTGAAAAAAAAGACGTCCTTCTTTCTCTGCATTTGGCAATTCTCTTAACAGCATGCAGGGCAATATCGTGTGGAAAACATGGACAGTGATTACCACGAACCAAAATGCAAACTGGAAAATTTGAACTGTGAAGTCAAGGAAGGTTTAGGGATACCCTCACCAATTTATTTTGCTTATAATTATGTTTTCTATATGTACAAGAGTGACAAATGTTGACTAAGATTCAAGGCATCCTTTTAGAAAGCTTAAAATGAAAATTATGAGTGATAGAAAAGCAATATATCTTAGTTTGGCAATTGCTGCTTTCCTAGCAGTATTTAAAATAATTCTGGGTCTTCCAGTCAGATATAAACTTCATGAAATATATGGTAATTAAAACATCTGCTTAAAGGAGAAACAGGATAAGAGATAGGATTCTGTAAATTGGGGATTGCTCTGCAAAAGATTGTCAGCAAGGTTTCTGATGAAGTGACATTTATTTTGAGATTTGAAAATTAATAATAGTTTGCTCTGCAAAAACAAGTTTACTATAGAATTTGTCCAAAGTGAGCCAATTCTGAGGGAAAAGGGGACACTCTTAATAATTTTGTTGGGATTGTATTCAGGAAACCAATGAGCGTGGTCACATTAAACAAAGAGTAGAGGAAGATTTTACAAGACAGAGAAAAATATAAAATAATGAGAAAAACTTTGGCATGTGGGAGAAACTCAAGACAGTTTGCCTGGACTATAATAGAATTGGAGAGCGCTGTTGAGATGAGATCCAAGTGGTAAATGGGACAAGATCAAGCAGACCTTTCTAGCCTGAAGTAGAGTGCACATTTTATTCTAAATACAATAGGAAAGCATTTAAATTGAAAATAACATTATCTGATTTTTAATGTAAAAGCATTATTCTGGCTACTCTTTGGAGAATGGATTGGAAGAGTCAAGACAGATAACAGGGTATGAATTAGGAGGCTATTGCAATAACCCATAGGACCAGGGTGGTGACAATGGAGATCAGACAAAGTGGACATAGTATAGATAAAAATTTTTTAAAAAAATATAAGAAATATTGAGGCTTGGATATAATGGCTGAAGGAGAGAAAGGAGTGTAAAATGGCTCTAACTTTTCTTGCCTAACTGGATGAATTCTGGCACAATTTTCTGATATGTGGTTGGTTCAAGAATGAACCGATTTGGGAAGAGAAGTCAGGATTTCTGTTTAGCACATGTTTACTATGCATAAGAGACATCTACGTGGAGACATCAAGTAGAGATTTAGATAAATGAGATTGAAGCTCAGGGGAAATGTTAGACAAAAGAGTTAAAATTAGAAAACATCAGCATAGCGTGTTGATTAAAGCAATGTGATGCTTATTTCACCTAAGTTGATAGATAGTGTAAAAAGATAAGAAAACAAAGATCTGACGTATGCCAATGAGATATGGAAATGAGGAGAAGGGTCCGGTAAAGTCAGATGAACAACACAAGTTAAGTAGAAAACCAAAGCATATCGTGTCCTGGAATGGAAGAGAGATTATTGCAAGAAGAAAGAGTGGTTGAATACATCAATTGCTGTTGAAACAGTTAATAAGATGAAGCGAGATGAATTGCCAATTTGGCAATAAGATACTGAATAAAATACATGGTAGAAGCTGAATCCAGCCAGTAATAGAAAGATAAGTAAATGGTAGATTCAGAAGTTGAGAGAATGTGGGTGGCAATATCCTCAAGAAGTATGCCAATGAGAACTAGAGAAATAAGGTATAAGATGGAAATCAATTTAGTGTCAAGAGGGAGAATTATATTTATTTTCATTAGTATTATTGTATTTTAATGATAATATCCCAGGAAGAATCTATATTCTTGGGTGAGAGGTAGGCAAGTTATATATGGAAGGAAGAACTTGATTTAATATATGATAGCAAGAAGCAAAGTCCTTGAGAAATTAAGAAAACTCAGTGTAAAAGCAGGGTTTGCTTTCAGATTTCAGAGACGTTTTGCAGGGTGAGAGTGAGAATGCACCTCACAGACCTCCAACTGCAGAGAGCCTGATTGAACAACGGGATGATAAGTGCAGAATTAGAAAAAGAGAGAAAAAGTTAGGACATAAAATGTAAAATTTCAAAAAACATATTTAGTTGTCAACATCGATAATGCATTTTTTCCAGGATCCTGAGGTTGCTAAAGGCTGAACATATAAATAGTTTTAAATATTTTGAGAAATTAATTAATGAGATAAATTGTTATCAACGAAAACTAAAAGACTTTGGGTGTCCCTAAACATTGAAAGAGTGGTTCTCAAAAGATGTGCGTGTATGTGTATGTGGGTGGTGCTACGGATGGTAGTCGTGGTGGGAGGGGGCTATTGGTGAAAGTCAATACAAGTAACAGATTGTAACTCAAGCTAAATATTCCCGTTCTCTGGCGATTCCAGGAACTATGTGGAAGAAGGTTTTGCATTACCGACCAATCTATCTACTAATGTCCCCTCTTACCCCCTAGTGAGGTGGAAGCCAGGAATTGCCCAGGCATCATGTCTTCACAAATTGAGGGTGTCTCTTCTGTAATTTATCAGAGTACTATTAAGAAAGAGGATGAATGCAAGGCATATACAAGCCAATTAACGCCTAAAACAATTAACGTCCAATGTTACAATATAACTAGGAGAATGATCACATCTGTGGGATGGAAAGAGGTGAAACAGAGGGTATTTTAGAATGCTTTCCCAACAATTCTGTTATGACTTCCTCCCTCATCCCTGGACAATTTACCACATTTTTAGTAGTTTACGTCATGGAGGGAAACAATGCTTTCTTTTAAAGTGTCCCTTATTGTTACTGTCAAAATGAACAATATTCAAATGCTGCATTTGAATGGGCTAATAGTATATTTGACCTCGTTGTATCTTCTATCTTCTCTTACAAGGGAAAATTATTACTTTTTTATTTTATATTTCTATCATATAGACAAGTATAGTAATCTAGTACTGCACAGTTAAAACTTTTCTAGACTGGTAAAAGTAACTCTTCCTTAAAAGACACAGAATTGCTCCTTTAGCTATAGTAATAGCCACTTGTCACAAATTGATTGTGTCAATATAGATTGGATCTGATTCAGTGGTTAAGACTGAAATAACCAGAAAATTGCAAAGTCAATTCAATTATATTAACAATCCTAATCACTAAATTAGATTGCACTAACTTATTTAGGTTAGGAATGATCTATTTCAAAGGAGTTGCTATTATTTTTGTTTGAGATGGAAATTAATCATTTGTGGAAGCTCATCATACAAACAGCCTTTTTGAATTGAATCTGGTATTGTCCAAAATTAATTCCTGACTTTTTTCTGATTTAGAAACTTGAATAGTGATAGGTGAACAATATAGGTTTTTAGAACTGTTATATCAATTTTTTATGGTTAACAAGAAAATATTCAGGGAATTGGTTGTATAGAAAGGTTCTTAGAGTGTCTATTGTCTGGAAATAAGACAGTAATACAGAAAGATATCTTTCATGCTGTTTTCAATCAGCTGCTCTCAGTATTGTAATAAAAATCAAACAGTAATGATTGTTATGTATACAAACAAAACCCTTCATATTGTAATCATGGAAATGAATATTGACTTGTGAAACTATAGCCATGCTACCATATGTGGCAGTGGGAGACCGTAGAGTTTACAATGTACCGTGATGAAGTGAAACTCAATTTAATTGGAAATACGTGTAAGTTTTATTATATTTTATGAATATTTTGAACCGATAATGATGAAGCCTTTGACCTAACCAGAATTAAACATAACAGCTGTGATATCTCAATCCCAACCCGTGTCAAATGAACCCAACACTTAGAACATCTGTTCTGCAATAAAAGAAGGCTAATTGCTACAATCTCAATGACATTCGACTAGAATTGCCAGATTCCAACAGACAGCAAAGAAAGAAAAAGCGATTGGGAAGAATTTAATATACACTAAAGTAAGAGCCTTAATTTTTTTCTGAAAGAAAAATCTTTAAGAATTTTTCGGTGAACTACTTTATAATTTTAAAATGTTTAAACATAGTCAGAGTATTTATTCTCTAAATAAGTATATAAATGAAGGAATAAATAAAATAAACCAGCACAGCTTCTGGCATTCCTCAAAGTAGAATGAGATGGCTGGAGCACTAACCACTTTGCAAATCTTGTGAAAACTATGAACCTTTTCCAAAGGGAATACAATACATATTCAGAAAATAGTTTTTAGGCATTCATTTATTCTCACATCCCCATCCTCAAGTATCCAAGGTTAAAACATCTGTTCCAGAGTTTGGGTTTTGTTTTTTCGTACGTGTTCATGTTAAGAAATACAACAAAGAAAAAAAAGATGATGAGTGAAAAATAGCTTAATATCTGTAATTATCATTAATGCATTACAGGTTGAAAATCTCCAACAGGAATGGAGAATCAAAAACGGAGAAAATTGATTAACTAAAAACCTTGAGACAAATAGAAACTCTTCACGTGCAACTCTCAGGGAAAGTAAAAAGCTCTTACGAACCATATATGTTTCATATATTATGTAATGAATGATTTTATATTACAACTATCTCTGTAAAAATTTCTATTTAAAGTCATTGAAATGCTGGTGCTTTAGATTTTGAATAAATCAGAAATGTTGGTAGACATGTTATAGCATGACAGTAGATGTTGAAACAAAGAGATTTGAAGTAAGTAAACCTCAAAAAGAGAGAGAACACAGGCCAGGAGATGAATTCATCATGAGTGAAAAGGAAGAAGGCAAGAAGCATTTAAGAAAGTTTTTAGTACTCACTAGGCAATGCTTTTTTTTTTTTAGGGAATAAATAATATTTACTTTATAAAAAATCAATATCTGAAAAATTTGAGTGTAGTTTTTAAAAAACATTAAATCATTTTATTGAGGTATAATTGATATACAAAAAGCTGTGGATATTTAATGTATATGACTTGATGAGTTTGAAATAAATAAGCATTGTTTTTGTGATACAACTATTTTGATGAAGAATAGGATTTTTCAATTGGCCTTCTTGCCATCTGTATGAATGCCTTCATAATACTGGCCTGATTCTACATTGTGTTTGGGGTGTTCACCACCAACACCCCGGTAAAGAACGTCATCACTTTGACACGTCTTTCCCTGGCTGCGTCTTAACTAGCCTTTGGTCTCGTCCCTTAATTTGAGAGACGATTGAGTCTTCTCAATCTTGTTAATTTATGTCTCCCAGTTGAAAAACATAATTCTCAGACCAACTTTACAGACTTTTGAAATTCAAAATAAATCTTATACCTTATCTAAATACAACAAATATACAGTAGGACAAATTCGGGTTTATTTTCAAACTCTTACAACAAATCCCATCTCCAACACATGGCCTTTCACTGGATTACTTTTCCCACTTGGCCAACAGGGACTCACTAGCCTTGATGAAAAAGTGAAAAGTCTTCAGCCCAGCATAGAGGAATCTTTGTAATCTAGTCTAGGCTGGGCATTCCAGATTAATTGTCTGCATCACATCTCATTACTATGAGTGGCCCCTTGGTTCTGAACTTCCTATCATTGTTCTGTATACATCATACTGTTTCTTTGTCTTACTATCTTCTACTTATAATTCTCATATCATGCATCACTTTCCACTAAAATAATTCTCCTCAACCTTCTTTTCCCAAAGCCTATTTATGGCCATTCACATCTTTTATCCCATGCATATACACCTAAAATTTAGCACTTATCACTTTCTATTGTAATTACATTCAATAATTACTTCTCTGTCTCCAAGTTTACTATAGTCTCCTCTTGAGCAGAAACTGTGATATTCCATTTTGTAACCTTAGCATAAAACCATGCACTCCATGGACAAAGCATTTGTTTATTACATGAATGAATTCAACTGAGAAGAATCTTGGTGTGGTGGGAAAAGCATACACGCTTTGGTGTTAGATCATTCTGGATTAAAGTCTCAACTCTGTCAGTTAGCAGTTCTGTAACACTAGGTAAGAAAGATAAACTTCCGGTTCACAAGTATTTACCTCTCTGCAAAACTAGATTATCAATGAATGGAACTTTGTAGAATTGTTAGTAAAAATCAAGGTAATGTATTTTAATGTAACAAAAAATGCCTAAAGCATGGAGAAAATAAGTAAACATTATTTTTCTTCTATTCCCATTACTAGTGTCAAATCAGTTTACTGAAAGCAAAAAAAAGACTTTAAAAGGAGATTTGGACCCTCAAAAATGAACAGACAGAATTAGGTGACCAGTTTCTCCCTCTAGTGGACTTCATTTGTGGTTATTCAATCACTGGTTTGGAATCTGGTAAGAGGACAGTTATAATTCCTCATTTTATAAAACTACACATATTTTTACAGTAAAAAGATTTTTTAGTTTCCAACCTTAAGAGATTTACTTTATAATACCTTTATTTTATTTTATTTTTTATTTTTATTTTTATTTTTTTTTGTGAGGAAGATCAGCCCTGAGCTAACATCTATTAACAATCCTCCTCCTTTTTTTCTCTTTTTTTCCCCAAAGCCCCAGTAGATAGTTGTATGTCATAGTTGCACATCCTTCTAGTTGCTGTATGTGGGATGCGGCCTCAGCATGGCCGGACAAGCCATGTGTCGATGTGCGCCCAGGATCCGAACACGGGCTGCCAGTAGTAGAGCGTGCGAACTTAACTGCTAAGCCACAGGGCTGGCCCCTATAATACCTTTAAATTTGTGAATATTGAAAAAAGTCTTTAGACCCTTTGGGTTTATATACTACCTCAAGACACTTTTAAGAAATCAGTAATAATGCATAAAAATAATAGTATGCCATATAATGAGATTGATTTTATTAGGGAAAAAGTTAACTTTTAAATTGAGTTTGGTCAAAATTGATCAAGAATGTAAAATCTTTGTCATACTAACACTCTTACAATACTTTTAAAGTTTGAGGCAATATAGAACTTTGGTCTAGCATGTGATGTGGCTGTTTATAAATAATTTTCCTCACTGTTGGGTGCCAATAGACTCAGGGCCACTCAGCCAAAAAATTACAAAATTACTACCTTACGTGATCATTTTTGTCATTTAGGTTTTCAGAGCACCTGCAGCAAGTACAAATGCTATTTTGACAAAAATGTGTGCTTGGCAGAAGCCATCATCTTAGATTTGAAACTCAAGAGTTTCTGAATTGATCCCTTAATTTTCTTTTTTTTTTAATTTCAAGAGTATGTCATGATTGCTATAGATGATTGAAAATGTTCTATAAAGTTTCTTGGAAAAAATTATTCTGCAGATTTTTTAGGGGAGGGTGGTTTAGTTTTTCTGTAATTTTGTAGAAAGAAAATTCACTCATAAAAATATGTTTCTATGTTCAATATATAGTTACCATATGAACCAGCAATTCCACTCTAGATATCTACTGAAGAGAAATAAAAACATATGTCTTATTACATAAAACTTATACATGAATGTCCATAGCAGCATCATTCATAATTGGCAAGCAATCAAAACAACCCAAATATCCATCAACTGATGAATTCATAAATTGTGTGATATACACATACAAAAGAATATTATTTGGCAATAAAAAGGAACGGAGTATTGATATATGTTACAACATTATGCCATGAAAGGAGCCAGTCACAAAAGACTACATACTGTGTGATTCTATTTATATGAAATTTCCAGATTTTATTCATATGAAATTAACAAATGTATAGAGACAGTATGTAAAGCCATGGTTGCCGGGGATTGGGGGTTAGTGAGGGGAGAAGGAAGTGACTTATAATAGGCATGACATTTCTTTTTGGGATGATGAAAATGTTCTACATTAGATTGTGTTAATGGTTGCACAACTCTGTAAATATACTAAAAATCATTGAAATGTAGACTTAAAACAGGTAAGTTTTATGTGGTGTAAATTATATCTCAATAAAGCTGTTTAAATATATATATCTTTCAAAGATTAAAGGGATTTAATATACTAAGTAGTAAAATTGTTTTATATTTTAACAAAGAATCTTGAAAAATTAATATTAGCTTCGAAATATAATAATAGTAAGTCATCTGCCTAGACATCTTTATTCTAAAATATTCAAGGTTTAATATTTTTCATAGACTTATCCTTATGAATATTAAAACATAAACACTACAAATAAAAAGTAACAACTAGTTTGAAAGATATAGAAGTTTAAAAGCTTTAAATTTTACTTAAATCTTTCTGTTAACATACTTAAATTTGCTTTCTCATTTTAATATATAACAAGGTAATTTCTAAGTAGGCTTTTGCTTCATTGGAGTAGTCACTAAACTAATAAAATTCAAGGAAATATAATTGGCTATCAAAGAAATTGTCTTTTTTTGTCGTTGCCAAAGGAATTTGTATCCACCTACAATTTTAAAAATTTTTATTTACTGTGTCCTCATTCTTTTACTCTCTATTCTATGGCAAGCTGATTTGGTTCTTATCACATCACTAATGTCTATGGCTACATAATCATGAACAACTTACTAGGTTCCTTAAAGACCAGACCTTTTCAGTTTTAGCTGAGATATCTTAGCATCATCTCTGGCAGGGTCTGTGACGTACTTTTATTTCCTATGACATCATTGTTTTTGGCCACAGCTAGTTCTAACTGTCAGTTATCTGAGGGAAGCTCAATTTCAAGGGCACCAGCTCAGCTTGTCAACAGCATTCAGTATGGACACTGGGTATGCTGTGTCCTGCTGGTCTTGTAGTTTTCTCACCCCACCTGAAAGCTTTCCCTCCAACACTGCGATATCAACATAGTCGAGCTAACGTCTCCCTGATCCAAGTTTAACACATTAACCTAAGTTTTCCTGACTTTTATTCCCATACAACCGAATTATTTGTTTCTATGGACATTCATCCACTGCTGATTTTCTACCCAGCCACTTCACTGTGTTCATAACTCCTTATCCACTGTTCACCTCTTTTGATTTAAAATGTATTTTATAGGTAATTGTTCTTACATAAGGATTACTAATGGCTGAAATATCTCCAGATATGGTACACAGGTCTCCCAGGTTATCATAACCAAAGAGCTTCATAAGAAAGTTTTCTTCCAACAGAATCTACATGTAAAGCTTGATCCAATAAAATTTCCTTGATCTTTCAAGAGAAAGGAGTCTGGTGAAAAGTTGACTCTTGTTATGATTACCTTTTGGCTAAGGGTAATAAAAATTTATATGAATATAGATTTTCATATAGAATGGGTTATCAAATAAAAAACAAACAAAAATGTTTCAAGCCTTTTTTTCAACTATATTTTTTTTTTCTGTGAAACTGGAAACACAATGTCTTGAAAATAGTGGAAACCAAGGCAAGAGAGATGCATTTCTTCCTATCTTTTCAGACTTAGTGTGTCATTTCATTTTAATGATGCTAATACATCACCAAGGAAGACAGTACTGTCGCTTTAGAGTTTATGCTGTAGAGAAGTGAAAGGTTGGTGCATAGAGATGATGTTTAAATAAGAGCCAAAATAGGAACAGTCATAGGTAATAGAAGATCAAGCATTTAAGCAAAAACGAAACGTTCAGAATTCATTAAATAGTTGGAAGGTAGATTTTTAAGACCTCAAGACCCAGAGTCAGAAACCTGTTCTTTGAAGTATAATTGCTGCTTTATTTTTGAACCTAAAGTCTGATATAAGTAGGCATTCATAAAGAACCCACAGAAAATCTACTCTTACCCAAGAACCCTCCATTATCTCTTCTAATCTCAAGTGGAGAGGCTTTATACTCTCTCACACCTCACACAAGTCACCTTGAGTTTTAACAGCATTCTTTTAGCTTCTTTCAAAACACAAAGCTCTGTTTTTTCTTTTTTCCTTTTGTTTATGGCATCTAGTTATACAACAAAATTCAAAGACTCTTTGACAAGATTTTATAAACTTTCGGTGACTACTACTCATTTCCTTAGACTTTGAAAACTGACTTTCTCTCCACCTAAATAACACACATCATCTTAGATTTGTGCTCGAATGGCTACTTGGATGATTCATCTGTTTTAATCACATTTTGTTGAAGTAACAACCTCAAAAATCACAGTTACTTACAACAACACAATTTTTTTTTTTGAGACTGTAGATGAGTTACGGTATTTCTGGATTCTGCTCTTCTTTAATGAGTTCTTATTCTTGAACCCAGGCCAAAAGAGTTACCCAAATCTGGGATGTGCCGTTCTCATGGTTGAGTGCAGGAACAAAATGAAACAGAGCCAAGTCACCCCAGTGCATCGAATGCTTCTACACAGATGTAGAGAAAATTATGTCTGCTCACACACCATTGGCCTAAACAAGTTGTGTGGTCAAGCTCTAAGTTGGTAAAGTATACTCAGCCTCCAGGGAAGCATGGCAAGAGTGGGGAGAGAACAAAGAACTGTGAACAATTATTACTTTCATCCACTGTCTACCGCCTTGGTCCAAAACGTTTGTTTTCCCTTGATGCAATTAAACTCACCCCCTCCAAGAGGTTCCAAATGCTTCATCTAATTGTTCTATCTGACTTAAAATTTGGGGCCTCGTGATCTGCATCAGGTCAAGATGCAGCTTCACTTGATCCAACATCTGAACTGAAAGGATAAGGTATTGCTTCTTCTCATCACACATTCACACACACCTACATATACACAGCATAAAATGGTGGAACAATAATAAGACAACTACAATAAATTGTCACATCTGGGAAAGAGGAAACAGTAGATACGTATAAATCACTGGTCAATAGCAGTTCTGAAGCCCAGGCAAAAGCTGTGAAGTCCCTCCCTTCTTGAGATATGAAATATTCCTTGATTAGGTTCTTGTTCAGCCTAGGAGGAGCTCCCTAGGGTATTCTCCATGGCTCTTGGCTCTGTCTTGTGGAAAGTTATTTCTTTTCTATCAACCTCCTTGGATATATCTGAAGAGAATTGAAGAATATTCACTTTGAGGGGATTAAGCAGTTTTCTAAGCATGCTTCCTGTACCTAGTAATTTGGGATCCCAAGGGTCATAAATTTATCTCCAACAGTCACCATATTCCTTAATCTAGACTGGTAGGATTTTAGGCATTATAGTACACTCAATTATTAAAAATATTTTACTAATTGATTCCAGTCAGTTCCAAATACCTATAGATACATGAATCTCTCTATCTGGTTAGAGATAACTTGGGTTCCTCAGGCTTCCATGGGATAATATCCTTGCTTTCTTTCATAGAGTCATTCAGTTTAAGTGAACGGAATTTTTAAGTGCAACATTAATCCAATCATGTATTTTAATTAAGGATATGATGACCACATCCTTGATATTTTTTTTGAGATTCTTTTACTGGCTAGAATTGACAAGGAGTTGTTTCTTAAAATTCTTATAGTCCTGATATTCTGGATTCTCTCATTTTCTTTGTTTAACCCTGATTGTACGCAGGCCTTTTTATCTGACCCAATCTAATTGTTGCAATATTTATCCAATGCATCTAATAATAAGCGATTCATGCTACCAATATTCTTTCTTGGATAAAACCTCATTTCCCAAAGCCACAAATTAATTTGACAAATTTTCTGCCTTCCAAGTTATTATAGGTGGTATTCATACCCAGTGCTTTTCTGATACATAAAATAGTTGCAAACTTCAATAACATTTTCCTCTGAGTTGATATCCAGAACGAAAGCCTATGCCATATATTTTAGGTGTTTGCTGTGGCAGCTCGCCATTTTTGTACACATTTTTTCTTCAGTCAGTTCTTGCTGGGGAAACAAACAACATGAATATTTTAGGGCTTACACAAACAAACGTTTTTATTGTTCACATTAAATGATGGCTGCAGATCAGATGTTGCTTACCTGGCTTCTGCTGGTAATGCTTGGCTTCATCTATCTTCTCATTCTAAAATACATGCTGAAGGAGAAATCCTTATTTAGGACATGTTGTATGCATGGCAGAAAACAGAATTTCAAGAGGCAAAGAGAGAAAACATGTAAGTGATTGAAAGGTTCTGCTTTGGCATGCATGTAGTATATTTAATCTGCCCACATTCCATTGGCCAGAGAAGTCTCATGGTTAAAGTCAATTGGCAACACACTCCATTTGTAGGAAAACGTGGCATGAGGTAGAGGGAAAAATAATTGTGAATCACAATAGGATATTCCTCACTATACCTTATGGGCTAGATTGTGTCCCCTCAAAATTCGTATGCTGAAATTGTAATCCCCAGCACCTCAGAATGTGATAGTATTTGGAGATAGAGCCTTTAAAGAGATAGTTAAGTTAAAATAAGATCACTGGGGTGGGCCCTAATCCAATATAACTGGTGTCTTTATTCGAAGAGGAAATTTCAACACAGACACACATACAGAAAGAATGCCATGTTGTAGTCTGCTCCAGTTGCCATGACAAAATGCCACAGACTGGGTGGCTTAAACAAAAGAAATTTATTCTCTCAGTTCCAGAAGTTAGAAGTCTCAGACCAAAGTGCCAGCTGATTCAGTCTCTTTCTGGTTTACAGTCTGCTTTCTTGCTGAGTCCTCACATGGCTTTTCCTCTGAGAGAGCTCTGTTGTCCCTTCCTCTACTCACTAGTTCTATTGGATTAGATCCTGCCTTATAACCTCATTTAACCTTAAAATTGTATCCAAAAAGGCTCTAAGTATAGTCACATTGGAGTTTAGGGCCTCAACATGAGTTAGTGGGGGCAGGAGCGGCACAGGTCAATCCAGAACATGCCATTTGAAGATGCAGAGACAAGACAATCATCTACAAGCCAAAGAGAGGGGCCGGGAACAGATCCCTGCCATCACTGTGATCTCATACTTCTAGCTTCCAGAACTGCATGAAAATACATTTCTGCGGTTTAAGCCCCCCATTCCATGGCACTTTGTTATGGAACCCTAGCAAATTAATACATCATCCAAAGCCTCCCTACTCCTTGCCTCAGTCACAGTTCTACAGTTATTACTTCTTTATGCATAGCTAGGATATTGCAGGACACAGATCGAATTTGAAATCCTGCATTTCAATATACAGCCTCTAACTATAGGTTTATGTTCCTCCAGCTCTGTTTCTCCATTATTTTCGTCAGACTGTAGCTGCTGTATAATCTTTCAAGACTCCCAGAATCTTGATTTCTTTCTTACTGTATGTAAAACATCAAATGCTCACGCATTAACTCTCTCTCCTAATTAAGCAAATGACTTTAGCACAACATCAATCTCAATGAGAAGAAACATCCGGTTCCTTCCTCCCTTGCCCTTCCATTTCTTCTATCGTTCATATGATCAGTGTAGTTTAATTCTTAGTGATAGAATATGTTTAAGACTAGAATTCTACTTAATTTAAATAAAAGCGAATGATTAAAAGAAATCTCATAGAATGTAAGGAGTACTACCTTCCTCAGACTGAAGTTAAGATCTATCCACCTGGACTGGAATTGTCATATGCTCCCCCCTAACTCATATTTCCCTCCTCTCATTACTCTTTTTCTCTTAGCCCTGTTACATTAATTAAACAAGAAGGGGCCGGCCCCGTGGCTTAGCGGCTGAGTGCGCGTGCTCCGCTACTGGCAGCCTGGGTTCGGATCCCGGACGTGCACCGACGCACCGCTTCTCTGGCCATGCTGGGGCCGCATCCCACATGCAGCAACTGGAAGGATGTGCAGCTATGACATACAACTATCTACTGGGGCTTTGGGGGAAAAATAAATAAATAAAATTAATTATTTAAACAAGAAGGCCATTAGACTGAGGTGGCTCTAATGCCATGGTGGTCTACTTAAGCAAACCAAAATCGAAGACTGTAAGTCCTTCAAGTTTTACAAAATTGAAATCTTAAGACAACCAATCCCAAACAACCACCTAGATGTTAAGCTACAGCCAATCACTTTCCTTCTGCCTTTTCCATATAAAAGTCTTTCCCCAGCTTCTGTCAGTGGAACACACCTAACCACTTCTGGTTTGGCACTGCCTGATTCAAATAAACTCTTAAAATTTTATTATGCCTCAGTTTATCTTCTAAAAGCCCATTTTAGCATCTAAAATTAGGATATTAGATTCATCAAGGCAGGGTTCTGTCAGTTCCATTCACTATCACATCTCCTGTTTCTAGAACTACATGAAGAACATGGTAGGTGATAAATATAAACGAACACAAGGACTGAAGGATACAGGGCTAGCCAGAGGCATGGCCCAGGACAAATAGAACTGAAAGTTTCCAGTTGAGAGAAAAAGTCAGCACTGACCATGGGCGAGGACCAGAGAGCCTAAGGCCATCTTTACCGGCAACCCACCACAGGGTAATAGCTATTTATTCACTGTATCACTCTCCTTGCTCTTGCCTTGCAGTTAACAGCTGAATAAGGAGGAGAAACACTAAGATAGAGGGAGAAGGACATTTTCTCCCTCCCCCATGTGCAAGGGGCCAGTGTTTAGTGTTGGGGAAATATAATTTAAAACAAAATCTCCTCTCACCCCTGAAAAACTTCCCCACAAAAGTAGAAGAGAAATAAAACAGCTTTATTAATGAATAAGGTTTAAACCAGAATGTGATGCACATCACAGGCAATCTGCTAAAAGATTGCAAAGATCAGATAAAATTGTACCCATTTATATAGCCAAGCAGATACAACACATCACAAATACATTATAAGGACCTGAGAACACATTGTTTGTCACATCACATCATCCTAAATTCACACAGCAATCGAAGTGATCACCTGTTAGCTGATTGGCTTTATCCAAAGGAAAAATAAACTTCTCTATCTTTACGATAGGAAATAGTGTGCAACTTGGAGCCAGGCTTCCGGAGAAGTTACGCTCGTCCTCTCCCACAGGAGTTGAGGCTCTATCTTCTTTGATGATCACATTTCAGAGATGGTTCCTAGGTCATTGAGAAAGACAATCCTGGGTCATAAGCTGATAAAAGGCTAATTTAGCTTTTGAAAAGATTTACATACATTTCAAAGAGACAGAGTAAGATCTTACAATTACAAGTTTCTTACAGTAAATGCTCTAAGAAAAGGGAAGGGAGGAGTCTTTTGTCTTATTTCCAGCAGCACTAATTTAGCCTCTTATTTTTAATTTGTATTTACCACTAAGGATAACAGGCCCAAGCTGTGAAAAGGGTTGGCAGGTTACAATAGGGCAAGTTCAAAAGGTCATAGTTTTGAACTGATGACCCAGGACTTGTCACTTTAGGTTACTGTGTTTATGACTTAAAATTACTGTATAACATTTTATTTCCTATGAATAATGCAAGAAGTTAAGGAGTTCGCTGAGGTTTTCATGTGGGAACAAGATAAAGAGTATAGCCTCAGAATAGAGTTGAGGGACAGTGGATGAAAGAAAAAAATAAAGATGCTTTTAAAACTACACCTCCTCATTAAATACAGTACACACGCACCATTTGAGAACATATTCTCAAGACCTGATTAAGAGTGTTTGTCACCCAGAGGAAACTGGTTTCTATACTTTTTAACTGCAGCTATAATTTTTGAGTTTTTATGTTCCTGAAAAGCAGGTTAAATGTATAAAAGTATGAAGATGAAGAAAAATAATGTGCATCATTAGCAAAGCACATGTTGGCTATTTCTCCTCCAATGCTAGGGAGAATGAACGTTTCTTCTCCTAGATGGGAGAAGCTCTATTTGCTTCTTGTCACACTGTCATTGCAGATGCACCCCACAGAACAAGATATTTATTCCTGCTTAAATAGAAAAAGGAAAAGTTGTAAAGGTCCCAACCACTTTTCATACCTTCGTATTGTGGACCCCAATACACAATATTAATCCCTTGTCATATATTTCTGTATGATCACAGCAAAGTGAATAAACACACACACATACACACACTGAGTTGTACTATGTGGATTTTCAGTGTAAGGTAGGTAGCTGCCCAGTCATATTACCTCTATGAGACAAAGCCACAACTGAGTGTTAAGTGTGCTTGGTTGAGAGGCTCTACCTAGCTGACAGTTCGTGGACATATAGTCCAGTAGATCCTGACCGTTGGGATCTCAATAATGTTTTCCAAACCCAGGATACAAACTGATGGCTCTGACCAGAAATCAGGTGACTTCATATTTCCTTGCAGCAGGAGAATTGGTGATAAGCAGGAAAGCAATGCTTAGGAAAATGAGGAAAAGGAATCTTGACCCCTGGCTAGGTTTTATTATGAAATGCTCATTTACTGCAGGGCTTTGAGTTTAGGGAGGAGACATACACTCAGTTGGCTGGAGGATGGGTCATGGTGCCATTTTTATCACAACTCAGCTCCCATGTTCAGTCTCAAAAATACAATTCTTATATTTTATTCCTACCTGGAGTTTCCTGCTTTTGTTAATTCTCAAACTCTTAGTTGTTTTGCACTCCAAATGCACCTGTAACAATGATAGTTCTACACTAAACAGGTGCCTCAAGAAGGGAACAACACTTTTGAACACAATCTACTTTAATTACTAGGATATTATCTCTTCTACCAAGAACAAATTTATTTGCATGAGAATGCCTTGGAATTGCAAGGGATGACAGCAATCACCTAATTCCACCTCCTCTACAATGCAATCCTCTCTGACTTCTGGCTGTTCCCAGTGCATGAATAATCTCCAAGCCTCCCAGTCTCCTTTACATAGAGATTGTGTTAGATTTCAGCATAGAGGTAATTTACTTTGGGAAGTTTTCCTTGACTCCTCAAGGCTGATCTACGAGCCCCTCATAAGTGCTATCTGCCATATTTCTTCAGTAAAACTGCTTTACAACCAACTATTTTATTTCAGTGTTGCCTGCTAGGCTGATTTCAGGTTCTATAAATAAGGACCTTTGTTGATCCTGTTCTTTATGGTAATCAGCTCTCAATACAGTTTCTCTCATAGAGTAGATTATTAATCAATATTTTGACTTGGTGAATGAATAGTTCTGTAGTATCAACTGTGTCAAGTTTAAAGATATTTTTGAAGGTAATATGAAAGTCCATGGATCAAATTTCTTTCTGAATTTTGTACCAAGAATAGTATCTTTACACAGTTGGTGTGATTAATTATATAATTAATGAAGTTTTCTATTTAGGTTGGATTCTTGGAAGATTAGAGTTAAACATTTGATTCATGCATAAAATATGATTGTTCCTACCTTATTGATAGGCCCATTTTAAACTTGTCTCTTTCTTTTTAAAAATGTCTCTTCATGAAAATTCTCACATGACTGTAAATTGAGTTACACTGATATTAATAAATATTACATGTCATTATAAAGCACTTGAAATTCATTTTGAAATAAACACAGAGTGTAGTTAAAAAATTTAGAAAAACTGTAACACCAGAAAAAATGTGTTGATTTTTTTCATACAGTAAAACCAAATCTCTTTCCTCTTAAAAATTAGAATCATTTGTGAGAGTTTTTACATTATGCTAAGGCATCATAACTTAGACTTTCAAAATATAATTTCTAGATTTTGTAGGATCCCAAAAAGGAAACCCCAACTCCAGTCTCGGGAAGGCGCGGACCCACAGACACAGAAGACCGAGCTTGATGCAAACGCAAGAGGTTTATTAAGCGGAGCTCCGGGTCGACACATATCTCTCGCAGGAGACAGAGGAGTCGACCCCGGACCTTAAAGGGCAAACTCTTATATAGGGTTTGGAAGCACAAAGCGGGAAAAGGTTGGCGCGGTCTTACATGATTGGCTAATTTAAAACATTTAAACAGTTACATTTTATGGCGCGAATTGCTATGGCGCGAAGCGATTATCAGGTAACACACACGCGTCCCCATCTGGACCCCCTCCACCCCGACCCTCCCAAACTTATCCCTCTGGAGCACTCTCTTGTTCTCAATTTTCCCCGAACAGTTTAGGGCGAGTCTTCCATGAATAGAGTCAGTCAGGATCGATAAACGTTCCCCCTTATACCAGGAATCCTTAGGGTGTGGAGGTGCCCGTCTCTAAGGTATTAACTTTTAAATTTTTAATATAATTTTACTTCCTTCAATTTCACTCTTGTGTGTATATGCAAGAGTACCTGATATTGGGCTATATGATTCTTTGGTTGCGTGGAGGAAAACATTGAAATTAAAACTGAATAAAAGTTAAAATTGATCTTTATGAAAAACATAGGCTAATTACAGATGGCTTTTGCTAATGAGAGGAAAAATTATCCTGTTTCTTAGCTCAAAAAAATTCTTTAGATATAAACCAGAACTCCAAAATCTTAGCCAGCTACTGAAAATATATTAGTCCATTAATGCATGTGTTCATACGGATATCCCTAATTTAACTTGCAAACCAAGTTGTTTGGGAAAAAAAAAAACACGTGCATAGAAAAAAAAAGTACCAAAGTTCAGATAATGGATTAGACAGACAAATTTCCATTTACTTAAATAAAGAAACAGTTTATATTGCAAAGCAGTTTTAATATTTCACTAACTTATGTAACCTATGATGTTATGAAAACAGGTTGTTAGAATGACTTTCTCAGAAAGACTAACGGCAAACCTACTTTCAGGATTAACCATCTGTTATGGGTTGAACTGTGTACCCCCATAATTTAAATATTGAAGTCTTAATCTCCAGTACCTCAAAATGTGCCTTTATTTGGAAATAGGGTCGCTGCAGATGTAATTAGTTCAGATGAGGTCATACTGGAGTAGAGGGAGCCCCTAATCCAAGATGACTAGTGTCTTTATAAAAAGAGGAAATATGGACACAGATACCCATACAGAATCCCACACAGGGAGAATGCCATGTGAACATGAAGGCAGAGATTGGGGTGATGCATCTACAAATCAAGGAACGCCAAAGATTGCCAGCAAACCACCAGAAGCTAGAGGAGAGGCATGAAACAGATTCTTCTTCACAGCCCTCAGAAGGAACCAACCCCGCTAACACCTTGATCTTGGACCTGTAGCCTCCAAAACAAAGAGGCAGTAAATTTTTGTTGTTTAAGCTACCCAGTTTACTTTTTTATTGCAGTCCTAGAAAATGAATACATTATGTGATTCATTTTCTCCCATTGTTCTACAGTAATCAAGTCACTGCCTACAGACAAAACACCACTACACATTGATCACGTCCTTTCCATTATTTGTCTATTGTGATGGACTGATAATCATATGCTATATTTGCATGGTTATTACCCTATTCCCTTTAAACTTTCATGAGTGGTGGGTGACTTTCTCAGCATCCCAAGTAGTGACTGATGTACTTGCACTGATCCAGAGATATTCTAAACTGTATACACATTCTCGATTTTGCTATCCCTGAGACAAAACACTCTAAATTGTATGCATATTACTTTTCACTTGAAATATTTTACCAGTTTTAGTGACATTTATTGATTCACTCAGCTTTCATACAGTTTTCCCCTTCTTTATTATAATTGCTATATCTGATCCAGTACAGAGTGGTTCTTGGAAGATGTCCAGATGACCTTCGTGTCCTAAAATATCCTGCACTATCAGCTAAAAAATAGAAAAAAATAATGGCAACAAGAAAATAGTGTTTTGCTATGGTTTATGGTATAACAAAGGATAGCCTTACTAGGCTATTGTGACTTTGGGGGATATTTAAAATGTAAAGTGATTGATAGCGTGTGTGTGTGTATGCATACATGTGTAAATATGTATATAAATATATATGTGTGTATATAGTTATTGAACATATATATTCAATAATCCAGCAAGTTGCTTAAGTATTTTGTTCTTACTAATCATGATGAGATAAAGGACTCAGACAAATCCCAATTGAGGGATACTCTACAAAATAACTGACTGGTACTCCTTAAAACTTTCAAAGTCATAAAAAACAAGCAAAGTCTAAAAAATGATCACATCCAACATGAGCCCAAGGAGACGTGATGACTTCACGTATTGTGGTATCCTGGATGGGATCCTGGAAGAGAAAAAGAACGTTAGATTAAAAGTAAAGAAATATGAATAAAGTATGGACTTCAGTTAATAAAAATGTAGATATTGGTTCATCAGTTGTGACACATGTACTATACTAATGTAAGATGCTAATAATACAGGAAACTAGGTATGTGGTATCTGGGAACTTTCTGTACTATCTTGCAATTTTTCTGTAAATCTAAAACTAAAATAAATTTTTTTAAAAAATATAAATGATGTAATGGCATTTAGAATTAAACATTGTGTGTTAAGGTCATTAGATTTCTTGCTGTGGGCCAAGAAAAAACTGACACATTTTCAATACCACATGATATTTTGGTTTTATTTAGAGTTAAAATTATTAATAGAACAAAAGAAAATTCTCAAATTATTTATTATCTACACTGGAGATAAAGCTTACAACAATAAAATTTGTCAAATTTTAAGAGAAAAGAGAGGAATTTTTGACAGTCATTTTCAAAATTAAGATTAAAGAGAAATAGAAAAAACACATTTGGACAAAGAGATATGTAACAGGTTACATATCATCCCCAAACAGATTATCCCCAAACTGGATTTGATAATATTGGTTCATAAAAAATGGCAATATTTTATCTCCTCTGGAATGAAGATAAGACAAAGTCCATATAATCCTAGTAAATTTGACATCATAAATAAAAGTTTTATACAGTTGGAAAATAGAAGAGGATTCACCTTTCAACAGGAAAACCATGGAAAAATCAGTTCATTTTATTGTCAATTTTTTTAAATGATAATTTATATCACCCTGACACAACAAATTCACTTGAAATCAAGTTCGGCTCTTTCTGACAATCAATTCTACTCTCAAAATCAAAGCTCTGTCTCCAATGAAAATATGAAAAATAATATTCCATAGGATTTGAAGTTCATTTCATAGCATAGTACCATGACCCTTCTGAACCATAGCACAATTGTTGGATTTACATCTGCTCTTTTATGGAGACTTTTGAAGGCAATCATGTGTATTTGGAAAGAAATATTATATCACAAGAGTGTAGAAATAAAAGCTTATCACATTGTTATACCTTGTGCCTCTGTTGTGGAAATAAATAGCACATATTAAAATTTTAGATTAGGGCTATGTCCTTTACTGACGTGTCTTGCATAGAGTGAGAAGAAAATACACACTCTAGTAATTCAGATCGCCATAACGCCTTGCTATTGCAAATATACTTTTACCTACTTTATTCAGAACAAGTGTGGGCAACCAGCTTGCAGAGATTGAGAAAAATCTCAGGACTCTTTTTCCAAGAACTATTTTTCTCTTATATCTGGATTATTTTATGGCACAAAGGAAATGTGGGTTGTACTATTTTGTGACACAAGATGAGCTAGCATAGGAAGTTGAGCACACTATCAAGGCCTCTAGCTATGGACTATTTTTCACCATTTGCAAAAGTATTTTGAATTACAGGGAGATAGACTTAAATGTATGAGAACTAATATGAATGGGTACTTAACAACAGCGTAGGAGTGATTAGGTCTTTATCATTCCCCACTTTTTTGTATCATAATTTATGGAATGATTTGTAATATTTGGTATGACTCCCAGTATAACGAAATTAGCAGTGGATTTAGGAAAATATAATTCACTTTTGGGTATCAGAGGATAGCAGCCATCACCACCATGTTGGAGAAGGAGACAGTTGGGGTGGAGGTGATCATGTGGGGAATGGGGAGGAATGGTCTTCTTACAAGGCAACATTAAACTAGAACAATTACAAAGTGAAAGCCATTAAGCAGCCTATGGTAAGTATTTGCTCAGTGGGTTCTCAGTCTCTATCAGAAGCCCTGAGATTTTTGTGTGTGTATGTCTCCTGCAGGTCTTCGAGCCTCCCACTGTGGTTTTTACTCAGTCTGATTTGAATTCCATAGAATAATCCTTTCCTCCTTACTTAAACTATTACAGGGAGGTGAAAATGAACGTTTGCCTTCCAGCTTTTTGAATGAAGCTTGAAAATCATTTTTGTTGTTGCTGTTGCTTCTGTTTCCTGCTTATAACCCCAGAAATTTAAACAAAGTGACCTTTGAATAACTCCTAGTTGTTTTATGATCTAATAAGTTTCTTGCTAGATTAGGATTCTAAATACAAACAATTCCTCAACTCTCAAGTTTTTGCCACCTAGATTTACTCTAAGAAATAATTTCCTTTTTGATATCTTAATTTAAATTGTATGAAATTGTTATTTGGCCTTTTTTTGATCTATAAAATCAGCAATTTCATATGGTCAAGCTTATATTTCCAATTACTCAAGTGTCTCATATCTAATAAACAATTAAATACTACCCTGTACATTCTGAGTTCCTTATTTTGGGTCTTAATTGAGAGAGCCTCAAGAGTCTAAACTTTGTTGTATCAATTTGAGAGAGGTGTTTCTCTCAGAGAAGTTCATGGGGACAGGGTGACTTTTAGTGACTGAGGGGAGGGTCAGAGGAGGCAAGTACACCTCACTTACCTGCTCTTTGTTCCTGACTAGGTGCTTTGATTAGATATAAACACATGTGTTTGAGAACCCATACAATTTCAAGCCATCCCTTGTAGACCATTTCCATTTTTGTAAAAATCTATTTCACAGATCAAGACCATAATAACAGAACATAAACTGAGCAGGAGTGGGACTCTGCTCCCAGAAAGCGAGGTGTCTATATTAACGTGATCTAGCCTAGAAAACAAAACAAAAACAAAAAATACAAAAAACAGAATATCCATTCTCCATACAGATAATTGTAGATAAAATATTAATGGCAAAAGAGGGGTGACAGACAGACCGGCTCAGTTTATGATCGCGATAGACCATAACAGAGCCTTCGGGACTGACTACACTGCAGGTTCAGAGGCAAGCCATGATGGCTCCACATGAAAGGGAAGTAAAATGGAGAAAGAGAACGCCAGACAAGAAGCCTGGAGACTTCACACTGTGTTCTCATCCTGAAATTCTTTCTGCTATTCTTGTGATTCTTCTTGCCCCAAATGATATCAGGATCATGCTAAATTCTTGAGAAATAAAGATGACAGTCTCAACATTTAAAGCAAACTTCATCTTTTCTAGAATTCTGCCTGCAGAGAGGAGCGGAGAGTGTGGAGATTTCTGCCTGAGGACTGTCTGCCTGTTATTCTGTTTTCTCTCTCTTTTCTGCTCACTGACATGAGGTAACTAACAAAAAAACATTGTTTTAAATTTAGCCTGAAGTTTTTATTGCTACCACATAATGCGGCACAAAACTCTAATCCTGGAGAAGAAGGGAGAGAGTGGGTAGTAACGGTTGAATATTTTGGGAAGTGAGGAAGCAAGGGTCCAAATGGAGATCCGTTTAATTCTGTATTGTTAAAAAAAGAAGAAAGATGGTAAAAATTTGAAGAGAAATAAAAAGTAGAGCACGGCTCCATTAATTTCAAGATGAAGACTGCAAAGTACAGAAGTTATAAATAGATCAAAATTATTCTTAAAAAGTTTTTAAAATCAACCAGGTTTTTAAGGTTAACTTGAAAGGATAGAAGCAGGCTAGATATTTCTAAAAGGCTTTTTTGGTTCTTATTAAAATGACAAAGAGAAGGAAGAATTAGAAGCATGTCAGAATATGAAGAGAATTTCACTCACTGTAATGAGGAAGAATCTACATTGACTATGTTAGAGTGGTTTATTCCTTGGATGGAACCTTCTAGAATTCATTCCGGTTAGAATATCTTCTTCGGGTAACCTTTGAATGGGATAATACATTAGCTGACATTTCTGATGCCAAAAATGGAGACTAGAACAAGCACTACAAGTACATAACTCTCCCAGATACTTTTAGAAGAGTTAACATTTCTTTATGCTCATCTGTTTTGTAGACATTGTCTCACTGAGTTAGCACACATTTTATTTACCGTTGAACACAGCTTATCTTACCAACCACATATACACTTTTTAAGAGCAACAATTGAGCTTTATATTTTTTCACAGCTTATTGAACATAATAGGACCTTGTTAAACTTTTCTGAAATGTAATTTATTTTTATCTCTACGGTGCTTTCTATAAATAACAAGTAGATTGCTGTTATTTAATACAATGTTGACATCAATTATAGCAAGAAGTTTACTTTATCTTATGGGTAAATAGTTACAAGGTTCTTAAAAATGGAGTAACAGATTGGAGTGCTCTTCAAGGGACTTGAATATTGTATGAACACTTGGTAAGGTTTTTGGAATTCTACTGCTTTTCCAGATCATTTATCTTCATCCTAATCCATGCAAATTATGCATCAAGATGATTATAGGTACTAGAGGCAATTACATGTGTCTAATCTATTAAGAGTACTCTAAATTCCACATAAATTAAGGCTGTTTCCAAGTGTTAATTAACTAAATGTATGAAAACTTGATTATAATTTGGCCTCTGGCATTTGAAAAATTATTAATCCCCTTAAATTATCTTCCCTTTATTGCTTCTCTTTTACTGAAATTCTCTAAATACAGTAAAATTATAAATCATATTACCAAAACGACAGAGTTTGCCTCTCCTGGATTTGGAAATTACACAGTTGCTTTCAACCAACAGTACTTATCATCCAAGAAAGTCAGTTAACGTCCAAAAGCCAAATTTTGGGGAAACAGTATATAAGACTTTAAAAATGGAACTTATTTTCACAAAAAAGGAAAGTGCTGTTTGTTTCCAATTTTACAATTATGAATTTCGGCCATACACTACAGTTTGAATAAATGCCCAAGGCAGAAACATGGGGAGTCGTAGCAAATGGCAACTTGCAAGAATATTGTCTATATTTTATAAAGGGAGAGTCGGGGAAAATAGACCTTAAATTCTCTCCATTACAGCTCATCAATTTATGAGCAAGGCCATATAATTATTTCCCATTTAAATGGGGGCATGTTAAATGTGGAGTGGGAGGGCTGTCGTTTCTTTTCTTTTCTTTTTTTGGGAGAGACTTGAATGATCTACACCTAATTGATATTGCAGATTAATTGCATATTTGGCATAGTTCTATCTCATCTATTCAAATTGAAAGCATCTGTGTAACTTTCACAAGTCAGTTATATATAATTAAAGAATCATATTCAAATTTTATGTGAACCCTTTCAATTTGTTTTTCAAGAGCCATTTTTAATTCTTGCATTAATTTATATTCATTGTAGACATTTTACAAATTATGATTAGGTCCAAATAAAGAATGCAGAACACTCATAAACTCCATCACTCAGAAATAACACTTTTAACAACTGCTGTTAGTTGAATGTGTTTCCTGAAAAGAAATGTTGAAGCCCTAACCCTCGTGCCTGTGAACGTGACCTTATTCGGAAATAAGGTCTTTGGGATGTAATCAATATGAGGTCATACTGGATTATGGAGGCCCCACACAGACACAGAGGAAGAATGTCCTAGATGAAGAAGGTAGGAATCGGAGTGAAGAATCTACAAGCCAATGAGCTCCAAGGATTGCTAGCAATCACCAGAAACTAGGAAGAGGCAAGGAAGGATCCTTCCCTAGGACTCAGAGGCAGCATGGGCCTGCTGACATTTTGATTTCAGAACTATGAGAGAATCAATTTCTGTTGCTTCAGGCCTTCTTGTTGATGGTACTTTGTGTCAGTAGCCTTAGGAAACCAATATTGAGTTCGTGTCCTTCCGCACGTTTATGGACACTACTGTCAATGCTATTTCAGACTTTAAACTTTTTTTTTTTGTGAGGAAGATCAGCCCTGAGCTAACTTCTGCCAGTCCTCCTCTTTATGCTGAGGAAGACTGGCCCTGAGCTAACATCCATGCCGATCTTCCTCCACTGTATGTGGGACGCCGCCACAGCATGGCCTGAGAAGCGGTGCATCGGTGCGCGCCTGGGATCCGAACCTGTGAACCCCGGGTCATGGAAGTGGACGGTGCACACTTAACCTCTTGCTCCACCAGGCCAGCCCCCGTATTTCATTTCTTTAAGTTCCTTGTAAATGAGATAAAAAATTAGTTTTTAAAAAACGATCTGATATAATTTTTTTTAGAGGAATTTAGTAACAAGCACTTAAATCAATCTTATGTAACATTGTTTTGTTTTTGTCTTACTTCAAGTTTGTAATTTATTTTACATTGTTGTTTTCTTCTGTTATTATATCCTATTACTGCTGATTTGATCAACTTGCTATTTGCTTTATCTCCATATTTAATGGTCATTTCTCCTATACCTTTCTTTCTACTTTGTATACTTTCTTTTTCCAATGGTCATAAAGAAATAGATGTTTCTATATTATTACAGGCAAAAATGATATCTAATATTCTCCCCTACCTTTACTCTCCCCAACAAAATCCCAAACTACCACATTAAATGAGCTGGTTAAAATGTTTCCCTTCAACACCTACTTCCCAAAGAGATTTTTAAGTTAATATTTTTTTCTTTTTTCCATTCCCATATCCAATAAATCTAAGGCTCTGCTAAAATGTTATATGTAATATGTTTAGCTCCAAGCCTTGACTAGGTTTTATTTTAAGATATGTCTCCTCTTTATCAAATGTTTTAATTAGCATTAATTACACAATTCTATTCTTTCTAGCATGGCCCATTGACAATATCTTTATTGTTATGGGTTGATGTTAGTTCCCTCCTCCCGTTGCCAAATTCCTGTGTTGAAGCTCTAATCCCCAGAGTGGCTGTATTTGGAGATGGGCCTCTAAGGAAGTAATTAAGGTTAAATGGTGTCATGGTTTCATAAGGGTGGGGACCTGAGCTGATAAGTTTACTGTCCTTATAAGAAGACACACCAGAGATCTCTCTCTCTCTCTTCTGCCCCAACACGTGCATCAAAGAAAGGCCATGTGAGGAATCCGCAAGAAGGCATCTGTCTGCAAGCCGGAAAAAGAGCTCTTACCTGAAACCGTCCCTGTTGGACTTGATCTGATCCCCCCAGCCTCCAGAACTATGAGAAAATAAATTTCTGTTGTTTAAGCCGCCTAGTTTGTGGCATTTTGTTAAGCAGCTCTAGGAAACACATCTATGTTCCAGGATTTGTTTAAAAAAAAAAAAAAAATCATAAGATTGCTAGCTGGAAATGGAATTCTTGGCATTTAATCTTTAATCCTCCTTATCTCTTAGTTTAAGAGGTTCTGCTCCTTTCAAATTTCCATTATTACTAATAAAGTCAATCTGCATACATAGACTTATCTTCAAGACAAAAATATTTTCCTCTAATATTAGAGCTAGCTTTTACTCTACTCTCTGGAATATTTTTATTAAGATTTCCTGGTTCTAGTCACCAAAACTCAAACGTTTTGTTTTCCTCCAGGATTTCTATGATTTTGATATGCTCATTTCTTGTTCATCTAGTTCAGGGGTTGATAATCTACAGCTCAGGGGGCAAATCTGGCCCCTTGCCTGAGTGTGTAAATAAAGTTTTATTAGAACATAGCCATGCTTGTCCATTCCTGAATTGAATATGACCATTTTCCTCAGAGTTGAATAGTCACAATAGAAACCTTATGGCAGGCAAGAACTAAACTGTTTACTCTCTGGCTCTTTACTGAGAAATTTCTGACCCCTGACCTAAATCATTAATTAAATTTTATACTCATACCCACTTCCCCTTCAGTGCAAACAGAATAATCCTTAATAAGTGAATTTCCAAAGCTCTCAGAAAGCTCTTATTGTTTTAATTTAATGTTGTTGTTTGTTCATCTGGCTCTACTTCACCGGGAGCTAATATTATCTCCTAAGAGAGATCAGCTCATAATTGTTTTCTCCGTCTGCTAGCCCTCTTAAGTGTCTTCATTGTTCTTTTCCCTCCCTTAAGGCTCGGATGAAGCTGATCAGGTAGCTTAACCAGCAATAGGCACTCAAGCAGAGGGGCAGGTTGCGTGCAGCAGCTGCTGGTTATGTGTTAGATAATCTGACAATAAGGGCGAGTTTCTAAATGGATTTAGGGTAGGTGAAAAGCTAGTACTAGAATGTAGGATTTCAAAAATTCAGGATTTGTGGTGGGAGAGCATGAATTTCTGGAAGTCATAAAGAGCTTTATCATCTCTTTCATGAACACGATGTTGACTGCAGCCCCCTTCCTTCCTTTATTTCTGAACTTCCTTTGAAACCCTGGAATGTAATGTTGGTGTTTATAGAGTATTGCTTATAAAGTTTTGGAATTTTCTTTTTAGTTACAAGTGCGCAAATCACTCCTAAATATATTGCTGAAATGTATAAGATTGCTAAAGTCCATGGCAAACAGTAGCATATATTTTAAATCAAGATTTGTTTGGTCAGATTTTATAAATTGCAAAAAATGGATGAAAGCAGAAGTGAGACATACTTTGAAAAAATTAGAAAGAGCTAACACACTGAAGAGGGAGAGGTGGTTCTAGAAAGATGGCGACCCCACTTTCATGCCTGTCTCCCTAACTTCCATCTGTAAGTCAACTACAGAATACCTGCAGTGGTAGCGTAGCTGCTGGGAGCAGGTAGAACCAGAGGGTTCATCCAAATTCTTGGACTATCTGGGTTTTTGGACAGAGAGAGTTAGTGCAGGACTTTATTTTCTTTGGTGTGGCACTGGGCCAGAGATCCCTGGTGCAGTGATCAGAATGTCGTAATTCTCAAAGAGCAAGTGACCTAAAGAGATCCATGAATCCCAGACAAGGCAAGTACACCAATCTGTGTGTGTGATTGCACGGCAACCTGCTCCTGGTCTCTAGGCTCTCTGAACATCTCCAGGGTCCTGTTAGGACCCTCTGGTTCAAATTCCATCCTAACCCTTAGTCTGGGTTAGCATAAGGCTTTGCAAAAATATATATTGAGAATACAACACAATGTTAGTTTTATGCTAAATACTAGAGATCCAAAGAAAAAACAAAAAGATATAAACCCGACCTAGAGAAGCCACATGGAAGAGCAACATCTAGAAACGCCTGTCAATGTCCCGGGGTTAACGCTGCGGTAAAGGTTTGCTTAGGTGTTACAAGAGCATAAACTTAGGACTAAATCAAGTCAGTAACTTTGCTGAAAAAAATCTGATGGTTTCCTTCATCTACTTTATTTAATTATCTTTGCCTGGGTTTAAAAACCATGATAAATCCTCAGCTACACAAGGTCTACATTTCTAATAAAATAGAACTTAAAATCTATGACCATATATCAACCAAGATTACATTTTATATATTTCTCTTTTCATTTGATCTTGATGGAAAATTCTTTGAGAGGTCAAATCCTACAATCTTTATTATAACCTCAGAAAACCTAATAGATCAATATGTCAATGATAATTCATAAAATTATTTGTAAACCCCTCTGAACAAAGGATCCAATAAGGTTATGTTTGGTAGTGTTGGGGAAAATTCGGGTAGAAATAAAAAGGAAATGTCTATCCTGGTTCTGGAAAGCCAGAATTTTATTTAACTTTGTGTTAGTAAGTCAGACAGATCATATTTACCTTTTGAAATAAATTAAGTTCTCACGTCTTGATTTACACAAACTAACGGAAAAAAAGATGGGATTCTTTTTATAGCTCTTTTTTTTTTCCTACTTAGAAAGAATGAATCATTGAAAATATGAGATCAAAAAGAGAAATATTGAAGACAGAATTTATAAAGAATGGAAATAATAGGGTCATTGTTTCCGTAAACTAACGAAAAACATTCTTTTTAAATGTTGTGAAGTTCTTAGTGTTTTTAATAATAAAGTGAAAACTAAATCATGTTGACTTCATCGCCTGCAATGGAAACACACTGAGCCTTAAATATTAACATTTGCTGCCATTTCTTGTCCTATTAATGTTACGATGAAGACCAACTTCGACTAATCTGTTTTCACACAGTTCAATTTCACAGTATAAGTCCAGACAAACAAACTAAAATGAGCTAAATATTCTGTACACCAGCTTCTCAGCAATGATTTATTTCCCTAATAAAAAGTAACCAGTATTCTCTGTTTTGAACAAGTATGATATAAATAATATAAAGTACAGAAAATTATAAAAAGAAAGAAGGCCAACATATTATATATGGGAAATGTCTTTGGTATCATAGGTCTAAGAGTCTGAGGACCCGAAGTTCATTTCAATCTACACTTGGATGAATTGGCCCAAGAACCCTGGGGGTAAAACAAAAACATTATTGCTAGAAAATGGAATCGGCCGCACTATTTCATTTTAGTGAGAGTTTGTTAGACATGATAAACTATACACCATAAACAATTGTCCTATCCTGATTATCAAGACTGTATTTTTGGTTGTTCTTTAAAACTTTAGAACAAAAGGAATTGTCTTCCTTCTATTCAATAAAATTTCTTATATAAAATCATATTAAGTATGGATTATTTTCAGAAAATTTTGCATTATCATGCATTTTTCATCATCACATATAGTGTAAGATAGCAATAGGATGATTGCCAATTTGTGTCAGTCAGCATTCGTATTTTAATTAATATTTTTCCTATCTCTACTATTTAGTATATCGTAAGCATAACATGTTGTTAATAAAAATAAACTGAATATTAGTTTTCTATTGCTGCAATAATAAATTACCACAAACAAAGGCTTAAAAACATTGTGTATTTATTATCCCATAGTTCTGACACAGTATCACTCAGCTAAAATCTAGATGATGGCAGGGTTACATTCTTTCTTGGAGGATCTATTCATATTCTTATTTCCTTGCTGGTTGTCTATGGCCCCCTCTTTCATCTTCAAACACACAATGGTGAGCTGAATTGTTCTTATGCTTCAGATCTCTCTTGCTTCTTCTTCCATCCTTGTATTTCTCTTACAGACTCTCCTGCCGCCTTCTTCCACTTTTATGACCCCATAAGATTACTTATATTGGACCCACACAAATAATTCAGGATAATCTTCTATTTTAAGGTAACCTTAATTCTATCTACAAAGTTAATTTCGTCATTTAAAGTAACATATTCACTGGTTCCAGGGATTAGGATGTGGACATCTGAGGAAGGGGCATTATTCTTTCTACCACAAGTTTCTCGAAATTGTTGATTTTAGAATTTAATTATTAGAGCAAGGAAAATTTGTATTTTAAACTCCACCTTTTAACAAGCAATTTGAATAGGTTGCTTATTTGCTCAGTGGCTTAACTTACATATTGATATAGACTTATATCTACTCCATAATGTGGGTTTTAGTATAGCAAATACTTGTAAAGTTCCAGCACAATATGACAGCACAGAGAAAAAAAGGATTTTCATCCCTACCTTCCATCTTTTCCTTTACCCATTCCTTAATGTTTGTTGCCCCCAGCAAATAGGTTTTTCCTCTTCTCTTTTTCATTCTAAAAAATCTCTCTGTCTAAACTCATTAATTCCCAAAGCTGGTTGGGCTCTACTAGATCTTCCACATGTAGGTATAATTTGATATATTTCACACTGAACGCATAATTTAACCTCTGTCTTCCCACATCTATGTACCTCCTGCATGTGGGGCTTAGTGAATGACAGTCACCTCAGTGACCAAGGCCAGCTCCAGGGACTATCCTTGATGTTTTCCTCTCATCACCAGCCTCAATCATTCATTGAGGTCTCAAAGATGGTACCAAACAAGCTTTCTCAAATCTGTCCCTCTCCACGGCTGGTGTCTTACATCAGGCTTTTTATTCTGGTTCTGTAAGCTTTTACTACTGCTCACTAACATGAGTAAATTCAAAGGATGCTTTTTAGTACTTGAATTACTTGACCTCTCAGGATTATTCAACACTTTTGACCACTCTCTCCTCCAAATGCTCACTCTTGGCCTCTGTGGACCAAGATATCCTGCTTCCTTCTTCTATCATCACGTGCCCTTATGATGGTTAATTTTATGTGTCAAATTGGCTAGATTACGGCGCCCAGTTTTTTGGTCAAACATCAGTCTAGATGTTGCTGTAAAAGTATTTTTAGAAGTAATTAACATGACGATTAGTTGATTTTGAGTAAAGCAGATTACTCCCCATAATATGAGTGGGTGTCATCCAAACCAAGGGAGGTTTTCCAAAGAACAAGGAATTCTGTGTTTAGACTGCAACATAGAAATTCTCTCTGAGTTTCCAGCCTTGGAACTTAAGAATGCTACATCAACTGTTACCTAAATCTCCTGCCTATTGGCCACAATGCAGATTTTAAACTTGCCACCCTGCAAGATCGCTTGAGGAGTCAATTTTTTACATATCTAGATATATAATTAATAGATAGATAGATAGATAGACAGATAGATAGATAGGTAGATGAATATATAGAGAGTTATATATAATGTTATATATATGTGTCTCCTATTTCTGTTTTTTTGGAGACCCCACTGTGAATGTCTGTGTCTATTCCTTAGCCCTCCTTATTGCAGGTATTTTGGACTTCACAGTTTGGTCTGAGGTCCTATTTCCTTGTCATCTTATATTTTGCTAATTAATCTAAACATTTACCATTAAAAAAAATTTACATCAGTGTATCAAAGACTTTCAAGTCGATCTATAACCTATACTAACTTCTGCACTCTTATAGTTTGATGAATTAACATCCTCTCAACTTGCCTATCTTATACTCAATATATTCAAAACATTATCTCTCTTCTTTCCAAGTCTCTGTGATTAGTTCTCTTCCTCCTTTAATACACAGCCATGAATGAGGGAAGTCAAGCTTTAACCCACTCTCATTTCAATCACCAATTTCCATACATGTTGATTCTAACACCAACATATCTAAAAATTCTTTACCTCTTTCCATCACTTCTGACACAGTCATTGTCTAACCTAGTCCAAGCTTTTAACAACTTGCTCTACATTCAATCATTTTCCCCTTTTTTATCCTTCCTTTAATAGTATTTCTTGTCTTCAGAAAACATTCTACATTATTCCCAACCTATTTCTCCAATCTCATTTGTCACTAATTCTCCCTCTCACGCTACATGTAATTCAGTCATTGCGGTTCATTTCCCTTCTTAAGGTCTTCTCTTGTGCTAACTCTTTGCCTGGGACACTCTTCTCCTCCACCTGGTTAACGTCTACTGAAATTTATACTTGCTGTGCTCTTATTTTATATCTTCAGATAGGTTTTTAGGTTATTCTGTCATACTCTCATTGCACTCTTTATTTCCGTTTTGTTTTAGCATTCATCAGACTTGACCTCACTAAATCAGTATTTCTCTGCCCCTCTAGACTAACACCTCACACAGATGGAGACTGAGTTTGCCTTATTCTCACCTGTATCCCTGTGGCTAGCATGGATTATCATATATGTTCAGTACTCAATACACGTTGTGAAGAATGAGCTAGTAATGCATGAATGTGCTTCACTCCATTTCTTCTATTTGGATTCCCCTCAATTTCACCTTCACTCTGTAGTTAGATTCACTATCTTTGAAGATGAGATCGAATATATCAACCCTCTGCTTAAAATCATTCTATGGCACTCCATCAATTTAAAAATAAAGTTTGCATAGCTTGCTATGGCACATTTGCCCCTTCATTGTTTAAATTAGGGGATAAAAACACATATTTAAATAATGAAGATTCCTATAGCTCTATTTTTCCCATGTAATCCCCAAAAAGTTAAAGCAAACAAGCTAACAATTAAAACGATGGAAGTAGCATGGTTTCTTGATCCATTCCTCTGACCTCGACCAACTGGGCATTGAGGACCCAGGAAAGTTCCAAGATATGAGGAATCATAGAGCAGAGAAGATTTTTGTCTCATTTCCTCTATCTTTAACTTTTCACCTCTACTCTGCACAGCTAAGTTTATTTGCCAATTCAGAAAGAGGCAACCACTAACAAAACACAGTCCTGGACATTGAGCTGGCCCCTTCTACTCGACATCACCTTCTGCCTTCTATTATTACACTGTAGAGACAGCTTTTGCCCCGGATATCTCTTCTTCAGCACTATCAAACTAATTGTGGTTGCTCAAATTCACCATGTTCTGTCACTCATTCAACAAATATTAATCAAATGCCTGCTTCACGTCAGACAATTTTCTAGCTTGAGATACTTTAGTAAATAAAAGAGATCCCCACTTTGTTATAAAGCTTACATTCTTGTATTAGGCATTCACATCTTACAGACTTGTGCCTTTTAATAAAATGCAGCTCCCCCAATTGTATATGGATAACCTAATACTACCTTCGAAACTCAGTTTAAACATTATTTCCCATGGGCAATCTTGCCCATCTGTTCCCTCAATCTTCTGCAGAGCATTATTGCAGCATTTAATATGCAAAATTGTAATTGCTGAGCTCCTTTTCTGTCCAAGACTATGATCACCTTCAGTGTGGAGGCTTTGGCAATCAGCACCTTTTATATCTGCAAGCTCCATCCTTACCTCAGATGAGAGTTTTTACTGAATTAATAGACAACACTAAATCACTTTTAAATGCTCTGTATATATCTGATAAATGTCATGGGGAAAAGAAAGTGGTACAGATCATTTTGGATTATGAGCGACAGAGGGAGATGTTAAAAGTGGTTGTCTAGTTCAAGGGATAATAGTGATAGAAGTGTCTTTGATGAGAGTGAGTACAAGCTTCACCACAGCCATGCTTGTTCTGGTCCGTTTCTTGCTACAGATGTGTTTGCATTAACAGGGATGTTGCCAAGGAAGTGAGATCAGTCCCAATGGCTCTATCTGCTTTTTGGCTACACTTAGTGATTTTAAGTCTCTCTTCTGTCAGAATCATAGTATTTTAAGTTTAGCTGCCAATCTAGGTTTCTACATAGATGGCCAGTTGCGGAGCTCAGAGGAGCACCTACATTTTGCAGAAGGAGAGGCAGCTCATATTTTTTCCTTTATCACTCTCTGAGCCTGATGAAATTGAGCATTTGGAATGCTGAAGTTACTTAATCAGACCCTAATCTGACCCAGTGAAGCAGCACGCATTCCTAATGGACCTAATTTAACAGATCTTAATTTGAGACCATAATGAAGAAGAATTTTCCCCTTACTCCTCATCCCCCTGGGAAGATGTCCTTATGATCAAAGTTGCTTTTATTTTCCATTGATGTCCATGTTGGTATTCTTATCATAGACTATTAGCCATCTGGACTGGGCTCTGTTGTGATTTCTTCTCAAGTGTTTGAAGGCTGAATGAAAGACTAACTCTAGACATGTTCCTAATGAGTGGGGAGATATATACATAAAATTCTTCTTTAGCTGACTCAGTTTCATAAGTGCACATCTTTATTTTATGGTCTTGTCCACCAAATTAAGGTCTAAATCAGCATAATAGAGGGAGCAGTAAACTAACGGGTGATTTCAAGAGGATTTCACTTATATCTTTCCCAAAGGTAGAATTTATCCCTTCGTCACTGGTGAAATTTTCTACATTCACTATAAAAAACGGTTCAGCCGGTAAACCTAAGTAACAAGATCCATATTTCAGAATCTGGGGAAACTGTGTGTAGTTTAAAGCAAAAAAATCGAACAACTTAGTCATTCCAACTCACTTGGGCTCATCAACATCCATGGCTGAGGGCATCTTTGTCACTAGAGATTTCCCTAACTGTTTGAAAGTGGAGCTTTCCTATGAAACTTTCATAAGTCAAAATGGTGTAAAGTGAAGCAGCAATTACCATTAATTTATATGGAAAAAAATTTTTAGCATTCCCAGACCCTGAAAATAACCTACCAAATCATACCAAATAACACATAAAATCTAAAATAACACTAATATATAGTAAAAGCAGGGATGATATGATAAATACACAGCCTGTATAAAGCAGAAATAATGTATGTGCAGTGTAGTTTCCCTTACTAGAATCGGGCAGACAGCGAGCACACTGGAAGGCTGAGAGGCAGTGGTGGTGATGATTTAGGCTGAGTTGTCGGAGGTTGGGGTGGTGGGAGGTACAGGAAATTCGGGTGTAGGTGAGAGAAGAGGGTCATCTATTAACATCTCATTGTTGTCTGAATCCATCAGGGCAGGTAGGTCACTAACATCTACACCTTCTTCTGTGTCTATTTGTCTTGATGTCTAAGGTTGAGGTTCATCACCCGCTGTGGCTGATGTGGAAGGCTTGAAATACGATGATAGGCTTGACTACTTAGCCTGTATAATGGCTCCTGGAAAACAAACACTAAACCCTATTTTCACTTTTCGTCTCTTTTTTGGAAAGCAAAAATCCTCTTCATATTTCTTTTGGTAAGTGAAAACAAGTACTCCTGTAGGTCTTTCGTCAAAGCAAAGTGGCATAAAACAAGCTTTCGGATAGCAGGGGAAACCTGTACCTATTTTGTGAAAATGAACAAATTTAAACAGCCAACTATTTCCCCACCATCTGGTGATTATACACTAAAATTGTTAGTGCTTTTCCCTAATGATTATCCATCTCAAATTAAATACATGGCTGAGTGACAAAGTTGACGTGCTGATACTAAGACCATATATGCATCACAAACAGTGTAGCTGTTAAAAACAGATTGGAGAGTCAGATGGACTGGGTTCAAAACTTGGCTCCACCCCATACAGACCATGGGATTTTGCACATATCTCTTTGTCTCTTTAGGTTTAGTTCTTTTACCCATAAAATGATGAAAATAATGGAACCTCTATGACAGAATGGAATGAGGATTAAATAAAATAATTGATGGAAAGTTCACAGCAGAGTTCTTGGCACAGAAAAATACACAATAAATATGGAACTTTATGATGTAAGCTATGAATATTAAAACAGAATTGAAGTGAACTTGGATAGGGAGAAATAAGAAAATGTTGAATCTGCCTAATTCTGTAATATATACTAAAGACATGACATCTCCTTTGAAATGTATGTCATTTCCAGACTTTTCTAATAAGAGCCTGACATCCATTGATATTAAATATCTGTGTGAGATCCTTTAGAGCAAAAAGCAAATGATCTTGATGGTGATACAATTTTGAGATTTTAAGTAGGGTAGCTCTACATCCTGGTCTATCTAATAGAATCTAGATTTGTATCTATTGTCATGGTATAATAATTAATAGTATCCTCTTACATTTTCAAAATGTCAACACTTGTTATTGTCTGGATTAGGGTTCTCTGAAGAAACAGAACCAAGAGGATATGAAAGGAGATTTATTATAAGGAATTGGCTTATGCAATTACGGGTGTTGAAAAATCCCAGGATCTGTTGTCTGCGAGCTGGAGACCCAGGAAAGCCTGTGGTGTAATTCAGTCGGAGTCCCAAGACCTGAGAACCAGGGCAGCTCATGATGTAAACCCCAGTCCAAGGGCAGGAGAAGATGAGACGAGATGTCCCAGCTCAAGCAGTGAGGCAGGAGAGAAGGGGCGAATTCCAACTTCCTCTGCCTTTCGATCTATTCAGGTTCTCAGTGGATTTGATGATACCCACTCACATTGGGGAGGGCAATCTACTTTACTGAGTCTGTTGATTCAGAAGATAATCTCAACCAGAAACACCCTCATAGACACGCTCAGAAACAATGTTTAACCAGATATCTGGGCATCCCTGATCCAGTCAAGTAGACACATTAAAGTACCTATCACATTGTCTCATTTATTATAGCCATTCTGGTGAGTGTGAAGTGGTCTATTATTGTGGGGTTTTTTTGTGTGTGTGTGTGTGTGAGGAAGATCAGCCCTGAGCTAACATCCATGCCAATCCTCCTCTTTTTTTTTTTTTTTTTTTTTTTGTTGAGGAAGACTGGCCCTGGGCTAACATCCATTCCCATCTTCCTCCACTTTATATGGGATGCCACCACAGCATGGCCTGACAAGCTGTGCATCGGTGCACGCCTGGGTCCGAACCCGGCCGCCAGCAGCGGAGCATGAGCACTTAACTGTTACGCCAGGGGGCCGGCCCCTATCATTGTGGTTTTGATTTGCATCATCCTAACTAATGTTGGGCACCTTTTTATGTGTTTACTGGCCTTTTGTACATCTTTAGAGAAATAACTATTCAAATACTTTGACATTTTTAATTGAATTATTTATCTTTTTATTATTGAGTACAATTAATTTAATATTTTTTATTAATAGACTAAATTTTTTAGAAGTTATTGATTCACAGACAACTTGAGCAGACTATAGAGTTCTCATATATTTTCATCTCCCCCTGTAAAGTTTCCTTTGTTAGTCACACCTTACCTTAGTATGGTTATTCTGTTACCATTAATAAAGCAATATTGACATATTATTATTCACTAAAGCCTTTTTGTTATTCAGGTATTTTTTACCTAATGTTTGCAATTTTTGACACCAATATTAAAACGACCTTTTCAACCATTTTCTTCTCCTATGATTTCCCACAACTTTGTCACAAAGAAGGCAGCAGAAAGTGTTCCCGAAAATAATAACGTCAAGAGGACTTTTAATATACTTGGGGACAGATCTATAGCTAATGAGGTTGGGGCTTCACCCTCGCTCCCATGAGCCCCTTCCAATGGCCTGGATGGGGTCCTAGCAATGTGTTCACATGATCACAATTTTTTAACATGGAAAAATGAGATTTTTGTATATATTTGTGTAAAGAAGACTCCAAGAAAGTAAAAGCTTCAGACCCCCAAACTTGGGTGAGCCCCCAAATAATCATTATTATTCTATAATGGAAGGCATCACCAAATAGGTTTGGCATCAAATTTTCCATTGTACATTAAAGATTTCAAGTTACCTACATTTTAACTGGCAATAAAGGTAAGCGGTTCCAGTCAAAGGAAACCCATTATTTGGGGTTCAAACAAGAGTTATTGGAAAAGATATCATCTTTTACCCATTAATCACCCCTAATGAAAAACGTCATATCCTCAAGAGAAAATGGGGGGCAGGACAGCATTATATGCATTCTGCTTGTTTGAATTATACCAGTTCTGTTTGAATGTTATCACTTCTTATGATTAATATTAGACCTCTATAGAATGAAGGCACTTCATATTTAATATTCGTTTCTTATCATGTCTTTTGAGCACATTGTTGCTTACATTATTCATGTCTACTTGAAGACTCTTGTGAGAAATTCCTTCTGAGTCTTAGTTTAAAAAAGTATAATGCTACAGGGCAAATAATTTTATTTATCTTATGAATATGGTGAATTGTATGAATTATAAATTTCCGAGATGGTTTCTAGAAAGCCTAGAGCTAGGATACAAGATATTTATCCATTGAACATGCCTAGATCTAAATATAACATCTTTTTAGCATGAACGGTCCTAACACTTATTTGCCCATCTTCTCCTGCTCCACGATTTAGGATATGTCACTTTATTTTACGTGACATGTTTTTGCAAGTCACTTTAAAATCTATTTTGTATTAAGACATGATGTAAATACAAATATATGTAATAATCAAATAATGAATACAAGTAAAATTGAGTCATTAAATAAACCTGGCTTTATGGATATGTCTCATTAGTTTCCTGGCATAATTTTGAAGTTGAGAAAAGGTACCTTAATTCAGTTTTGCTATTAAAAACCAGCTTCTAGCTAGACATCATGCTACTGCACATTCTGGGATTTGCTTTACCCAAACAGTACCTCTATTTTGCCCATCAGTTTCTATGATCGAGATTTTTAAAAGCCTTGATTGATCAATTGTTTCAAGTATGAAGCCGTTTTCACTACACACTCAAGACTCACTTACCCAGCACTAATCTTGAATCAATTCTGAGGAGCGCTTTAAGGACTTTGCCCACAATTGTGGGATGTCTGGATTTAAATTTGTGATGTCCAAGATCTATCAATCTATCTAATGTTGATACACTCTATATCTGTTTCCTTATCAAAGTTTTGCTTGTTTTCCAACTCATTATATTTATGTGGAAATTGAAGCCATCTCCTTAATTCAATCCTTCCTGGCACTCTGTTCCACCCTTGCCAGGCCATCACTCTAACCTAGATTATGTTTCCCACACTCCAACCGGAAGTTGAGTGGTTTATACAAAACAGCAGAACCACATCTTACCACGTACGTAATTCCAAGAGGTCCCCTATTTAGAATACCTTGTCTGCCTGGTCCAAAAGTGATTGGTTGTCTTGTGTTGATTGGGCCCCCAAGGTAAACACTTGTCTAAAAATGAATGAATGCTATTAGCCCCATATCTGGCCTGTTTTGATTGTCTTCGCATCTCCATTGAGCCATGTTACTGAGGTTACTGCAAACTTGCAGACACTGTAACCTCCTTGTTCTCCTTATTATGGGGAGAATGAGCAAATATGGAATTTAATCTAATAATACACATTTCTGTTTTGAAACGAGCGACAGTGTTTCCACGCAAGATACGCAAGGAACAGTCATTAGTTTAGGTGAACCTGATGTTTTATCTCAAAACCCTGGTTAAGGGGCCACAGAGTTCATCAAGTTACAGGGTCCATCTTGATCATCCTTTTGTCTTTTTTTTTTGCTTTTTCTATATCTGAGGACAAAAAGATGATGAGAAATTTTTTTCTGAAAACCAATCTCTCTTTCACTCTTCAAAAAATAGAACCATAACAGGAATGTTCTAGTCCAAGTTCTTCTTAGCTTTCCTATAAAACAGGCACATTGATTCAATGACAGCTCTGCTTCAGTAGAATCTCTGTGTATATTACACAAGAAATTTGGAAATGCTCTCACCACCAAATATTTCCACAATTTAGTCACTTTTTAAATTCTATATCAAACATTGATTTTTCAGAGAGAAAATAGCCTCGCCAGAGGCATACTTGTTACTGTCAAGTCAGATTTGTGCGTTTTTACACTAACGGCCAAAAATCAGGGACCTTGTGCTTTAGAGACTGAACAATGAGTGCTAGGAATAGAAATGCTCCTGCCTATGAAGGCAGATGTGCTACAAGTAATGGATGACGATATTTCAAGAGCTGAGCAAATAACATGCAGAGGAGACTGATAGATACAAAACCTGTAACAGACAGATCCTTTAGACAGTTTATCTGTTGAACATTCCATGACGTTTTTGTACTTTGGATCACTAAAATCATCATATTAGTCTGCTGCTATCATAGAAAGCTTTCATGATTAATGATCAGGAACCATCCTAATAAATATAAGAATAGAGAAGGATGTTCTACTCAAGGTTGTGGAATATATGATAGCTCAGTAACTACTGGAATGGCCATAGACCTGAAAACGACTCCATGTCATGGCCATAATTTGTTCTGGATGTTCCGTCATGCATTGTCCTTTATAAAGAGTGGCCTTCTTGATGGCTATGCTTTGCACAACATATTTTAGTAAGAAAATTAGTACTTGTTGAGATATATTAAATGCCATCAAATTGAGGACCTAAGTGTGAGCAAAACAGATTGTAAGACTAAAATAAATCTTCTGGAATTGACCTATTTGATAAGTCAAGATAGACCAGGTTGTATTGCAAAAGCAAATATCAGGGGTTCAATTCAGCAAAGGCGTATTTCTTGCTCATACCAGATACTGTGTGAGTTTGGTAACTGTTTGGATAGCTGTCTTTCATGTGGGGCCTCGGTAGTTCAGCTGCTTCTACTTTCTTGCTCCTCTATCTCAAAACATGGACTCTTAGGGCCCGCCTGGTGGCGCAGAGGTTAAGTGTGCGTACTCCGCTTTGGCGGCCCCAGGTTCACAGGTTGGGATCCCACGCGCACACCAACGCAGTGCTTGTCAAGCCATGCTGTGGCAGCGTCCCATAAAGAGTAGACAAAGATGGGCATGGGTGTTAGCCCAGGGCCAATCTTCCTCAGCAAAAAAAAAAAAAAAGGAGGAGGATTTGCATCGATGTTAGTTCAGGGCTAGTCTTCCTCACACACACACACACACATACACACACAAAAACACAAAATGTGCACTCTTAAACACCCCAGAGGCCTAAGAGAAAACATACAGAGCTCACACGTTTTCTTAAATACCTTATCCTAAAAATGACACAGGTCACTTTTGCTTACAGCCCATTGGTGAGTACTGGACAAGTGCCCCGCTAACTATAAGGGAGCTGAGAAATGTAGGCCCCCCAGCTGCACAGAAAATTGAGGACTAGAAGTATCTGCATCACTGCTAGACAAAAATCTGAGATGGTTTTCTAAATAAGGTCTTTTGGTCATGTGAAATCAATTCTGTCTAAATTATTGTTATTTTTGCTATCATGGTTTTGCATTTTATTTTGTATTATAATACATATTTTAGTCAATCCTGCTAGGGACTGCACTAGTCCCTGCTTGAAATATACATTGCATTCCTAGTGACTAAGTTTAGAGAAATTAACTTATTTGTATAAGAAAATCATAAGATTACATATTATTGTACTAAACACTATCCAGATGTCAAGGTATCTTTTGTTTGATTTCTACAGAACTCATATTTCTACACTGTATTTCCCACCAGTGTACTGCACAGAAATGGGACAGAATTAGGCATATAATAAAGAAGCAGTGATAGATAAGATTTAGAACCAGCCTGAGGCAGCTGTCATTTCTCTCTGCAGTATATTTTCTTCTCACCCCCAGTATCAAAATAAAGGCTGCTAAAAATCAGCAACTCTGCAAAACTTCAATTCTCAGTTTCAGGAATTCACTATGGACTCCATGAAGGCATATATACAAATTTCCTTGCCCAATTTCTGCTTTCCTGATCAACATCACTGGTCAGTCATTTTCTCTCAACATAGAATAGAAAGGGATTTAACACTTTTTTATCCTATCAAGGGACATATAACTTCCACTCTTCTTAAACTGAATACCTTTTATAGTGTCCAATATCAGGCATCTTCCAGGTTATTTAAATTCCGTAAGATTCTTCTAAAGGGAGGGAAAATCTGTTATGTACATTTTTTTATTTTTCTCTTTTATTCATGACTATAATATTAGGATTAAAGTTAATGAATTAATCCAAAGTACATAAATATTTTTCATTTTAATTATAGTATGAAGCATTTTAGATTTAACAATATTTTTAGGATTTAAAAACTGATTAAGGCCTTAGGTTTCAAAAATTATTAAATATTAATTAAGAAATATTTGTATTTACAAGAAAAGTTTACTTTTTAACTTGATGTGTCATCAAATTTTGCTACTAAAAGCATATCATGATACATTGAATTATGTCCTAGTTTCAACTTAGATCACCTTAGAAAAATTTTGAACAACAAATATCAGTATTATAAGTGATTCTTCTAATTTAGTGAAATTTCAACTTAAAATATGTTCCATTACAATTGCATTTTGCCAAGTAAATTTTGAACCTGGAATAATTGTCTTGCACATTATCTGGCACGTTCTTATATGGTTTATTCTTCTTTATTGCTTCTAATTTTTTAATACCATCTATAAGTTTAAAAACAATCAAATCAAGCCTAATATTAATGTTCTGAGTTTTTGTTTGCATTGACCAATGCCTTTTCTATTCCTTTATCCTATAACTTATCTATTTTTGGGTAAAAGTTCTCAGAGGACTTGGACTTTAAAATACAACAGGACATGAGCCCAGGTTTTTAAAAGCATTTTATGAGTAAAATAATGATGCTGATTTGGCAAAGCCAGTTGTCGATACAATTTATCGATCTCTTTGCTGAGAAAAAGCACAATTATAAACAAATCTGATGCAAACAATTAATGTATGTGGTAGTACACTGCAGGAGTGGCATATTTTCCTTCCAGTCTTTGTGTCCAGGAAGAACTATTGTTTTATTAGTACTAACTCCTACCATACATTTTTTCCAAATGAGGAAGCGTTCATTTTGATTGATAGATCTGAGGGGCAGAAATAGGAATGCAGATTAATTTTAGTGGTATCTACCTTCCTGAAGAAAGCAAGCCCTCTTTTTCGTTTAACTCCCTATGCAATACATAATTTAGCAACAGGACTTCTCAGGAAATGTCTGTGGTTGTTCAAATCTGCTTATAAAATTAATGTTAGTAAAGCCAATTATTTCCCTCCAACATAGTCTACACAGCATTAAAGGTGACCCTTTGCCATGGACCTTGGAAATATCTATATTAATTTCAAATTTGGATAAGACTTTTTCCTTGAAAACAGATTTATGTTTGAATTTTAGAAGCTTGTTTAATTGTTCTTTCTGATATACTAATATTAATGATTAATTTTAGTAATGGCATTTTTTAAAACATTATTTGAATGATATGTTGGGTGATAATGATTATGGGGTGATTTTTTCAACGGAAAATTTTAGGATATAAAGAAAATATAAACTCCTTGAACACGTCTCAGATTTCACAATTTTGGGAATTCATTTTATATTGCATATGTTATATTCACTAAAACATATAAATTCAGCAGCGATTATTAAATATTATGAAGTTCTATAAAATTATTGAGGATTTAATGCATGTATTTTCTTATACAAATACATTGATGTATAGATATAGATACAATCAAATATTATTGTAAGTGAATATATTTTGTTTCTATGATATTTCATTATACTGGGTTATTTTAACACAAATATTTTAAGAATCAAAATATTTACCACATGTATTAATGAGCAAATCCTTAAATAACTTTCCCAAAGGTAAAAAGCTGAAACGTACACCTTTATTCACAAGTTATATCAGTAGATTGTTGTTGTTGTTAAACTAACAATTATGGACATTTAATCAAACTGGGTCAAAATGTATTATACTTTGAGTAAATTGTTGGATTTGGTTTGCTAATATTTTTTCAGAGTTTATTTTCACATTTGTTCATGAATGCTATTATACTGTAATTTTCTTATTTCAATCTGTCTCTTCAGTTTCTGCTATAAGGTTTTTTGCTAGCTTTATAAAATGACACAGAGTATGATTTTTCTTTTTCAATTATCTAGAATGATTTATAAAATATTGGAATTACTTATACCTTAAATGGTTGATAAAACTTAGCGTTGAGGTCATCTAAGCTGCACGTGTGTGTGTTTGATTATTTTGATTACTAATGCAATTTCATTAACTATAACAGGCCTATCATATTCAGGTTCCTATTCGTTCTTTCAGCTACTTTTGAAGGTTAATTTTTTATAAATATTTGTCTATTACATCTACATTTTCAAATGCTGACATAATTTGTTTATATTCTCTTTTTTATTCCTGACTTGCTTTTTGCACCTTTTTTCTCTGTCTCTGTCTCTCTCTTTGTCTCTCTCTAATCTCATAAGAAATGTGCTTATGTTACAAAATTCACCTAAATTTCCCAGATTAAAAAGGTATATGAGGATAATGTTAGCCAACATATTTTTATTTCTTAGAAAGCTGTGAGACAATAGGATAAAGAGTCAAGCAAAATTTGAAAATAAAAGATGGATGCAAATCACATTAATTGCTAGTCCTATAAATAGACAGATGAACAGATAGACGGATATAGTTAAAACATTTAAAAAAGGAATAAACTTGAAGTTAGTATAACGTAGTTTCAGGCTATTTTCAATCAGAATTGTATGACAATTAGCTTGATAATGTACGTTTACTGACTAAGACAATTATGTACAGTTTATTTGGAACTCACTTCTATATCATAAAAACAAGAGGAAAGATGCATGCATGTTTCTTAATAAATTCTATTATTAATCAATGGAAGTTCTTCCTTCCTTAAATTAAATTGGAAATACTTTCATTTTGGTGAATATATGTTTCTCTCAGCTTCTCAGTAGGAATAGAGCTAGTAGAATAAGGACTGTATTTCAGCTAAGACCAGGAATGTGCTAGAAGTCAGTTGGGTCATAAAGATCATCGGCTTTAGGTTTTTCTTTTTTTTAAATTCCTTGTCTTTATGTCTAGCATTAATCAGCAGGTTTGAAGACGGGAGAAAAACATGGCTTCCTGTTTAACATCCATTAATCATTCCAAACCCTTTTGCTCAGTTTTCTTGGAGCAATGATAAGACTGACACAAATGTAGGGCTCTCCCCCAGTCTACCATTATTGATGTATAGTGAAATGATTGACAGCTCCAGAAACTTTTTTTAATATAATAACTAACAGCAGTAAACCTTCCAAACATACCACTGGCTGTCAACAAACATCACAAGAAGTCATCCCAAACTTGAAATGATGGCTTAAGGTAAGATAAGTAAACTAGAGGAATCTCTCAAACGGTAGTGAGAGAGAAGACAAATTTTCAGGTTTCCTTGAGAAAAAGCACAAACTTTAAATAAAATTTTATTGAAAAAAATTTAGAGATGGTTTTCAAAAGATATGGGATGGTTTTGCTCAAAATACTATATTTTATCTTATAAATATATATGTTATATATTTCAAAATAAACAACGAGGAAAGTTTTCTTTTGTCTGAAGACTATATTTGTACCCATCTTATTGGTTTTCCTTATTCTCAACTTTCTTTTTCTTTGGAATTTGCTAAGATGTTTGTTTGCCTGAAGGGGCCATTTTTTTGCTAAGGTGCAATCATCACTTTATTTTTAATGGACTGTCGCATAGATAAACTATTTTGTTTCCATATGGCCCCTACAATCATTAGGATTTAGGAAATGAACTTACTTTTTTCATTTAAAAAAAGCTTTCTCTTTCTATTAGGCCAACATATTACTGAACTGAATGCTTGCACGTTCAAAATACAGCTTAAACTGCTCTTTTGTTTACACAGCTGTTTAAATGATGCATAGTATTACATATTAGAGGTGGATGTGAAAATTAATTGCATGTTCCTAGATGTGTGATTGCTTTATCGTTTTACTCCTGTAAAAATTAGATGTAGATTTTAACTGAATCTCCTTTGATATTAAATCTTTACCATAAATGAATAAAATTGCTTGTCGTCTAACAGAGCTACTCTCTAATACACAAGACACATTTTGGCGTTAAACTAACGTGATCTAGTGAACTTGGTATAGACACCTCTTTTCTTTAGTAAGCTATGACAAATTTAAATTTTAGTAAAAGTAGCCTATTTCAATTTCTTTCTCTTCTTTTAGTATTTTGCTGTAGTTGCTGAATAGTTTCTTAGCAATGGAAGAAAAAGGATTAACTTGACTAAAACCCAGTTAAAATGCAAATGAAATGAATTTCTGGGCAATAAAGTATGCATTAAGCTGGAACTCTAATGAACATAATAGTAAAAAGCCCCTGGAATATTTTATGCACCTCTATCTATTTCATCTTTATGCTCATTCAGATGTAAGTCGTCCGATAATTTTAGAGGCTTTGCATTTCTGCTTGCCACAAACATGATTAACAACTTTATTGCTCCGTTTCCTCCAGAGACGGCTTTGAACCTACTTCATTTCACTCTCCTGAAACCAAACCATGAAGCCTGAAAGAGTCTTATCCAACTTCTAAGATTTATGCTCATTTTCTAGGGATTATGAAATTCAATACTAGTGACAGTATATAATAAAAAATGGCTAAGTATAGTTATGAGGCTCTGGTGTTTGGTTTGAAATGAATTTTTATTTAAAACAAAAGAAAATTTAATATTTGTGTTATATCAGTGTGTTAATTATTAGGATAGAGATAAGAGGGAATGGTTTCTTTGTAGAAACAGAGGCGCTAATTCCTCTCATCAGCCTGAAGATAGAGGATAGTCATTTGTGGGCTGAGGAGGAGAGTCTTTCATCTTGGTGATGGATTCTGCTGAGTCAGTTATCCCTTTTGTTGAGACAAGCCAGAGTTTAAGCAAACATAACTAGGTCATTTCTTTTACCTTGTTAAACCTATTCACATTTTGCTCAAAGGCTTTTTAAAAATTCAGAGGATTTTAATATATTATCCTATAAAATAATTGTGTAATCTATTATTATAATAGATCATAAAAGAGTATGGTCATTATGAAGTAAGTACTATTGCAGATCATAAAATGTTAATAAGTATTCAAGGTCAAGAAAATATAGGATAGGTTGAGAGTTAAATCTACATTGTGAGTTGAAATAGCTACAAAAGATTCATGAAGTCTATTCTATGCCAAGAACAGTATCCTTGAAACTAATTTAAATGATTAGTTTTACTTTTTTCATGTTCATCCGTTAGACAGCATATGGTATAGCCTCAATGATTATAGCAATAAAAAAGGACCATTTACTAGTCATGGCAATGTTGTGACTACGAGATGGAAGGTCAAATAGAGCAAAAGAAAAGTAGTCTTAAAGTGAAAGCCATTGAAATGTATATAATCTGCATTATCCACTTTACGTGCAGTATGCTTTTGAGATTAGAAAGAAAGTATTTTGGCCTCAACTGTATGTTGAACTGGGAGCAAAAATAAATCATTGAATTAGGTGGGGCAAATGAATTACTGAGTGGGTGGTCCCACTGACTCATTCAATTTGATAGCCTATCTTCAGACTCTCTCTTTCTGAAGCCAGAATATTAACTTTGCCAACTGCTTCGTGAATGAAAGATCCTTTATCAAGGATATGCTCTGTCCTCTCGGAAATACGAAGTGCTGTGCTGCCTGGTAACTCAGAAAGCACTTTAAATAGCTGAGGAAATGTAACTCTTTTAGCGTCCTATTTAATTATTCTTTCTACAGTTAAAATTGAGCTGTTATTCTATCATAAAATATGTACCTATATGCTCATTTACATTCAGATAGTCGTGGAGTTCTTAATCTCAGCTTGTTTGGAGCAATTAATTCTATTCCAGTCATGCTCTGAGTATTGCTCTTCTCTGCCACCCCTCTCTGGCTCCACCTCTGCGTTCTTTCTGAGTTCTTCCCTATTATTAAAGAGAGTAGTCACAACATGAATATGCATTTACTGTGCTTATCTGAGGCCGCAGTGCTTTGTCTCTATGAAATATTTCTTCTTCTAATTTGCAATGTAGCATTTATTCTTTACAGGGATCCATTACTGCAGTCACTAATGGTGGCGGTAGACAGTCTACATTCTTGGTGAATTATGTGTAGCCAGATTATCGGTTTGGAGACAATAAGGTTATGTCATTTGACGAAACACTACTGCCACTGTTTGACTGCCCAACACATTCCCCTCTCACATCTGTACGTGTATAATATCACCCTCTATTTGTTGGAGAACTTCTACCCTTCATTCAGATTTTTTTCTGGTAAAACATTCAAGCCAGGTGCCAATACCATCACTCCCATCCCTCACCCATGTGATCAATTTAGGGATGAGCACGTGATCAGGCAGCCCGATCAGGATCTTCCCTGTAACTGTTCTACTCTAAAGGGAAGGAATAAGCAGTCTTTACTTGGATATAGTTGATTCTATCTAGAAAAATAATATAATATATAAATTTTCATATATTTTATTTAATAGTGAACCTGTTACACTTTGGTATGCTAATTTAATATGTGGTAAAAATGAGTATAGGTCATGATATAATTATTATGGTAAAAATTGATGCACGCTGTTTGAATCAAAATATATCTCAAGGAGAGTGTAGGAATGTGTGCTATTCAATTGGAGACTTTTCTCATAAAAGGATGAAACATAACTTAAAATGAAGGTATAGATAATTCTTTCAATTAATGAAAATTGAGTAATACCTGTAACAATCGGATAAATTCTAGAAAGCAAAAAGCACTGTTTTAATAACTTTTTCCTTGCAGTACACTATTTTCTAGGTGTTTGAGATTTTGAATGAACACTAGGTTTAATTATGTCAATTGTTTAGGACTTGGTTATATTGGCTAAAATATGTGTTAATGGGGATAGGTTCAAAATATTATAACAACAACAACAACAACAACAAACAACTTATAAAATCATCCTGGTGATTTGTAAAAATTTCTAATCAATGTAATTTCTCTATAACCATGGAAGAAAGTTAAGTTTAACTCAGACAGGGCTGGCCCCGTGGCTTAGCGGTTAAGAGCACGTGCTCCGCTGCTGGCGGCCCGGGTTCGGATCCCAGTCGTGCACCGACGCACCGCTTCTCTGGCCATGCTGAGGTCACATCCCACGTACAGCAACTAGAATGATGTGCAGCTATGACATACAACTACCTACTGGGGCTTTGGAGGGGGGAAGAACTACGTTTAAAAAAAAAAAATTTAACTCAGACATCCTTTTTTAAATATCTTATATAACTTATCATCCTAAGCAACTATATGGGATATAAAAGCCTGAGAAAGGTGTTTAACCCAAGATCCCTTACACAGTAAGCATGCAATGATCATGGCATCATATTACCATTAAAAACAGGAAGCTTTCATCTCTCAATCAGTCTTTTGTGAGAAGAGTTTTTCTGAGTCCCCAGGCTGCTTATAATCTTCTCGTGCCCCTGCACTCTGCTTCCCTCATTCATGTACTTTATTCCTAAAGCCATCTGTAGACGACATCTCATTCACACTCTCCTGCTTACCTACATCCAAACCATACTGATACCCATGGCAGGAGGCCTTTCCCATAATACTCAAAATGTCAAGGACTCATAGTGTCAAAAATCACACGTGTTCTAGCCATCTTCACTGCTGTGTTTTGCTTTCTCTTTTTCATAAGTACATTCTCTTCCTTTAAGTCCTAGTTTTCTCCACAGAATGCCTACATTCAGGCATCTCAAACTTTAAAGCTTCTAGCTGGAATCTGCTCATTTCTAGATCAGAGTGGGAAATGGAATCTTTTCTCCTTGAAAACCACAGCAAGAGGTAGGTGACAGTCCCTGCCAGCTGCCCCTCTCCCTCTCAATGTGCCTGGGCTGCATGCAGGATCATTCAAATGATGGAGGGACAAGGGGGTGTGGATTGTCAGGGAAGCCACTCATGCTAGCCCAAGTGATGTAAGCCAGTTCTTGGTCCTCCGTGGTCAGGGGCCTTGGAGGACACCGACATGTAACACCGTGCTAAACTGGGCAAAAAGGCAGGCTATTTCGATGCCTATTCTACCACTCCTGAGAGAGAAACTGAGACTGAAGAAAAGTAGTTGAGAAGCTTCAAATGCATAATCTGAGAAGGAGTGAATTGTGTAACAGTAGATGTTTAGGAAATCTAACATGTTAACACTTTGAAGGAAAGAGAGAAGAAACAGAACCTAAAATGATTGGAATCACATAACAGTCAAAAAGAACGCATCTGTCCAAAAATTTTTATTTTAGTATATGACAATAACACTCAGGGGAGAGAACCCAAATGCTTCTGTTCTGCTTGCCCCCTGGTTGCTCTCTTGACTCCTGTTATTTCTTATTCTTCTCACCTACACAATTTTCTTGCCTTTTTTCTTCCTTCACTGTCTCCCATGGGACTCAGCCAACAGCCTCAGTAGGGCTCTCTATGAAATATTTCTTCTTCTAATGTTAATGTAGTTTTGTTCTTTGTGTTAATACGTCACTTAAGTCATTAACGTTGGCAGTCTACATTCTGTATGTGAGTTATTGGTTAGAAAGCTGGCAGGTTAAGTCATTTGACAAAAAACATCATGGCAATGGGCCATGAGAGCCTATACTTAGGAAGGTTTGACAGCAAGGAGTCAGTATTTAATGGGAATAAAAGAGTAAAAATATTATTCTGATAATTCCACAGGAATTTACATTTAGTTAGAAAAACCTTACATCGAATAATATTCATATTCCAACTGATGTTTGTGCTTGAAGTATTGTGAACAATATAGAATGTCCCCACTCCACACTCATTATTAACAAGAGGTGGATTTTTCTCATAGTAGTAATAGAAATAGAGACGTTCTCTTCCTTGTTTGACCTACATAGAATAGTTATGATCTACAGGACCAAATGAGGTCTGGTGGGATCTTCTCAATAATAAATGATTTTTGAAATTTTAATGGTAAGGTATAAATCATGGTACAACAGAATTTTTAAGAGAACACATTACTTCTAACATTTAGTCATATAATGTTTTGCCTCAAAAACAGGATAAATTGATTATTTTATTTCATGAGCAAATGCATCAAGGGTCGTGTGGCTGATGAGGACGTGCTCCTTCCCTCGGCATTCTCTTCCACCCAGAATTTTATACTGATTAAATTTAAACACATCCTGTACCACCAGTTGTAAGATCTAATTCTGTCCTTTTGTCCTCTAAATATAGAAAAGTTTAATTGTTTTGTCTAACATTATTCACTTACAAAATACAAATTCAAATTGGTAGTTTGGCTGGACTATACTATTTTTAACATAACATGGCTTGGAATATATCCTACTCTTATAAACTTGTTAACCTTGTCCAAGGTTTTCAATTTTTTTTTTGTGAAGAAGATCAGCCCTGAGCTAACATCCATGCCAATCCTCCTCTTTTTGCTGAAGAAGACCGGCTCTGCGCTAACATCTATTGCCAATCCTCCTCCTTTTTTCTCCCCTCAAAGCCCCAGTAGATAGTTGTATGTCGTAATTGCACATCCTTCTAGTTGCTGTATGTGGGACGCCACCTCAGCATGGCCGGACAAGAGGTGCCTCAGTGCGCGTCCAGGATCTGACCCCGGGCCACCAGTAGCAGAGCGCGTGCACTTAACCGCTAAGCCACAGGGCCGGCTCTGTCCAAGGTTTTCTTGAATGTCCTTCTTTTGTTCTCATTTCACCTCCTATTTTCTTCAGATCTCATTCTCATGTTTGTAGAAGCTCTATTATTTTAGTGAAACCTTCAATGCAGCCATCATTCTGCACGTGTATCCACAAGTATTTGGAATGTAACTCTAAGTTCTTTAATGACACGAATTTATATAACTGACCCACTCCATTCCATCCCAAACGGAGCATACCTTGGGATGAGATATTTACAAATTTTAAAAAGTGGAACAAATTCATAATATTCAGTTTGTGTAGCCTAAACTCAATTCTTGGCTCTGCACTATAGGACTCTTCAGCTTAAAAGCCACTTGTAAGAGACACCTCTTGTGCCATTTCTGATCCTCTCTTCCTCCTCCATCTCTTGGTCCAGATGTCACTGCAGTAAGCAGCTCCACATAGGCTCCAACCTACTTCCCCATGCTACACTTCAGCGTCACATGATTCTTGTTCCAGTTACTTTTGACAGCACTCTGAGAGCCTGCTTAGTGTCCACACACGTACAACCTGAGATTGTGAGGTCAATGCCATGTGGGCTGAAACTTAGATGGATAGGAAATGGGGGCCTGGGGACAAATTCCTCCCCTTTCTCTTCTCCAGCTGAGAGTGCTGGGATACATTCTCTGCAGTTTCACTTGGACTGAGCGACACTGTGAACAGCTCAAAATTGTATCTTTGACCTTTACTCCTCCTTGGAATTATACGTCCTAGTAAAGTATTAGCATATATGTCCTTTATTTTGCCTTCTACTTTGTAGGTAACCTATGCAAAGACAGTTGGTATCAGAAATGGCCATAGAAAGCAGATCCTCAGAATGAGAGTTTGCACCTGAGTTACTAACAAGCAGAAGGGCAATGAGGATCTAAATGAAGGAGGTAAGTGTGTGGTGATCAACTCTGGCCTTCAACGGCATCACAACTATTGTGGCTTTCACTTGAACTTAAGTGGGGTGATGTAAGGAGGAAAGTGAACTGTTGTGATGTCCATTTGCTGTGCCCTTGACCAATATGGGAGAAATAAGTATAACGAAGACTGGCTTCAGTTAATAGATTGAAAGAGTTCAAAAATAAAAATGTTAGGTTAGGAGCAGCAAAATTCAACCAAATGAGAAAGACATAGATCTCTAACGTAACTTTTAAACAGATCCTGATCTTCAATAGCCATGGGGAAGTCTGCACTGAAAATCAGGCCCCGGTTCAAAATGAAAGTGTGGCTGACTTGCAAAGAAGTTTTGACAGGTCTATGTCAAAGTCAGGGTACTCTGGAAGAGAAGTTAGTGAGACTAAAACCTGGAATGGGGTATATGGTTGACAAGCCTGAGAATCTTAAACTCCAAGTGTCTCTTGAACACTCCAGGGACTGTTCAAAACATGCACTTTAAGTTCGAGGTAATGAAGAATTTTGCCTTTTGGGGATTGAGGCGTTTAAGGTTTAAATGTCCCTAATAGGAAATAACTCAGATGAGAAAAACTGCTGACCAAGACTCAGGGTAATCTAGAACCTGTGGTGGAGCAGAAGGGAGATGATGGATGTTAATTACAGCCTGTAACCAGCTGCAATGATGGGGAACGTCACTTGCCTAAAGTCTTTCAGTTATTGCATATGGCTACCACCTTGAAGGGAATGCTGTGGTTAATTGAACTTTTACATGCACTCTCGTAAAATAAGTGAGGGCCTCTTATTCTCATCAAAATGGAAGCCACATATGGTACCACGGGAGCCTACTATAACAGGGGAAATGAGTGGGCCCCAGTGGTACAGGGAGTAAACTGCATCAGACACCTCAAATACAGCATCTTATATCTACTTTGCCTCATGTGTCATGTTCCAGCTACCCCCAGTAGCTCTTTGTGGACACAGGTGTAACCTGACTGCACCTGACTTCATGACAATTCAGCATGCTTCTCACCTAATTTCCTAGATCTCACTCTTGATGTCATTATGGGAACCCCTAGGTAGCCACTCACATGCTACCCGGGAGGGTGGAGGAGTTAACGGCAAGACGATATGTCTTTTAGCAAGGGAAGAGCAGAGCCTTCTTGCTTTCTCCCCCATGACTGGCATTCCTGAGATGTACATTATATGGCTAACACGCTATGTGCCTGTGGTTCGGACAATTGCCCACTTACTGTAGCATGCACCTTGATAAAGCACCTTGTATTGGGCCTCTTTCCTTTCTTCCTTTCTGGATCCCTTCTTGTGTTCTCTAGGATTGTGTGATTAGTGAGGTAATAGCACTGAAGATTTCTGCCTCAGATTTCACTTTCTTGGTCACTCAGATTAAGATATAATTCAATACATACAATTAAATAAATTACTTTAAAACAAATAATACCCATTTAGTGTGTAGAGAATATACTAAAATTAAATTTGGCTGATTTTTTCTTTTTTTTTTATAATTAAGTTTTTGTAAGACACTCTGCTGTTTCTCAGATTTTCTTATATGCTGCTCCCTTCTCTGAAGGGCAGTTTGGGAATAGTTATTAAATAACCCTTTGTTCCTGTAATTGTGCTTGTAATAATTTATCCAAAGGATTTAATCTAAAGAGTATGCAAAATGTTTTATAATTATGATTGTTATATCATCATGTAACAGGAGAAAAACATCAGAAATATGTATAAAGGGTCAAGATAAATTATTCAAATAAATTGATACATGTAAAGAATGGAATATTATGCAGTGACTAAAATGTCTATTCTGGAAACATATGTAAATGCCTGTAGTATGACACTAGGGGAAAATCTGTTAAAACCTGGATATATGTGTGTGACTCTCATTTTAGAAATATGGCAAAATATTAATAATGAATATCTACTATTTGTGTAAAAATTTTCTTATTATTTTGGATAAACATTTTTATGTTTTTAAGTTTTGTATAATAAAATTATTACTTCTAAATCAGATAAGTAAATATATTATCACCATAAATCATCTGATTCTTGTAATAGTTTATCTTTGAATAATTCAGCATCTTTTTTCATAGTAAATGATCACTTCTTTTAAATACTTCACAGTAAATAAATGTTCATGTCCTTCTCTCACCAAGTAGTACCCAAATACTTTTTTCTCTTTTCAAATCATGTTCAAAACATACTGCATCATAGAGCTCCAAAAACATTGTATCTAGTCTAACCAACATATCCACAATCCGCAACGGAAAGCAAGGGGAATACTTTAAGAAGACAATCACCAGCTGGCATATTCTAGAAATATTATCAGTGCTAATATTATTAAAATATAAGAAACAATATCAAGACATTGGTATTACATTTACTATTCATAGATATATTTATTTGCAAAACAAAATCTAAAATTTCATTAAAATGTTATGAGCAAGCATTCTAATGACTCCTAATTTAATATACCCATCTTCCAGACTCTTCCCTAACATATCAAATTGATATGTCTCCACAGATGTCAGTTCACACTTCAAACTATGTGAGTCGTTTCCAAACTGCTCCCTCAACGCCCCCTATTTCTTCTCTCTTTAGTGGCAAGATTATATATCCAGTTGCTTTTTACCTAAAACCCAAAATTCATTCCTGTTTCCTCCCTCTCCTCAGCCCTTGACCCATTTCCAATACATTAAAAAATACCTTTGGCTTGAAACTCCAAAATACCTTTTGAGATAGTTCTTGTATCATCAGTTCCACTTTTACCAGCCAAGAATACAGCTCTAGTTCTTACTTTACTATAACATAGCTAAGAGTCCCACACTATCCTTGTCCTTTTTAAAGAGTAGCAATAATGATCTTTTTGAAAGAGGAATCATATATTCTTAGCCTTCTGCTAAAACAAGAAAACAAAACCACAATCAAATGTGACCCTGTTGCAATTAGAATAACTCAAATGTGTCAAACTCCTTACTCTGCCTGGCCTTCAAGGTTCTCTTCTGCTACTCTGTACCACATCCTCAAGTTACTCTGCCTCTCTGTGTACATGCTCATCCATCTTCCACCACTTCACGTTCAACCCTTGATCACCGTAAAATGTGAGTGCTTAAAACACTCTTCTCCAAAACTTCATGTGGCCGGCCCCTTCTCATTAATCACGTCCTGCTCAAAGGTCATCTTCTGGAATAGGCCTTATGTGCCCTGAACACCTATTTAAAGAAGCTTCCTTTAAAAGTCACTCTGTAATTTTCTGTTGTATATTCTTTATAGTACTAATGAAAAACCAATAATAACATATTTTTGTATTTAAATAACTATTTAATTTCTCTCTCCATTAGAATGTAGGCTCCTTCAGAGCACGAGTTTCTTTTATTATCTTTTTTTCACCAAGTGCAGTTTCTGACATAGAAGAGAAAGAATGAACGTGAAATAAATCAGCAGCTTCCCCTTCTCCTCCTCCTCCTGTCCCCCCCCTCCTCTTCCTCCTGCTTCTCCTCCTCCTCCTCCTCTTCCCTTCTTCTTAATCCTGCAATCTGTCACCATTGCAATATCAAGCTCATGATATAAATGCAGTGAAGTTAAGAAAGTCACTTGATAGCTGAACAACTTACCTCATTACAAATAAAAGCTTCACTTCTGTTCTTAATAATTTTATGTTGGTTTTTTTTCCACCTTAGTTTTAATTATGTGGAAAGGAACCCAGGAAAACCTTCAGAGCCGAGGTCATTCTTTCATGAAAATGGTAGAAAAACTGGAGATTGCTATATTGGAGACAGACAGTTGTAACATGGCCTCAGAAATTCCAAAGAGCCCCTCTTCTTTTTTCACACGAACATTTATCAAGGCTTCTGAACTCGTTTCTCCCCTACATCAGGTGAAGGACATTGGAGAGTGCTGCCCCATCCCTTCTACCCATTCCCTGCCTGCCTATAGCAAGCATCTGTCCTGGTTGGTTTTGCATCTTGATGCATATGAGAAAAATGTCAGACAGCCATTTAGAGTGGGATAGAATGTTATGAGATGCTTGGGGACAACTTTGTAGTAAATCAGATATAGGATTGTCCAGGGAAAAAGAAAAAAATGAGGTACTTTTTTGAATTGCTGAAATCACACATATGAAACATGCAAACCAGGTGAAAGAAGATCACTTAGCTGCCATATCTTCCTCACGGCCATGGCTGTGGTGGAAGAGGCCCGCTTTGGCACACACCTGAGTTTCTACTGCCTGAGGAAATACCTATATGCCTTCAACTACCAAGGGTAAAGTCCAGCGGTAGAGATAAAGGCAGTCTGCAGAAATTATGATTGCATTCAACTGTATTTGCTAGCATCTCTCTAGCTCTTTCTCAGCCAATAAGAAAACCATAATTAATAGCTATGTAGAACTTTTTGACACAATATTTCTGGAAATGCCATGGTCAATAGCAACTAAATGCAGAAAGGATATTTCTTGATGCTTCCTGAAGCTCTGGCAATAGGAAAGTTCAGCACTGACAACTGATTTGAAAACCAGTATTATCATGTACTCCAAACAGCTAACAATATAGAAATGTATATCTTTTATGCAAATATCTTAAAGAGACAAATCAGCTGAAGAAGTTACCAGCTTGGCCATTGATTGATAGTTCAATACAGCCTACTTGATTAGCAGAACCCTAACCACTGTTATCATTTCTCGCAGACTTTTAAAGATCAGCTGTCTGACCAAGGATGAATGTTAAGAGTAGTACCATAAAAAAATGTGTTCCAGGGGAATACACAGCCAGAAGACCAGAGAGTGAATGCTCTACACTTAGTTTTCTATGTAGGCTTGCATATTACAATATAAATATTCTAACCAATCTGATTAGTGTTTTTCTGATTTAGTTGAGAGAGTTGAGATTTTTTTAACCCATTAAAAGAAAAAAAGGCCCACATATATTTCCAAAATGGTGCTATGGGGGGTCACAATGCTTTATTTGGAATGTCTAATAATTAGAGTAATCAGACACATTTCTCCAGCAAGTGTAGGTAATAATAACAGTAATAATATCACTACTACTAGTATGAATCCAGTACAATTATCAAAATATATATAATCCTCATCTCAAAATCTCACTTGGCAAGAATTAAATATATATAATACATATATGTGTGTATAGATAGATAGATATAGAAGAAACTATAAAATATCAATTTACTGGAAAGATTTTGGAATTCCTCAAGTACAAAAAGAATTGATATAGATTCTTAAATTCTTTCTTTTACTAGAGAATGCCAGGAACTACTTCTAGCAATTTATCATTATCCAACACTCCCCTCTTGTTCTCATTTTCCTCTTTACCAGATTAAATTCAGTGGTTGATTCTTATGAAGCCCTTACAATTACCCCAACTCCCACTCTCCTTTGTTCCCCAATAATATTCTGCTGATAAAATCACAGCCCTGCTTAAACCTAAGTGTTCAGCACTCCTGCTCAGTAGTTCCACCCGAACGCACTTCTACTACACAGGACACTGCTGACAAAATTATACAAGCCTGACAAGTTGCACTTTAAATAAGCAATTCAGTCACGTTGTTCTGCAAAAGAATTAACCTAGGCTTTAAAAAACATCAGTGTCATGAAAGGAAAAAAGAAAAGAGGCTGAGGAACTGATCTATATTCAAGGAGAATAAAGAGATATGATAGATAAAAGTAATGGGTTAACCCTCGCTTGGATCCTGAATCAAACAATAAGCCATGCCTATAAAGTTCATTATTGGGATAGTTTGATAAATCTGAATACAGATCATATATCAGATCATAGCATTGTATAAATATTATATGCCTGACGGTAGTAATCATATTGTGGTTATGTAGAAGAAAGTTCCTTTTAAAATGTTAACAGAGTGACAGAACAACCAGAGGGGAGAAATTTTAATCCAGAGCCCACACAGAAGAGCATTGCTGAAGGACTGATCAGAGGTCTCCACTCAGAGCAAGAGAGGAAAGGGAACTGTGGGGTGGTCATAAGAGTCACTAAGAGAAGGCCACCCACAGAACACCAGGGCCAGCGAGGCCTGGCCTTCCGAACTATATCGAGCAGCAGGTCCAGCCTAGGCCTTGACAATTAATCATTGAAAGTCAAGGAAGTTCCTAGAGAGCCAGCGTGTATATCCAGGACATTGAACGTGGGAGAGCTTGAGTGAGTCCTAAAAGACCTTTCATAGATCTGCTTTCCACGATGGGAGTTCCTAGAGCAGTTAAGAAGCTCCCAGAACTTAGCTACGTGGTTCGTAGTACTTAAAACTATTAACAGTCTTGGTAGAAATGCTAACTGAGTAAATCTAGAGCAGGGTCTAGGAACCTACATTTTAACCAGGAAAACAGGTGATTTTTAGGCAAGCAGTTTAAAGATCTCATAAAGGAACTTAGATCTGGGTTATTTTTTTCTATATGGTTTTGTGACAGTTCTTAACTCATTACGATTATATTTTTTCCCAACCAGAATGACAATATTCACCTCTATTTTGCATTTCCAGATGACTTTTAGCACAATGCTTGGGGAGGTATGTAATGCTGTACGACTATTTATGATTACAGCTCATCATCTATATATCATACTTATAATTACCCAAAATACATTTACATATAAAGGTATTTTTCTGTAGTAAAGCTGATAGCAACTCTGCCAGGTTGGTAGGGCAGGAGCTAACCTCATTTTCCACATAAAAAAACAAATTACAGAAACCTTAAATAACATATTTATAACTTCACCGGTATTTTTTTATTACAGAAAAAATATACTGTTAAAACTACCTTATGTTATGGTGGTTTTATGTCTTAAATTACTGAATTCACGCAAATTTTGGGTACTGGTTGATAGAATAAACACCTCCTGAGGGTAGCTGCTTGTATCCCCAGCACCCAGACGTATGCCTGGTGAAAACAAAATATAAAAAGAAAGAGAAAGTATAAAAGTAAGAAAAAAGAATGAAAAGGAGAGGAAGTGCAGCTAAATGTGTAATGATGAAACTACAATATTCCTAGGATGTTTTCCCCCCAAGAGAGAAAAGACATGTAGTGTGCCCCATGTGTTTAAGTATAGCTTTATCTTCTTATCCAAAAGTCTTTTCCTATGCTTAAAAACCCCTAGATGCCTATTTATTTTCCATTATACTCCATTGTGAAGCACTCTCCTTATCCTGCAGTGAATTTGAATTAAGGTGCCATATGCTATTCTGAAGAGCTTGTTTCTAAGAAGTGTTTGTTACAATTGTGGGCACCCTTTTCAATTTTTATTGCTGTTGTGTAGTAGAATAGGAGACGAACCAAATAAATGGGATTGTGAGTATGTAGGCTCACATGTGTGTGTGTGTGTAGGCTTTATTAACCTATATCTGTACCTTTGTATATGATTAATATTTTACCCATATCAAAGATGTATTGCTCAATACATCAATTTATTTTGTTCAAATGATTAATCAAAGTGAAATGTAATAGAATGTAAAAATCTTTTGAGAATCATATTTATAGCCTTAGATCTTTAATTTCAACTCTTTTATGTGTAAAATCAGTGTAACAATATATCTTTGAAGATGTAAAATCTGCTTTAACTATCATCTTCTGCAATAATAAATTGGATTTTATAAGAATTTTTCAAAGATTCTTTGGTGAATGCGCGCGTGCGCGCGTGTGTGTGTGAACCAATTTTCCCATTTGATCTTAAACAGGCAATATTTTATTGGCATTCATTTGGTATTACATGGTCCCAAACTACCCCGAGTTCTATCCTTCCTTCCTGGAAATATTTAGCAGATGCTCCTCCATAGTAAAAAGAATTATATTAACATCATTATGTTTAAAAATGATTTATGAATCTTGGAAAGATTGTGAGAATGGCTTTGGGGAGTTTATTTCATTGAATTTATAATTTTTTTAATCCACATAATCCAAATGTTTCACAACTTCATGATTCAAAGCTTTTTAAACAACTCCTATGAGTGTTTTTCTCAGATAGAGTATAAATACTTTGGTACAGCAGATATTAAATGTGCAGTGCAGCTGAATAAATTTGTTTTATCTGTAGAATATGTATACCTGTAAATACATTTCTAGTCAATGACTGAACTGAAGTTGTCGGCTGGAGTGGGTAGGGAAAAAGAAAATAATTATGTAGACTTCTACAATAGAAGGTTGGTCCATTGTATTTATCTCTATGTCCTTTTCAAAAGCACAGGCTCCCCTCCCAACACTTATTCAGCAACTAGGGAATTAGTTACTACCTTAATGTCAATATTTGACTTGTTCTCTCCACTCCAAATAACACAGGGGAACTTTTCCTCTTTAGGAGTAATCAACGCTGTCAATCCCAAAGACCTGCCACTTAAACAGGAAGGGAATTGTTATTTTTAAATGAACGGCTATTTTTTACATGCAATCCTGAAAGGCAGTTCCCAACTCCTCAACAACAACCGTATCTTTGTGTAATTTTCATTGTTTCTAACAAAATGGAAATTTGCTGGTACAAAGGGGCCACGTTCATATATTCAATAGATAGATTATTCTTCCAATGGCTAACAGTTAAGAAGCTAGTGGTAAAATAAACTTTGTAAAAACATTAAATAGAAAGTAAATTTCTGTATTGGCTGCTGTCTTTACAATATAAGACCATTCAACCAGTTCAACATTGATTTAAAAGATGGAGAAGTGGGAGGGTGTTTTTCTTTCTATTTCTCTCTGACACCTAGTAAAGTGAAATAAATATAAAACACAGTTAAAATAACCTAGACATTTTGAATAACTAATGTCAAATTTGGAGGGAGGATTCCATTATTTAATATTTTCCTATCTCAATCTTCATGGAGTACACCACATATATTTAAGTAAAGAATAAGGAGGGGGAATAATAACCAAGAAGAAAATGTAAGAAAACTGTTTAGGAGAACTATTATTTCAAGAAACAGAAAATATTAAGGCAAGTACGTCTTGATTTTTTTTCCAAATTGTGAAAAACTTCAAAATGAGCAAAAGTTTATTGAGTTTCCTATCTATGGTACTTTTCCGATTTAACTCTGCTTTTCATTGTTTTTGAGCTATTTTAGAAATCTATGTAGAAAGCTGACAGTAATGCAAACGATTCTAGTCTCTAGAAATGCAAATCATGGCTAGCAGTGTACGAGTGATTATTACCCTGTGAATACTGACATTAATTTTATATCTGTTTGTAAGTTTACTTTAGTACCACTAATGGCCTAAATATATGTGTTTGTGTGTATGTGTATGTGTGTGTTTTGAAGTTGCCTTTGAACCAATTGTAACATCTTACTGGTTCCCTCATTTATTAATAAGTTAAATAAATCTGTGATATTTGACTTATATTTGTATAAAAATTATGATTTTATTTAAAAAAATACATCCTTTGACAAATATTTGTTAACATAGAGATTGTGGAATAATCTTAATTTTGATAAAACCACAGAAGGACATGACTAAGCTGGAAGATTACAGGAAATAAATTAAATGATAATAAAAAGCAGTAGTGATATAAATTGCATTAGAAGCACACAGAATTAAATCAATGACACTGAAGCCATACTCAAGAACATGAAGAATAGCTTAAGAAAATAACAACACAGAAAGAGTAAAGATTAAATAGAGCAAATAAATGAGATATCTGAAGTGGAAAAATTTATATAAAATAGAGAGACCACCGAATTTCAGGAAAGAATTCAAGAAATAGGCCAAAAATTTTTTAAAGAATATTGATAATTAAAAAGAAGTTTTCTGTCCTTCAGCTATAAAAATCACATCTCTTACAAGGGGAAAAAAATCAGTGACCCGAGTTTTACCCCCCCCCAAAAAAAGTCACTGTCAAAAGACAGTAAGGAAAAGTTAGGAGAGAGATATACAATATGAGGAAATTATTAAATTTCAGAAGAAAATGACACCAATTTTCTCAACAAAACTAGAAACTTGAGGATACTAGGCAGACAGTAGTGGTGTCAGCCTAGATTTTTAATCATTTGAGCTCCCTGATTTCCCCCCACTAAAAAAATTAACTAAGATAATTAAACAAACAAAATAACCCACTGACAGATGACTGCATGTACTCACAAAGCATCTGTGCAGAAGAAAGCAGACCTAAGCAAATGGGCCACTTATCCCCCTGTGAATGGGAAAACCCCAAAGCAGCCAAGAGGTACTCACTGGAAAGTGACCAATCTAAAACCAGCAGCTGATACGGTGAAGGGTTTTGCATACTCCAATCCATGGCTGAGTGCAAAGGAAACTTGAGGATCTAATGAATCTAACAGCCAAATGAACTTTTCAAGACAATCCCAGACTGAAGAGAAAGACAGATAATAAAGTTCAACATGAGCAGGGACCATAAGGGCAAAGGAAATGGAACTCTCAGATGAAAATGGCGGCGAGAAAGAGAAGAGAAACTCTCATGAGGCATTAAGCTATACTTTTGTGTATTGATGAAACCAACAGAAGAAGCTCTAGCATTGTGAAATTGAAAGTCTATTCTTACCTGCTTCCTGCCACCACCCCCAGATACAACACACATCCTTGTAAAATTTGAGAACATTAATTTCATGTAAAATAAACAACAGAACAGGATTGCAGTTAAATTGCAGAAAGAGGAGGTTGGACCCGTGACCTAGTGGTTAAGTTTGGTGTGCTCCACTTCTGTGGCCCGGGTTTGTGGGTTCAGATGCTGGGTGTGGACTTTTGCCACTCGTCAGCCATGCTGTGGCGGAGACCCATATACAAAATAGAGGAATATTGGTACAGATGTTAGCTCAGGGCTAGTCTTCCTCAGCAAAATAAAATAAAATAAAATTCCATAAAGATTCTCTTTGTTAGAGAAATGTAATTAAAACAAAATCTCCTCCCAACCCAGAAACCTCTCCAAAGGTGGAAGAGAAAGAAAATAACTCATTATTGCAGAAGCATAGGCCAGAATGTGATGTGCATCTCAAGCAGTGTGCTCAGAGCCTGCAAAGGCAGAAGGAAATCTTACCTGTTTATATGGCCAAGCAGCTACAACCCACTACATACCTGTCTTCAAGATGAACCATAACTAGTCCTAAAGTAAGAGGATTGACAGCACATTTGGCACTCATAGGTCATCTTAGATTCACCTGGTAAACTTGGGTAAGAATTAAGGCTTTATACAATGGAAAAATACAACAAAATGTAGTGCAATCATGCTCCATATAACATTTCGGTCCATGACGGACTGCATACACGACAGAGTCCCACTAGGTTAGTACCGTATATCCTAGGTGTGTAGTAAACTATCCCATCTAGGTTTGTGTAACTCCACTCTATGATGTCAACACAAAGATGAAATTGCCTACCTCATATTTCTCAGAACTATCCTGTTTGTTAAGACGCATCACTGTGTTGCAACTCGGAGAGAGTCTCCCATGGAAGTTAGGCTCCTCCCTTCCCATAAAAACTGAGAGATTGGGTTGGTGGTTACCAGAGGGGAAGGGGGGAGGGAGGAGGGCAAAAGGGATAATTCAGCACATGTGTGTGGTGATGGGTTGTAGTTAGTATTTGGGTGGTGAACATGATGTAATCTATGCAGAAATAGAAGTATAATGATGTACACCTGAAATTTATACAATGTTATAAACCAATGTTACTGCAATAAACAAAAAATTAAAAAAAAAATAAAAAGAAAAACAATATATTCAAGGACAGGAAAAAAAAAAAAAAAACAGAGAGAGAGGGGCTCTACGTCTCTTGATTACATTGACTTCAAAGGGATGGTTGCCAGGTTCTTGAAAAAGACACTCCTGGGTTTTAAAGCTGGCAAGAGGTTTATTTAGCTTTTAAAAAAGTATACATACATTTCAAAGAGACAGAGAAAGAATTTATAGTTACAAGTTTTCTAAAGTCAATAATCTAAGAAAACGAAGGAGGAGAGTCTCTTCCCTTATTTTCAACAGGTAGAATTAAGCCTCTTTTTGTTTGTTTTTTATAGTTTTATACCTTCTACTCAATTTTTAAATGAAACAGCAATTATCTACATATAGAGAATCAATGATAAATGGGTGTCATCTTGGATTATTTTTTGTGAAAAATTATTACGTTTTCCAAAACAAAAAAAGATTGTCACTGTTTTATATCTTTGCAATTCTTTTTGGTGCCTGGCTTAATAGAAAACTGCTGTATTATCATACTTGTTTCTGCACTTAATCTGTAACGAAATGTATGGTTGAAGTATGTGAAGAAAAACATATGTGCTATATATATATGTTATATATTAGAATGGAACAGCACATTAATAGCTACAGTCTTGGACCTTGGCAGATGTCAATCTGGGGCCCCAGGGTGCAGTGCCAGAGGCCCAAATCATTGACCTTGGCCCTTCTGGCTCCTGGAAGGCTATAGATTTGAAGCCCATGAATGCACAGTTCACTTCCACTTCTGGCCTCAGATGGTCCCTCCCCTGCACAGCTTTAGGCCAGATCAAGTCCATCCTCACTTGGTTGGGCCTCTGGGGCAAAGTACCATGGCACTGTGACTCTGACTGGGGGGGCAGGGGGATGGGAGCAGAGCATCCAAAGTATTGGGGTTTGTGTGATAGGTAGTATGATCCAGACTCTTTACAGGCAAGAGTCTGGGATCAGGGGCCTCCAGCCCCAGGGCACCCAGGTGTTTCTTATCCCGGGACTCCCCGGCTGGCCCCAGTAGAACTTCCGAGATCCCACGAAATCGGGCTTCCTCTGGGAAGAGTGAAAAAAAAAAAGCCATATATTATATAATACATATTATATAATGCTATATAGTGGATAGTACAGGTGGTTCTCTTGATTACTGAAAAAGGAAAGAGAAAGTAGGGTGGGTGTGTAGGTTTGCCAGTAGGAGGAAATCCGAGGGAGAAAACTTGTCTTGTTCTAGGAATTTGTCTGAGTATCTGGAATGCTCCTCTAATTTTGTTCAAATTCAAAGAATTTTAAAACTAATTGCAATGTTGTTGTACTACACTGTGCTAGATAGTTTTCCCAGAGTACTGATAAATGCATGTGTCTAACAGAGAATCAGAATGGTAGTTGCAGCCATAGATTCTTCTGCTGTTCAAAACCAGGAAGATCGGTGAGGACACGTAGTGGAAAGAAACTGGCATTGGCCTTAATCTCTATATACTTGGCTGTTTCCAAGCGGATCCAGATTGGGGGAAAAGAGTGTGGGATCTCTTGATTTGGTCTCCAGGTGGTTCTCCAGTGGATAAGAGGGAGAGTTTTCCTAGCAGGAAATCTCCCAATGGATGGATTCTTTCCAAGTCCCTTTCTGCCATTATCCTAGCTTCCATACGAAATCCCAAATGATCAGTAGTGTGTATTTCTGTTTTCCATTCAGTACGTCATAATGAATAACAGTTGAAATAGACTATCACCAAAAACATCTTGAAGCCTAAGATTCTAAGAATTTTTACATCTTAGCCTGAGTATCTGTGGCTATGTGGTTGTGTGTTCACAAATATAATTTGTACACTTGGATATAAAAACACTTACAGCCATTTGAACACCTCTATGGAGGAAAGTTGACATCACTGCAAAGGAAATAATGGAAGCAAGTGTCCTAAAATTTTCAGGATGGAGCATGTAATTACCATTGACATCCACACTAGAAGTATTATTTATAGGTATAACTTGATTACTCTATAAACTGGACTGTGGTTATGAAATTTAATGTAGGGAAAAATATTTCAGAAACAGACAAGAGGTATTAAAGATCATACGGTTTAGCAGTGAAGTATTCAATATCTTAATTGTATTGTGATAGACACTTCCAAAAACCATCATTGAAAAGTGACATCTCTCATTACGTTAGTTTCTGTGTGTATGTGTGTGTGTATTTCACAGACTATAACATACTGAATATTATGGTTAGGCTACTTTCAAATTCCATTTAATTTTATCTTTCTATTTATCCAACGTTTAATAAAATTTTTTTTTTGTTTGTTTGTTTTTTTAAAGATTTTATTTATTTATTTTTCCCCCAAAGCCCCAGCAGATAGTTGTCTGTCATAGCTGCACATCCTTCTAGTTGCTGTATGTGGGACGCGGCCTCAGCATGGCCAGAGGAGCGGTGCGTCGGTGCGCACCCGGGATCCGAACCCGGGCCGCCGGCAGCACAGTGCGCGCACTTAACCGCCAAGCCACGGGGCCGGCCCTAAAATGTTTTAATTTACATAATTAATTAGAAAAATACCACCAAAAAAAGCTATGTAAAAAAATAGACGCCTTGTTTAATCCCATCTTCCAGATATAACCATTGTTAATATTTTGCTGTTTTCCGTTTTGGTCAAGTTTATATGTAGTGCTAGTTGCATTTTCTGAGAAATTGACTTATGCATTAGTATATTATAAAATATCAATCCCTTCTCTAGGCATAAAATTTGAAATAACGTGTATCCCTACAGATTAAAATTTTTGTCAAAAACTAGTCAATTTTGAAGTTGTCAGACTCAACAAATTGCAAAAAGTTTTTATACTGTTGACACGTGATACCACTACTTTAGCTGAAATAGAGAAACAGCTGACAGACTTTATTAGGATAAGCTTTGAATTATAAAAGGTTTGAATAGAGCCAAGTATTCAGGCTTGCATCTCTCACAACAGTGCCACATTCCTGAGTGTATTTCTGTCTCTGTTTACACGTAGATTACGAGGCTCACAGTCTAACCTCAGGTAAATCTCCCTGAAGATCTCCTGAGACTCACCAGGTATTTAATTTGTGTGCCTGTATGTACAAAAAGATGGTTTTTAAAACCAGGACTATTATCCAACTTACGTGAGGAACCATTATACATATTTTAACAAGGGTAGATATCATGCACTGTTTATACAATACGTATGAAAACTCACTTTTTTCTGGAAATTCTGCTTCCTTGTTGTTTACTCTTTATAGTGGAGAATATAGGCTGACCTTTCCATTGAACTTGTCTCGAGTGATGTAATAGAGCTATGATTTTGGATGGTTCTATGGTCCACTGTTTATGCCCCATTCGAGGTAATAAGTGGTCTCAAAACACCATTTACAAAAACTACCCCTTAGTGAGCAAAGAGCTTGACTATCAGTCCCTAGTAAACCCTTGACGAACAAAAAAAATGAGCCATGCTTTGTTGCACTGCATAGCTTGGACATACGAACAAATCCTATCCTTAACTGATGGATGAAAAAAGTGTAATGTCTAGATGTCACTTGATATTTTCATAGCAAAGGGGAATAGGTACACAAACCTTTCAGCTGGGCTTGGTTTCTGTGTTCTGAATTGATGTTCCTGTTAGTATGTTTTAAAGTATGTATATATTATGTTTTAAGAAGTATATTCAAAGAAGTATATAGTCCGGCTTAAAGAAGTAAGTCGTTGAAATTTGACAAGGTTCTGATCTATTCCATCATTCTGCTCTTTTCATTTAACGTTATGTCATCAGCATTTTCTTCTGTCATCAAGTAGCCTGTGACAACCTGATTTTTGTAACTAACACTGCTACTACCTTTACCACCATCTGTGACAGTGAGTACTTACTCTTCTCCCTCATTTCAGGACAAAGACCGAGGCGAGGAAGGGTATACGATGTGCCAAGGTGGTGTATCTAGTAAGTAGCAAAGCCCAGATTTCAGTCTGTGTTATCTTACTCCAGAACTGTCGCTCACAGTCACGCTAACAGTCTCACAAATAGCTCTATAAAATTCTACCATAAAAATATACCATAATTCATTTGAAAGGATATTTACATTTCCAAATTAAGCTTTTGTAAATAACAATATAGTAAATACATAGTATAGTCTTTCTTTTTTTTCTTTTTTTTTAAAAATGAAACTGAGTTAATGCAGATTCATATTCCAGCATGGTGAGCTTTATCTCTATTAAAATTTTTATATATTTTAGTTCATATATGGTTTCTTTTAAGGCAGTCAATGCTTACCTCATGTGGAATGCTAGTTTTGATGGAATACATGCAAGTGGTTTATTTTTTGTAATTGTTAAAATAACATTGACTTCAGACTAAATTTTATTTATTTATTATTTATTTATTATTATTATTTTTTTAAAGAGCTGTGTCATCAACTTCCAACCAGGAGGTGCTTTTATTTTTGCTGGGCAAGTTTCGCCCTGAGCTAGCATCTGTTGCCAATCTTCCTCTTTATTTTTTCCCTCCCCAAAGCCCCAGTACATAGTTGTATATTCTGGGTGTAAATCCTTCTGGTTCTTCTATGTGTGCTGCCGCCACAGCAGTATGGCTACTGACAGATAAGTGGTGTGGTTCTGCACCCGGGAACCAACCCAGGGCGCAAAGCGGAGCATGCCGAACTTTAACCAGTAAGCCGTCAGGGGTGGCTCCAGACTAAATATTTTAAATGAGATACATATCTTACTGTACAAACAAGAAATATGGAGGCAAAATATTTCACATAGAAAATGCAAAAGAAAATCTAGAAATGAATAGGTAGAAAATTCATATCCTTTTTACACACAGATTTTGAGCTCACATTGGTCGAGTATTTTTGTATTTTATCAAAATACGCCTATTGATGTTGTTTCCAGATTATTAAAGGAGAATTTATTATTAAAAATAAGTTTTAAACAATGGCTTTTATTATGTCTGAATCCTCGTTATTCAAAAGATAAAAGCACATAAATGTGTTCAAAGGTGTACATATCTTTATTAAGAATAAAAATGTATAATTGTATAACTTCACAGACTTTAATGATAATTTAAAATTTTCTTTCTTCACACACACACACACACACACACACAGAGCCAGGGATAATTTCTGATCTCTAGCCTTACCTCTGTCCATATACCATGTTGAATGTTCCTCATTATTCACATATTTATTCATTTTGTGCATGTTTCTCTTTCTTGGCTCCATCTTAATTATTTTCTGCTCTAATTCTTGCCTCTCCAATTTCTGCACATAATTTTTTTTAAATTTTTATCATGTTAAATTACAGGAATTTTTGAAGTTTCTTTGAATTCTTTCAGAACACATGGAGTATAAATCAATATTTAACCCTGATGGGGATGTCATCAACCACTGTCTCACTTCTGAAAGTCTCAAGAGTCTGTAATTCTGCTGCATCAATTACAGTGCAGATGGAGGTATGAGTTACCCATCAGCATTCTGTTAGTTTTTCAGGATACAACCCCCCTTTACTTGATAATGAAATGACCCTGGAGTATTGTGTGAAGAAGCATATACTCCAATGGTGAGAAAAATGGTAGGATAGGAAGTATGAACATCATGTATACAGATAGTGAGCTGCTGATGCTTAGAAAGGAGGCAGTAATGGAAGAAGCAGCTAGCCCAGTCCTTGGATTTTGGCAGTGGGTCATTTTTGTTGGAACAAGGATTGGGAGATTTATGTGTGCTGTCAACCACCACTTTACTCCTGGGCTATTAAATGCCAGATTCTACCTGATTATTTGCCATTCTTTCTTTTTATAATAATGTCCTTGGTTTGTTCTCAGCCTCATATGCTCCCTACCATCTTGGTGGTAAACTCTCTACCTCTCCTTTGTTTTCTTTTTTTTTTAATATTCATAATGATAGTGATAATTAATAAGAAGGATAGAAAATTGGCAAAATCAACATGACACCATCTTTCAGAAACTAGTTTTAAAACATTTTATTTCTTTCTATTCTTTTTTCCTATTGAAATATAATTGACATACAACATTGTGTAGTTTAAGGTTACAATGTGTTGATTTAATATGATTACCACCATACCGTTAGCTAATACTTCTATCACATCACATAGTTGTCATTTCTTTCTTGTGATGAGAACATGTAAGATCTAGTCTATTAGTAACTTTCAAGTATATAATACAGAATTAACTATAATTACAATGCTGTGCATCAGATGCCCAGAACTTACTCATCTTCTAACTGCAAGTTTGTACCCTTTGACCAACATCTTCCCAATTCCCCTACTTCCTCAGTGCCTGGTAACCACCACTCTACTCTCTGTTTCTATGAGTTTGACATTTTCAGATTCCACATACAGGTGATATCAGTATTTGTCTTTCTCTGTCTGACATATCTCACTTAGCATAATGCCCTCAAGGTCTATCCTTGTCACAAATGGCAGAATTTCCTTCTATGTCATGGCTGAACTGTGTGTGTATGTGTGTGTATCACATCTTCTTTATCCATTCATTATCGATGATGGACACTTAGATTGTTTTCATATCTTGGCCATTGAGAGTAATGTTGCAGTAAACTTGAGTGTGCAGATATCTTTTGGATATCCTTTTTTCATTTCCTTTGGATATATATCCAGAAATGGAATTGCTGGATCATATGGTTGTTCTATTTTTAATTTTTTGAGGAACCTCCATACTGTTTTCCATAGTGGCTGAACCAATTTACATTCCCACCAACAGTAAACATGGATTTCCTTTTCTCCACATCCTTGTCAATAATCGTCATCTCTTGTTTTTTCGGTAATAGCCATTCTAACAAGTGTGAGGTGATATCTCATTGTATTTTTGATTTGCACTTACCTGATGATTACTGATGTTTAGCACCTTGTCATGTACCTGTTGGCCATTTGGGTGTCTTCTGTGGAAAAATATCTATTCAGTTACTCTGCCCATTTTTTAATCAGATTGTTCATTTTTTTTGCTATCGAATTGTATGTGTTCCTTAATCTTCTGGATATAAACCTCTCATCATATTTATGATTTGCAAATATTTTCTTCCATTCTGTAGGTTGCCTTTTCATTTTGTTGACTGTTTCTTGTGCTGTGCAGAAGCTTTGTAGATTGATGTAATCCCACTTATTTAGTTTTGCTTTTGTTGTGCTTTTGGTGTCATATCCAAAAAATTGTTGCCAAGATCAATGTTAAGGAGATTTTTCCCTACATTATCCCAAAGAAGTTTTATAGTTTTAGGTCTTATGTTTTGGCCTTTAATCCATTTTGAGTTAGCTGTTGTGAGTAGTGTAAGATAAGGGTATAATTTTATTATTCTGCAAGTTGTCATCCAGTTTTCCCAACACCATTTATTGAAGAGACTATCCTTTACCCACTGGGTAATTTTGGCTCTCCTGTCAAATATTAGTTGACTGCATATGCAAGGGTTGATTCCTGGGATCTTGATACTGTTACATTGGTCTATGTGTTTATTTTTATGCCAGTACCATACCGTTTTGATTACTACAGCTTTGTAGTATAGTTTGAAATCAGGAAGTGAGATTCCCCCAGCTTTTTTCTTCTTTCTCAGGATTTCTTTGTCTATTTGGGATCTTTTGTGGTTCCATACAAATTTTGTTTTTTTTTTTTTTCTATTTCTGTGAAAAATACCATGGGAATTTTGATAGGGATTGCATTGAATCTATACATGGCTTTGGGTATTATGGACATTTTAACAATATTAATTCTTCCATAGAAGAAATGGACCAATTCCTAGAAACATACAATATACTATGACTCAATCACGAAGAAATAGAAAATATGAACAGACGGATAATGAGTAAGAAAATAGATCAATAATCAAAAACTTCCCAACAAAGAAAAGCCCAAGACCAGATGGTTTTACTGGTGAATTCTACCACTTACTTAAAGAAGAAAGAATGCCAATCCTTCTCAAAATCTTCCAAAAAATTGAAGAAGAGGGGACACTTCCAAACTCATTTTATGAGGCCAGCATTACCCTGATACCAAAGCCATCTGGACACTACAAGAAAATAAAACTATAGGCCAATATCCTTGATGAACATAGATGCAAAAACCTCAACAAAATATTAGCAAACCGAATTCAACAGTGCATTAAAAGGATCACACCAAGTGGGATTTGTCCCTGAATGTAAGGATTGTTCAACATATGAAAATCAATAAATGAGATACACCACATTAATAGGATGAAAGATAAAAATCATGTGATCCTTTCAATAGATGCAGAAAAAGCATTTGACAAAATGTGAAATCCTTTCATGTTAAAAGTCCTCAGCAAATTGGGTATAGAAGGAACCTACCTCAACATAACAAAGATTATATATGACAGTCCCACAGCTAACATCAAACTCAATTGTGAAAGGTTGAAACCTTTTCCTCTAAGACCAGCAACAAGACAATACTGCCCACTCTAACCACTCTTATTCAACGTAGTACTGGAAGTTCTAGCTAGAGCAATCAGGTAAAATAAAGAAATAAAAGGCATCCACACTGGAAAGGAAGAAGTAAAATTGTCTTTATTTGGAGATGATATGATCTTATATAGAGAAAATCCTGAGGACTCAACCAAACAGCTGTTGGAACTAATCAACAAATTAGGTAAAGTTGCAAGATATAAAATTGACATGCAGAAATCAGATGTGTTTCTTTACACTAACAACAAAATATCTGGAAAATGTAAAGAAAACAATCCCTTTCACAATAGCAACAAAAGAAATAAAATACCAAGGAATAAATATAACCAAGGAAGTGAAAGGTCTGTACAAGGAAAACTAAAAAACTCTAATGAAAGAAATTGAATAAGACGCAAACAAATGGAAAGATATCCTGTGTTCATGGATCAGAAGAATTAATATTGTTAAAATGTCTCCTCTGTTTTTTTAACCCATTTAAAACATCTTTCCTGGTCCTCAGATGGTTGCCCCAAAAGACATTTTGTCATCCTATGTTCTCTGTGATAAAGCTTTTAGTTCCTTGCCTAAGTTAATTCCTCCACTCTTCTCTATAGGAGAACCCAAAGTTTGTTTAGTACATATCCCTTAAGTGAGGAGACACAATAATATCCAGCTCCTGAAAGATTCAATTGGTCAAAGATAGTGGTTTTTCTTAGATTGTCTGAAGAGATTTAAAAAAAAGTCATTCCTAGACCCCAATCCAAATTAAACATACAAGAATTTTTGGAGGCAGGCCCTGGGTCCCTGCACTGTTTATACTAGCTTCTCGGATGATTGTGAGTCATGGCGAAGATTAAGAAGCACTAGTTTAATTAAATCACCTTGGTTCCATTCCTCCTGCCAATGAACATCCCATTCCTCTTGCTAGTAATTGATTTGGGCAGGGGTACAGGAGCATGTTCCTCAATTTTGACCGATGAGACACACAGAAAAGTTTTCTAGGGGGCTTCTGGAAAATGTTTACTCACTCACTCTTCAAAGTTAAAGAAGGAAGCATACTTAATGTTGTTTGAAGATTCCCATATCAGGATTTAAGCTCTGCAATTTCTGTAGTCATCCGTGATCAGGAAATAAGGTAACAGAACAAATCCGAGAAGCCGAGGAGTGCTAAGCATAACACAGAAAAAAAATTCTGTTGTTAAAAATATTTACAACCAAATTTACCAAAAAAATTACAGAATTTAAATATTAATTGATCAATCCAGTAGCCAGAACTTTTTCTTATTTTAAATAATTAATAGTTTCAGATATTTTATATTAGATTTTTGTTTTTCTACAACTCAAGATGCTTATTATTTTTTTTTTTTGGTATAATACACCCTAAACGTGTACCATTAATGACCAAAACTCTTGCTTCTATTAATATTTATACCCTACAAGTTAACAAGAAGAAATATATACATTAATATTTTTACCGAAGCAAATAAGGGGGGGGGAAGGACATATAAGTCATAATACCAATACAGTCTGAATATATCATATTTGGCAAAGCTTTCATTTATCGCTGTAAAACAGCAATCATCTTCTAATCCCATCTCAGATTAATTTCCCATTCAAACTTGAATATTGGGAATTTCAAGGGATAGACAAACGTTTTCATTTGGGAACTAGGTAAATGAGACATTTTCTGAATAAATATAGTGATTTGTTTTCTTGTTCATGTACTAAATGAGCTCTGTAAACGTTAGCAAGTCATCATTTTCCTGTGCCTTGCCCGAGCAAAATTCCTATTTACTTTGTGATAAACCAGGACAAACTCTAATATTCCATAAAAACTCTAATAATAATTTCCTCTAGGACATAAATAAAGGGTGCTGGCTAGGTACTTGTGTTTTAAGAGATGTAAACACTACAGAAATTGACTTGAGTGATCACAGCAAAACAGGAAACTGAAACATGAACAATACCTTTGCAAATTGTATTAAGCTGATTTGTTCTCATGGTTGCATCATTGATGACATATTATCACTCTCTCATCCATCAAATGACAAGGCAGGGTCACTAACTGCAAAGTCTACCAACACAAAAATTTTCCTGCTTATGAAACCTTTCCAGAATTTGCTATGTGCAAAGAATGGATTGCAACAGAATTCCCACAGAGGTGCCTTATGGCATTCATGGGTCAACTGCAGGCCAAGAACACAGAAAACACACTGTAATAACATGATGACTCAGATCTTTAGTTAATGTTGAATGCCTCTTTCCTCTTGCCCCCACATTCCCATATAGATCCTCCTGGGGGCAAAATTGTCAGTTATATTAATGTCAACAGAGAAGTCAGAGATGGCACAGGCACTAGATTAACTTTTCCCCTTGCTTCTTTTTATCACGTAGGCAAAAGCAAAATCTCCCATTAAACAGAGAAGTTACAAAATAGCAGTGCAAGCAACAACAAAAAAAATAACCAGCATGTAGTCTTATATTGTTAGTGCTGCCAAGTCAGTTCTGACTCCTAGGGATCCTGTGTACAGCAGAGGGGAACCTTGCCTGGTCTTTTTGCACCATCCTCTCACCTTCTGGTGCTCTGTCAGACAATGCATTGCTGCTATTCATAGTGTTTTCATGGCCGATTTTTTGGAAGTGGGTAACCAGGTCCTTCTTCCTAGTTTGTCTTAGTCTGGAAGCTCTGCTGAAACCTGCCCACCATGGGACACTCTGCTAGTATTTGAAATGCTGGTGCCATAGCTTTCAGCATCACAGCAACACGTAACCACCACAGTATGACAACCGATAAAGGACAGATGGGTGGTGTGGTCCCCTGACCAGGAAATGAACCCGGGCCATGGCAGTGAGAGGGCAGGATCTTAACCACTAGACCACCAGGCTTGGCTATAGTTTTGTATAGGGCAACCTAAAATATATTAAACAGGTATCATTCTTGTTTTCAAAGAGTATTCAATTTAAAACACTAAAACATAACTGAGTTTTAGGTCTTTATATGAAGAATATTAAAATTTCTCTGCCCTAGCCCATGTATGGGACATTAGATTTGACAGATTTTTCACTGGCATGTTACATATGATGATACTCTAACATCCTGTAACAACAATTACAGAGAACTCGGTTTTAGCATTATGGTCTTTGTTTAACTCTGAGAAATAGTCTTGTGACTATTATCTCTATGTGCATCTTGATATGGTACTTTTGAAGACACTATCAATTTTGTTGTTTCGGATCCCTGTACGAAAATTTCATTCAGACTTTATTACTCTATGAAAAACTCTGTTTTTCCCTAATGGTTTGGTAAGCATCCTTTTATAGGATAATTAGACTCATGAAACTCATCATGTTTATGTACTTGCCTTAAGAAGAAACCTAGAAACAAAGAAACCTAGCACAAAGATCTCTGCTCATTTCCAGTTACTCCTCTCAGGCTAGATTCTCCGGAAGGATTATTTTCTCCTCATTGCATTTCTTTTTTATAATCATTTGATTTCTGCCTTAATTGCTCTATGATTTTATTGTAATTATAACTTTTATTACAAGCTTCCTCAAACAATTAGACTATATGCTCACTCTGCTGGTATTATTTCATTTAATCCAAGAAACATGGCTTTGCTACAAATGTTATTATTTACGTATTTACATTATATACATCTTAGAGGTGAGGAAATTGGGGATAGCAAAGTTAAGTAATTTGTCCAGGATTGCCTGGCAAATACACTGCCTAGGTCTCTGATTGGATTCAAATCTTTGACCCTAGACACAGTTCTCAAACTCGACGGAAAGTGAGAAAAATCACATGTTCTATTCTAAAGGAGAAAGCTGCCCATTTTCTTTCCTTCTTTCTCCCTTCCTTCCTTTCTTCCTTCTTTCTTCCCTTCCTTCTCTTTTTCTCTTTCTTTTTTTGATTCCTTCATCTTTTCCACCTTTCTTTCAAGAAATTTTATTGAACCAACGTTTATATTATGTGTCATCACTGATCTAGGTACTGGGAAGAGTGGTGACCAACAGAGAATAAACTAAGAGATTCTGTGTTTCCATAAGAGAGGAGGACTATTTCACCCTATTCATCCTCATCTTCAAATAGAAAAATTAAAAATTAATAAACATCCTCTCATAAGTCCTTTAATTTTGTATTTCTAACGTATTGAAAGCAGCTTTTCCGTTTTACTACTAAGAACATTTTGGTATTTATTAAAAGGTTTTAGAAGGCCCAGGCAAAGACATCAAAGATCCAAACTTGCAGTGAAAACATTCCCCATTTGGACATATCTAACTGACAAATAGCAACCAGTGAGTTATATGGTTGCTAGAATTTTCTGTTGTCACATGAACCTTCCCATTCTTTTCTTTTTTCCCAAGGCCTAGACTGTAAAGTGTTCAAGTATCATGAAGTTTTGTTAATTAACAGAAGAACTATACATTTAATGTTCAATTTGTGGCCTATTAATTCTAAAAAATCCTGAAAAATGTGGATAAATCACCTCTCGCCACATTAATATCTCTAGTTAAAGAGTCACGATCATTTTGTGGTGATTTAGAAGCTTTTGGCTCCTGCTTTTTCTCCCTCTCATTTTCTTTATGCTACTTACTTTCTATCAGAAAGCATTATTTTTGAAATTGTTGCTTCAGAATTTCATTCTGCTTTTGACAGCTCATCTCTAATTTTTAGATTCCTTCTTAAATGGTGATGATGTTCTTCCAGCGTATCACCAAGAATATTCAATTTAGTGTCATTTGACAATTTGAAAATAAGTGGTCTGCTGCATGCTCCTAATCTCTTCATTCAGAACATGATTCAATGCCACGTACTTTTTGGTTCTCTCCAGTCTTGGGTACATTACTCTGTATTTTAATATGGGATTTTTACCCCATTGAACTTGTGAAAAACTGATAAAAAAGATATCCAATACACATATATTTTTATCATATATAGATAGATAGATAGATTTTTATCCTATCTATCTATCTATCTATCTATCTATCTACCTACCTGCCTACCCTACCTACCTATCTATCTATCTATCTACCTACCTATCTATCATTACAGTAGTACTTTTTTTGTTGAACACAGCATAAGGGTCATAATATCTGCAGTAATAGCAAATATTTATTGAGTTATTATTATTTATCGTTGTTTTCAGTGCTTGTGTTTATTAACTCTCACATTAAGCCTGTGTTGTAGGTATTATACCTGCTATACACATTTTACTGATGAGGAAATCGAGTCAGAAAGAGATTAAGGAGAGGGCAAGTCCCCACAGTTGGCAAGTCAAAGAGATCTTGTTCTAGCAGGCTACACCTTCACTGCTAAACTCTGCTAGATCCTCAAGTGCTGAGTTATTTGACTCCAAGACATATTCTTGCTTTGCATAGTGCCTTGTCACACAGCACAGTCAGTACTAGCCTAAACTAACTTTTGAAAATTCCATGTTGCAAATGATTTAGAGAAAGGAAATAGCATCATGATACTCATTTTACACATAGAAATGTTGAGTGTTCAGTTTGCTTCCACATAGGATAATATGTAAACATGACTGCAGATAGAATACCTGCTTAATTAGATCTTCCTTTGTAACTCTCTAAAATTTTTCCATTGAAATCTTTTTTTTTTTAAATGTTGATGATTTTTACCTCAGGAAAGGCTTGAAATGATTAAAATAGATATATGGCTCCACTGAAGAAGTTTCTATAGTAACAGAAAATACATAGAAGAGAGAAGCACAAAAATGTAACATTCAATTCACATTGAAAGATGTATTTACTCTATTTATAAATCTAATAGCATGTTGGACTCAATGTTAATTCCCATCTTCAACATTTTCTAGTTAATTTGTTTTAAAGGCCTATATATTGTTGGTTGCTGAAAGATAATTGAAGTGAAGGTATTTGCTTTTTTCACTACAAAAGAGAAATAGGGATAACTGAGAAAAACAATGTGTAGACTTGCATTTGTCTTCACATGGTTCTCTTAGCACCCCCACTTATCCGTTCCTGCTCCCACTCACACACAACTTCCTAAGGAGTTTACATGCCACAATATGTCCCCGAGCACTCAGCCCATGAGGACATTTGTGCTCATTTACTACAGCTCTCACCAGATATCCAGGACTCATTTCCCTATAGAGCTTTTAAGTTTGACCCAATCTAACACCATCCTCCCCCTTTCCCCCCCTGTAAAATAAACTATCCCTCCAGTTCCTGGAACTTACAGTCTCTCATAAATAAAATCTTTATAATGATCTCCATATCTTTTAAAATCCCCCTTTAACATTTGCTTTAATTGAAACCTAGTTATTCCCTAAAAAACGTTTTCCTTCTTTGAAGTCTTACCTCCGTGTGTGTGTGTGTATATGTGTGTATATGTGTGTGTGTTTTGTGTGTGTGTGTCTGAGTGTCTGTGTTTGCATTCTCCATGTGCCTGAAGATGGCTTAGGTAAATTCCTTACAATGCATTGCTTCTTCTCAAACATTATTCGTCTTCAAAATTCCCACTCTTTTTAAGACTATACATGAGACTATATATGTACTATCTCTCATTGCTGAGCTAATCTGTGATCTTTCCAGAGAATTCTTAGATTTCATAAAATATTTGCTGTCTTGATTTACTGTTGATTTACTGTTTTTATCTTCATCATTGTTTCTGCACATTTGGATTACAATTAGACATTCCTACATAACTGGTCCAACATATAATCTTATATACATAATACTCTCCTCCCTTTCTCTTGATCTTCCACATCTCAATTAATGGCCTCATCCTTTACCTAGCTAGGTCAAAATCTGGGAGCCATCCCTAACTCTTCTTTTTCTCACATTTCGTTACCTACTCATCAGCAAGTCCTATGACAGGTGGATATATAAAGGCTTTTAGACCATTTTAAGCAGTTTGTATTTTCTTCTGAATATGATTATAATCCACTGGAAGAAGTTTTTGAATGGCGAAAAAGATTTGACTGTTGAACACACTTTTACTCCTAGTCCATAGAGAATTGGGTGAAATGGAACATGTGTGGAAGCAGGAAGACCTGGGGGAGGTTATTTCAACGTCAAAGTGAAATAAAATATTGGTGCAGACTTGGTTGATCACAGCAGAATAGATGAGAAGTAGATGCTTTTCCAGATGTTCATTCCAATCTGGCCACAAATGTTTTCTTGTTGATCCTAAAATCCAAAGTGCTCACTCTTGCCTCAGAGCTTTTCCCTTTGTTGTTCCCTCACCTTTGAGGACATTCCCCAGTTCTTTTGTAGGCTATCACCTCATTTCTTTACATTATGTTCAAATATCATCTCAGAAAAGACATCTTAGTATACCTTTAAATACTCCCCATCAGTCACAATCTATTTCACAACCTAATTTTATCTCACATATATAATATAGATAATATATATATAAATATATCAATAATATATTAATATATTTTAAATATATTATGTAAGGTATTTCTTTCTTTATTTCATACCATCTACAATGGAATGGCTCATAAACTCTGGGCTTTTGATTATCTTTTCAACCACAAACCTTTAGCACCTAAACAATGAAAACATTCATGATATTTCAATCAATGATTGACTGAAAGAATGGAAAGTTTGTCAGACTTGGAGCTTAGAGAAAAGGGTAGAATATATTCAAATGAGGACAACTTATACCAACTTCTTTATTTTATAGGTAAGAAAATTTAGGCCTGGAAAAAATAGGCAAAACACTTAAGGATATAACAAAATTATTTCATAGCTAGGTGTAAAACAAATTTTCATTTCCAACTCTACACTACTTTATGCAATTCATTACACAGATAGGAAAAAAAAAATATAGATATATATATATATTTTTTCCCCCTGGTGAGAAAGATTAGCCCTGAGTTAACATCTGTGCCAGTCTTCCTCTATTTTGTATATAGGTCGCCACCACAGTATGGCTTGATGAGTGGTGTGTAGATCCGCGTCTGGGATCCAAACCTGTGAACTCTGGGCAGCCAAAGTGGAGAGTGCAAACTTAACCACTACATCACCAGGCTGGCCCCCAAAAATATATTTTTTAAGTGGAAAAACAAATAGGCTATGGAATGAGATGTATCTGGCTCAAAATTCCATAATCATCTTTTTTGAAACTGTGAGATCTTGGGAAGATCATTTAAACATTTTGCGTCTCAGTTTTTCAATCTGTTAAATGACAATAACGGCATTTCCCTTGCAAATTTGTGGCAGGATTTATCAGCTCTCTAGGGGAAGTATCTGATAGTGGGCATATGTCATTACAAACGTAAATAGGTGATAGTTTTGCGGTGGTGCTGGCGAAGCTGTTGCTACTGCTCTCGATTATCACTGCTTTGAACCCAAGAGGCTACAATTGGAAATGGTCACGTATCTTTCTATAATTAGCTCTCTAATAATGGGCCATATTTCTCAGCATGTCTATCTTGTAAAATTGTGCCGGGAAGAAATTACATGCGATTCACAGGAAAAGCAATTTGTGTTTTATTATCAAAAAAATGCACATTTCTGTATATCAAATTAAATTATATGTTTACTTCTAAATCAAATAATCCATCTGTCAAGAAATTCATCAAATTATATCCTGCTCTTTTCATTTGAATTTTATGCTTTGGATTTATTCATTTGTATTAATTTCTACTATATTGCTGATATCTAATCCTGACTTAGATTTTTTTTCTTTCACTAACAAATAAATTGCTGAAGAATATACTATTTTTTTTCCACAAGAATTTTAGATGTGGAGTTTATTTACATTAATCTCAGACTATTTTTCCTAACCGAAAGTGCCCTCTGTGTAATATATTTAGGGCATTTATTTTAGCCTTTACAGTGTAGGGGTCTTCCCACACAACTCCAACTCTCAAAGCACAGGCATTTCGTTGTGTGTGGGAGTGTTGTCTGACAGCCTGATGGATAAATGACATATTTAAACAGTTTTACTATATTAAAGATTTTTGTCTAAAGCGTTTTGGGGTTATTTTATTCCCTATAATAAATGACATATTTTAGAAACTTGAAGCCGATGTTCCTTGTTTAAGTTGTCAATTTTAGTTCCAGAAACTACAGGGTTCAGAAGTTAGTGCTATAAGCATAGCTTTTTTATATTGTGTATATTGGTTTTGTTTTCTTGCATTAATAGCTTCTAGGATTCTATCACAACTTGTGTCTAACTTTAAGAAATAAAAATTGCTTATTGACATTGGATTTCTCATTAAAGAGATCATTAAGAATAAGGCAAGTTAAATATAACCTATGATTGACATTCCTCATTAGAAACTCCTATTTATTCTGGTTTCTCTGATACTACACAGCTTTCTTCTCATTCGAATGCTGAAACTTGCTCTTTTCCTGATTGGCTTTCTCTTCCTCCTCCTTAAATGTTGATATGATTCAAGATTTTGTGTTCTTTTCTATGTTCTTTATTACCTTCATTCCCCCCACCTCCAGAAATTATATTTTGGCTCATATGTTTAACTATCACCTCTCTGTGGATGAAAAATTTTACAGTAATATAAAGACTAGGTTTTCCTTCCATCTCAGAGTACTATCCAATGCTCCATATATGAATAACTCTTGTTCAGAAAAGAAGTCCAGTGACAGCTAGAGAGAACATTTCTTGGAGCAAAAACAACACCTACTACCACAGGACCAAAAACAACCCTGATCGTTCTAGTCCACTTGTAAAGTGGTACTGATGGTAAATTCAGGAAGCAGATGCTTCTGTTATCTGTTGTCAATGTGTGTGAATTCCTTCAACAAAATTTCTCTCGCAAAGACACACACATATGTATGTATATGTTTATGTATACATGTATTTTCATGCATGTATTCACTGTCTATTAAACATTCGTGCATATGCTGCATTTCATCAAATCTAGAATGCCACTGATTTTAAGCTGTGTTATTGTTTTATTTATTGTTAGAAAGAAAATGAAGTCTATGGATTAAATTATGGCAAACAATCAATTCTAAAATGTATTTTAATTTTAAAGATATAAAATGTGAAAAACCATGACATGGGGTCAGTGAAATATTATATATATATATTTAAATATATTATATGCATTCTGTTTCCAGAGACAATTAGGGATTCTGCAAGCATCGGCCAATTTTCTTGCTGGAGTTTTTTTGAGCATGAGCGTGGGAAGATGGGAGGGTGAAGTTAGATAATAGATAAAAGAGCTCTGTAGCAAATCAAAGCACATACTATATTGTAGAAAGATGAGATTCTATTCTGTGCATTTGGGGGAGATGGGAGGGAGAAGCTGATGTGTTTCAACAATATGCTAGAAAAACTCAGAGGATAGTATAAAGATGTCCCATTGGTTCTCCAAAGGCCATCAAATATGCCTCACAGTAAGGCCGGTAGCTGGATACCACCATCACTGAAAACCAACCTGGATGATTTAGTTTGAGATAACAGAAGAATAAGCACAGTAAGCCACCTTGTGTAGCTTTCCATTTCTACTCATACGGCTTTGCACAGTAAATAGACCCCTTTCACTACTGGAAGTTTTAGAACTGTGGAAATTAGAGAGCATAATACCTTGAGGGATTTTAGAGTCAGAGGAATCTTGGAGGAGTGAGATATTAAAGTCAGAGAGAGACAAAAATATGTGGAGAGAGAGAAAGAGACCTGGGACTTTGAAACAATTACCTAGACAATGATAAAACTTGATTTTGGATGGATATTGTATTCATTTTCTATTGCTGATGTAACAAATTCCCACAAATTTAGTGGCTTAAAAGAACACAAATTAATATTTTCACAGTTCTGAATGTCAGAAATCTGGGTGGGCTCAACTGATTTCTCTGCTCAGGGTCTATCAAGATGGAAATCAAAGAATTGTCTGGCCTGACTTATCTGGCAGCTCTGAAGAAGAATCTGCTTCCAAGAACATTCTGATTGCTGATAGAATTCAGTTCCGAGTGATTGTAGGACTGAGGCCCCTGTTTCCTTGCCGGCTGGCCACTGGGAGTCATCTTAGCTTCTGGAGGCAATCTGCAGCCCCTGGCTCATGGCCTCCATCTTCTTTTTTTTAAATTTTTTGTTTATTGCAGTAACATTGGTTTATAACATTGTATAAACTTCAGGTGTACATCATTATACTTCTATTTCTGCATAGATTACATCATGTTCACCACCCAAATACTAATTACAACCCATCACCAAACACATGTGCCGAATTATCCCTTTCGCCCTCCTCCCTCCCCCCTTCCCCTCTGGTGACCACCAATCCAATCTCTGTCTCTATGTATTTGTTTATTGTTGTTATTATCTACTACTTAATGAAGGAAATCATACGGTATTTGACCTTCTCCCTCTGACTTATTTCACTTTGCATAATGCCCTCAATGTCCATCGATGTTGTCACAAATGGCTGGATTTCATCGTTTCTTATGGCTGAGTAGTATTCCGTCGTGTATATATACCACATCTTCTTTATCCATTCGTCCCTTGATGGGCACTTAGGTTGCTTCCAAGTCTTGGCTCTTGTGAATAACTCTGCAATGAACACAGGGGTGCATGTATCTTTACGCATTGGTGTTTTCAAGTTCTTTGGATAAATATCCAACAGTGGAATAGCTGGATCATATGATTAAAAGACCTGAACAGACATTTCTCCAAAGAAGATATTCAGATGGCCAACAGACACATGAAAAGATGTTCAAAATCATTAACTATCAGGGAAATGCAAATCAAAACTACAATGAGATATCACCTCACGCCCGTCAGAATGGCTGTAATTAACAAGACAGGAAACAGCATGTGTTGGAGAGGATGTGGAGAGAAGGGAACTCTCTTACACTGCTGGTGGGAGTGCAAACTGGTGCAGCCACTATGGAAAACAGTATGGAGATTCCTCAAAAAATCAAGGATAGAACTCCTTCATCTTCTAAGTCAACAACAGCAAGTCACACCCTTCCTGATTCCCCATTCTTGCCTGCAGCAGGAGAAAGTATTTTGCTTTTAAAAGATCGTACGTATGATTAGACTGGGCCCAACTGGATAATCTAGGGCGAAGACCCTATCTTTTAAGGTCCATAAACTTATTTACCTCTGCAAAGTACCTTTTGTCACATGAGGTCATCTATTCACAGGTTCTAGAGATTAAGGTGTGGACATATTTGAGAGGACCATTCTGCCTAACACATATATATACATCAGGCAAAACTTTTTAAAATCAGAATTTAGCGAGAAATACTGGCTTAGTGTGAGGAACACAATGAATCTCAGTGCTTCATTTCTTCTTGTAACACTGTAATTTGGGCCCCCTCCTCGTTCCCTAACTGCTGATATAATTGAAATGATAATTTTCTGTCTTCCCCACTTCCTTATCCAATCTAGGAAGACTGGAGTTAGTATTTTGAAGAGTATGAATCATGTCTGCATATGCCTGAAGGGAAACTATTCACTTAATCCACACTCTATATTACTTAACTATTACAGTCATGTCCTTTGGGAATGCTTGTCCTGAAATAGCACTAGTGCATATATAGATTAAATCAGCACATTTGTTTGCATTTTTGTTTGATATATTCTTATAGACTTAAGGAGCTAAATGAAAAAAATATATTTTAAAAAATATGCTATATGTTTATTCATTTTTGAACAAATATTTATAGAACACTATTATGTTTTCTACTCTGCTCTAGCTATAGGCGGTATAGCAGTACACTGGACAATGCATCTACCCGTGTGGAATTTACATTTTAGCTATCAAATTCTGGCAGGTTAAAGTGGTGGGGGAGAACAAAATTGAAGTTTTCTTTCACTTTTCAAAAAATAAATTTCTGATGTATCAACTGGTAAAGAAAATTAATTTTAGTAACTCTGCTTTTTAAAAGTGCAACTAAAGAAAAAAAATGCTAGTTTTTCCCTTGGCCAGTGCTCCAGAAGTTATTGACTCCCTGCTGGAGGCTACAGGTAGGAATTTAATGAAGTTGAAGGTTTTTTGTTCTGGTAATTAAATTACACCAGTCTAATCAGAATCTATTTAATATTTTCACCCAGAGTTTCACATGCTGGTGGAGGAGGCTTGGTCATGAGCCACAGTACAATATTACAGTAAGTCTTTAAAGAAGAGCAATGTTGGATGATATACACTGTTATATATCAAGATATAAATAACAGCAGTTAGAGGGTGTGCATTGGCATAAGGATAGATAAAAAGATTTGAAAAAATAGAATTATTAGTCCATAAATAGGCCCACACTTAGGTGAGCCCTTGATTTATAAAAAAAAAAAAAAAGATGGCACTGCACAGCAGTGGGAAGGATAGTCTCATCAATAAGTGTATCTGGGTTAATGGTATATCCATATGAAAGGAGAAACACTTGACTCCACACAACATTTACAAACAAACAACAATAAATCCAGCACACAATGGGACAAAATATGATATATAAAACACTAAATTGTAGATATTTGAAGGTGAGATACATTTCATGACCATAGGACTGGCAAAGACTTCTTTAATAGGGCCCCAAAAGGAAAAGATTGATACACTGAATATAAAATATAAGAATTTCTGTTCATGAAATTACACTATTAAGGGAATACAAACAAGCCACCAAGTGGAAGAGGATATTTGGAATACATATTGCTGACAAAGTACTAATATCCAGATGATATTGAGAATACATGCAGAGCGTCTTCAAATAAATTAGAAAAAGATTGAAAATGGAAAAATAAGTGGTGAAGAGGCTTGAAATGGCAGTTCACAAAACAGATAGCTAAAATGTCAATGAACACAGAAGAAAAATAAAACTTATGATGTGTTGCTATACAATCACTGGAACGTGAGCATGTGGTATGTGTGGTGGGGTGGGATTGGGACTGAAAATACCAACTGTCGGTGAGGAAATGGAGCAATTGGAACTAACATACGTTATTGGTGGGGAAAGTAAATAGCACCACCACAATAAACATATGCATATCCTAGAAGCTAGAAATTCCACTCCAGATACAATAGCAATGAATACAAACCCAGACCAAGTGATATGTACAAAAATACTCATAAAAGCACTCTGTAGTATCTGCAAAATGGAAAAACATACATAGTATAAGTAGAATGTATAAATACATTTTGTAATATCCATACAACATAATACTAAATAGCACTTTAAATGGGCAAACCAATCCTACATATGACATGGACAAATCTTGAAAAGATCCTGGTGCATAACAATAAATATTGTATGATTTCATTTATATCAAGTTCAACAATAGGCAAAATCAAGCATGGTGGTTACCCGAATGGAGGAATTGTGACAGGCTACGTGAGGGCTACTTTGGTGGTGCTGGAAATGTTCTATTTCCTTATATGGGTAGAGGTTACATAGGTATGTTCATTCTACATTTAGAAATTATTACTGTATACTTATTTGTGTAAACAACTGTACATATGATTTGTTACTTAATATGTGTTTATGTTTGTGTGTCATCATTCACGCTTTAGTTCAAATTATAAACACACAAAAAAGTACAGACTCTGAGCTTGTACAAGTAAATTTTTGATTCCTAACTGCTTATACGTTATTATAACATTGGACAAGTTACTTTAACCTCTCTGAGCTTGTTTCCTCATGTGTGAAATCAGAAATATATTGCTGAACTAAAAGATCTATGAATAATAAAATTACTATCATTTTTTACATCTTTTTATGTGCCAGTCCTCATGCATTATGTGCAAAATTCCATCTAACTCTCACAATGATACCACGAGGAAAGTGCTGGTAGAGCCTCTATTTTAGAGATGAAGACATACAGGCTCAGAAGTAAATGTCTTGCTTAAAAGTCGTATAGCTAGTAAGTGACAAAGCAGTGATCCTTTTCCTTATACTCTTGACTGTACATCTAATTATAGTACTAAATGATGCCATGCATTTATAGCACTACAGTGATCAGGAATTTTTGAGTTGCAAATAGTAGAATCACAGCTCAAACTGGCATGGGCAAGTGGCAGAGATTTTATGTCTGGTAAGTCACTTGCAAAATAGGCAAGAAGGTACCTAGGAATTGAAAATGCCTAAAATAAAGTAATAGCCTGCTAACATGTGTCTCACTGCTCACAATTAATCCACAGAGAAGAATTCTAAGCTCAGCGGTTTGGGCCCAATACCCTCCCCCGTGGCCAGAGTACAGTAGCCACTCCCCCCTTATTTATGGGGGATACGTTCCAAGACCCCCAGTGGATGCCTGAAACTGTGAATAGTTCCAAACTCTGTATATAATATGTTTTTTCCCATACATACATACCTATGATAGTTTAATTTATAAATGAGGCACAGTAAGAGATTAACAACAATAACTAATAACAAAATAGAACAATCATAACACTATATTATAATAAAAGTTACTATAGATCTTAGCAACCTCAGCATATGATTTTTTTTCTTTGCTTATTAAGTTGAGAACTTTCATCTTTTCCCTTAAAGGAAGCACTTTACAGCTTCTCTTTGGCATATCCACATTGCCAGCATCACTACTCTTGCACTTTGGGGCCGTTATTGTGGAAAATAAGGGTTACTTGAACACAAGCCCTTTGATACTGTGACAGCCCATCTAATAAAGAGTTGGCTACTAAGTGACTAATGAGTGAGTAGGTATGCGGTGTGGATACCCTGGACAAAGCGATGATTCAGGCCCTGAGTGAAACAGAGTGGGAGAGTGCGAGATTTCGTCATGCTACTCAGAAAAAACAGCATGTAATTTAAAACTTATAAATTGTTTATTTCTGGAAATTTTCATTTGATATTTTCAGAGTGGTAGACCACAGGGAACTGAGATGGTGGAAAGTGAAACCTTAGATGAGGGGGGACTACTGTACTGTAGTGTTATGACTGGCAGTCCATGATAGAGCAATATGGCTGGAGACAAGGGAGAAACAGCTCCTTAAATGTATATTTGTGTGTTCTCTGAATTGTATTTGTGTATTAAGGATGGGTTCTAGGAAGATAAACCACACGTCTCTACCACAAGCACTAGCATGGAAATATTCAAGAGAGGTCAGCCATTATAATCATTTGTATCATGTTCAGAGAAAGATATTCTCATCTTTGTTTTCTAAGCCTATCTCACATTTTAAAAGTAAAAATATGCCTTCTCTCCCACTATACTCTTTCAGTCATTTCTCAGCAAATGCTGTGGATACTACTACTACTTCTAGAATTTCCAGAATGTGAGGTTCTTTTAAATTCTTTCTTTGTAGCCATCTGTCTTTGACTGAAGAATATGTGCAAGATAGAGAGGGAGAATTATACTTCTGTATAGGGGGTAGAATTGTGATTCTTCTCCCACAGGTTCCATTTTACCCAAACGAGAAGGAAAGTGACAGTCATCAGGTAGTAACTATAGGTCTCATCCTGGATAACTTTTTTTTTCGCTGAGGAAGTGTTACCTTGAGATAACATGTGTTACCAATCTTCCTTTTTTTGTATGTGAGCCCCTGTCACAACATGGCCACTGACAGACGAGTGGTGTAGATCTGCACCCAGGAACCGAACCCAGGCCGCCAAAGCAGAGCGTGTGAACTCAACCACTAGGCCACTGGGGCTGGCCCCCGATAACATTTTTATAGATGATCTACGGCTTCCTCTTCCACTTTGTCATCAAAGTGTATTTCAGACTGCTGACAGTAGGGCTAAATCAGGAATGGAAGTTAGACGTATCATATAACTGCTTTTATACAGGGCTCCTTAGCATGTCTCTGTTTGAATATGAATCTCAAAATCAAAATCCGAAGACAAATAATCTTTTACTTATTCATTATCAGAGATTAGGCATGTAGGTTTAGATAATCTACAGCTGACGCTAATGCCCTAGCGGCCTAAGAAAGTTAATGACTTCCAAAATTAAGTCAGAGCAGTGGGGGAATATGCTAAAATAGTGGTTCTCATCCTTGGCTACACAGTAGAAATGCATTGGCAGCTCTTAGAAATAAAATGCCAGTCTCCATAACAGACCAATTAAAACATAATCTCTGAGGGCATGTCCTAGGAATAGTATTTTCTAAAATGCTGTCTAGGTGATTTAAAATTTCCCAAAATATTACCTAAATCTTACGAGAAATAGGATATCTCATTATAAACCACTGCATTATTGCCAGGAGGAATTTAGCTTATAAATACTGTGTTTTTGCTGTTTACTTTAGGATACTTTGGAAATATGTCTATTTTATATCATTTGAATTTTTAAGCAGAGAGTAGAGGAGAATGGATCTGGATTTCCCCCTTTTCAGTTCATAACACTAATGAATCTGAGCACAAATGCTGAGTCAGACCTCTGTCTTTTTTTCATTTGTCTCAGCTGAGTAGAGATTAAAATGTACATCAGTTAGGGAAAGGGAAAAAAAAAAAACCTCAAAATGCTGAACTTGCTTTTGCTATATGTAGAGCCAATTACTTTCCTGGTTATTCTATGCACATAAAAGGTATCTGATGCTCAAGCAAGTTTCAAATTACAGGCACGAGCTGGTCTTGCTTGTAAGTTCGAATCACCTGTGGCAGTGTCATTTCTAGGTCATAAACATGCTTTGTCAGCTCTTATTTATTTATTTTTTTCCCAAAGAGCCTTGAGACTATCATTCACAATATGCCTGTACATGTGTTCATCAAATTCATAAAGCTTTTGTAATAACGCAATGAATAAACACGTCTATGCATTCTCAGATGCATATCATTTTTTTTCTTAAACTAACTTTCTCCCAAGTAACCACGTCCTTCTCCACATTCAACTGGCAATAAAGTTTCATTTTCTTAACACCTTTTCCTTACAAAGACTGCTTTCCTCCTCATTTTTTCCTTATATATATTTTTATGTCTAAATGTACATGCACACACATATATGTATAATCTTCGTGAAATAGAGATGACAAATATTTCACCTGTAAACTTTACTTTTACTCATTGAAATGGGCCTAGACTCAGACCTACCTTTCTTTTAAATTAAATCACGTATAGAAGTGTATATTTTAAGACAAAATTAAATAAGATTCCAGTGTTACAATACGTAGGTTTTATTGTTGTTGTTTATTATATATGTTTACGATGATGTTAAATACACAGGACTTTATCAGTAAATTACTACTTAATAAATGAATGATTAAATAAATATAAAGACAAATTAATGAGTTAATAAATCAATATTTCTGGATTTTCTGGAGTACATAGACCTAGGTGCCAGAGACAATGGACAATTTTATTTATGCCTATGCTTTTTTTTTTTTCTGGTGAAAATTTTCTGGTAACTTTAAGTTACCTAATTATGAATACCCCAAACATTCAAAGATTTCCACAAATTTATCATAACAAATATTTAATCAAAACATAATAAACTCACAGCTTCAGAGCTATGTTTTTTGTTATCTCATTTTACTTGTTAAACTGTAAGACAGATTGTAAGACTTCTATCAGGTAAAATTATAAGACTTTATTAAAAGATGTAATAGACACAGCTTAAGAGAGACATAGACCATGTTATGAATAGGAAGGATAAATAACTTGAAGCTCTGGTTTTCTCTAAGTTTAAACATAGTCAATCAGTGTGTAGGTTCCACAGCAGAGTAATTCATAGAGGTTAATAAGAAAATTCTCAACTGTATCAAATATTGATATAGTGAGGTCATTTCTGAAAAAGGACAAAGGGGGACAATCAACCATTCATAATACCAGGACTTATTATGAAGCAACATTGACATTGATGTTGTGGCATTAACTCAAGATTAACCAATGGAGTAGAATAGAGATCCCATAAGACGGCAATTTTAGTAGATGACAGAGGTTGCTTGTCAGGTCAGTGAGGAAAGAAGGGGCAATTAAAAAAAATTAAGCTGGGAAAAAAATGACATGGAAAAAAGACGGACTTGATGCAACAATGCACCCTGTATTCAAAGATCAGCTTCAGATGGGATAAAGTCTCAAAGGCAATAAACATCACCAATAACAAAATAACACACAAACAAAAAACCTTGGAATAGAAACACTGATTAGTAAATATAATTGAAATTTTTTATCCTTTGGGGTCTTAGATTTCTTTAACAAGACATAACAAAATTAGTCATGAAGAAAAGATCAATATATGTGCCTATGCTTAATTGAGAAAACACTAGAAGAGACTAGAAAAGAAAAACTTATGGTTTATCCTTGGATTATAAATCTTAATATTTAAAAATGGTGATTTTCCCTATTTAACTTTGAAAGCTTTCATTGCTTCCTTAAATTTTCCCTTTCGGATGCAAGCTCCATGAGAACAAGACCCTCGTGTCTGGTTCACTCCTGCACGGTTAGTGTCTAGGACTGCATCCAGTGCAGACTGGGCTCCTCATACTCGCTGTTATTGATGACACTTTCAGATGATGTGAATTTGTTGTTTGAAAATCAGAGATTCATCTAGGAGCTAACAACAACCATGAAATAATTCATTAAGTGTATTTGTGAGATTAATTCACCCTCAACTGAGCAATGAATATTCTTATAAAAACATCAATAAATAATTGGGCTAAATAGGAGAAGAAAAATGATACTTGCAGGAGATAAAGAAAAGTTATAAATGCTGGAAATAGATTTAGGAAATGTGCAGAAATGTATTTTTTTTTAATTAATTGCTCAAAGGATATAAAAATAGAGATGTACAAACGGAAGAGTGGACCTTGTTTTTGACTAAGAAATCTCAAAGTTTTAAAGATATTTCAAAATAATGTATAATTTCAAATCCAGCCATTTAAAATGCCAGCCACACACACACACACACACACACACACACACACCACACACACACTTACATTTATATTTCATTTAGAGGTTTATACAGTTATTCTCTCTGGGAGATTGTACTGGGGGGGAATTAATGAGAGTGTCACTTTTTATTATTTGGCTAGCCGACTAACTCAGTTTTCCTTTTAAATGCTTTTTTAAATATCTTATACTAATATAAATAGTTTAATGAAAATTAAAGATAGTACTGCATATAGATAAAATGTATACTTTTGTATGTGTCCAGTTTCATCAAAAATATCAGAGTAGAGCATTGTTTTTTAATCAAAATGAATGTGCAAATTGATATGATTTTTTCACTTAACTTTAATGCCTCTTCATAGTAATTTAATTATGAGAAACTAAGTACTATTTTTAATCAACAATGCAAATTTAAATTGCTTTAAAAAATGGATGCTGTCAATGGTCACACAGTCTGTGCCGTATACCTTGAGTTCAGCTACAGACTATCATATGAGGCATCTTCCTGGGTGGCAGTTAGGGCCTGCTTAGCTTGTAACTGGCCTTGAATGATCTTTCACAGATGGCCAGGTTGTTAAGCAGATGGCTGTTTCTTTGACCTTTAAAATCATTGTTTTTCTTTTCATAATTACCTCTGCCTTATGATGAATCAAATTCTCCATTTCGTATAATTGGATTTTATATTTCTACCATACGACTGCTCTAAAATGTTACTTAAACAAGTAGAAAGAGTGCACATATTCATAAGTAGAAGATTTCAGTAAAATACATTTTCTCTTGGGTGAGGAATTTTGGAGTGGAATAACTTTTCTGAATTAAAAGACATGCATCCCTTAGCAGAGTGTGCGGATGGGACAGACATCTTTTTTCACCCTTTTCTTAAAGTAAAATTTATATCTCACATAGATGGGGTATGGAAGGGAGAATAAGAGAGGCCATAGTGGAGTAGATAGTCCGTTTCCCATAATGAAGACGGAGAGGCCATTTTATAAAGCATCTATGATTTGATTGGGTTATAGAGGATTGTTCTGAACAGTCATCTAGACAATGTGTCTCACAGAACTAACACTTCCTAAACACTCTGATACTAGGGGATATTGTGTTTTCTCAGAGATTCTGGCATTGTGGAATGTTCAAGGACCATGTTAAGTCCAAGAAATATATATTGGTATCCTTATCATGTTAATTAAGTATTCTTTGTCAACATGCCGATGAAAGTGTTTGAAATTTCTCTCTGGTAAGTTAACATTTCCAGATTCTTGGGTGGTGTCTAAGCTAAGCAAAATGTGACAGCAACTATGGAAATTTTCTATCATTATGAATCAAGGTGAATACAAAGTATTAATATACGTCTGTCAATCCCAGTTTCACCATTTCAAATGGATAGGCAAAGGCCTGGCAATGTTTATAGCAGTCCATTTTATAGTTTGAGACTACGAGGGCTGTAAGATCTATGTGAGTAACCCAGCAGCATGAACAGGTATTGTGGACAGGATCTACCTCACTAAAGATTATGGGAAATGCAGGGGAGCAATGTGATATAAACCTCTTAGAACATTAAAAATACACCTGGCAGAGTACACGCAGGTCTAGTTTTCACACCCTTTGACTCTTATTTGTGCAATCCCAGGCCAGACTTATTCTTTATCAACTTTACTTTCTGCACCTTGCCATCTCCTCACACTGATGTTCACATCCTCTGCTCCTGATCTGTTCTGTGGTAAAGACTAGTCCCTCTCTCCACTTCCCAACTTATATACACATCTTCTCCCTTGAATCCTGGCTCCTGACCCAATGCCTATGCTTTTTCCTTTCAGATAACCTCCAAAGTATGGCAGGCTAACTGCCTATTTCTCAGTTAGTAGGAAATAATTGTTTTCTTAAAATTTGATAAGAAAAAAACAGTCGATATTAACATTATAAGTAATATTCTTACATTTTGTAAGATATTAAATTGTCCCTTTCCCCCTTTGTTGCCTTATATTTAACAAATTGGATATAAATACTTATCACCCATGATTTAATGGGATGTTTTGATATAACTTTATTTTTTAGAAGTGGGCATCACGTGGCAAACGTCACAAACAGTATTTTATCTATCTTGAATGATGTTGTCTGATTGCTTAAACAGATCCATCTAAATGCACTCATCTCCTCAATAAGGAGTACCACAGAGTGATCACCAGTTCTACCTCCTAGGAGCCAGGCGACTTTAGGCAGATTACCTAACATTGCCGACTTCCGTTTCCTCATCTGTAAAATGTGGACTATAATAGTGCCTACTTCAGATGGTTCGTGTGACAGTTGAGTTAGCACAAGTAAAGTGTTCAGAATGAGGCTAGCACACAGGGAGTACTTGTATTTACTATAATCATTGTCCACCAATGAAGTTACTCTATTAAATGCCTACTGTAGACCTACATTTTCTCTTACAACACCAAACATCATCAGATGGATTCAGATTTCCTCTTTTCACAGCCACTTAAGCCCAGAGATATTGTGAGGCACTCCAAAGCCACCTCTTTTCTTTTTTTTTTTTTTTTTAAAGATTTTATTTTTATTTATTTTTTCCCCCCAAAGCCCCAGTAGATAGTTGTGTGTCATAGCTGCACATCCTTCTAGTTGCTGTATGTGGGACGCGGCCTCAGCATGGCCGGAGAAGCAGCGCGTCGGTGCGAGCCCGGGATCCGAACCCGGGTCGCCAGCAGTGGAGCGCACTCACTCAACCACTAAGCCACGGGGCCGGCCCCACCTCTTTTCTTTATATTAAAAAAAAATTCTTTTCCATATATTTTCCAAGTCTTTAGTAAATTGTATTTTCTGTTGATTAAGTTCATTGCTGTAAATATTCAATCTTTTAAGAATTAGTATTTAAGGGGCCGGCCCCATGGCATAGCGGTTAAGTGCATGTGCTCCGCTACCAGCCGCTCGGGGTTCGGATTCCGGGTGCCCACCAACACACCGCTTGTCCCGCCATGCTGAGGCCGCGTCCCACATACAGCAACTAAGAAGGATGTGCAACTATGACATACAACTATCTACTGGGGCTTTGGGGAGAAAAAGGGAAAAAAAAAGAGGAGGATTGGCAACAGATGTTAGCTCAGGGCCAATCTTCCTCTTCAGCAAAAAGAGGAGGATTGGCATGGATGTTAGCTCAGGGCTGATCTTCCTAAAAAAAAAAAAAAAAAAAGAATTAGTATATAACTTGATGGTGAGAATCAGATTTCCTTGCACACTTCCCATAACTGGAAGCTAGAAGGTACCTTTTTTTTTTAAGTAAGTTAATTCTTCTCTGGATCTCAGTTTCTTCAATTTATAATGAGGTACTTAGATTGGATGATTCCTAGATCTTTTCTAAGCCTAATTATTTGTATTAATATAACCTACATTTGTGTGTGTTCTCTCCTATTGTCTCAGTTAGGCTCCCCATGCCCAGTTTGAGCGGACTCATATCCTATCACTAATCTTGTAGGCATCATAGCATATCAGTAAGTGATAATTGACAAAACATATCCTCTGGACAATTATAGGCATTATGTATGTTGATCTTGATCTAAATTGGATTTGCTTTTTGTATATATATATTTTTTTATGATGGTTTTTTAAAAAAGCTATTATATTATATACAGTCTTGGAATTTGCAAAGGAAAAAGAGAAAATTATTGTAACTATGTTCATTCTCAGTGTATGTTTTTTCACTCATTACATGGTCGTTTACTCATAACTGAGTTATAATTAACTTGTCCAAAATAGTATATTATACCATAATGCTTATTTGGGGGTCTAATATAGACTTTTAACTCATTGTCTCTTATAAATTTATAATGTGATCTGTCTCTCATCTAGTTGCATGGCTTTAACTACTCGTATACGGTAATGACTCTTAAATTAAGAAAAAAATATATATATATATTTTGTCTGTCACATAACTCTTCCCTGGCTTATATGTCCAAATGCCTAAATAATATGGCTACTCGGATGTCTCAGAGGCTTTAAACATTACAGCCAAAAATCTTGATTACACCCCATAACCTGTTCTTCTCACATTGTTTCTCATATAAAATAATAGTACCATCTCTTTAGCTCAGCTCAAAATCATAGGTGTCTGTTTCCTTCTCCGTTTTCATATATGAATGATCAGAAATCTCTTTTCTTGAAGTCCGACAGCATCTGACTCCATTCCACTACATCTGCTGCTGTGATGCTGGCTCAAGCCACTGGCTCACACTGGGACCATGGCAACAGCCTTCTAGCTGGCCTTCCTGCTTCCTCTTTTGCCCATCTCTAGAACTGAGATCTCTACAGAGCAGCCAAAGCGACTTATTAAAATCCTGAGTTTCCCGCACCAATATCACCAAAGTTTTCTTTTTAAAATTAGAATGAATTTGAAATATCTTATCATAGCCTGCCTACGCAGTCACATGGGATATGGTCCCTTCTTCCTCAACAACCTGTCTTCTACCACTTACTCTCCAGTATCCAGATTAGTATCTTATAGAAAACAAGTACTCAAGAAATAGTTATTTTAATGAATGGATAAATAACTAGTCACTCATTTCTACATATGTATAAGCCATTATTTTTTTTCCTTTACTAGATAACTGTTCTGAGTACTTTTGAATTTCTAGTTGATTTCGGTCATTTTTTAAATTATTGTGTACTTGTAGAACCAAAAGTCTGCTATTCTAATGTGATGGTTCATTAATATTGTAATTTATATATTTATGAGAAACAAGTTTGATTTTTATCTCATCACTCAAACGTTTTCAATAATGCCATTATAAAAATTTAATGTTTAGGTGATAGTTCTCCTTTAATTATAATCATTTTGTGTATGGAAAAGAACACTCCAAACACCTAATAGACACCTAGTTATTTTATCTTGTGCACAATTATTTTTCTGTTTCAGATGAATTTCATTGTATGCAGGAAAATCAGAGGAGATAAAGGCAAACTTGTTAAGATTTTTTCAGCTAGATATACAAATCTCATCACAGCAGTTACAATATGTAAAATCCTTCCTAATTTATATTATCAATTATGTTATTATTATTATCAATTTATATTATCTATTATCATTAGTTCATTTTTGCTCTGGGCATTATCTGTTATCAGATGTATACATGTTGATTGCACAAAGGCCTCATTAGATTCTATAGCAGGGACCTAGGTTTTCTTCTTTTGGTTATTATTAATGCCATCTATTAAATAAAATATATATTTACCAAAATTCATAAAAAATACAACTTCTGTTTAAAATTTCTAAAAATGTGTGTACCACACATCATTAAAGAGAGTAAACTTGAGTAACCGTCACATTAAAACTAAAGAAAATAGATTCATAGAATACACTAAAATGATGACATTGGATCACCGTAAGATTTGAGCTAATTTTCTCTTACTTCAATTTTTCCCCTCATGTATTTTGCACATTTCATTTAATAAGTTCATTGAACATTTTTCCTGTTTTGGCTACCCTTTTGATTTGCGGGAAGTCTCAAGTTGGTGGAAGCCAACCAAGCCATCTGCTATGGAAGCTGAAAAGAAGATAATCCCTTCCCTTTCCCTTTGGCAGCATGTAACCTAAGCTCACAAGTCACATGTCCCCTCCCTCCCACCACTGAAGACTTTAAATCTTGAGTAAATGAGGCAAAAGCACCATGACATTTAGATATTTTTGATAGCAGAATCAACAGAGTGGAAAGTCTAATGGCCAAGTACAGAGTGTCCCAGTGAAATGGAATCCAGCCGGAGAGTGACATGTGTCCAGACATGGTTGTTCCAGTGGGACAGGTAGTGGGGTACAGTTGGACAACAGCAGTGTACCGAGGTGGCTAATCTTGGCAGTTTTTTATTTAATGTTTATTGGCCTTGATTTCCAACAACTTTTTTTATATTGTGAGCAAATTCTCTGTCAATAAATTTTATTTATGATTAAGTTAACTAAATTCAGTTATAATCGTATGGAATCAAGAATCGTGACCAGTTTAGAATTTATACCAGAAGAGCTGGGATTGGTGCAGGAGGAGAATACTGAAGATCCAGCTAATTTGGAATGGTGAAAATCTGGCAGGCAGTTTTCAAGCATTTAAAAAAATTTTACTTTGTAGTATAAACCTTGACAGTTGTTTTTTTTTTTTCTTTTTATGTAATGTAAGTGCCTGAGTTAGGCTTTGATTGCCAAGTCATCCACTTTAAAGAGGGCTATCTCAAATAAACACATTGCCAACCACAGACTAGATAAAGAGCCAGGCCAGAGATCTTGTTTGATTTTAATAATTAACCATTTGGGCTACTTTTTCTCTCTTCCGGGGCTTTAAAATCATGCTCTTATGTTTCAAATTCACCAATTAAGAGTGAGCCCGCCAAATCCTAGGATCCCACTGTGGACCCCAATAAAAGCAGAATCCCAGGCCCGTGCAAGCACATGCTCTCTCTCTCTCTCTGTCTCTCCCCCTGCAACCTCACTCTGTGGCCCCCGGTGTCGTCTGTAATTTCCAGGTCCTGTGAGTAATAAACCTCTATTTGCTTTCAAAGCTTCCTGATGGTTATTACTGAAGGGCATCTTGCAATCACAATAAGAAGCATCAGGGTGGCCCTGCCACAACACTGGTTATTGATAGGCTGAGACAGGCACGAAACACACCTGAAAGAAAGTTCTGATTAAAGGCAAGTCTTAATGAACCAATGGAAATCATCACTACACAGCACATATGGCACATAGATATGACAACACTGAGAGGTGTGATAGCAATGGACACCTAAAGAAACAAAATGACAATCTAAAGTCCTTCAATTCTTAACTAAGAAGTCAGGACCCAAAACCTTGCAACAATTTCACTTTAGGGAGTTTCTGGTTCTCTCTTTAATGAGGCAAATTAATCCAGTTTTTGGCACTCAATGTGCAACTTGATTTGGCAAATGTGTTTTCCATATAACACTAAACAGAGAACACAGGAAGCAATTAAACACAGGTTACAGTACTCCTTTGCTCTGTGACTGTAGTTTATAACATTTCCCATGTTTTAGTAAGGAGAGATCTTATTGTCTTACCAGGACTCACAGAATTGACTTTATAAATAACTTCTTGCTATGGGATCTGATAGATATAAATACGAACACTCCAGCTGCCATGGTTGGGCACATGCGTGACAGATAATGGAGATACCTCCCAAGGAAATTAATGGGCCTGCTACCATGTTGGACACTGCGTTGTCAAGCCAAAGTGAAAAACATGGTACTATACTTTGTTCTCTGACTCTCCTAACACAAAGAAAGAAAAATAATTATTTGAGGGCCTCACTGAATTTGAAGGGGATGTTTGCATTTTCGGTTGTGCAGCTCTGATTTTAAGGCTTCAAATGGGTCCCAGAGAAAGAAAATCTCTCAGGCCCAGGCTGCAATTCAAAGAACTTTGTCACTTGGTCCTTATGACTGATTGGATCTAGTTCTACTCAAATTGTATGTGGCAAATGTTATGCTGTCTGAAGTGTAGGGTCTGTGATAAGTTCTGACAGAATATTCACAGCTCAAGTGCCTACGTTTTTGGAGAAAAGCCATATTCTCTTTGGTAAAAACAACAACATCCTTTTCTTTTGAGAAACCGCTTCCGGCTTGCTCCTGGGTTCTGACAGATGACAAGCAACTGACCATCAGAAAACAAAAACTTATGCAACCTTAGCTGCCCATTGGGAACTGGGTTTTAGCTAACACGCATAGCCTTGTATTAAAGTATATCTAATAGAACCCCATCATTTTGTAGTTGCCAGTCAGCCTGAGTCTCCAACCATCTCAGTGCTCACTCAGGGGGCTCAAGAACAAAGTGGCCATGGTGTCAGGGATAGAGGTGTCAGAGATAGCCCTCATCTCGCCAAGGCTTATCTGGACGCTCCCCAAGGTGTTGATTGGTCTTCCAGTATACCAGTGTTCAGTAAGGAAAACACAAACTACTCTAGGTATTTTAAGCAGACACGGGTTAAATGCAGGTGCTGTGAGCCAAAATATTCAGTTGACTTCTGTGGTTTGCAAACAAGAAACTTGAGTCATGAAAATGTATATTAGGATTAATGAATGTATATTAGATATCAGTATTAATGGCGTACATTCTCTTTCTTTCATTTTTTATGCATTCTTTTATTTATAATTCAGTAAATATTTCTGAATATGTACAGAATATATTTCAGGATCTGTGCTGAATTGTCTGAATCCAGACATGAGCATGATACACATAGATCCTGATTTAATGGAATTTTACACTATGCCTTTTTTTTTCAGTTGTGTTAATAGTAGTAGTAGCAGCTGTTGATGTTGTTGCTATTGTGAATTAGGACTAGGTTTGAGGAAGTAACTGGTATTTCAGTTCTACACACGATGAAATGCAGAACTTCTGAGACTTCAAAATACGGAGTCCTGAGCTTCATAATGTGGAGCTCAGCAGGTAAGTCTGGACCGAAAACACAGATTTGAGGTTATGATTTCTAATTCATGGCTGATGACCTGATGTGGGATCAGAGCAACCAGGGAAAGTATAGAATGACCTCCTCTCACCAACTAAAAGCAGTGGGAAGACTGAGTCTTATGGAACACTGGCATAGTAAGGGGAGAAACTGTAGAAGAGTCAGGACGAAACCAGGGTGGATCTAACTCATATTTCAAAAAGTATATCAGAACTCTAATCTCTGGGAAAGCATTTCTGGTCCAACAAACCAAAAATCTGATTTGACTTAATCTGTTCTAGACTTACTCTCCCCACCTCTAATGGGCAGGCAGTATAACATAATGGTTAGAACATGGGTTCTGGAACTAGATTGCTGGGTTCCCATTCTGGCCTCACCATTAGCTCTGTGGTCTTGAACAAGACCTCTCTCTGCCAGTTTCCTCCTCTGTCATGTGGGAATGCTAGAGTACCTACTTAGTAGATTTGTCACAACAATGCATAATATGAAAAATGTGCTAAAGATAGTTTTGGTTCAGAGTAAATTCTCAGCATGTGTTAGTCATTAATTTGGCACTTTTATCTAGAGGCATTGGCCATAAATCCTTACCTTTATATTCATCTTCTTTAGTATAGAGATTTATTTATGGCACTTGTTCAATGAATCTTTGTAGAATGAGCTGATTTATAATTTTAAAGTTTATTTCATCATGTCGTTTAAGACTCATGAAACTAACATTTAGAAGTCATCATATAAAACCACCAATAGCTAAATTACCTGGACAGTGAATGTTCAGTATATCATTATAAATCCCAAATAAAGAGGTGCCTATATCTCAAGACAGCACTGCTAACTCTAGATTTGATTTTGGTATCAAACAGCCGTGAACTTCTGTTGATCCCCAAGTCGTTCACTGACCACAGGCAGAACTTCCTGAGAATGTTTTACCATCATTCCTGATAAGTGCCATATTGTGCTTTGAGCTTGTAGGTTTTTAATCTAGCCAACAGAATTTATAGCTGTTACATTTCACCTTGTCAAATTCAGCCTGTTCCTTATGGCTGTGAAGGTTGAGGGGTATCCTGATTCTGTCAGAATATCTTTGATATAAAATAATCTCTTAAGAATTAACTGTGTTTAATAGGTTTACTTTCTTAACTGACATGTTAAGAAACACTTCTGAAATTGTATTTCGTGTTCAATCTTCCCACACCTATGGTAATGCAACTGTTATTGCTAGGAGATCTGAAGTCATAATCTCTTTAAAAACAAACCAGTCTTCTCCGTGTGAGTTTTTAAGTCAATATTGTGTTAAATAATCTCTATTTATCCACCCAGGTCCTTTTTTTACCTTTGTTCATTCTGATCAATGCTCAATGTCTCATAGACTAGCTTTTATAGACTGAGTCACCCAGATACCTGTCTCTAGCTTCCAATTAGATTGAGCCAGTGGGAGGCACTGACAAGAGATTGGAGGGCGAGAGAGAGAGAGGAGAGAGAGAGAGAGAGAGAGAGAGAGCAGGGCGTTAATTTCCCATGCTTTCTTCTATTAGGCCATTGCATTCATAGCGACTGTGTTCCCCAATCTATGGCCAGAGCTTGCAAAGATGCAGGTCCTTCCAGATTCTGGTAACATTTTGTATCCCTGCTCCTTCAGACCTGGTTGCACTAATGGCTTCCTGCTATCCCTGTCCACGGGTTCTTCACTACCCCCTTGTTAGCCCATAATTCTATACGTGGCCCTTTAAAAACTGTCTTAAATTACCATCTTAGGTGTGTTGCCCTTTTTTCTGCCAGGAATCTGACTGCTACAAACACCAATTCACGTATGTGCATATGTACATATGAAGACATTTTATTGAGTTTTTTTCCTTTGGTGTCTTGAATTTAAGCAATATATTACTTGTTCCATGAACATGTTTTTATTTAGTATTATATTGGTGGTAAGGAAAAAAGAACTGTTGCTATTATGTAAATTATATTTTAAAGAAATCTCATTTATGGACAATTTAATAGAAATAAGTTTATTTATATTATATATAAGGTCTCATATGGTGTTGTTATATACTTTGATTACCAAGTTATTTTTTTGGAATCTCTAATCTGTAGATTTTAGAGACTATGCTAAAGAAATTTCCAACAAAAATATAGTCTATATGGATGCAGTAAGTTAGGAAAAGAGAATTAATATTTTCACCAAACTCAAGGGAAACAGGAACGATAGAAGTGGATGAAGATAATAGAAAACAATTATTTAACCTACACCAAGAAAAAAGATAGCTGAGTTGGTTTAGAATCACATTGCATTTCACAATTGCAACCTTAGCAAGGGAATATGAGACCAGTAGCTACCTCATTACTTATTTAAATTCATATACCTTAAAACTAGGCTCAGGCTTCTAATTGGTATGAGATCAAGTTCTCTGAAACAATTGCTAATTTATTTTTATTCTAAGCTTCGCTCTTGGGTTTTTACACTCTTATAGTTTTAGTAGAAATAAGAAAAACGAAATTCAAAGAACTTGTTTTATAAACCAAATGTGGCATACTCCACTTATTGGGAAGTTAAATTATTATTCACAGTTCCATACAAATTTCTTTTCTTCTCAATTCCACCATTAAGTAATTGTAAACTTTTCAAGAATATAAGGTTGTGATTAGACCTAATAGATTGTAAAAAATATATACATTTATTAATATAAACATATTAATCTCTTTCTTTCATTATTCCTCTTTCGTTTTTAAAATGTGAGAGAGAGGGAAGAGAGGGAGAGAAGGAGAGAGAAAGAGAGAGAGAATTTGAGGAATATTTTATTGAACCAACTTTAACCTCTAAAATGGACTTAGATAGAGTTAAATCATTGCTAAATCAGTAGCATGACACTGTATTACACGTAAACTGTGGATCTCTTCCCTAGAGTACCTATCAAATGGGATTTTCTCAAAAATTTGAAAAAGTGAGTGATATATAAATTTTATCTCCATTCATTTCTTTGAAATGTTAGGCATAGACATAAAATTTTATGGTTGATATCTCTTTAAATAGATGAGACTAACCCTATTAACACAACGTGGAGAGAGGGAGATAATTGGAAAAACTGAACATATCTAAAAATATTTACCTTGCAATTAGATCTTGAGACAACCGCATGAAAAAAAATGCTAATTTCCCTGTGTCAAGGAGACTCTCTGGCAACAGTGTGTGAAATTCTAAAATTAAGTTTAAATACACATAGAATTGGGATCAAGAGTAAAGAGACTGGCGGTGGAATAGCATATTTTACTTTTTAGAGATATTTGAACTTAAAAAATTTGACCTACCTCATTTACCACTATATATCATGCAAAGAGTGACTGGATTTTGAGAATTTTTTTATAAAAAGGGTGAAAATTAATCTAACTCTTACAGGATGGCTAATGTTATTATGCAAGGAAATTATAATTTTCTACTGCAATGTGCCTAATGAAATATTTGTTATTACAATCATTAAATTTTAGATCATAGAACATAACAAAACAAAAAAATGCCACAATAAAAAAAAATTCTCACCGCAAAAAAATTTTGGTAACATTTATTTGCATCAGAATTGATATTACTTATTAAGAAAATTGTATTATTACATTATAAATAGATCAAGAGACAATATGTTTTAACATTTTTGAGCCTCATGGCATGTAAGTACATTTATTGAAGTCACCATATATTCTAAAATTTATAGGTGTGCAAGTTTTTGGCATAAGAAAGCCCACTTCTTAGAAAATCATCTTGATATTTAAAAGAACTATCAGTTGTACTCAATTTTAAGTTTCCCATAGTTAGCAAATAGGTTTAAAATTGAAAGATTCCTAGCAGTTAACTTTCTTGTACTCCAGAAACAAACAATCTAGTAGTTAATTTACTGTAAATAGCACACAGGCCTTGTTCAGTGGAAATTACTACTGATACAATTTGCCATGTGTAATTTGTTATTAACGTGGGATGGTGAGGAAAGGCAGTGGCAAGCACTTTTTTAAACAATTTAAACAATACAGGCTTCCGTCTTTGTTGTTAGTATTGAAAGAGCTAATATTTTTATTTTATTTATTTTTGTTTTTTTTTGGTGAAGAAGATTGTCCCTGTGCTAACACCTGCTGCCAATCTTCCTCTTTTTTGCTTGAGGAAGACTACCCTTGAGCTAACATATGTGCCCATCTTCCTCTATTTTGTATGTAGGTCACCACCACAGCACAGCTTGATAAGTGGTGTAGGTCTGCACCTGGGATCCGAATCCATAAACCCAGGCTGCCGAAGCAGAGCGTGGGTTGAACTTAACCACTCCACCACTGGGCCAGCCCCAGAGCTAACCTTTTTAAATACTTTAAAACCCCACTAGTAAAAAGAAAGAGAGAGAGATTTCCACAACGAGGAATTCCAATTTTGACCAATGGCAGACTATATCAGAATAATACTCCAGGCCAAGAACAACATGATGTCAACATATATATTGTGAAAATATGCTATGTTGATTCCTTTAAATATTTAGTGATCGTAGCAAACCTTCAACTCCACCTTCTCCCTTATCTGTTGGGTTTTGAGAGTTGCCAGAGTGCTGGTGGATTGAGCGTTCTTCCTCACAATCTCTCTCTACAGCCATTTCGTGTTGTGACTTCTCCAGCTTGCTGTTTAATTCCTTAAACACCTTTCATTTTGATACATATTTGAATTGATATTTAAATCTCATCTGCTGCATTCTCTCATTTTTCTCTTTATTATTGTAACTATGTAATTGTTTTTGTTTACTATTATTTTAATTGGGTATCTGGGACTTAGAATGAATAAGCATTTGTGTTGTCTTACTATTTTAACTCAAAAGCCAAAAATATACCATAAAACGTGTAGATTAAATTCTAGTTAAACAACATAATTAATTCAAATAATTGAAAGGGATTTTAATAATAATTTTATTTGTGACTCAAAGAAATTGTCTCTTCAATTTTCCCCAAGATTTCAACCTGAGTACATTATGTCTTTAGTCAACTGGATAATAACATAATCATATAATGTTTCTTCTCTACAATCCCTCCCAATGGCTACACCAGCTTAATCATAAAGATAAAACACTGGTCAGTAAGAAGACCCTAAAACGAAATCATTTACTCTTTTTGAATGTAAATACATATTTTACTTTACAAAAGTAACCCAACAAAAGTCAAGAATCCTGATACTCAGCATTTTGCCATTTGAGTAGCACTAGAATTAAACCTTTCGGATCTCTTTCATCATAGACTTAAATTAAAAAAAGAGATTGACACCTTAAATAAAACCATTATCTGTACACAGTTTTCAAAAACCTTGATACAAAACTCAACATATCTTTTATGACTTTCAACAGAATTTAAAAAAGAAAAAACTTAGCTTTTTCTGATATTTCTTCTCTAGAAATCACTTTATACTCATATGAAATGAAAATAAAATTTTAAAGTGAATTTTTATTATATATTAGACATAGCCATTAAACTACAATAATAATAATTTAAAAGCCATGCATTTGCTAAAATGTTTGACTTGTGTGAAGCAAAGATAACTATACAAATGAGATTTATTACTAGATCATATATCTATCTGATAAATCTTAGAGGTTGGATTTTTTATATCTTGTAGTTTAGAGCTGTAGCAGTTTTCATGTTGAATTTACAAATGTAGAAAGAAGAAATCTCTATTAATTTGGAATACATCAAAGGTAAAGTGGCTAGAGCATATGGACTTTGAAAACTCATTGCCTTGAATAATTTTATATCATTTGAGTGAGACCTTTGGGCCAATCCACCCTAGTGGATTCTCTTTCTCTGTTTCTTTAATCAAGTCATCTTGTTATAAAATTTGAATGTGCTTTTATGTCCCTGATTATTAGTCTTAATTGTATTAACAAGCGTTTTTTCCATTTGTCTCCATGGGATCCATTTGTAAGTATACGGTACAACTCTAGTAAGAATAATAATTTATTAATAAAGATTTCCAACTATGATTTTACTCTCCAAAGCACTTTGGAGAGTAAATAAAATTGTATTCTGGTATTAGTAAGCTTGTATTTCATATTAGTCAATCAATAATAAGCTGACAGTTGGCTAGTGAAGTGAGATTAAACAACTTAAACTACATTCAGATGTAGACGAACATGTAGCATATTCTTGATAATTGATCTAATCTCCTCTACAGCCCCCATCACCAGGATAACAAGAGGTGAAAAGCACTAAATTTAGTACAAATCACTGATACTACAGTCATACGCCACATAACAGCATTTCAATCAATGACAGATCACATATTCGAGAATGGTCCCATAAGATTAGTACCATATAGCCTAGGTGTGTAGTAGGCTATGCCATCTAGGTTTGTCTAAGTACTGTGGAGAGGAAGAAATTTTCCTCTACCTTTTTAGGTTCCTCTACCTGATATAAGAATTAAATTGACATGAGACAGATTAACAGAAGAAAAACAACCAAAAGTTTAACATGTATACATGGAAGAAACCCAGGAAAACAGAGTAATTCACCAAAATAGCTGAAGTCCTGGATTTTAAATACCATCCTCAGCTACATACAGAAGAAGATATTGAGGGTGGGGAGAGTCAGGGACTTCAAAAGGAGGAAAGGCATTCACAGGTAGGCGAAAAGGAGCAGATGTTTAGAAAACAAGTGTTTGTTTCACCACACAGAAACAGAACAACACGGGAGCCCAACAAACAGGCTTTTCTAGGTTCTTGCCTATCTACCACCTAGTTCACGTTATGCTAAGGTGATAACTCACTTCCTGAGACAGGTTTTTTTAATCTGAAATTTTTTAGGCAGTTAAGGGAGAAGTAACAAGAAAAACTTTCAGAGACTTATGTTTCTTAAAAATAATTGGCCTAAAATAATCCTCATGTTAAAGGGACACATAATGGAATGGCAAACTTTGTTCCCCTTCAGTACACTTTATGATGTTTGCACGATGACGAAATCTCCTAATGACACATTTCTCAGAACATATCCCCATTGTTAATCTTTAAAAGCGTTTGTTTGGTTAAGTTATTGCCTCTCCATTCCCATTACCTTATGCAAGATGTGTACACATATGAGGGATGAATGTGGCTTGTATAATTTTGTGGGGACCAAGAAGACAGAGTCTTCAGAGTAAAGGGTATGTTCTTGATGGTCTTGGTCTCAGATGATGAATAGGCAATCACTCAAGATTTAGAACAGTGGCTGCTAATTGTGACCGTCTCCTTGTGGATCTCTGGGTTTGTTGGACTTCTCACTGTTGCTCTGTGACTTTAGCACATTACCTCTGATCTTGAAGTCCTTACCCATAGAGTTCTCTTCATTATGACCCAGATTCCTCTCACCAGATGCTATGACTTCCAGCAATTGCGCATCTTATTGCAGTTGTCTGTCAGAACCTTTGTTTCTCCTCTACAATGAACTCAGGCCATACGTCAACCATTTTAACATAGTCTCAACTAAGGTTGATGGATATCATAAATAGCTGTTAAACTACAGTAATAATCATTTATTATTGGGCACATGGAGTTTTTGCTAAAGTCTCACAGCCTCCTCCCAGAGACCCTACGTAACTACACCCCTAACCATGATGTTATCACTCCGCCTCATTCATACCTTATGGTTCCTGACCCTGCAACTACATTCCACTGAATAAAAGGTACCGGAGCTTGACATCTGGCATATTTTCTCTCTTTTTTTTCCACCGAGACTGGAAGGGGTAGCTGTCCCCCCTTTTTCTTCATTCCCAGTAGAGAACTCACGTACATAACAATTAAAAGACCAGATTTTTAGGCTTTCTTTTTATACTAAAAAGAAAATGGTATACAAAAAGGGTGACAAAAGTGATATTTAAAAAGGAGAAACGGAAACATGCTACTTTTCTTCAACAATATCTTGATATTATGTTTCCTTTTTCACTAAAGAGGTCAAGAATGCAATCTTTTTCTTGGCAATGGGGAGGGAAGAAGGGACTCGGCAGGAAAACTACAAGAAAACACGATTTAAGTAGGATGTTAAAATGTAAACATTTAATATTTGCAAAACTGTGGTCTCATTGCATTTCCTCCCTTAGGATGGTCAGCAGGTCCTTTATTCACTCAACAACTATTTTGCAGTGTGTCTACTATTGTCAAAGCATCCTGCTGGGCTTTGTGGAAGATAGGCTGTTGATTAAGACCTAGTTCATCTTCTCAATGAGGTTATAGTTTCAGAATACATATACAATCTAGAAAACGCATACATTTTTTTCTCAGAAAGAAAAGTAAATGCAAAAAATTGTTTTTCATTAAATCTATGTTATATGATCCTACATGATATGAATTTCTTTCTAAATTCTTGTGATGAATCAGATTCGTGAATTACCACTTCCATAACTCCTCAATGATGAAAGTGATATGCTAATAACTTTATTTTGCACATAGTCTTCTAAAAAGAGAAATTTAACTTTAAAGCCACTAATTAGAACATTGATTTGTTAGTTATATATATGTGTGTGTGTATATATATATATATTTTTTTTTTCTTTCAAATGTGGCCGTGAACTTGAGACACCCTCTTAGGAGTCAATTAGTACTTAGCAATATTTATCTATGTTTCTAATGCTACTTGACTCAGTTTTACTTAGTTAAATTCAAATGAGGGCCAGTAAAGAGCCCCAAGGGCAGGAATTCTTTGAAGTATTGAAAAGACAGTTTCTTTTTACACAGGACAGTGAAAGCTTGGAGAAATTAGTGTAGGCTATTGCTAATGAATTAAACTTGGTTTTGTTCTATCTGAAAACCCATGTTCTTTCAGTTTTTTCAAATACCTAAAGCAATAACATAGTCAGCATGACATTTTAAATATTCTAGTACTCTAATTGAAAGGAATTAATTAAGTACATTTTAATATATGTGTTTCTAATTACTTTTAAAAGATCATATGGCTTAATTGCCCATTGACATTTTTTTGAGTGGTTTAGAAGCTTCAAAAATTATTTGATTTGATTACAAATGAAGATATTGTATTCAATATACACATAGTATTTCTAAGAAAGCTCTCATACATTTTATTTTCTTAAAAAAATAGTGAATGAGGTTACCAGAGGGGAAGGGGGGAGGGAGGAGGGTGAAAGGGATAATTCGGTACACGTGTGTGGTGATGGGTTGTAATTAGTATTTTGGTGGTGAACATGATGTAATCTATGCAGAAATAGAAGTACAATGATGTACACCTGAAATTTTTACAATGTTATAAACCAATGTTACTGCAATAAACAAAAAATTTAAAAAAAAATAGTGAATGACTATTTAAACCATAAGATATAAAAAAGCTACCTTTGGTTAGATATGTCTTCAGAAATAAATCTGTCATGAAGCATTATATTATAAGTTATGGCAAGAGTGTTAACACAAATATCAGCAGAAAAAAAACCTGACTACTGTGATCACAATTAAATAACAAATAAAGCCAAAAAAATAAAAGAACACAATGATTTCCTCAATATGATAATAAAACAACTTTTTATGATTAAATTGCCTTAAAATTGATGTATAAAACTAATGTTTAGAGATCATATCATTACTGTAAATAAAACTAAATCCTACATTCAGTGATTTTAGTTCATTCTTTTATCATTATCAAATATATGTACTATAGATGAAATGTGCTTATTTTGAGAAATTTATTTTAATTTTATTTAATAAATTCCTTTTACTTATAAACACTCTAATTCCTCTATAAATTCTATTTCTCTTGAAATTCATAGTATAAATATAATATTATTGCTTAGCAATTTTTTTATTGAATTATCTCCTCTAATGTTAACATTAGTCTGGATTCCATGGTGTTCTTAACCTTCTTCTTATTGATTATCTTCTCCCACTTCCTTATTACACAAACATGTTCTTTACTTGGGAATAATGATATATATAGAAGGTAATACTGTTTAGAAAGTGGAATGGGTTTAACTTAAGCAACTATTACAGACATACATGTGAAAGATCTGCTGGCTCATTTTCAGCTAAATAGCCTGAACATGAAATAAATGTTTGCTTTAAGCGTGAGAAATGTTTAAACTGAGAGTTTTAGCACCTTTCTCTACTATGGACGTGAATAGTAGGTTTCTGCCTCTTACCTGCATTTAGGAAAGGGCTGTCTTATTGTAGACTGAGTTGGGAAACGGTAGCCTCTTGAAAAGGGGTAAGTTGGCATGTATTCTCTTTTCAAAGGATAACCTTCTTATTCCTATAACAACTACATGGGTTGGAGGGAAAAAGGGGGGGAAAAACTATTTGGATTAGCAGTAGTCAACCAGAAATAGGAAAATCCTTCAAAGTAAATCTAAATATGGATATTCCAAGTTTGCCATCACTTACAAATCTCTGTTTGCAAAAAGTAATATATATCTGTACAAATTATGCTAAATATTGGAAAGAGCAAAGGTATACAGCAGAGGGGTGGTAACAATAGCTTCCGTTTTGAGCCCTTATAGTATCACACACATTATCACATTTAATAAATATTGATTGAGTTACACATGACTACACATATACAACTGAGCTATATATAGGTCAAAAGATAAGATATTTGAATGTTCTAAATTAATCAAGGCATGCAAGATAAAAATTAAATCATTTGTGAAAAAATAATCACTTATAATGTATTTTATTCCTTAAAAGTGTTTGTATATATGATTGAAGTGGCCTGAAGCACAATTTTCCCCCCAGGATATTACACGAAAGCAACAAGGACAATAGAGAAGAGAAAAGAAAAAGGAAACAAAATTTTGAGAAAATCTAGATTCAAATATGTATTATGGCTTTAAAATCAATTGAGATCTGTCAGACATGATGCAGGGATAAATACTCTTTAGAAGAAATGGTCATCTGTCTACATGTGTATTAAATGCTACAATTAGCAAAAATATACAGATTTATATAGATGCCTGACATTGGTCTATAAGCCTTTTACATATTAAGGTATTTAATTTTTATATCCTGCCTATGACATAGGTGGTATCTTGCAAATAAGGAAACTAAGGAATAGAGACATTAAAGAACTGGATGAAACCATACAGTTCAATGGTAAGTGGAAAAAGTAGGGTTCAAGTCCAGGTAGCCTCAGCTCTAGAGGAAAAAAAGAAATCTGTAAATAGCCCAAATATTGACAAGCAAAATAAATCTTTAAATTAAAATAAGTACTAAGGCATATTGAAAAATATTTGAATATTTTTGAGAAATAGTTACAGAAATAATAGAAAACTACATCTATAAAAATGAAGTTGTTTAAGTAATAACATTAGATGGTTATGAGTCAGTAAGTCTACTAGAGATAGAAAAAAACATATTCTAAAAATTTCCTGCAGAGGAAAACTCCAGGCCCAGATGGCTATACTGGTAAATTCTCTGTATATTTAAAGAAGAATTAATACCAATTCTTCACAAACTCTTCCAAAATACAGAAGAGGAAGGAACATTTCCCAACTTATTCTTTTTTTCTCTCTCTCTCTTTTTTTTTTTTTTTTTTGCTGTGGAAGATTCACCCTGAGCTAACATCTCTGCCAATCTTCCTCTATTTTGTATGTGGGTTGCTGCCACAGCATGGTCGCTGATCAGTGGTGTAGGTCCACACCCAGGACCAAACCTGGGCCCCTGAAGTGGAGTGCACAAAACTGAACAACCAGGCCACAGGGCTGGACCCCAGTTCCTTCTTATGTGGCCTGTATTATCCTGATACCAAAACCAGATAAAGACATCTTAATAAAACTACACATTAATATCTCTTATAAGGAGAAATGTAAAAATCCTCAACAAACTAGCTAGCTGAATCCAGTCACACATTAAAAGGTTTATAGACCATGACTGATTAGGATTTATTCCTTGGATGCAAGCCTAGTTCAACATTTGGAAACTCAGTGGAATCCACCATATCAATAAACTGAAGAAGAAAAATCACGTGATTATATCAATTGTTGCAGAAAAAAATCATTTGACAAAATCCAATGCCTAATGATCATTAAAAATATCAGCATATTAAGAATGGAGGGGAATTACTCAAATAGTTAAGAGCACCTACACAAAAACTGCAGCTAACATCACACGATGTGGAAAGACCAAATGTTTTCCGCCATAAGATTGGGAACAAGGCAAGTAAGTCCACTCTCACCATTCTTTTTCAACATAGTTCTAAAAGTTTTGAGCTGCAGCAATAATGTCAGAAAAGGAAATAAAAAACATAAGTTTGGAAAAGAAGAAATTAAACTGTTCTTATTTGCAGATGACATAATTGCCTATGCCTAAAAAAGAGATGTCCAGATAAGTGAGTTCAGAAGGCAGTTTTTTTCAAGCCACCACCACATGTCTACCCATCCATGAGCATCTATATCCGTATATTTTGCTTTGTCTTCTGTTACTGTGATACATATGCCACCTCCTATCCAGAGTCAACCTATTTCCTTGCACACTAAATCTCATGCCCTTTGGACTCTTGAAGAGCATTGCCAGGGTGCTCTGTATTTCATTACAAATATTTTCCTTTCTATTTATTCATTCACATCAGCATAAAATCATGAGATTTTTGCCTTATCTTAAATATAGCCTCTTGTCTCCCCTACTCCTACAGGTACCACCTAATTTCTTTGCTCCCTTTAACATTCAGACTCCTCAAAACAATGAGTTCTATTTACTGTCTCCACTTCTTCTCCTTTTATTTTCTCTAGAATTCTCTTAATTACAGTCTTTCGCCTCTAACATGATAACAAATCTAATGGTCACCAACGCCCAACTGTGAAATCCAATAACTATCAGGCCTCAGCTTATCTGACTAACCAGCAGCGTGTCTCAAAATTGATTACTTCATCCACCTTGAAGAATAGTCTTTACTTGGCTTCCTGGATATGACAGTTTCCTAATATTATTTCTTTATCACTGGGCACTGCTAGTCTCTCTCCTTTGCTAGTTTCTTCCTCATCTTTGCAGTCATGTAATTCCAGAGTCCCTCAAAGTTCAGACGTTGAATTATTTCTTTTTTCTGTCTACTTTTATTGCTTAGCGATTTTATCTAGTCTCCTAACATTAAATACTATCTATTCACTGGTGACTGCCTTTATTAGGATTGGTTCCCCAAGAAAGACACTCTGAGATGAGGATTCAAGTGCAAGTAGTTTATTTGGGAAAAGATCCTAGAAAACACCAGTAGGCAAATAGAGAAGTTACTCAGGAAACTAAAGGAAGCAAATAAACTTGTTATTAAGCAAGTTGTCAGTAGAAATCAGAGCTTAAATCCCCAGTTAGGAGCCATGAAGCTCAGAGAAAAACAGACACCTAGGTTGTCACACTAGGGGGGTGAGAAACAGGAATATTTACCCACCCTGATCTGTCAGTCATTAATTGAGGTCTCCTCCAAGGGATGTTAATTGCCCAGCAATTCCGACCAGCCTGAGCTTCCACCTTTGGTCACTAGAAAAAGAATCTAAGGCAAAAAAAAAAAAAATCTTAGCTGCCAGCTATGTCTGAAATTGGGTGAGTTTGCATGCATATGGTAAGTGTAAGGTGATGTGGCTAGGTCATCTATAGCATCTACTACTCTGCCAAGACATTCACCAATCTAGTCATCTCCTCTAAATTCTTGGCCCATACATGTAAATGCCCTCTTGACACCTCCACTAAGATTTCTATGGCATCTCAACCAGTATATTCACTAGAAATTTCCTGATCTGCATGCATATCCCACATTTCTTTCTCCTGCAATATCCCTATTTCACAAAACAGTAATTCCAACCTCGCAATTGCTCAGGCCAAAAAGATTGGAATAATTCCTGAGTCTTCTCATTCTCTCACACTCCCCACCTTCCCATCCAATCTGTCAACATACGCTGAGGGCTTTTCTATACATACAAGTCTCCATCCTCCACTCAGGGCTCACCCTTTCCTTGGCTACCTCCCTCTCTGAGCTAGAATATGGCCACGATCTTCTAACTTGTCTGTTTTCATCCTGCTGTGGCTTCCTTTATAGCATCCAGAAGGATTCTGATTAAAAACTGAAACCCATCATATAATTCCTCTGCCCAAACCTTCTAATAGCATTCCATATCACTCAGGATAAAAAACAATGTCTGCAAAATGTCTACAAGGACCTTAAAAGATGTGTCCCCAGGATTCCCTCTCTATACTCATCATCTACTTCTTTCCTAATTGTTTGCTCCCATCCAGCCAGGCTGATCTCCGCGCTTTGCCTTGGACATGAAAACATGATCTCTTTTGGTGCCTTTGCACTTGTGGCTGTCTCCTCATAGAATATTCTCATCCCATATCCACTGGGTGGCTCCCTCATCTCCTGCTCCTTTGTTTGTGACATTTTCCCTGAAAATCCTATTTAAAAATTGCAAATCTTCCCCCAGTCTCCATCTCCCTTTCTTGCATTTTATTCTCATAGCACCTACCACTGAATGGAATATTATGTAATATTTCAAGTAAATAGTCTATGTCCTTCTTCCATCCTAGAAAGAAACGTTGCAGGCAAAGAGGTTTTTTTGTTTGCTTGTTTGTTTTTTTCTGTTTTATTCAAATACATATTCCCCAAACCTGAAACAGTTTTTAGGGCTAGTGGGTGTTCAAGTAAATATTCACTGTGAGAATGAATTCATTGAATTGTATATTTACTTGAGGATTAACTGGAAGACTTGAAAAACAAATACTTTTATTTCATCCATCACAAGAAAATGCTTTATATTCAAAGGTGATCTTTACACTGAAAAAGTACAGAAAAGCAAAACATCTCTGCAACTTCATATTTCAAATTCACAACATTTTTGCACTTTATTATGTCTTTTATATTAGTGTGTTTGATTTCGTTACACTTTCAATTAGTATTACTGTCGTGGTTTCGCAAGCAGAGCATATACCTAAAGTGAACCCCAACACAAATAAAAATTAGTATGTGATAAAGGAGACCAAGTGAGGGAAATTTCATTCAGTGTCCTCATCTTCTGATCCTGACTAGAAAACAATCGTAAATTACATTTAAATGATAGTGGACTAGATATTTATTTGCTTAATAGAAATATTAATCATTATATTAGCATTTCTTTAAAATTTCTGTCAGAAATAAACGTGCTTTTCTTTTTTTATTTTGTCTGAATTGTGTTGGATAGTCGTAGTGGGAAAAAAAATTGGGAGAATGTCTTTCAGCAAAATGCATTTACTGAGAAATCATGTCTTTGGATGAATACCTTTTTAAAATAACATGCCTATAGAAGAATAAAAATATATTCACACCATTAGCATTTTTATTGTAGAATAAAAAGCAATTCATTCACTAGTAAGTGTTGATAACCAGGAACTACAGTGCTCGACCCATAGTAAACTTGCTAAATACATAAATAGATAACTGAACAAGAATTGTTAGATGTTAAAGACACTTTCCAGGAGGGAAGGAAGTGACCCTGCCTAGTGCATCAAAGATTTATTTAGTTTAACAAAATCTGTTTTGGGTGAATTAATTTAATCAAATAACCCAATTCATTTATTTCTGTGCATAGCATCCTGACTTCTCCATTATAAACTTATCAAAATAGCAAATAGACAAGGACATTTGTTCAATTGTTTGTTTAATAATATTTCTCAACCCCTAAACCCTATATGAAGCCAGCCCTGGTGGTCTAGTGGTTAAAATTCAGTGCTCCCACCGCCATGACCTGGGTTCATCTCTGGTCAGAGAACCACGTCACCCCTCTGTTGGTTGTCATACTGTGGTGGCTGCGTGTTGCTGGGATGCTGAAAACTGTGCCACTGGCATTTCAAATACCAGCAGGGTCACCCACGTTGAACAGGTTTCAGCAGAGCTTCCAAACTCAGACAGACTAGGAAGAAGGACCTGGCCACCTACTTGTGATAAAATTGGCCATGAAAACCTTATGAATAGCAGCAGAGCATTGTCTGATAGAGCACCGGAAGGTGAGAGGATGGCACAAAAAGACCTGGCAGGGTTCCCATCACTGAGTGAGAATCGACTATGACACTAACAACAAGACTATATGATCTCTCTGGTTTTTTATTTGTTTGTTTGTACCTTGGCACCAGGCAGAGCATTTTGTATTTAGCACCTGGGAGTAGACACCCCATACGGCTTCGTACAATTACAATATTAATAGGTAATGCAAATTTATAGAAATGTGAGTTTTGATAAGAGGAGTGGTGCAAATAGAAGTAAATTTGGTGCGGTACTAGAGTGGCAATGTTTAGGTTACAGAGAGTAGGCTGCAGAAAAAAAACTCTGAGAAGGAGGAAAGGAGAAATTGAGGGCAAAAAAGGAAGTTCAGGTCATAAGGAGTAAGGGACAAAAAAGTAGAAGAAAAAACTAGAAAGAGCTTTGCAAATTTTCCCATGGCTCTATTGTCATCAGTCACTAGGAACACCTCCAACAGCTGTTTACGATGCTACTCGGAGAATCCTCGAGCATAGTCTTACGTGTCTGTTGCATCTTGTCTTGCACAGGGTGGTCTGGAAACTGCACGTGATGATGGCTCATGTAGGTCCTCAGAATTTACAAGACACTATTTTGTTACTATCCTTGTAATTATTGCTGGAAGCACCTAAAGCCATTGAGTATTAGTGGGGATGATTTTACTAATCCCCGAATCATATCATAGTTCTTGTACTAACTGGAAAGGTTAATATAAGCAAAGTGTATTGCATATTGACTAGTCTTAGTAATAATAAGTTAAAAGGATTTTACCACAAATTAACTCCACATAACTGAAAATTCCTTGAAACAAAAAGCTTTTCATTGCATGTTCTCTGGATTAATGCTAGACACACTTCATGAAATCAATCACTAGGCTCTTGAAAAAACAGTAAATTCCTTCCTAGAACACATTTGCTTTTTCTTTCATATGGCCTCATTATCTTAAAAAAAAACGTGTCGAGGGAGGTGTGATGGTGTTGAGTTTGTACACAATACCACCCCACAGAGCACCTAGTTGGTTAAAAGAAACATTGCTAAAAGTTACAGCAGTACAGAATTTTCCCTTAGGCTATAAATAATACATTACTTTGGTGTTTAATCCAAGGCTGACAAGAAGACGAATGAGTTGGCATCCATATGGCGAATATTAACTACATTTCTAGCTATTGTTGCACTTAAATAGTTAAGGCCTTATTTATAGATTGCAATAAAATGAAATAAGGAATTAATATATTGAATGTGAAATTGTAAACAAGATCGTGTACAGTAAAGGCATTATAAAACATTTCTTCCCTACAAAATCTGCCTTGTCTGATTAATAGACAACCTGCAAAAGCATAGCTTAATTATGGAGAGGGTGAATTTATCTCTTTGCAAGTAATTGGGATCTTGATGTAAGTATTGTTTAGGTGAGACTGCATGCATTATGTCATGGTGTCAAAAACTTGTTTTGACATTCTCAGCTCTGCTACTCTCTGTGTAATCATTTATGGGACCCATTTTGTAAGAGCCTCAGTTTCATTGTACATGCAATAAGGAGAATAATAACTATCTGACAATGATACTACCACTATAACAATCAAAAGAGATATTTCTCTGAAAGAATGTATAGGTTGTAAAACATTTTAATTGTAAATAATCTTTTTTTGCTGGGAAAGTTTCACTCTGAGCTAAGATTTGTTGACAATCTTCCTCTCTTTTCTTTTCTTCCTCCCCAAAGCCCTAGTACATAGTTGTATATTCTAGTTGTACGTCCTTCTAATTCTTCTATGTGAGTCGCCGCCACAGCATGGCTACTGACAGATGAGTGGTGTGGTTCCATGCCTGGGAACCGAACCCTGGACCGCGGAAGCAGAACCCACTGAACTTTAACCACTAAGAGATCAGGGCTAGCTCAAAATAATTTTTTTTGTTTGCTTGTTTCTTATGGACTGTAGTTCCTTAGAGAGCAAGATTTATATCCTTCCATCTTTATATACCTTCCTAGTGTCTCATATATAAGAAATTTTCATTCAATATTTATTAAACGAATAAATGCAAGAATGAATAAACGAGTGCATAATTTTGATCAATATGTATTTCACTACTGCCAGCAAAGTCCATTGAAAATTTTATTCCCCATCGTTTAAATCATAGAGTTAACTCTAATTTTTAGCAGAAACAAAGTTATCCCTACACATTCTAAGGTGCTTCTGTTGGTGTAATTTCATCCTTCTACGACATTTGTGCTTCAAGCTTTTTTGGGCATTATGATGTTGTGGGAGAGGCTGAGACTTCATTATAGCTTTACATACATGCTCATACATATTTCATCTCAATTCTCTGGATAAGTAAATTCATACAGTAAGTCTGCTAGAAAGTATACTTCACTTGGATTCATATGAACTTGGTATAACACCTGGACCTGCCACATACTAGCTGTGAGGTCTAGGTAAGTCATCCTTCATTCAAGTTAAAATACTAGTATCTCCCACCTTACTCACCTAGAGGGTTGTAAGTATCAACTGGGCCAATGTGTATAAACAGACATTGCAAAATACAAATCTATATAGAGAAAAAGCAAATATTAACATCAAACATCACATGATCTCTAGTTTTGGATTCTTTTTTTAGCATCTTTTTATATGGTTTTTAGTTTATTTCAAATAGTTTACTCTTTATATATTGCCCAATATGAAGCTACACATGAGGCTGTGGTCAATATTAATTATTAGTTTAATATATTTATAAGTACAGTAGTTCCCTCTTATCCCTGGTTTTGCTTTCTGTGGTTTCAGTTACCTCCAGTCAATTGCGGTCCAAAAATATTAAATGGGAAATTCCAGAAATAAACAATTCACACATTTTAAATTGTATGTTGCTCTGAGTAGTGAGATGAAATCTTGTGCCATCCCACTGCATCCTGCCAGGGACGTGAATCATCTCTTTGTCCAGAGAATCCAGGCTGTACACACTACCTGCCAATTAGTCTTGGTTATCAGACTAACTGTTGCAGTATTGCAGTGCTTGTGTTCAAGTAACCCTTATTTTGCTTAATAATGGCCCCAAGGAGGCATTGTATCATCTCACATCATCACAAGAAGAAGAAGGGTGAGTGCAATACGATAAGATAGTTTGAGAGAGAGAGAGACAATAGTCACATAACTTTTATTACAGTATATTGTTATAATTGTTCTATTTTATTAATGTTATTGTTGTTAATCTTTTACTGTGCCTAACATAAATTAAACTTTATCATAGGTATGTCTGTATATGAAAAAACAGGATATATAGGATTTGGTACTATCCACGGTTTCAGGCATGCCCTTGGATCTTAGAATGTATCCCCCATGGATAATGGGGGGACTACTGCAATAAATTATTAAAATCATGTTCTTGATTTCAACAAGGATTAAACAAAAATTTTATCATGGGAAGTGCAAGCCATCTTAAATGTGACTTTTCATTGAGGATAAAAATTTAACAAATATTAATTTAAAAATAATATAATGTTATACGATTCATGCTGTCAAAATAGTCACTACCTTGTTTATGGCCTAGAATAAAACTTATAGCGATGGATACTTTTAATTATTTTCGTTATGTTTTCTGAGGATGTCCCAAAAAGTTTTTTGGGTAGTTTCTCAATTAATGCTCTATTAAAACTAAGCTAATTTTTAAAATTAAAACCAAGAAATTCAAAGTGACTCTATCATCTTCCAAGTAAAAGTGAACATGTTTGAAATGTTACAGATTTACATATAATCATTATTATTGTAATAATACAACATGAAAAATGTCATGGCTATTTAATACTTTATTTTAATTTATTTTCTACTACATATAAAAGGTTTTATTAATTTCTAGTATTTAGTCTATCTAAAGCAAATAATTTGAGATATTAAAAACCACAATCCAAAATTGTTCCCATTCTTGGTTGTCGTTCCCAGATGAAGCTGGTTAACTCCAGAACTGGTAACATATGAAAGATGTCCCATAATAAACGGTATTCAGGCTTCTGGAATCATCATCATACAGAAATATTTTATTCATGATGATCTAGGCAGCAAATTCCTTATTCCATGAGGAATAAGCCATGTAATTACAACACAATAGTCTTAAACACCATTTCTATTCAAGAAATGATGGTATTAGAAATAGATTACTTCATTATCACTTATATCATACAGAAAAAAAAAAAAAAAGGCAGGGCTAATACCCAAAATGGGTCAGTTTCTGTGGCTTGCAGATATGTCCTGAGCGCTTTCCCATTCAAGTCAATATCGCACATTCCCTTGTGCTAAGTATTACTCTGCCAAGCAATGTCTCCATTCATTGGGTGGATTTCTCAGAGCATAATGTCGTACAAATATTCCCATCCTCACATGGTATATATAAGCTTAGACCTGGAAACAGAAAATGGACCATCATCTTGAAGATTTCCCTCCTATATGACATTACCAGACTGTATTGGTCAACCCTGAAGAAATGGGGACTACTTTGCCCCCAAATTTGGTTCAGATGCTGAGACTAATGATGCCACTCATGCATTAAAAGGGTACGAAAAGATTTATTACTCACATAATGAAGGTCTCTGGGGAGAGCAGGGCAGGCCCACAAACAGTCCAAAAATAACTTGGGAGAACACTGAGGGGAGACTTGCTTAGTGTTTTATGGTTTTTAGGGCATGAGGCTAGAGTAAGAGTTCCCTCGGATGGACCATGGCTTCTGTGATTTGAACTTCCCACCAGCACTAAAAGAAGCACCCGGGATTTCTTATCAGCTTGCCCAGATGCAGAGCAGAAGGGGAAGAGAAGTGATGGGCTCAGAAACTGTAAATAGTTAAACGTCAATAATGGAGTCAGACAATTTATTAAAAATAACCGCTGATATTTGACTGAAGCCTGAAATGTGCCATGTTTCATTTAGTTGAAGTTGAACTTGTTTAATTAAGCGATTATGGTGCTCTATGAGGCCTGTAGCCTGAGGCTGGTAAGGGAGGTGAAATTCTATCGAATGCCTTATTTAAGAGCCCAGAATTGTATACTTTGAGAAGTTAAATGAATGACTTCGTAGCTATCAAAAATGCATAGAACTCCATAGGGGATAAGTAATATCTTGATGAGGACTTGCATAGTGCTGTTAGTATGTATAGAGGCTTGTGTGACCTGGATGTATATTGGAGTATCTGTAAGGCTAGAGATTCTCAGGATTTTCTATCCCAGAGGTGGCAATCTTGGATAAGGAATTAATATTGCTACCACTGGACACACCATACAGCCAGACCATTGGCAATGGTTTAAGAGTCTGTAAAAATGTGCAAGTGGATCTGATTTTTTGCCAGGGCATCCAGTACTAAGATGACTGCCTGAATTCGGGGGAATTGTGCTGACCATTGGTTCTTACCATTTATCAGGGACACCTCATCTGGTTAAGGGTGAAAATCACCAGCTCTCCAATGGGCTCTGTCACATGTGATTGTGGTGCTGCTGTCCATTAAGTAAGCATGTTTCTGTTGCTGTTCACTTAGTTGATCCCAAAGGACTACCAACGGGTCTGGGAGAGGAGGGACCTCCACCAGCACCACAGCATCTCACAAGGAACTGAGTCCAAGAGAGATCACGCCGTCCTGGAGGTGCGATATGAGTGTGCTCGGGTTTGGCTCTGTCCTCTGGTTACAATTTACAGTTTAGCAAATAGACCTTGATGGCTATGTTAGCTCTAAGGGTACTGATTTCACGGCCCAAAGCATAAAGGGGAGCTGAATATGGAGGTTCGGGGTCTGAAGCCCTGCATGACTCTTTAATCCCGAATAAGTATGAATGCAAAGGTCACTCTCATGGCATTTAGCATGGGCCTGAGGAGGGCAGTGTTTTTGACTAGAAGTCCTTGAGCAACTAATAGCTATCACGGATGATCCAGAAACTCCTGAAGGCTTAAGAGGAGGTTGCTATAACTTGTACAATGAAAAAATCTCCGGGAAAACTAATGGGAGTGATTGTAGTATGACAATTTGGGCAAATTCCAGAGCCTTTTGTAAGTAGGGTGATTTGCAAGTAACAGTATAAATGGGCTTAAGTCAAATTTGTAAAGAGAAATATGTTACCTCTAAAACCAAAAAGGCCTAAAAGATGTTGGGTTAGTTTTAAAGTCATAAATGCTTTGAGTCAATGGTTGTTTCCTGACAATGTCAGAGATTAAACTGCCTAAGAGCTTCTAAGAGCTTTTTGCATTTCTTAACTTGTATCTGGACTAAGACCTATGTAATACATAACATTATGCCTATTCTCCAGGTAAGGAATCTGAGTTATTCTTAGCTTTCTTTTGATTTTTAAGCTTTATCACTTAATCACTTTGTCATAAGCAATAAGGCTCTTCCTGTGCCTATGATTTCAGCCTCTAAATTATACCACATGGAAAATCTTCTGATAGACGGGTAGGAAGTGATGAATTCATGTGCAAGAGGAACACAATGTTGTTTTTATTAATATTAGTGGACTGGTTAACAAAGATTTATATTCACTTGTCTGAAGTCTACTTGCTTTGTTAGAATTATATCTGATTTTGATTATTATATATTCCTTAATACTTATGGGTTAACTGCCTTCTTGAAATATAAATATATTTTTTAAATTATTATAATACGTTTTTGTTTCAAGCAGCTTGGTCTAACCTGTAAATCTTTTCTCCCTTTGTCTCTGTCACTCCATATCCAATTTCAACAGGAAATTTTATTAGCACTGCCTTTAAAATGTGTTCATATGGCTGTAAATAAAGAACCACAAAAGGTAAACATGGATAAATTATTGCATAAATTCATAGAAAAATTAAAAGTTAAAACTGACTTTGCTTAATTGTCATGCAAGGAAACACACCGTAATAAAGAAATCCACTGAGTGGATCACCAAGGGAGAAAAGCTAAGGATTTTACGAGCAAGAGAAAAAGAAAGTTCGTGGTATGTTAATTAAGGTTAGGAAAGTTTGCAGTCTGGATGGGGTGGAAAAAGGGTCAGAGTCTGTACAAGGTTGGTTCAAACAAGTCCCAGTGTTCATTGGCCAGGGAAGTCTATTCGTTTAGGTCCACTGAAGATCTGTTATATGGGCTCACTAAAAGTGTGTAGTCATTGGCAACCTCATCTGGAAGTTGCTCAGAGTTCATTACAGTTTAACAGCTCGAGCAGATTAGAACATTAAGTTTGGTTATCTCCTAAAGTATTGCTGTACATGGACATTATTCTTATTGTAAATCTGACCATTTCTCACTAACCACTCTGCTGCAACCCTATATGAGACATCATCATTTCTTACCTGGATAATTACGACAGCCTCCTAACTAGTTTCCCCGCTATCATCCTTGTTCCCTTAAAAAAGCGACCACCTGGAAACTGAAGTCAGATTATGTCACTTCTCTGTCCAAAAACCCAGCTTTGGGCCAGCCTGGTGGCTTAGCGGTTAAGTGCACGCGCTCCGCTACTGGCGGCCCGGGTTCGGATCCCGGGCGCCAACCGACATACTGCTTCTCCGGCCATGCTGAGGCCGCGTCCCACATACAGCAACTAGGAGGATGTGCAACTATGACATACAACTATCTACTGGGGCTTTGGGGAAGAAAAAGAAAAAGGAGGAGGATTGGCAATAGATGTTAGCTTGGAGCTGGTCTTCCTCAGCAAAAAGAGGAGGATTAGCATGGATGTTAGCTCAGGGCTGATCTCCCTCACACAAAAAAAAAATAATTAAAAATCCAGCTTTGACTACTCATTTCACTCTGAGTAAATGCTAATTTTTTTATAACGGCCTGTAATATTCCAAATTTTCTATGCTATCACCCTTTATATCTGAATTACATCCTACTCTCCCCCATCACTTACTTGTCCCCAATTTCCGTGAACATCTTGTTTTTTGCCCACAATACTGTTGCTCTAAGGCCTTTGGACTAGCTGTTCCCACCACCTGGAAATTATCCCCCAGATGTCTGCTTGGCTTACTTCTTCATTTTGTTCAAATCCTCACTCAGGTATCATCATTTTAAGGGGGCTAACTCGATCAGCCTACTTTGCAAATTACCCCTGTGTACCCAATTTTCTTCTTAAGAAAATCATAATAGTTGTCATCTTCTAACATACTACATAATTTACTTATTCAGACATCTACTTATGTATTATACCTTTCTTAACGCTCCAGAGAAGGACTTTAGGTTACACAAAAAGTATAGACACATGCTTTCTGTTATGTTCACAAATGTATCTCAAGCATATAAGTGATTGACAGATGTTTCAGGAAGCACTGATAATTTAGCAACACAGCACATATTAGGTCATAATGTAAATCCCCAAATTTAAGTAGTTTCAATTCTAGTCTCTCACAATAAAGCAATAAAACTGAAAGTTAATAACAAAATACCAAGAGAAACTTCTTCAGTTGCAAGTTTATTAAATAAAACAAATCTTACTTAAATGAATATGAAAAATAAATTAGCTTAGTAATATAAACTTAATATTTATATTAACCTCTTTTTCCCTTAGAGATATTTTTGCTCTGTTTTTATATTTAAAATTCGTGGTCGAAATTTGAAATTTGTAGCTACTCTTTTGTAAGTAAACTTTAGCTATACCCAATTTCATTATTGTCTTTTTCCAGATATTCTGTTATTTTTTATTTGTTTTTAACTTGATCCATGTGTTGCTTAACAAAGTTTTTAAGACTGTTTTTTGGTCTGAATATGTATTTTTTATTTTTCAGCTATTAATTTCTAGTGTACTATGGTTAAATAATATAATCTCTACTATTTCTGTTTTTGATAAATGTAGGTTTTTTGTGGTTGGTAACTAGCTATCTTTTTGTTGTTGTTGTTGTTGTTGTTGAGGAAAATTTGCCCTGAGCTAACACCTGTGCCAGTCTTCCTCTATCTTGTATGTGGGTTGCTGCCACACCATGGCTGCCAACGAGTGGTGTATGTCTGTGCTCAGGAACTGAACCTGGGCTGCCAAAGTGGAGCACACTGAGTTTAACCACTAGCCATAGGGCCCAATAACTGCTATTTTTTGAAATAAATATTCTAATGGTCACTTGAGAAGAAATAGTGACTTCTGTATAGTAGAATTGGGGAGTAGGTTTATAAGGAGGATGATGTACGTTTAATTGTATTTAATACATTTTATTTGGTGTGTTTAAAAAAAGTATGCTATTTTGGTAATCAAATGACTATTTTTTTAATTAAAAATTTTAAAGTAAAATCCAAATTAAGTTAGATTAAGAGTTTCAAATTTGTCAATATTAGTTATGAAAACTAAGTTGTTAATAAGAAGAAAAGGTCATTTGTTAAGCCTTTAAAAAACCAATGGCCCTGATTTATGAAAATATGAATGAAAGATACTAAACTTGGCCTTTGAAACCTAGTACCTTTATGCACACCAAAGAAGAGCTATCCTAATATCTTTACATTTCATTTTTATTTGTACAAATACATTTAATAAGCTGAATTTAAAGTTTTTGTAGTTTTAGAGTAATATGAGAAAATCTTTTCTTTAATTAACTCATATTCCTGCCTTGTTCCCAAGCTATAGTAAATAAAAAAAATTTCACAACATTCAAATAATATATACAGTTAATAAGGAAGAGTATGAACAACAAAGTCTCTAGAGATGAAATTCAAGGAATAATTCTTCAATACTAATTGACATTATAAATATAAAATTATGCTTTAAATGGTGTGTGTGTGTGTGTGTATGGTCTTATATTACATTCTATACAATATGAACAAATAATAACAGTTATTTGTTTTATCTCTTCTAATTGTTACCGTATATTACACAGTGATTTGCAGTGGCACCATTGAAAAATATTTTGTTAGAATAATTATATTTTCCTCAGAAGTAGTCCACAGCTTGATTAGGTCTATACAACTTATATCTTTATAGAGCTAGTAATACATTCTCCGTTTCTCCCAAATGTGCAATGGAATATATTTTTGGGTTGCTACTTCTGTTACCTTCATTGAAAAGTCATAGGACATAATTATTCTCCACTCAGGAAATGAACAAAATTCTTGCTAGAAAAAGTGATTTACTTAATTGAATGAGATATATCATATAAAATCTAGACCTGAGCACTAAGGGGTCAGCAATGGAAAGACTGATTAAATTATTACATACAAATTTAACTAAATTGTATAATAATAACAATAATAATAACGATTACTATTATTATAAAAGAGTTAGCATTTACTGAGCACTTACCAGGCATTTTGCTGAACACTTTATGTGCAATATTTCATAATTGGTGGGTGGGATTTGAATTATATTGCGTCTAAAACTTAACCTATGTTACTATAAACTGAAATATTACCTTCCGTTTCTACAGGAGACCAAATTGCCACTTAGTCCACTTTTCAAGAAAAGACTGCCCTGCATTTCAATTTCCATTTATACTTTGAATGATCATTAAACGTAACCAGATTGAGTGAATGAGAGAACTGGTAAAGAGGGATTACATCTTACATGAGCTTTTATTTCGGAATTCAATTCATGAAGCAAATTGTCATTGAATATGAACATGCCACATTAAAATAAGTCAAAAAGTCCAATCTATCCAGCTTTTCTCTAGTATTCAAATATTTTGCTGTATGTATGTGTATGTGTGTGTGCATATTTGCTTAAGAAATAGATGAAAGTTATTCTTTGTGTTGGGTAGCCATCTTGAATGGGAGAAACAGTAACTAAAACAAAAGAATCAACTACTATACTCAGAACGTTTTCTCTAGTCGTTAAACATCCCCGGGGCTAAGATCAGCTGAGGAAACTACTGACTCCTGAGTCCGATCTTGTTGATTTTCATAAAACTTTCGTAACAATCTCATACAGACTCTCATTAAAGGGTGTCGCGAGTGGAATTATTTGCATATTATTTTGTTTCATAATATGGTTAGCCATTTTCTCCTCCATCCCCCTCCATAATGGCAGGATGACATTTTCATCAATTAAAAATATGTTGAGAAATACTATCAGGATTTACAACACAATGTAACCTGTTCGCATTTGGCCTTTGAGCATATGTGATTCCTCTAGTACTGTAATACTCACACTCCTAAGTGTATAGAGACTTAATTTATTTAGTAGAAATCAATCTGTGTTTTGGGAAAGTGGGAAAATAAAGGAGATGATTAGTTCATCAATGACAGAATCTGAAGGGAAATTACATCAAGGGACAAGGTAATTAGTGCTGTTATTTTGTCAAAGTGTTCAGTATCAGAACTCCACAGATGGGGAATAATTCTGAGTTTAGTGAGTTCTCATGGGAGAATTTTTGAAGGGACAGATAGATTAGAATATTTAGTTATTAAGAATATTATTAGAAAAGATGGCAGGTGGAGAAAATTAGAATAATATCCTAGTTGGTTAGTTATAAGATTTTTAAGAACTTCCCAGGTAATAATCATCTATTTAGTTATGTAAAAATATGCAAACAAATATTCCTTGAGACACTATACAAGGGTTGTGACATACTCAATCAAGTCACTAAGTTCCACCAAGATTCAAGAGGATGCAAATTAGTCTCCATCTGTCATTAAGGGTGATTTAGCAAAGATTTTGTAGAGAAAGTCATGCTATAGTTGCACACTTAGGGGCTTCAGTCCATAGAGCCAGATGAGCTCTGCATTCTAGACATTCTAACCAATGGGCCAGGCATGGGAGCAAGACCACCTTGGGTACTTCAGACCAGCACAACCACTAGAAGGATAAATTAATGAGCCTAGAGACTGCAATTAAAATGACATTCTCTTCTTTTCCTAATTGTCTTTGGAAATGGGCTGTTTGGATAGGTACTTTGTTTGGACAGGGCCTACACTCATCCTTCTTCATTAAAAGTCAGATACTTAAAAGAGATACAGTCATCTACATGTCACCTTACCAATATCTTTTATTTATGAAAATGTAGGCCAAAAATGCTAAAAGAAAAGATAGCAACCTTTCCAATGTGCTCTGCAAAGTAAACAGGCACATACTGTTAATAACCACTCTCTCTGACTCATCCCTATGCTTATTTATCTATCAAGTCACACATTCCTTTGCAAAGGAGTATCTTCTAGGCAAAATATGAATTACATTTTACAAGAAGTTTTACACATTTTCTTACCAAATGTGATCACATTATTCATGTTGGTTGGCACTCTGCCTTATCTCCTCCCAAATTTATCATGGATCTTTTTAGGTTCATAAACATAAGCAGCCTTGTTTTATTCCAATGGATGCCTAACATGCAATTGTGTGGATATGATATGATTTATGTAATCATGCCTCTTCTAAATAACGCATAAGCTTTTTGCACAGATTAGCTATTGTAAAAAATGCTGCATTAACTATCTTTATATGTATATCTCATACTCTATATAAAATAAATATTTCTAAGAGAAATTGCTGAACACTAAAAAATACACATTTAATATTTAAGGAACACTAGTCAATTATTTTTCAAAATTGTGATTAATTTATACTCTCCTCAGCTATAAGGGATACTTTTAATCCTACTCCTAATGTCCTCCCAACAGTGCATTCAAACTCCTTTTTAGAATTTTGCCAGTATTTTCACTTTAAAAGGTTCTCTATGTATTAACTTACTTACATTTTTAATGTTTAAGATGGTTGAGAATAATTTCAAATATTTATTGACCATATGTATATCTTTGACAAATTGCCTCCTGCTTTACTTTCTCTTGTTCCTGTGGTTCAGGCATGGCATGCAAGGAATTATCATTAAACGTTACTTTGCTTCTGAATAAAGGGCAAGAATTTAGGAACAAGTGGATTAATTTCAACACTCAATAGAGACATTGACCGTAACTCCAAATCAACCATCTACATTAATGATTTGTTCTCTCATGCTCTTGTGGTACACTCAGTCTTCAAGCAAATGTTGGGAACTGTGCAAAGAATACAAGGGTCGAGCTGCAGAATTACGTAAGGGTCAGATCAAGTAATACCTTGCAAGGCACATTAAATCTTATTAAGGGCTTCGGTTATAGTTTATGGACAATCAAAATATATTCAGAAGAGATATATCCTGAGTAGGTGATCAATTTTAAAAGTTTACACATGCTAAAAAATAAAGAATGGATTGTATACGGTTAGGATGGGAAATCCCCTTGCCAATGAGAAAGTTTTATCTGTGCAGGTGAATTAGGTGGTGATTTAGAGTGTGCTAGAAGCAATGGAACTGAGAGAGTGGACTGGGTTTGGAGAGACTTTGAGAAAAATTCGTCAGCAGATTTTAATTAGAAGTGGGGTGTGAGGGAGACAAAGAATTAAGAATGATAACTTACTTTATGGTTGCATAAGGTTATTATTTACCAAATAGGGAAAAATGAAGAAGATATGGAGCAAGTTAAATGGGAAAACATTTGGATATATTGACGTGAGACATGTCTGAACTCGATTCTATTATTGTGTAGGAAAAGTGTTTAAATATATCGATACAGATTATTTCTTATCTTTACAGAATTATTGATGGTGAATTCATTTTTAATCATAGAACATAAGACAATATCATTTGATTTATTAGGTATATTTGTGGATTAAATTACTTGGCTGAAGCTGAGTTTAAAAATGATAGTATTTTCCACGAAACCAAGGATATCATTATCTATTTTATAAAGCCACTGTCAAATTTACTTTCTTAGGTGTTTGAATATGGAGGACGCAAAAGTGAAAGCCTACAGAATTACAAGTAAATGATTATCTTTACAGAATCAAAGTTGATTTTTTTTTCTGAACTCTTTTCTTCCTTGTACATTCTTTTGCAATTCAAATGACTATATTTACTTTGTTAAATCAATTGCCTTTCATCAAAGGTGTTATGAATATAATCAAAGTGATTTTCTTCTGTAATTTAATTTAATATTAAAAGCTTACATTACCATTTAGTCATCAATTAAATGTTGGAATGGAAAAAGGAAAACATAACATGCCTGCATACCTGGAAAAATAATGGTAAGTCTTACTGAAATATTTCAAAGGGAAGTAGGAAAGATGGAGGAAGAGCAGAAGGAAAGGAGGGAGGGAGGAAAAGAAAGGGACAGAGGGAGAGGGCAAACAGAATTGTGCTTTGGTGTTTCTTTAACCGAACTGTCCTTCATTCTGCTTCCTCTTGAACGTGAGCTTTATATCCCAGGGTGCAGTTAAATATTTCACAAAGAGGAGTATAAAAAAGATCAAAGAGGTTCTTTCTGAAATTAAAATGGCATAGATCAATGAAAAAGGTTTCTTCTTGCAAATCCCTAGCTTTATAGTTCATCCTTTCATTTTGCTGTAAAATTACAGTAGCCTTTGAGAATTTGATGCCATTTATGCCCAGTCTCTCATTTACCCTTGATTTTTAAATACCATTAATCCTGTTTTCCACTATGTTCTACCTGACACATTTTAATATTTTCATTCTCAGTAAATTTTATCTGTGTAAAATTATATATATATAGTTTGTTTCTCTGTCAATATCTTTCAGTTTCCTTTTCTTTCATGTGTGCTGATAAGGTTTGGTTCATATTTATTTCACTAATGAATATCTTCCATGTTTAAATAACTTATTGAGGCATTAAAGGATCAATTTACATATAATTATTTATGTTCTTTTTGTACTGAATCACCTTTGGAACAATCTTGGACTGAAGTGACTAAATGATTTCACAGAATTTTATTCTTAATGGATTGTCATTTAACTGTATTGGCCTTTTAGTTCATATCTCTTTAATACATCGTGGTCTCACCTCACTATTTAGTGTGATCTGAGAAGCAGGGTTGCCCAGATATGACCATGGAAATTTATCTGGGTGGCCTGGACAATGAGCAGGCTAGGAGGACTTCAGTTCTCCCAGCAAAAGGGGCTACTCTCAAGCTAGTTTCCCATATGACTAGTGACTTCTTCCCATTGTGTGCACCTAAATCCAACTCCCAACAGTCTCCTAGGTCCACAGAAGCAAAGCAGATGTCACCTAAATCAGGATTTAAATTACCTCATTAGTATATTTGTCCACACTGACAAAATCACTATCCTTTTAAACTTGGAGAAGAGAAAGGAACCAGAGGCTGGGCTCCTTTTCCTAGAATGAAAACCCATGCTATTTGTCCACCAGCACACCCTAACCCCGGCTTATGTCTTTCTGATTATAATGCTGATCTAAGACCTGGGTCTTCTCTTTTTTAATGACCACTGACTTGTAAGTTTCTTCAATAAAGCGTTTTATCTTAATGCATACTGTGTAAAATTGTGGTCAAGAACCCCGGTTGCCTATCAGGTGACAATTGCAAAGGGATCTGTCTTGCGAGATACTTACCCAGCTTAACTTCAATATCACTTTTTAAATTAAAAAATACATAAACTTCCAATTCATTTGTTTCTTGCTCATTTCATTATAATCCTCCAGCAAAATCCCAATCATGACTAAATTTATCTCTCAGGATTTTGCTTCAATATAGCAGGATCTAAATGATGAAAAACACACAACCATAGTAACTGGTGTCACATGAATGATAATTTATCTCAAGTGAGTTGTTACTCATGCTATTAGTCTATTACCTTCGCTCCAAACATCCACACTTTCTCTCCATGCTCAGACCCAGTTAATTCCCTTTCCTTTTATTTCATTAAGTATACTGAAGCCTCAGAAAAGAACTCCACACTCTCCCATCGTCCCATCTGTTCAACAAGCTACATCTGTGCTTGTAAACTTTGCCTTTCTTCATATTACTATGGATGCAGTGTGTACCCCTGTCTAGGGCCAATAATTCCCCACATACAGTATCTCCTCTTTTGCTGATTTCATTCATTCTTTTGGCTTTAAATGCCTTTTCTAGGCTGACCACTCTCTTATGTATATTTCTATCTGAGAACTTTCCACTGAATTCCTTCTTAGTGTTCTCATGAGGATATATAACCATTATTTCAAATTTAATCTTGCAAACTAAATTCTTTATCTCTCCAGCCCCAAAATTCTGGTTCTCCCACATTGTCAGAAAAATAGCACGTCGATCCTTTCAGTAATTTAAGTCAATATCTTATAGTCATTTCTAATCCTTTCTTTTTCTGTCATCCTCTACTCGATATATCAGCAAAACTCTGTTGATTCTGTCTTAAAATAATTAGAATCCAAGAGCTTACACTACAAACATCCTGGTTTAAAATACATCTTCGCTTTCTTTCCTGGGTAGTAGTTTTCCATATGCTTCCTAGCTGCCTACGGTATATTCTCCACAGAGTGACCATAGTGCTTCTTTAAAAAGTTGGTCATATGAATTCATTTCTATCATGAAAATCATTCAGTGACTTCCATCTCCGCATAGTAAAATGTCTATCAGTTTTCAATGTCCTATAAAAGTCTACAGGATCTGGCTCCTGTTACCTCTTAGATCTCATCTCCTACCAGTCTCTACCTGGCTCATCAGTCACAGGATAGATATCTGCCTTTGTTGCACCCTTTGCTAGGAATGCTTTTCATGAAATATCCACATGGTATGCTCCCTCATCTCCTTGAAGCCTTATTCACATATCACCTTCTCAATGAAGTGGCTGACCTCTCTTGAAAATTGCACCCTTCAGGCTTTCTCTCTCCGCATTTCCACATTTCTTCCTTTCAATTTCTGCATAGCACTTACCACCATACTCAAAGATATGCAATTCTTATCTCTCTCTGCCTATTTTTCTGTGTAGCTCCAAAGGGATCTGTAATTGTCTCTCTATTTATACTTGGTCCTTTTCATAGAACACTGCCTGGTACATAAAGAAGGTTCTCAATGAATACTTTTGATTTTAATGTTACTATTGTTTCAACAGGATAATTCAGCATTTTTAGTGGCTGATACAAAATATCAGCAAGCAGGAAGGCTCTAAATTTTATAGTTATTATTATGTGTCATGATAATTTCACATATTTTCAAGTGTTCAAAAACAGTGTTAGAACACAGGACAATATACTATTGGGAAATATGTTCTACAAATAAATACAAAACCAAATATATTTAATAGTAATAATTTTGTACCTAAATAAAATGAAATCCTTAAACACATATATAGAACTTAATGATTCTTCAGATGCTTAAGCTAATAGGAACCAAGATTCTATCAAAATGTTGGGAGGATATAGTCACTAAGTAAAATATATATGTATTTGCTGATCCAATCTGGTGGGACATCTTCTGGTTAAAGCAGAGTTAAAATCTAATTCTTAAAAAAAATTCAACTATTTAAACTAATTTATCATTAATTCAACTAGATTTTGTTAAACATATTCTTCTCTGCTAAGGGAAACGGTGATACAAAACTGAATAAGACATAGATACTTTCCTTGGAAATCCTAAAGTCATCAGCTATTTGAAAGATACAAATTTTTCAAGGAAGCGGTATCACCTGACAGGAGGGACCAGGAAGAAGCCGAGCAAGATGGCATTAAACTTGGTGAATGTGACACTGTTTAGGATTAAACCTTCTGCCTTGAAAATTCAGTAAATTTTTTTTTTTCAGTGCCCTGGAGTTGATTGAATATGAGAATCTGTCGCACACTAAACATCTACAAGAGATGTCATATGCAGACCAGACCTCACACTTATTATCTGAAGTATGTCATTCCGATGGTTGGAAATTTGCAGGGCTTAAACAACATAATATCTTCCTGAAAGCAAGTTATCTGGTAGAGCAAAAAAGTCTTTAACTTGCTGTCTGGATAATCCTATTAACAACAGAAAAAGAGATGATTGTCTATCTGTCAAAGTGACCCTATATTGCAAGGAAATAGGATGGAAATGAAAAGAAATAATCACATTTCTCTTCAGTGCAAAGAAATGAGGTTTTCAATCCTTAAAAACAAGGATTTAGCTTTGCACTAAATTCTATAGCAATTAGTTAAATTATTTCACCTAAATGGTAGAAGAAAATAAAAGTGAGGATTTTGTGTTTGTAATAGTTACCTATTGCTGCATAACACATTTTAACAACTTAGTGGTTTCAAAAACTCCCATTTATTATCTCACAGTTTCTGGAGGTCAGAAGTCTGGCCACAGCTTCAGTGGGTTCTCTGCTTAGATCTTACAAGACTGCAATCAAGATATCAGCTGGATTATTAATTCTCATCTAAGGCTTGAAGCCTTCTTCCAAGATCATTCAGATTATTGACAAAATTCAAGTATTGCGTTTGTAGGATTGTTTTCTTACTATCTATAAGAGATCCCGGGATGCTATCAGCTCCTAGAGGTCACCTGGAGTTTCTTCTCCATAAGCAGGAGTTCTTTGTCCTCTGTAGTTCATAACGTGGAAGTCACTTAGCTTCTTCAAGGCCAGCAAAAGAGAATCTATTTGACTTCTCCTTTTTTTTTTTTTTAAAGATTTTATTTATTCATTTTTTTCCCCCAAAGCCCCAGTAGATAGTTGTATGTCATAGGTTCACATCCTTCTAGTTGCTGTACGTGGGACTCGGCCTCGCGTTGGACGGAGAAGTGGTGCCTTGGGGCGTGCCCGGGATCTGAACCCGGGCCGCCAGCATCAGAGCGTGCACACTTAACCGCTAAGCCACGGAGCCGGCCCTATTTGACTTCTTCTTGTCGGAGTCTTATTCAGCAGTCTTGGATAAAGTCTTCCTTACTGTTTTAATATGTATCAAATAATTTTTTCTCTATAAGATGAAATGTCTCACAACCAAATAAAATAACCATAAATTGTGATAAGTTTGTGAAAGGAAAGGATGGTGGTGGGGCAAAGTCTGGATACAAGAGTGAAGGAGGATTCTCTATATAGGTCAGTATCTCAAGTGAGACCTGACAGATGAAGAGGAGTCAGATATATGAAGACTCTCAAGGAAAATATTCTAGGGAGAAGAACAAATTCAAAATGCCAGAGACAGAAAAGTGTTTGATGTCTTAAAGAAAGAGAGAGAGGGGGAGAGAGACAGACTTGGGGAGCTAGAGTCAAGTTAGTGAGCGAGAAGAATGATAAACTGAAGAAGAAATGAGATTGATATTATCGTTTCAATGAGAGAGGTAAGTTTTTCTCTTCAATGTTAGTAAGTAAGCTGCAGGGATATTTGGGCATGATGTATGTAACAGGGTTATGAAGCAGTTTTATGGAACAATTAATTTATTGTAGGAATCATACATCCCATATTTTGAGGAGAAACTGGGGAAGTAAGGGTCCAGAAAAGTAAGTTAGAGGATTAGGGAAAAGTCATGGACTAGCCCACCAGAAGTACTAGTGTATACAGGACATACCTAAGTTAGTTTAAATCCCCTATTACCAACATTTAAAGCACAATCGGCATTTGCTTCAAAGGTCTTATGGAAGTTGTCATTTTAAAATCATTCTTATGTCTTTAAAAAATAACGCCCTCCTTTATTCAACTGTAGGATTCCTATGGGCAGAGAACATAACCATTTTTCCAAATATATCCCTAGGTCTTAGAACATATCTAGAACTTAAATTGTTAATGGAATAAATTAAAATATTCAAAATTTCCAGGCTTCCTTTCATGCAAGTGTAAAAGGAGAAATAATAAAGTCTAACTTTTAAGTGTTGATGTCAGAATTAAATGTAATAAGGATTAAATAACAACAGTACGTGGCTCATAATTAGTACTGAATATTGTTGTCAGTTAAGATCTCATAACAATTGCTTCTTAAGATAGACATTCCATCAATGTGTATTTAATGAAACTGTGTCATAGCATTGTGCTAAACATGGAAAAATGAAATCTTTTAAACTTTCAAGCACATACTACTATTATTATGCAGAGTTGTGACAGCAGCGTGGGATCGGATTTAGAGAGACAGGGCTTTCTATTTTCCCTTTCTGACTTACCAGGTGTTTGAATTTGGTAAATTACTTACCTGTCTGAATTTCAGTGTTCTTATTTTTTTTTTAAACTGTGGCAATAATATATATTTATAAGAGTATTGTGAAGATTAAATGACTTAATATTTATAAAGCCCTTGTCCAAGAAGGACACTCAAAAGTATTATTTTTTTATCCTATTGAGGAAAAGATGAGTTTTCAGTGAAAACAGACTTAATGTGTTCAATACATTTTATATTTTATATTTTCTAAGAAACTAATTGGTTATAAGAGAGTTGAAATTTAATGTCCATACTACCCACACGTCATTTTGTAAAGTACAAAAAAAAAAAAAAAAAAGCCTTGGGCCAGCCCCAGTTGTTTAGTGGTTAAGTTCAGCATGCTCTGCCCTGGAGGCTCAGGTTCAGTTCCCAGGCGTGGACATACACCACTCTATTAGTGGCCATGCTATGCTTGCAGCCCACATACTAAAAAATAGAGGAAGATTGGCACAGATGTTAGTTCAGGGCGAATGTTCCTGAGGAAAAAAAAAGCCTGTTTCTCAAATGCTATGCCCATAGACTGAAACTGACTTAATAGTCTGAAATGAAAGTAAAAATAAGTCAAAGAACAGTTTTTATATGTGGATAGATCTATTTTATCAACTAGAAGTGAGTAAAGATCTACAACACATCAAATATTACCACCCCAGGAAGTAGAGTCTGGATGCTCCAATTAATTTTAATGGAAATGTTGAATACTTGAAAGATTGCACAAAACTTTGTGTGCAAATGGTGACATTTCACAACTCATTCATAAATACCTCTTGAAGAAGAGTCCATGTATCATTTGAAAGTATATGTCAGAGCAATTACATCTAAACCAAATGGCATTTTCAAAAACTTTTATATCTTTATTTAATGGTTTCTTCCAGCACTGTAAGTATTAATAGATTATCAAATTGAAAGATGTTTGTTCTGACCTTCACATAGCTCCATTTCTCTGGTGGTTTAATGTTTCTTACAAAGTACCAGAAGTGCATTAAGTAATTTCTCAATTCTCTATGATTCCATGATGCCTTTCTCACAAGACAAATGATGAATCAATTGGTAAGTAAAAAACTAAATAAAAGCACACAATAAAATATTTTCTATTTTCTTCTGACACCTTAATTCATAATCCTTCAACAGAAAAACATCTAGATATTTCACATCTACACTCTGTTTTCCTGGGTAATTTTGTTTAGTTAATTGTTAGATATTTGGTGGAGAAGAATAACCTATACATATTATTTGTGTCCAATTTTAGGAAATAAAACCAAGAAATTTAAAAAAATGAGCAAGGATCATATTTGGCACATATGTGAAGACACGTAAGGGATCTTTGAAATACACTCCATAAAGTCATATTTATAAAGCAAACCAGCAACTCATAATCTTGGATAGCATTTTCACTTAGGGAGAGCATGGAGGATGTGCTCCCACAAAACAAAGAAATCACAAAAGAAGAGGTGGACATGTTAAGAGGATAGAAAGTTTAGCCCAGCAGAGTTGTCATAGGAAGGATTATGAAGTTAAATTTGTTCTCAACCAGGGAGTCAAGAGTTCAGTAAGAGGTAGGACTGTGAGAAGGATGTCTACAAGAAAAAAAAAATTAATATTAAGTAAATTTTCAAGCAACCTCTTAAAGTATAATGTGAGAATATAGGAATAGGCATACACAAAACTAAAAAAGTGGAAAATACAAGGCAAGTGTTAACTTCAGCAAAACAAAGAATAGGAAGAAAAGTTCGTAACAGAGTAATACTTAGCAGTGAAAAAAAGCTTACATAGAGGCAGTACTTCACAGTGTATATGAGCACAAGCTGTGGAACTTGCCTGCTTGGGGTTGAAACTCAGCTCTGCAACTTGCAAGCTGTGTGACCATGACGTATTCTCTGTGCCTCGATTTCCTACAGTACCTTCATCCTTAAGTGAATTCATAGATGTAACATGCTTAGAAGAGTCTTGGCACTGTTGTCTTTTTGTTTTTTGGAAATGATACCTATTAGATTGACTGAATTTATGAAATAACTCATACAGAGAAGATGAGATAGGAAGCATATGTCTATCAAAGAAGCTTAAGAGCTAAATCTTTAATTATACTAACAGTCAATGGATTATTCCTTAAAATTCTTGAATTGATAATCAAATTGTTGATATTAAAGAAATGAAAGATGTAAATAAATATATTGAGTTTAGAAAGCTTGCCAAAAAGACTTTAAAGATGTTTTTATAAGCAGCAAGCCTAAAAGGTAATAGAGGATTGTTTTTTTCTTAGAGATCTATAACTTATTTGATAATTTTTAACTTATGTTCATGAGTTCATATTCATAAACAAGATATACTTTTGTAAATATATTTTTGAATTATTATTTGTAGAGAATTTTTAAGTGAGATTGATTCTCACATGCATAATGAGACTAAAGGGAAAAAATAGATGAGGAGAAATGCTGTATATTTATTGTTGGGGGACAATTCTCCATGGGATCTCTACATATCTTGTAAGAGAATTTTTTCCTGACTATCTTTTCAAGGATATTTGTATAGAAAACATTCTTAGAAAATAGAGGCAAGGTCTCCTCCCAGGGCAGAGGACAGATTCATTTTCCTCCTAGGAGGATGAAGACAACACATCCCTTCACTGTAGAAGTTCAGCAGGTTTGCTAGCTGCCCTCTTACAAGACGGGGATTTTTTTTCTAAATTTGAGATTCCTAAACTGTGATACAAAACCTATTATTTGTGCAAAATCCACCTATGCTGCTCTGTGGGAAAAATTCCTGTGGTGATTGGGGAACAAAGCAAAGAGATGCAAACATGAATGGCATGTTGTGTTGTGAGTAATAGCTCTATCGTTTCTGACCCAGATGTCTCATATCTCCTGCCAGTATCTAAGAAACTGTGTCAAGTTCACTGTTAGCTTGTTAGTAGGGTAAAATCTCATTTTCTTCACAGTTCTTGACATTTTGTAATACTTACAGATGAGGAGAGTTTGATGGAAGGATTAGTGGTGTGTAGCTGAAGCAATGAGCCAGTCACTTTGCTTAAGTGACAGGAAATTTATTTCATTGGACTTGATCATTTAAGTGGTTTGAAGCCATCCTGAGTTAGGCATAAACTCTTATTTTAATTTTGATATAGTCCATTCTGTTTGTGTACATGAGATTTAGAGTAGTTTCTAGAGAGCACAGGGAAATGTGGATGGTGCTATTAAAAGAAAGAGGAAAGAGGAAAATAGAATTTTTTTTTTTAAAATTTTTATTTATTTATTTTTCCCCCAAAGCCCCAGTAGATAGTTGTATGTCATAGTTGCACATCCTTCTAGTTTCTGTATGTGGGATGCGGCCTCAGCATGGCCAGAGAAGCAGTGCGTCGGGGCGAGCCCGGGATCCGAACCCGGGCCGCCAGCATCGGAGCGCACGCACTTAACCGCTAAGCCACGGGGCCGGCCCAGAAAATAGAATTTTTAAGACTAATTTTCTTTAAATTTGTTTAATTTTAACTCAATTAAAATTATTGCACATATAGAAAATGGTATACTAAATAATGATACATAAAAAGAATTATCCAAAAAAAAAATGAAACTGTATAACTACGACAGAGACCATTTCTAATATTCCAAAAGCCCATAGTTTTCCTCCGTAAGATAGGTGTTATCATGACTTTGTACATCAGAGAGAAGTTTGAATACATAAAAATACTTTTGCCCATTCTGGATATTTTAATCTGACCTAAATCCAGTTCATGAAATCACTCTTCAGTAGAAGTTGTCAATTATTAAACATATCTACTATGTTTTTGATTAAAGCATTGTGTTTTTAAATTCTAGAATTTTATTTGGTTCTTATTTTATCTGCACATATTCTTAATCTTATTTTTTTTTGAGCATACAAGATAGTTTTTTAAAAGTCTCTCAAATAACTTAAAAATCTCTCAGATAAGTCATTATCAAAGTTCATATTTAAGATCATTTTTAGTCTTTACTCTCTTTTGTTTTCCTCCTCTGTTACTTTGCAATCTCATATTCCTGATTATTTTTGATTAATGATTATATAAAAAAATGGAAGAAAAATTTAGCCTGGTATCTTGCTGTCTTTCTCCAGAGAACATTTAGGATTGCCTCAGACAGGATATAAGAGACTTGAGCAATCACTGATTACTTCAATTTAACTGTAGTGATTAAGATATTTTGAATCTTGGCTTTAGTCCTTGTGAAGGCTTTACTATTTCCAATCATCTTTGTCCTAGAGGGTATCATTTTGAGCCCCAACTTGAAAATATATGGTGTTTACTAGGAATCCACTTACTGGGTAATATCTGAACTTCAATTTTTGTGTCCCTAGGTAAGACACTCTCAAAAACTCTACGCATCCATTTAGTCTCTCAGCTACTTCTTCCTCTAATCCCCCTGGGATAAGCTACCCAGAATGTTGGGCTAATTTCTTTGTAATTCCTTCTCTCAAGAGATTCTGGTCCATAATTCATCCCTACTTTTCAAGTTGATCTCAAAGGGTTTGTTCTTCTGCATTCTCTAATAAAACATTACTAGAAGTAAAAGTTTGAGGTAATTTTCAATCAAGGACCAGGTATAAAAGACAAACAGAATGAAAATCTTTCTTTTTTCAATATCACATCGGTTTCCTAGTGCCGCTGTAACAATTTGCAACAGATGCTGTGGTGAAACAATAGAAATGTTTTGTCTTATAGTTCTGGAGGCCAGTTCTGAAACCAGGTGTCAGCAGGATCACGTCTCCTCCAAAAGCTCTAAGGTGAATCATTTCCTGCCTCCCCATGTCTCTGGTGGTTGAAGGTGCTCCTCGGCTTATGGCTGCCTAACTCGTTTCTGCTTCCATCTTCACATGGTCTTTTCCTCTGTGTCTATGGTGTCTTTTCCTCCTCTGTTTGTTATGAGGATACTTGTCATTGGATACAGCACCCACCAGGATGAACTCATCTCAAGGTCCTGAGTTTAATTATTTCTGCAAAAGGCCTTTATCCAAATATGATCACATTCATAGCTTCTGGGGACTAGAACGTGGACATATCTTTTGGAGGGCCACCACTCAACTCACTACAAATATGTTAAACCTATTCTGAAATAATCTCAGGGTATAAAAATGTTTTGAGGAATCTGGGGTTTTAGGATTTAAAGTCAAGACATAAAATTTAATCATAGTATTAAACAAGGGGTTTTCATTATGTAAGTTAAATATAAAGAGGTTTTTTTAAGTAAACTGAAATTGAAAAACAAATGTTAGTTTTCTTTTTCATTTGGATATCAATCAGTATTTAGTTTTCTTGATATATAAAAAAATTGTCATAAACATAAGCACATAGTAAATCATGTGCATGATAAAAAGTTATAAAGTGCCACTGCTGGGTATTTATCCAAAGAACTTGAAAACACCAATGCGTAAAGATACATGCACCCCTGTGTTCATTGCAGCGTTATTCACAATAGCCAAGACTTGGAAGCAACCTAAGTGCCCAGCAAGGGACGAATGGATAAAGAAGATGTGGTATATATACACAATGGAATACTACTCAGCCATAAGAAACGATGAAATCCAGCCATTTGTGACAACATGGACGGACATTGAGGGTATAATGCAAAGTGAAATAAGTCAGAGGGAGAAGGTCAAATACCGTATGATCTCACTCATTAAGTAGTAGATAATAACAACAAACAAACACATAGAGACAGAGATTGGATTGGTGCTTACCAGAGGGGAAGGGAGGAGGGAGGAGGGCGAAAGGGATAATTAGGCACATGTGTGTGGTGATGGATTGCAATTAGTATTTGGGTGGTGAACATGAGAACATGATGTAATCCATGCAGAAATAGAAGTATAACGATGTACACTTGAAATTCATACAATGTTATAAACCAATGTTACCCCAATAAACAAAAAATTTAAAAAAAAATGCACAACTTGGGTGGGTCTGGTCTCTGGGTCTGCGGGAGGTGGTCTGGTAGTGTGATGGGCTGGAGCCTGGTTTGGTGGGAGCTGGCCTGGAAGCTGGCCACTGGGAAAGCCTGGCATTGGGGTGAGTCTACAGTCTGGGGCTCTGGGAGTCAGCCTGTAACCTGGGGCCCCAAAGGCCAGGCTGAAGGTTGGGTCTGGCACTGGGGTGGTCCAGGACCCTGGGACCATGCGAACCAGGCTGGGGGCTGGGGCCACAGAGCAACCTGGTTTTGGGGTGTGCTGGGCTGCCTGGCCAGCGAAAGCCAGCCTGGTGCCAGGGTGAGTAGAACGCCTGGTTCTGCAGTAGTCAGCCTTGCACTGGGCCTGGCTGCTAGCCTGGGTTTGCAGGAGCCTGCTAGGAGTCTGGGGCCACAGGAGTCACCTGGGGCCACAACAGCTGGCCAGTGCTGGAGTAAGCCAGGAGTCTGGTGCCACCAGAGCTGGGCTTGTTAGAGTCCACTAGGAGCCTGGTATCACGGGAGCTCCCCGGGGCTACAGGAGCCGGCGGGCACCCGGGTGTGCTTGGGGCCTGGGTTCATGGGAGCCTTCCAGGAGCCATATAGGGCTGGGGGAGTAGGCCTGTTGCTGAAGTCCTTGTTGAAGTTAGTGCTCACTTCACTCTCCTTCTCCCACGGGGAGGGTATCACTCTCTGCACTGGGCTGCCTGGGCTTGGGGGAAGAGAGATGGGGGTGATGTGACTCTATCTTTCCTACCCTCCTCAATTCATCTTTTCTCATTTCTGTGCTTTACCCAGGTACTATAATCCCTCACCTGGAATCTTAGATCTTTGAAGGTATTTTCAGGCGTGGATAAATTGCTCAAATGGATGTTTCTAGGAAGAGATGGGTGCTGGAAATTCCTCTACCACCATTTTGCTGTCTTCCTTTGTTTTAAAATTTCGAAAGGACGGTAGCATTGTCTCACAATATACAGACATTGTCCTACCAGTGCTTCCTAAAAAAATTATCACATATTTTACTTCTGAAGGAGAGTCTCTCAAGAAAAATCAGCATCCTGGTTCACTCCAGGCTCGCTGTTTACCAATGTTTGACACATGTTAAAAATGAGAACTTAATAGGTTATAATTATGCTCTAACTGTGACTAGGAGTAAGAGAGTGGCTTATACAAAGTCATACAACTGGCAATTCTCAAGGATATGTAAAAATAATTTTGTAAAATGAAATTTTAAAATGAGATTTTTTTTGTGTGTGTGAGGAAGATCAGCCCTGAGCTAACATTCATGCTAATCCTCCTCTTTTTGCTGAGGAAGACCAGCTCTGAGCTAACATCTATTGCCAATCCTGTTCCTTTTTTTTTTTTCCCCCAAAGCCCCAGTAGATAGTTGTGTGTCATAGTTGCACATCCTTCTAGTTGCTGTATGTGGGACACGGCCTCAGCATGGCCGGACAAGCGGTGCATGGGTGCGCACCAGGGATCTGAACCCGGGCCGCCAGTAGCAGAGCGCACACACTTAACCGCTAAACCACGGGGCCGGCCCCTAAAATAAGATTTAATAAGAGAAATGTACTCAAGTATTTCAGTAAGCTGAAGAAAAATACTGACTGGCCAGTTTAATTAAGGGAAAGTCCTCATGAGTTTACATAGCCAAACCTTATGGATTTATTTAAGATGAAAATATATTGCTTTGAAGAAAAACTCCATTCAGGAAATCTAACTTTTTCTCCTCTTGTTGACAACCTGACATTCTGCAAATCAAGAAGAAATGTTTAAAACATTTCAAGGTTGGTATTTTCTTTACCGATGTAATCAGTCCCATTCTTGGCCATTTTTCTCGCCTTTCTTCCTTCTTCTCACTCTAACTTAATGTCCCTTGAAGTTTTTATCTATTTCCTAAGTGTCATGATCATGTTATCTAATTCAGGTCTCTTTCCTGGGTTCTACTCTCTTGAACCTACATGTTCTGTAGGATTTCCAGATACCGAGGTGACATAGATACCTCTTAACTCATCCTCCTCTCCTGGACTCATTCTGCTTCTGCTATTTATTTTTCCTGTTAATGATACCCTCTTCCACTCAGTAACTAAAAAGAAAGTATAATCTAACGTAGGTTCCTTCCTTTCCCTTGCCACTGAATCTGAGTCCATTGCTAAAGACACAAGGGAATCTTTCCAGGGCTCTTACTCTGTCTCTCTCTCTCTCTCTCTCTCTCTCTCTCAGCTTCCACTTCTTCTCCAGTAATCTGACCCACAAATTCTAACTGCTTTGACCTCTCTGATCTCCAAATTCTATCTCCACCACTCAGCATTACTGTCTGGTTCTGATTGACAACCTTTCTCTGCATTCATCGCATCCTGAAAACTTTCCAGGCAGTAAATTGGATGAGCATTGCTAGATTCCATCCCATGTGTTTCCCTCTTCCCAGGAATCATTGTCCTTTGCTCTTTGTTACTTAAAATCTGAAAACACGTGACCTATGTGTGCACATGTGTGTGGTAGTCTAGTTGTTTAAAGTTGGATGGTAAATCCAGTTCCTGTTATTTCATCATAGCCAGAAATGTTTGCTAATGAGAATCTATGTAGATTTGGATGTATATGGACTTCATTGCTTCTTTTTAGAAAAGTGATCAACATTTTACAATAAAAGTCTATGTTTCACTATGACAACAACTTTCATTTAGTGATTTCCCTTAATTAGCTAAGTGGCAACTGTGAGGAAACAAGAGGAAAAAGCTGTGAAAGCCACATGGTACATATTGAGGAATCCTCCACCAAGGTATTCTTCCACCCAGCACATCTCATGATCTCTGCTCTCAGATGGCTTTGCTCTGGTCTTCAGCAGTGTAGAAATCATCGTATGATTTGTATGCTGTGGTCGTTAACAAACTTGGTGTGCTTTAAAGAGGTGAAGGAGTCACTGCTCATTGCAGTCTGGTTGGCTAGTCCCAGGGCTTATTGGGGGGCTGGGTGCTCTTGACATGCCTTGCTTTCTATTGGGTTGCAGTTGTAATAGACTTATTTTGAATGTTTAAATCTATCATTACATAAATCATCCTATCATTGGTTATATAAATTACACAACATCCTATCAATACTATCTAGAACTTTTTAATACTTTCCAAAACTTGATAACAATTTTGGGTTGTATAAGGAGTTTGTTTCCTATGAGAGAGTTAGCCACATGCTTAACTGTATTGGGGTAAATAGAATTACAATATTAACTGTATTTGAGAAAATAATGTTTATAAGAAAAGACATTTTATTGGTGGGAAAGCTTGTTTAATCTTCTTTCCGCACAAGACAGCTGTATGCTTACTTGTATGCAAATGTAGAATGAGGCATTCCTTACAAAATTGCATTTCATACATCACAGTATGAAGCAAAGTGATAGAACTTAAAGGGGAAATAGATGCACAATTATAGTAGGAACTTTCAACACCTCATTCTGAGTAGCTGATATTACAAGTAGACAGAAAATGAGCAAGGATATAGAAAATTTGAATCCTGTCAACCTGGTTAACCTAACGAAATTTTATTCAACATTTTGCTTATGAATAGAAGAATACAAATTTTGCCATAAATACACACAAAACATTTAACAGGATAGACTGTATTATTGGTCATAAAACAACTCTCAGTTGTTTTTAAAAATTGAAATTATTAAAATGTATATTCTTAGAATAAAATAAATGTAAATTAGAGATTAATAAAAGAAATACATCTGGAGAATCAACAAATATTTTGAGTTTAAACAAACACTTCTAAATAACACAGATTGCAAAGAATAAATTACAAGGAAAATTAAACATATTTTGAACTGAATAAAAATTAAACAAAATGTATAAAATTGTCCGGGATGCAGCTGAAACAGTGCTTGGGGGGATATTATAGCATGAAATACTTATATTAGGAAAGAAGACGTGTCAAATAAATGCTCTAATTTCTATCTTAAGAAACTAGAAAAAAGAAGAGTATTTTAAAATAGAGCAGATGGAAAGAAATAAGACCAGACATCAATTATTTTAAAACAGAAAATAAAATACAGAAAATCAAAGAAACCAACAGCTGATGTTTGGAAAGAGCAATAAAAGTGATAGAACTTCAGCCTAATTGGTGAGGAAAACAAAGAGAGAAATTACAAATCCAGAATGATACAAGAAACATCGCTTCATGTCCTATACATTGCAAAATGACAATAAATATATTATGAACAATCTTGTTCCAATAAATTTTTAAAAATTAGATAAAATGAAAAAATACCTTGAAAGACACAAACTACCATATCTCATTCAAGAATAAATAGATAACATGAGTTGCCCTATATCTATTAAATTGAACTCATAATTAAATTTTTCAATAACAACTACAATATCAAAACCTTCAGTTGCAGATGGATTCACTGATGAATGTACAAAATTTTTAAGGAAGAAAAAAGACAGCCTTATACAAATTGGTCAGAAAATAGAACATGAGGAAAAACTTTACAAATCATTCTAAAGTCAAGATTACACTGATTCTAAAACCAGACTTCACAAGGAAGGAAAACTATCGACCAATATCGCTGATCAACAGACACAAAATTGCTTAAGAAAATTTTAGAAAAATGCAGCACTATGCAAAAAGGATGATACATTGTGACCATATGGAGTTTATTCAAATAATGAAAATAATGCAAAGGTAATTTATTAATTGAAAATTAAGCAATCAACCATATTAACACAATACATATAACATTACCTATATTATAAAAAAACACAAAGTCATCTTAATAGATGAAGGACAAGCATTTGACAATATTCAACATTCATTCAATAGGAAATCTCTTACCAAACCATGACTATAAGGGAACATTTTTTTTTACCTGGAAAATGGTATCAACAAAATCCAGCACTTAAGACCGTACATAATGGTGGTTATTGAATGTTTTCTCAATAAGATTGGGAGGAAAGCTAGGATACTCAGTCTTTCCACTTCAACCTTGTATGGAAGTCCTTAGCCTGTGCAATAAGGCAAGAAAAAGAAAGAAAACTCACCCAGATTGCAGAAGGAAAGTAAGACTCTTGTTATTCACAGAGGCCATCTATATAGAAAATTCTAAGGAAAATATAAAACTTATGAGTTTTACAAGATCAAGGGATAAAAGGTCAGTATATAAAAAAATCAATTTTATCTCCATTCTAGCATCAAATAAACTAAAAATATAATTCAGAAAAATTGCATTCATAACATCACCAAAAAAAATAAAATATGAATAAATTTAACAGAGTGCAAGCATTGTGCAATGAAAACTATACAAATTGATGAAAGAAACCAAAAGTTTAAATAAATGAAGAGACACTCCATGTGAATAAATTGGAAGACAATATTAAGTCTGTTCTCCCCATATTAATCTGTAAAGTCAATATAATCCCATTCAAAATCCCAGCATGCTGTGCGTGTGTGTGTATGTGAGTGTGTGTGTAGAAACTGAAAGGTGATTCTAAAATTTGTATGTAATTCAAAGGTCTAGAGTAGTCAAAACAGTTTTGAAAAAGAACACATTTGTTCTTATAGTTAGGTCTCAGATTTTTCTTCCCAAGACTTAACCCACTCTTTGTGGATTTGTGTCCCTCTCGCCTTGCAAGGGTTTTGCATCTCAAACTCTTTTTGATATTGATCCTTATCTCATTGAAATAACAGAAACAATTAGATGAAAATTTGTATACGCTTCTCATCAAAGCCACTTGTCCACTTGTGTCTTTACCTTTATTCGGTCTTTTCTCCTATTTTAACGCATGGACAATCCACACCATATCTGGAACCACCCCTTGCACTTGTCCAGTAAATCCTATCTCCTGTTCTACTTAATCAGTGATGCCTTTCTTGATGACCTTATATAAATTAGCAACCTTGGGGCCGACCAGGTGGTGCAAGCGGTTAAGTGCGTGCACTCTGCTGCAGTGGCCCGGAGATCGCTGGTTCGGATCCTGGGCGTGCACCGACGAATTGCTTGTCAAGACATGATGTGGCGGTGTCCCATATAAAGTAGAGGAAGATGGGCATGGATGTTAGCCCAGGGCCAGTCTTCCTCAGCAAAAAAAAGAGGAGGATTGGCAGATGTTAGCTCAGGGCCAATCTTCCTTACAAAAAAAAAAAAGAAAGAAAAAAAAATTAGCAACCTTGTACCATTTTATATCATCTCTTCTGCATTTTTATAGCACTTTAAATCAATATAATTTATATTTAAATTGTTGAGTTGTTTATTTTTATTGAACTTTATCTCCAATTTACCATCCCATTAAAATGTGAGCTATAGGAGAGTGGGAACATTGTCTTTTCACTGTTTTGTCTTCACTGCCCAGCATAGCTTCCAGTGTCTGGTAGGCTCTTAATATCCTTTTCAAAGTCATCACTCCAGCAATTGTTGTGTTTCTCTTTTACATTAATATTGCCCTCTCTGCTGATCATCATCATCTGCACACAGCCATATTACACTGTAACTCATTTTAATCAAAAAAATACAGAACAAAACATAGCGTTAATTCCATATCACAGCTACAACTCCATTTGTCAGATCCATTTTCAGCTGAATTCCTTTAAAAAGTTTTTATGCTCTACATGCTCAAATATTGAAAGCTGTGAAGTGTTTGTTATCTCCCCTGCTTTCACCTTAGTCCAAGAGACAAAATTCTGTCATCCAGGTTACTGTAATAAATTTTTAACTAGTTCTCACTTTCACCCTGGACACACATAAGTGCCAGATTGATCCTTTTAAAATAAAATAAGTCATTCATTGGCTTTAAAATCCTTTTCAGGTTTCCCATTTTACTTGCAGTAGAGGCCAAAATCATAATCAAGGCCTCATAAGCCATACACATCTATCTCCCTGCCAGTATTCTCACTTGTTCTTGAGTCTTAGCCTTCTCATGTCACTTCAAACACACAAGCATCAATGTTCTTCCTCAAGCATGCCACAACAGCTGGAGCTTCGAGGCCATTTGTAAAGAAATCCCAATGCTTGAACCCTATCAAATAAGTAATCAGCAACATTATTTTCAGTAGGTCTTATTTTAGAACAGCACCAGAATTTATTTTTGCAAGTTAACAGAAATTGGGGATACTGTTGACATTGAGAAATTATGGTTGAATATTATAAGAAATTTCCCATGCCTATTATTGCCAATGATTTCTTTTAAAGGTCATGAGTGAAAAGCTTAAAAAAATTAAAAAGGTGATCAGTTTCTGCAAGTTTTTGAGGGGGATGAGAAATAATTTGTGCTGCTTTGACACTATTGAGAATAATGGGGCCAATTGGGTAGAGGTCATTCATTTAAAAAGGTTAATTTAAAAACTGTAGTGTTTCTAAGGGAAATTTATTTGCAACATGAGGTGCAGCTAAAGAACCTTCAAACTAATGACAATAAACCAAGATTTAGGGGGTCCTTATAGCAGTGTTTGAAAATATGAAGAGTAAATATTTTATAGGATCTAAAAGAATAGACATGGCAACAAGTTGAAAAATTTCTAGAAGGCAAATACAGCTCAAAATAAAGAAAATTTTCTAATAATGAGAGTTATCTGTAGATGACATGACATCATAAGGAAATGGTTTTATTTTACTGGTTATATACTAGGGTAGCCTGAATGCCTATGGCAAATTATTTTAAAAGTACTCAATTATCAGTTGAGTCATTAGAACAGGAAATCTTTAAGAACAACTTCAAACTTGACGTTATTTTATTTTTCAGCATTACAAGGATCTTCAGGCCTAAGGCACTCAGTGACTTGCCCTCATACTTACACTTCTTGTAAATCATATAGTACAAGTTTCCTGTTGAGAGTAATAAAAATACTGACTTCTAGAACTCCGATTTAATTGTTATATATAGCACAATTTTAAAACACATAGGTGAAATAAGCATCATCCTATAATATTTAGTAAATAAATTTTAAGTGGAAATAAAATGTAGGTGTTAATTGTGCTAGCCTAAACTGAGGTAAGCAATAATTAATATTTTAAAACTTTAAAAATATTTAATACATATTAGAACTATAAGGGAAGTCTAACTCAAGAGCAACCAACCTCGCTCCATGTGCATAGACCAAGATTGCATTATGGAGCAAATAAGGAGAATATTTATCCTTATTTGCTAAATATTGCTTCTCCCTTTTTACTAATCATTAGTAAATTCAGTCATTTCATAAACATTCATGAATATATTTCTTGAAAGAGTAAAGTTGTGTAAACTCTACTATGTCAATGGTAGTCTAATATTTGATCTTTCTTAAACACTAAAATCCTACAGGAACTTATCAAACATAAAAAGATTATCTGATTTTTAATATCAATCTATTGGTTGGAAAAATGAACTTTGTCCTCTCAAATAAGCTTATCAAGTGAATATTTTAGCATGAATAATTTTGTTTTAATAAAAATTTGGATTTAAATTATGATACATATTTTGAAGTGAACTTCAGCATCTCCTTTTCACTTCTGAATCTGTCCTGCATAGATAAATTGGGATTGTACCCAATGGTTTTAATTACTTAGCATTATTTACCTGCTATAGTGAAGTCAGATGATTTGATTTTAAATATAGACCAATCATTTATAGGTCCATGGCCTTGAGTAAATTTCTATATCTTACGAGCTAAGGATCTTTATTTGTAAAATGTAAATAAAAATGAAATGTAATGTTTTTTCATCTTCTAATACACATCTTAAAATGTTATTGAAAATTAAATGAGTATAGCTAAAGAACTAACAATGTCTTTGAATAAATTTGGCTGATTTTATAAATTTTATGAATTCTGGTTCTTTTTCTATAGTATCTTTTCCTCCTACAACCTCATATAGATCTAGACCAGGTCCAGAAAACTATGCAGAGGAGCCTTATCTAATTAACTGTCTGTTTTTTGTAAATAAAATTTATTGGAACACAGTCATGCTCATTTGTTTAACTGTTTTTAATTTTCCATGGCTGTTTTCATGCAAAATTGTGTAGTTGTAACAGATCATATGGCCCACAAAGAAACTATTTACCATCTAGTTCTTTAAAGTAAATGCTTTCTGATCCCTGATCTAGAGAACTAGAGAAATCTGTGAATATGCTTTTATTTTACTCAAATTTCTGATAAATTCATGTACAGCTACTTTTATCATAACTTTGTTTACTATGTTTGAAATAGTTATGAAACCATTGTATTTAGACTTTTTGATTTATTAATATTACTACTATTATTATTAAAACTTATAAGACTCCAACAAGTTAGCAGTCTAAAATTAATTGTAAATAAGTACTACAGATTTGTGATTTTCTAAGATTTAAATTGTATTGATATAGTAACATTTTCACAGGTTTCTCAATTTCAAAATCTCTCTCAGTTTCAAATCTCTCTGAATTTTGCCTGTTATCCAGCTGTCAGCTGTCACCCAACCCACTCTTCTTTCATTGTTATTTTACATTTATTCTATGGCAATTGATCTGTTTCAATTGGATCTCTGCTAGATTAAAAAAAAAAAAGAGGATGAAGCTAGATCACCCTTTTGCAAATACAGAAAATTACCCTCCTCCGTTGAGATATGGAAACCCTTCATCTCAGAAGTGAAAGGACTCAGGCTGGCACCTTTGGGCAGGATATGACTTGCCTATATCTATGCAGTTGTTGTTATTACTACATAAGATAATAATTGTTGTTATTAAAACTATTACTTTTTTTCCCTCAAATTTTATCCAGTTTCTCGTGGTCAAATTTATTTGCATGTGGTTGTGGTTGAGAAAAGTATTTCCTTATAATTACTTGACTTTCTTTTGTATCTGTTATTATAGCTCCATTCATATTATTATTTTAAATAATTTAAAATTTATACCACTAGTGTCTTAGTAATTAATTTTGCTGATTCATTCTGTGGGGTTTTTCAAAACTCAAGATCTTGTTTTGTTTGGTTCTACATTTTAGTTTATTTTCTAATCAGTTTAGAGATCTTATTTTTAATCTCTTTTCCTGTTTAGGTTTGTTTTGTGGTTATATTTCTTTTTTATCTTAATGCTTAGTTTATTGAAAAAAACTGTTGTAGTTTCTTGTTTTTTATATAAGATTAGAGGTTGATGCTATGAATTTTATTCTTAGCATCATTTTAACTAAATCCTGTTGGCTTTAATGAATAGTATTCATATCAGTGTTATATTCTTTTTTTTTTTTTTTTTTTTTTTTGTGAGAAAGATCAGCCCTGAGCTAACATCTGCCAATCCTTCTCTTTTTGCTGAGGAAGACTGGCCCTGGGCCAACATCCCCGCCCATCTTCCTCCACTTTATATGGGACGCAGCCACTGCATGGCCTGACAAGCTGCACACCTGTGCGCGCCCGGGATCTGAACCAGTGAACCCCGGGGCAGCTGCAGCGGAGCGAGTGCACCCAACTGCTCGTGCCACTGGGCCGGCCCCTCAGTGTTGTATTCTTGGAAGTATTTGCTTTGATTATTGATTTATTCAAGCACTAGTCATAAGAGACTTTTATTGATGTGTATTGATTTACAGGTGGGAGAATTTGTTTTCTGTTATGAGTTTCAAGTTTAATTTCTTTGTGATCAGAGTGTGAAATCACATATATACATATATAACTTTATAGATTTTTACTGATATTTACCTGTAGTATATTTACAGTGAGTTTTGTCAGTGTCCATAGGCACATGAAAATGAAGTTAATATTTTGAGTAGTTTTTGAAATGTATGTGTGTGTATTTATTCACTAAATTATATGGAAATACCACATATATCTGCAGGACATAGGTGTGTGATATCCATCATCAATTAATTTAATTTTTGATTTTTTCTGTTTCTCCTTAGGATCTGAGATAATTCCCAGAGTTTATAGTCTAGATTACTAACATGTTTTTTAACAGTATCTATTCTATTTTTTCACTACTTGTCAAATAACTTATTTTTGATTTTTTTTGTTTTAATTTCATGAGCCTTTTGTTATTCATACATTATTTTCTTCTTTAAGTGCTTAAATGCGTTAAACATTATATAGGCTCTTATTCTCTTTTGTTTTGTTTCTACCGTTAGGTCTACCCAAGAGGTAGGCAAATGTTCTGATATTTTTGTCTTTTGCTCTATTTCCTTCAAGTTCTTGAATCATATTAAATGTCTGGCAATAATCTAATATCTGCAAGAAGAACTCTGAATATACCCAGATCCATTTGCCCCATATAAGACAATTACTTTCCCGGAGCAGCTATGTTGGGACAATTGTTGAGTGTCCCATAAGGTGGTGGGCTGGCAACCCATGAGAGAGGTCTGAGGTAGAAATAGTGGCTGTGGTCAGTAAGTGTCCAGATTTGCTGCCTTCTGCCTCTTCCAGAGAACAGCATGGTGAATCTACCTCCAAAAGGACTTCTTCCCTGAACCATCTCTATGAGACCTTTAAGTTATTTGTACATGAAGGGGCTGTACCTATAGGTAAAGTATTATCCCATAATTTGGTGTCAGTGGAATGGATGAATCACCCTAGAAGAAATGTAGAAGATATATAGATATAGAGTTCTGTGGGTTAGCCTAAGCTAACATCTTCCACAGAAATATTGTCAGTGGCTTTTGATCAGATGATTGTCCATTGGAAGAGTGTCAACATAGGAATATAATAGGAGAGAAAATTGCATTTTTTTAAATCAGCAGAAACGTATAAATTAGAACCATATTAACTAATATCAATCTGTATATTACTCTATTACTTTCTGGAATTGGTTTTATTTCAATATTAAAATGTCTGACTCTATAACTTACAGGTCTTACTTTGCAATAATATTTCTACTGTAAGATATACAAGGCTTGAATAAATGGTGGTACACAGCATTTTCCTAAGTGGGAAGACTCATTAGTATTAAGATATCATCCTTCTTCCCATTTTAAACTATGCTTAACACAAACAAAATCTCAATTTTATTTTCGTAAATTTGAGCTTAATAATATGAATCTAAAATTCAGGTAGAATAATAATCAAGTGTTTTAAAAAAAATCTTTTTTAAAAGGATAATTGTGTTAAAAGTAATCCTTGTATTATAACAGTGAATTTTAAAAACTACTCCCTCTCTATAGCTAGCTAGCTAGATATACATATAGATATAGTTAGTAGATAGACATAGATTAGATATACAGAAAGGTTATATATAGATGTAGATATCTATATCTATCTATCTATCTATCTATCTATCTATCTAGTCAATTTATACCAGCATGAGCAGTTTACTCAGTAATTTATTAGGTCAAATGGAATAGGTCATTAAAAAAAAATGACTCCTAACTCTTTACTTATTCAAAACTAAGTCCATGAGTCAAATATTTAAATGTAAAAATTTCAAAGCACAAACATTCTAAAAGGGAAATAAGGAACATTTTCAGAATATTGAAGATGTGGAATTTCTACGTATCAATTCTAAAGACATACTCAGACTAAATACGTACATACATACATACATCGTTCAACTAAACTACACTATTAACAGCAAAAACTTTCAATATGGAAAGAATTCATAAACAAAATCATAAAAGGCAAATTATGAAATAATTAACCCAAAGGCATATGGTAGATAAATACCTTTTATAAATGAAGAGTTATTTAAAACTTGTGTGAGAAAAAATAAACCTTTGAACTATAAGATGTTTAAGACAATGCCCCTTAAGTTTTAGCTCAGCATATGGACTCTAGATAGAGTCTATGTTTTTGCATCCCTTACTGCTGGGTGCAGCAATAACAAATATCTGAACAGGGAAAAGCAAGCAGTAGTACTGTATATGGACCATGATTTTATAAGTTAACATTATTCCTGTTCACTTCCTCTTTCTCTCTTCTTGACACCTGGGAATGGTAGGAAATGGAACAATGCCTTGAGCTTTGAGAGGAGGCCATATATTGGGAACAGCAGCACCACCCCATCAACCGTGTTCACTTCCTTGATGAGAGAAAAATAAATTCCACCTTATTTAAGCTATAGCATTTTGGAAGCTCTTTATTGAATCATCTTACACTGAACGCTAACAAGTAAAAATAATAGAACCCATGGGTACACACTTCTGAAATGAGGAGAAAATGTTTTATCATTTGTGGAAGAAATTTGGTAATATACATAGAAAGTCTTAAAAACATTAATTATCTTTGACTTAGCAATTTAACTTTTACAAAGTAATAGAAACAACAAAACACAACAATCCCATAAGTTCCAAAGATGATTGTGTACAATAGGAAAAATAAGAAAGTAAAAAAGTGTTCATCAGCAGAGAATTGACTAGACATTTTGCGGCGTTTGTTACAGTGTAGTGGACTGCTGCTATTTCTGCCTTAAGAGCCCCATTACCCCTCTGGTAGAAGTCATTTACTCTGGGGATTCATTCTTCTCCTACAGAGCTTTAAACCTCCTGTTTCTAGAGTATTTAGGGAATGTAAACAGCTTACAAATTCCTCAGGAGCAAAGTTGGAGAATTACTACTTAATTAGAACATAGAACACATATACTCTATTTTAAAATCCAAAATGTATTTATTTTCTTGCTAAGCTTTTAAAAAGACAACTATAAAAGCTAACACTCCTGCTGCATTTCAGGATTATTGGTTCAGACTTTTCTCCATTAAGTAATTAAATAATTCAGTACAAACTATAACAATAGCAACTGGAGTTGCTTTTGACATGCAGTCTTTCAAATGCTATCTGAATGACCAGAGGGATCATTTTAGCCTTTTTATACAGATTTTTAAAAAACTTCCTATCCCAAAATGTGATACTGTCAAAGGATAATAGGTATGTCCTGAAAACAGATAGTATTTTCCCTCTTGGGTATTTTTGTTTCAACTTGGTGTCTAACTAAAGAAACATTAAAAATAATAATAACCCTAGCTCAGTTTGTCATAGGCTCAGAAGGATGTTTTGTTTTTCGTTTAAAAGCAGGCTCTCAGGTTCTTTGGGATCTCAGGTTCTTTGGGAACTTTAACTTTCACAGAACTTGAATTTTTAGTAAATACAGGTTATTTTAACTTATAAACAATGGAGACAAATTAAATTATGGAACTAGATAGAATTCTTGTACTAAATTCATTGGGAGGCATTTTCAAGAGAAATACAGGAAAATATCTTAGTAATCCTTCTATTTTATCAATGTACCTTATTGGATCAATGTATAAATAAAGATTATTTTTTCTCTTTGAACACTTTTGAAATGAGGAAGTGTCTTAGAATTTATTCCATCTTATTATCTCTGTCAGCCATGAGGCAGTCATGACAAAGACGCCATTTCCTGAGTATGTACAGATGTGGTCATAGCTTTACAGTTGTTGTCTTTACAGTCTTTACAGTTTGTTGTTTTTGTCTTTACAGTTGGGTTGTTTACATTATTGAAATTACACAAGTGGAATTAGTTACCTCTAAAAGTCTTCAAAAATATTACAATATGGGGGCCGGCCCCATGGTGTAGCCGTTAAGTGCGTGTGCTCTGCTGCTGGTGGCCCAGGTTCGGATCCCAGGCACACACCAATGCACCGCTTGTCAGGCCATGTTGTGGCGGCATCCCATATAAAGTAGAGGAAGATGGGAACAGATGTTAGCCCAGGGCCAGTCTTCCTCAGCAAAAAGAGGAAGATTGGCATGGATGTTAGCTCAGAGCTGATCTTCCTCACAAAAACAAACAAAAAAATTACAATATAACTTGGAAATAAAACTTAAAGTGACTTTTATATATCTCTAGCAAGATACTAGAGGAGCAGGTCATTGCATTGGAAACAAAGATAGAGGCACAAATTTGACATTATTGGAAGAAATATTTATGGTTGGAGGAAAGACGGCAATTGTTTATTTCCTTGCAAAGCACAAACTGAGTGTTTTATGGAACCTAAGAATGGAAAACACATACATGTAAATGAAACTGGGTTCCAAAAGGATAGCTTGTCACATGATGTGAAACGCAACCGAGGGCATAGGAAATTGCAAGATCTTTCAGATGAATGCCATTCACACTCATGATGGTCTGGGAAGAAAAATGTTGTGTCATAATTTAATTGTTGATATGTTTTCTTTATTAGAGACATAAGAAAAAACACTGCAACTTATAATGATGCTATTATATTTTGTAAAATATGACAAACTATAAAACATAAAAAATAAAAACAAGAAGAAAAATTCAGAATAGCTTCAATGTTCTCCCTGATGCCTCTCCATCTTGAACTATCTGTCTAAGAGCTCTGTAACTGCTTAAAAATTGTATTTTTTGATCTAATCCATACACATACACACACACTGTATATCACATATATAAACATATATAGGCATTACACATGTAATTGCATACATATGCATATATGTAATTTTATCTTCCTAGATGACCACTTGCTTGGTTTAAGAATAAATTTTCCTATCACTCTTGCAAATTGGAAATTTTTGAAGTATAAAATGAAAATGCTCAATAATATTTCAAAGCAGAAGACCATGGTAAGCCATTTCATTTAAGAGAGTTCAAAGGATGACATATTTCATTGTACAGTAAACATAAGCTTTGCATTTTCACATTTATGCGGGGAAAAAATGAGTTAAATTGAATAGTTTTCTAAAAACATATAGTAAAAGAGAGTGCTTATGAACTTATTTCCTGCATATCACATACTGTGACACATATGTGCAACTGAGTGCTTCCAAGCTGAATACAGACTCAGTTCAATACTCTTAACATATTACAAGTGAGAGGTCCGTGGCAGACTAGTGCTTTCATGAGCTGATGGGTAATATGCTGCTGTAAAATAGACAGGAGCTCAGCAGTGAATCTGTATCAAGAACATATGCCCACTTTTTAAAATTAATATGTTATGTTCATTTTCTATGATGTTCTTTTTAAAATTTTTCTTAGATTTTAAATATTAAACCTACACTACCGTCTTAATTTGGCAATGTTTCAAAAGCTCTGAAAACATTAAAATTTTTTTTTTTTTGCTGAGGAAATTCGCCTTGAGCTAACATCTGTGCCAATCTTCCTCCATTTTGTATGAGGGTCACTGCCACAGCATGGCCACTGACGAGTGGTGTAGATCTGTACCTGGGAACCGAGCCTGGGCTGCCAAAGTTGAGTGCGCTGAACTTAACCACTAGGCCACTGGAGCCGGCCCCTGAAAAAATTATTTTAATGAGAGTTATATGATAGTTTGTTCTTACTTTTTTAAAAAATATTATTTTTTAAATAGTTTTATATAATGAGTATTTTCTATTTTACACATAATTATAAAGAAAAACAAATAAAATCCAGCTCTTTTGATATATTGTTTTAGAAAGAACTTCTGAGTTATGATGATAGCCTCTGCATTGTATATTCCTTGATAGTCTAATCCCCATTGTGTCCAGAGTCCTTTATTTGCAGTCCACACATCTGCTTGGGAGTCTATAGCTAAAACTCAAAGTTCCTTCTAACTTGGACGAGAAAGATACATTTCATTGGTTTTACTGACCTCTGACTGAGGAGTAGCATTTTCTTTCAAATAAGAGCATGGTAAAATTCTTAGTAGTATTAGCAGTACCTGTGACTTTGTCACCAATAGGAATGATAAATATTTTTCCTAAATTACTTGCAGATATCATTACATGAAAATTATAGTAGTTATTAGACCTGACATTAAATCTTATTATATTTATACTACTATAATCTCATGTTATTAAAGAACTAAAGAATTGTGTGTATATATACGCATAATAAATGTTTCTTATTTTTTAATGATTGTATGTCAATATTGTTAGTTTAATTTTATCCTACATAATTTATTTTGTAGTATTCTAAAACATTATTCTGATGTGGAGTGTATAGACTGAGACAGGAGGCACTTGACTCTGTGTGTACATATGTACGTATATGTCTCTTTCTCTCTGTCTATATATCATCTATATCCATATGTATATATCTCTATAACTGGGAGAGAAAGAGATTAAACTAGAGTGGGAATAGAATAAGATCAAAGTGAAAAGAAATAGTTGATATATTAACTACTGTCTCTGTCAGCTCAGGCTGGCCATGATGAGGCAACAAATGATCCCCTACGTTTCAGTGGCTTACAACGATTTATTTCTCTTTGTTATATTTTCATTATGCATTTGTCTCATATTGTTTCCCAGTTCCAATCTGATGAAGTAACTTCTATCTGGAACAGAGCCAATATGGAGACAAAGGAAAAGGAGTGTGTATCTACACACAACTCTACCACACACTTCTCTTAAATTCTCTGTTAGAGCGCGACCATGGCACTCATGTTCAATTTCGTTGACAAGTTACAGGGCCAACATGGCTTCCCCAGGAAGAGTTAATGGATATATCTGGACCCTCATATAACATACCACACTCAGTCAAAACAAAAGGTGGGCCTTGAAAAGAGTAGTAATGGTGAAAATGTCTTCATTCATCAATTTAACAAATAGTTACTGATCTCCTATTGTATTTGAGACATTGTGATAAATTCTTGATGATAGATTGGTGAAGAAAATAGTCACAGACCCTTCCCTAAAAAAATTTACATAGCCACACAGAATACATATATTTAATAAACATTACAATGAGGTATAATGAATATAGTGACATTTTTTTGCATAGATGCGATGGAGTCAAATGGGTGGGTTCAAAAGACACTCAAAAATGAAATATTTAGGCCCAACGATTGGTTGGATTTTTCATATTAATGGAGTCTATATTGATGGTGACTCCTAGGTTTCCAGCTTGGAAATCGGTTGGAACATGGCACTGTTCAGTCTAACAGAACACAGAGAAAGATAATTCCTATGGACAAAGGGTGAAATCATTTTGTGAATATTGAATTTGAGATATGTTTGAAACACTAAAGTAGTAATGAAGATTGAATCTCAGATTGAAATTATATTATTATGATGGAATTGATACTTTGATATTTAATTGAATATTTTTAAATGCTAAATTTGAGATTTATAGCCTGGATTATTTCCATAGTTGTGATATTCCTGACAGAATTGGGAATTTCTAGGACAAAGTGGTTTAATAGGTAAATACTGAATCTTGATTTTTAAATAATTTTCCAATTGTGTAAATTTGGAGTATTCAAATAGGGTTATGTAGTTGAAAATATTATGTAGTTTAAAATAGAAGATAGAGATTTAAATTTTGAAACCATGAATTAAGAAGCAATATCTCATGAAAGGACAGTAGATGATATAAGAACCAAGGCCTGAGTCTTGAGTCATACTTTCATGTAGGAAGAAGATGAGTCAGTGATGGAAAACACTCAGAAATTTATAAAAATGCAGGAAAAGAAGAACCAGGATACCAGAACTAGAGTATTAATACAGATAATCAACGGTGTGAAATGGGAAAATTCCTGTTTATTCTCCAAAATTCCATGAGACCTAAAAAAATTAAAGTGTCATCATAGCATAAATTAATTTGAAATATTTAAAGTTGTGCAAGAAAATCTGCACAAATAAGTCTTGGATTATTAATATTTTAATAAGATAAAAATATATTTCTCCCACACAGCCTCATGTAGGAGTTTCTAACCCAAAGTTTTCCATGGGGCTATTCAGAAACCCAGATTCTTGTATGTTATGAATCTACTTTTATCTTGATCATCATGGATCTCTGCATCCAATGAGTAGATGGGAGAAGAGGATTCCAAGGAATATTTTATTAGCCAATTGAGAATAAAATGCATTACATCTGTCACATTTCAATGTCCTGTATTCTATTCTGTGGCCTCATCTACATGTCATGATGGCTTGGAAATGCAGTCATTGTCTGGGCAGCCAATTCCCAGCAGAAACTCTGCATTACAGAAGGAAAGCCCAAGTCCTAGGTGATAACGAGCCTCTCATAAGAAATAATAAGTGTAAATGCAAGTACAATACAAACCACAGTCCAAAGCAGTGGAAGGGAGCATAACACATGACTTTCAAAGTTGAATTAAGGTTAAATAAAAGTCAATGCATAAAGAGATCTAGGAAGGACCTTGAGTAAAATAATTCACAGATTAATATGGAAATGTCTATAGTGGTGATAGAGATAAGCACACACATATATGTGCACATGCATACATATAAATGTAAATAAAAATACACTAGAAATAAAGAGAACTAAATAGCTGATAAAAATGAAGAGAAAAATGTACAGCCAGAACCTTAAATCCACCCAACATATACGCCAGCTGCCAAGGTAGCCAGGACGATATCATAGCCAAAGACAGTCCTCGAAGGCTGCAGAACTGGGATTTAATGGCTGTACAGGTAAGAAGATGTGGTCTTATACCAATACCAAGGAGGAGGTTGGAATTGAGAGCTAAGGATAATTTGGGGCTTCTGGAAGGGCTTGACATTCATATAAGGGTAAATTGTAAAACTTCACCCACTAGCCTGTGTTATGAAAGAAAAGTGTGATTTATGGGAAATGTTGTCTTATCACTGGGTATGAGATGAAATTAAACTAACAGAATAACAGAAATGAGCATATAACCAGTCACTGTTCAATGAAGCATTTGAGACAGAAGTAAATTTCGAACATGGATCTTAAGGAATATATCCATATTGCAAACAGCAAAAGAATGCTGCTAGGAACCAAAGAGAATCCATTTTAGCCAACGATGAGATTACAATAAAAGCTATGATAATTAGTATTTGGGTGGTGAACATGATGTAATCTATGCAGAAATAGAAGTATAATGATGTACATCTGAAATTTATACAATGTTATAAACCAATGTTACTGCAATAAACAAAAAATTTAAAAAAAATAAAAAACACACACACACAAATAAAAATAAAAGCTATGAACACTTAAAATAAAGAATCTACCAGGGAAAGATAACAAAGCCCAAAAGAGAGAATCACTAACCCAGGCATTTGGATATTACAAGTTGATATAGACTATTAGTTGGTTTGTTTAAATGTGTGAAACGAAAAAGAAAGATTCAAATTAAGAGGAAAGAGAACACCATGAAAAGTGAAGAAGGAAATGAGAAAACTTACCAAACAAAATTTTTATAAATAAAAAATATAGTGACTGACATGTAAACTCAATGGAGAGATTAAGTGGCAAGTTTGAGACAGGTGGAGAAAGAACTAGTGAACCAGAAAAACAACTTAGATATAGTTAAAAAGAACAAAGTAGGGCCTAGTGTTTAAGTCGGCACGCTCCACTTTGGAAGCCCGGGTTTGGTTCCTGCGTGCGGACCTACACCATCGTCTGTCAGTGGCCATGCTGTGGTGGCAGCTCACATACAAAATGAGGGAGATTGGCAGTGGATGTTAGCTCAGGGCAAATCTTGCATAGTAAAAAAGTAAAATAAAAATAAAAAAGAATAAAGAACAGTAAAATAATGACTAAATATAGAAGAGAGCTTAAGGGAAGAATTTGAATTTACAAAATAAATCTAATGAGTATCAACCAGCCCTGAAAGGTCAAGACTTGATCAAAAATAGCTATTTTCCCTGATCTATTCCCCACTCTTGCTTCCAACTTACAACCAACTAAAGAAAGCCAAATGTACTCCCCTAACCAATCACATAAGCTACCCCACTTCTGGTTAACAAGCTTCTGTTTCCCCATGCTAACAGCCTCCAAACAGGGCACATCTGAAGCCTTCCTTTTCTCCCCAGTATAAAGCTTTCCCACTCATCTTTCTGCTTCGTGTCTCTGCCAAAGGCAAACGATGATGGCTAACTCCCTTGCTATGTAGCAAGCTCTGAATAAATAGTCTTTGCTTGTTCTTATATGAGCGGTCTTCATTTATTTCCACAACACACACCCCAGACATCCTGCAGGGATTCTTAACACTAAAGACAAACAGACTTCAATCATCAAATCCGCCATTCAAAAGAGGCAATGCTACTGATGTATCATAATGAATTTAGATTTATACATCAGATGACATGAAGAATATTTGAACTTCTGGAGAAAACACATATGTACAGAAACAATTTTAGAGATGAATTTGCATGCTTTTCAAATATTAACCATGACTAGCTAACCCTTTAAAGACTGTATCTTGATTGGATGGAAAAGGTTGTTAAATGTACTCTGCATTGAGAAGTTTAATTCCTCCAATCAGTACACCAATTGTTTACCACATTCTGAAGCCTATTCTTAAAACACTGCATAGGGGCCTGGCCCAGTGGCGCAAGAGCTTAAGTGCGTGCACTCTGCTGCAGCGGCCTGGGGTTCACTGGTTGGGATCCCAGGAGCGCACCGACGCACTGCTTGGCAAGCCATGCTGTGGCGGCGTCCCATATAACGTGGAGGAAGATGGGCACGGATGTTAGCCCAGGGCCAGTCTTCCTCGACAAAAAAGAGGAGGATTGGCAGATGCTAGCACAGGGCTGATCGCCTCACACACACAAAAAAAACACTGCATATAACAACAACAACAACAATAATAATAAGATGTGGCTTTGAGTCAGGTAGACCTTGGTACAAATTTTACCTTTGGACTTTCCTATCTATGGGATGTAGAGAGAACTAAATTTACTTTATTATTCTATTAAATTGTATTAATAGTAAATACTAGGTAGGATGGTTGTGAGAATTGACTAAGAGGCAAAGAACTTCATCTTTGCTTATTAAACAGTCGATCACTTGAAAAAAATCTGTTGAAGCTGATTCATAGAATTTGCTCTTTGGATGTACTCTTAAAATAATAACAATTTCTTTTGAATATTTGTGTAATATAGACCAATGATTGATCTCTCTGGAATTTAAATTGTACTGTGTTTGATATAGTCAAAACTTTTTATATATTTACAACTTCTCTGTGCAATGGTTCATGTGATGACAATTTATATGTCATTAACATTATCACATCTATTAGTACCTTATACAGGATAGAAGTAGCAAAAAATCCTCAAATTTGTTGTTTGTTTTTTGATTTTTTTGCAAGTTAACAGAACTACTACATGTCTTTTTCTTAGGTAAGAAGTATTTAGTTCCATTTTAGGTAATGGAGCGGACTGGGAAAAACCTCGAGGCAGGAGCCTAAGTAAGCTCTAAGTAGGATTATGGCTCTATGATCTTGAGCAAACACATCACTTAATCTCTCTGCATCTTGGTTTCCTTCTATGTAGAATAAGAAGGTCTTGGAGAGCCTTCTAACTAAAATATTTTGAGAAAAATTATTGTGTTGATTTTCACTGTTGAACAGTTTGGGGATTCCATGCATACCCTAACAGCAAGGTTGGCATGAAATCCATTAGGAAATAGAATATTCATATTGTGTATAACAAGGCAAGAGAACTAAAACTAAATAATGTACTCACAGATATTTGTTTTATAAAATGTTCATGAGAATAAAGGCTATTTATTCCTCTTTAAGCACAAAGCAGCATGTGTAAGGAATGGCAACAAATCCTCAAGCTCATGCAAAATACATGAGTAACTTTTCTCACCAACAATGTGTAGCTACATACTCACAAGGTGAGGGAAACTTAGCCTCATTTAGCTAATGATGGTTGTATTTGCATATTTCATGTAAAATAATGTAAATATGTTTTCAAAGAGGTTATTTAAAAGAGCAGATACACAAAAATATATTATACACAAATTACCATAAGTGACCCAGAAATGATGTAAATTTCAAGAAAATGACTCCACATGTGATATACTACTTACTTATTTTAGGATTTGATTGTATTTAAAAAACTAACTGATTCAACATAACTTACTTTTACATTATATAACCAGCATTAGTTCGCCTTCTGAAAAGAACATGGTTTTATTTTGCAAATTATCAGCATTTACCTGATTTTTATTTTAAAAAAGTAGTGGGCTCTCTAGCTAAAATAAGAGTTTATGCATAAAATCAAGGTACTTTTATGTAAAATCACATCACAAAAACAATTATTATTGGAGCCGGCTGGGTGGCATAGTGGTTAAGTTTACACGCAGTGCTTTGGTGGCCTGTGGTTTGCAGGTTCGGATCCCGGGCACGGACCTATGCACTGCTCATCAAGCCCTGCTGTGGCGGCGTCCCATATACAAAGTAGAGGAAGATAGGCATAGATGTTAGCTCAGGGACCATCTTCCTCAAGCAAAAAGAGGAAGATTGGCCACAGATGTTAGCTTAGGGTCAATCTTCCTAACACACACACAAAACAATTATTATCAAATAATTTTAAAACCTTCTGCACTATCTTCTATAATAAGGTGGGCAAACTCAAGTATTGAATATCTATTCAAAGCTCCTTCAGCCTCCTTTGGACACAGAGAACACTTGTAAAAGTGTTCAATCTTCCAACTACTGCCCCAATATAAAATAGGAACATAATACAAATTCTCTGTTGAACTAAGCTTTCCCAAAAAAGAGCAAAAAAGGTACAAAGTTTCAGCTATGCAAGAAGGATAAGTCTCAGAGAGCTACTGTACAGCATAGCGCCTATACTTAAAATTTTATTATATCATATACTTAAAAATTTGCTCTGAAGGTAGATCTTATATTAAGTTGTTCTAGTGATGATAATGATAATAATAATAAAGGAGCAAGGAGAAGAAGAACGAAGAAAGAAGGAGAAACAAAGAGGGTAGGAGGAAACTTCGGGAGGTGATGGATGTTTATGGCATAGTTGTGGTAATGGTTTCACAGATGTGCACTCATCTCCAAACTCATCAAGATGTATACATTAAATACATACAGCTTTTTGTATGTCAATCATACAATCATACCCCTTATAAATGGTTAAAAAAAAAGGAGAGGGGGCCAGCCAGTGGTGTAGTGATGAGTTTGCTAACTCTGCTTCGGCACCTGGAGTTCACAGCTTCGGATCCCGGGCTTGGACTCGCGCACTGCTCATCGAGCCATGCTGTGGCATCATCCCACATACAAAACACAGAGGAAGATTGGCACAGATGTTAGCTCAGAACCAATCTTCCTCAGCAAAAAGGGGAGGATTGGCAACAGGTGTTAGCTCAGTGCCAATCTTCCTCACCAAAGTAAAAAAGAGAGAGAAAATTCTAAAATCCCTGTAGTTTTGTTCAGCACTCCCCTGGAGTAAAAGCTACTTGAGAGCAGTGGTTCTAAGTGTGTTCCCTGGAACATCAGCATCAGCGTCACCTGGGAACTTGTTATAAACGTAAATTGTCAGGCTCAACCGAGGCATACTGAATCAGAAGCACTGGGCGTGTCTGAGAAATCCCCCAGCTGATTTAGATGCATGCTAAAGTTTGAGAACCACTATTCCAGAGAATGACAGAGAAGTATCTCTCCATATATGAAGGGTATCTCTGTCATTCAAATAATGAATAACTAAGGAGTCAAGGAGTTTTCAATCCAGCAAAAATAACATAACAGATAGATTCACTTTTCCTCACTCTATTTTTCAGAAGGAGTATGTGGTTGACCTAACGTGCAGTAAGGAATTTACAGGTCTCTCTGATATTACTTGAGTTCCTTGTGTCTGTTACCCCAGAAAAATCACAACTGGATAATTGGAAGAATGCTGTCCTGGGAAATTTGACAGAAGCAAACTCATTAACATGTGTGGAAGTCATTAGTTCAAGCCTTTATTAAAAATATTGCAGCATGACAAGATCTCAAAATGACAGTTCAGAAAGTCCAAAGCATTTTATGGTAGATTGAGGGAGCTCAGTTCAAGTTTAGTTTTAACTGTTCAGATTTCAAAAGGAACAGAGAACTCGGGTATTCTTTGTCGTACAGGGTCTGCTAGACCAAGGCTGCAGTCTTAGCATCGGTTAGTTGGTCAAATTGAGTTTAGCAAGAGTGGTGAAGAGGAACAGTTAAGGCCAAAAATCTCACTAGGGTCAGTGGAAGCATTTCAGTCCTTCAGCATTTTTTAGCACTTGCATAAAATCTAATGTGAAAGAGTTGTAAGAATAAGCCCACACTTACTCCAATCATATAGGAGTTAATGTTCAGATATTTCATACAATAATTACTCATTTATTGAAATTTAAATGTAGGCTGTCATCACCATATTTTGTATGAAAACTGTCTCATTTAGTCTTCGAAGTATTTGTGGCATAATTTCTTAGTTCATACTTTACAAATATGAAATAGTTAGCTAAGAGGGCAAAGTTTCAATCTGAAGTCTTGTGCCAAAGCATTTTCTCTTAGCCGTTCATCTAAGACAAATTGAAATAAAAACAATTTTATACATGCTTAGAAATGCTTTACCACCAAAGGCAGGAATTAAGTGAAATTTTTTTTACTTTATTAATTTAATTATGTTTTATTTATCTCTGCATCTACTAATGATCCATAGTAATGTTAAATAAAAATCAGTAAAACCAGGCTAACCGACTACAATCCATTAAAAATACCATTGATTAATATGTGAGGGAAAAAAAAATCCTTTGGTTTTCTAGACCTACAGATTTTTCAAAAATCATCACATGTCCAAGCATTTCTATCATTCAGAATGTACAATATTGATAATGAGCTATTCATTCAGTCTTATTTTTAGAAATATACACACACATACATAGGACTATTTGAAGTATTTTTTTCTCAGGAGACTTTTTAAAAATATGACGTTAAATTGGATTACAGATGACCAGGGACTAGACTACTACACTATAAATTGCTATACTTAGTCAATCTGGTAAGAGCAAGTGTTTTGCACACAATTAAACTCAAAGAACGTGATTTGACATGCGCAAAGAGCAAGGTTTATAACGATAATAATAATAATACCTTAGATAGGATATAATCGATACTCTATTGCCTCTCTGCCAGGTCAGTATAGATTAATGTAATCCATAGCCTGTTGCAAATAAAAGAAAGTTCATCATTTTTTCCTTGGGGCAGCTAGAAAGCAAGACTTATTAAAGTGATTTAGCAGTAAAGCTCTCTCCATTCTCCCAGCCCTTCATTAGACCAAAATCTGAGGTAACTGATGCAAACCACTCCTCCCAGAAAGCTAAAGTGAAACTATTTGTTTTTGTCACTCCTTCAAGCCCACAGGAGAGAGTATGATTTAACCCAGGGTTAAATCAGAGTGTTACTGGCCAAATATGACAGCATAAGCTTATATACTTTTAAAAATTCATTACAATATTCTCTCATACATCAACCTGTGTTGGGGAAAATTTTCAGATTCCTTGACTATTTCAAGTCCTTCAGTGCTGCTTACAAGTCTCCTAATAATTAATAATACTATGAAATTTTGTGGGATTTTTTGCCATTGTCCACTCGTGTTTTTAATTTATTCATTTATGTATATGTTAGATGATTCAATTCTTTCTTTTCCATCCCTCCTTCCACTTCCTCAGTCAAGGTACTTATCTCATGTCCATTACATCAAAGAATCTTCTCTGTGATGTCATTTCCCTAAATTCATTTTGGAATCATGCCCAAACTCTTTAGTGTGGACTTGAAAGTACTTCACACTTTGGCACAGTCCTACATTTGCAGGAATAGTGTTTTAACAAACATCTGTTCCTCTGCTCCTTAACTCCATTGCATGCTCTTTACTCACACACGCTTGAGAACATCAAGTTAACATACACTAAGACTCTCTTTCTAGAATTGATGAGTCTAATGTATGTATGCTCCTTCAAATCCTTCTGCTATTGTTCTCTTTTTCCTCCTCTGATTTTAACACTTTAACAATCGTAATATTTATTGAGCTCTTCCTAAGTTACAAGCAACGGGCTAACTAATATAGATGTACAATACAACATAATGAAAGATGCACAATTAATTTTTTCTTGGGCTTTGAGATTTCTAGAACCTCTTCTGGTATTAACATGAAAAGTGATCATTTCTCTAAGCAGTGGAATGAGCCTTTAGTTGTTACCATCTCAACATCTATTTAGACCAAACAAACAAAATGCTTCAAAGAACTACAAAGAAAAGATTTTTAAATGTTCAATTAGTATAAAAGTATAAACAGACAATTCAAATGTTCAGTGAATTTTCAAGCATATAATTTGGTTTGATATGCATAGCCACTTTGTGGTGTAGGGAGGATGTTATTAAATTACAAAGTTTATTTAACTAACATGACAGGAGTTGAAAACCGAATCCAAGTTACTCGTGTTCTGATTCAGAGACCATTGTACTCTGTCAAGCAGTTTCTTGGGAAATGATGCTGTAATATACGTTTCCTAAAGTTCACAGCAAATTTAATTACTGAGCACAAACATGACCTCACAATAAAACTTACTTAAAGAGAATTTATCTCCAAAGGGCTTTATAAAATATTAAACCTCTTTTATTTTACTGACAGCAGTAGGATAATAAAAGAGAAAATATAGTTCCAGCTCTAACATTAATTCTGTACATTGATATTCTTTATAACATTGAAGAAGCAACTCAGCCCTCCTAGACCTTAGTTTTCCCATCTGTGTAATAGAATAGTTCATGATTCTCAAGAAATGAAATGTCGAACGCTCCATTTGGCTTGAGGGACTTGGTATTACGAGTTGGCAGATGGCAAAAAAAGGTATGAATCAGAAGATTCTGGCTTTACATGATATGCTTAAGGTCAGAAAGTCATAGAAAAGTTGATAAAACTGAAGCTATTCCTTTTTACTTATTTGTGCAAAATATTAGAGCCATCCTGAGCGACTTATAAGCTTATCCTTGTCCTGTATGAATTTGCTCTCCTTTTTTCACTATGGGAGTTAAAAATCATACTGCCGAATAAATGTTAGCTCAGAGCCAGTCTTCCTCAGTAAAAAGAGGAGGATTAGCACGAATGTTAGCTCAGGGCTGATCTCCCTCACACACACAAAAAAATCATACTGTCGAATAATGATAATTAAAATTAGCTTACAATTACATGGAACTTCAAAGTAATGTACAAAATCAATTGAGAAATGAAATAAATTGAGGATAAAGAAATATAGTAACTCTTACAGTTGCTAAGAGTCATGTTTTCTAAACATTTTGTTTGATGCTGAGGTCACAAATTTTCCTTTTTGCAAAAGACAGAATATTGTTTAAGAATGCAAACCCTTCAAGAGCCCTATCGAAAAACATGGAGAAAACTGCTTTTAAATTACTCAATTTCTGCAAATATTTCTTTTAACTTTAACATCAGATAGGTGGTAAAGACTCTCATCTTTCTTTATAAATATCTAATTTTGAAAGATACCAAATAGTTTCAATAAATAAAAGGAATTTATACCTGTTTTCTTTCACTGATCTTGAAACATAGTAAAGATCTACACTCTGTCATATTTAAATTAATATTAACTAAATTATAATTTATGTAATAAACATAATAGACAATATATACATAATTTATGTAATAAATTATAATATGGAATTATTTTGAAATCTTCTGCCTGTAATCTGATTTACATAATTCTCTAATAAGCAAGCACATTACATAGAGCTCCCTTGATAACGATAATTTCAGTGATGCACATCTGGAGAAGAATTTGGCACTAAAGATTTAATCATTTTCTAAAATAGTTTTCAAGCTGAAAGAGCACGTGCCATTTCCCAGAATGCCTGTTAGAATTTGTTAAATGTAAGAGGCATGTGATAACATATTCTATTTTCTTTGGTCTTACCTTATAAGGAAAAGCATCAGAAAAGCAAATGAACACAAAGTAAAAATACTATTTTGATATCCATATGAGTATAAATCAATATTAATAAGAATGAAAATGTCATACTAAAGGATTAGCTTCAAATGGACGTGTCAAAATATAATAATATAAGGTGTCAGTAGGTATTGTTGTAACTGATGATTTTATTTCCTTAACATTAGCCATGACTGATGGAACTAAATAATGTAATCAACTCACACTATACACACACACACACACACACACATAAACGAAGGTCAATGTTTTTAAAAAAATCAAAACCATGGAAGGATTGAGGAACAATTCAGAACAGAAAGTACAATCAAGGAGATGGTAATTCCTCCTAAGATGTGATCTCTGATTGACATTAAACACCTTTAGAACATTAAGACTCCTTTCTGACAGTAGGATAATTAAATACTTTCTTTTCTCTTTCACTTGAATCCACCCAACTATGGTTATAACGGAAAGGAAAATGTTGAGAATAAAGATGGTTTATCTAAAATAGTAATTTAGGGAAATTGTATAGCATAGTATGCTATAGATTTTATAGGTAAAGAAATGAACTCTGGAAATTTATACATGTAAACTGTCGGGGGAAGAGGGAGAATCTCCCTCTGCCCTTTTCCTTAAGGTTCTTATGGCTGGCCAAATAATTAACAAGACAGGTTAGCAGGAGAAAATAATACCAAGTTTAATAACATGTATACATGGGAGAAAGCAGGGACACTGCGTTTCTCAACACAATAGCAGAAATTCTTTTCTTAAATACCATGTCCAACCAAAGACAATGAGGATGTTGGGGGTGGGGGTGTCAGCTACAGGAGATCATCACTAAAGCACTGTAAACAAGAGTAAGGTTTATTATGCAGCCCCAAGGCCTCACCTTCCACATTGATAAGTCTCTAGAAATGAGCTCATCCCCCCTCTTCCCAATACAGAGAGGGAGATACCTTTACAAATGGAGACTTCCCTTGTAAATGATTGTCTGGCAACTCCTCGCAGGCCATCCAGAGAATGTGGCAGAGAGACAGAACTTCCGATAAGATGGGCTTGTTGGTGCCTTTTATATTGTAACCTCTATCCTACATTATCTTTATAGCAGTCGTGATAATAACTCCTTCCTGAAACAGATTTTTTGTTTTAAATTCTTTAGGCAGTTTGGGAGGGGAAACTCAAATATTCTTCCTGAGTTCTCTGAGTCCTTATTGTCTTCAGCTCGAAATAATCCGCATACCAGAGTGGTGCTTCCTGGGGTAGCTTGCCCTGAGCACCATCAATACAAAATTGCACAGCGAGTGTCAAAGTCAAAACTAGAACCCTATATCTTGATACCAGTGTTTTCCTACTATATTACGTTGCTTTCTACACAAGTTCATTAATAGAAATATAAACAGGGACTCTTTTATCCTAATGAAAACAGGTCTTAAACCAGTGGCTATAAATCCTGGTGCTGGGTTAACTATACAAGTGTTATTTGGAGGAGGGAGTGAATCTTATGCATATGAGTTTCTGGATCCCATCTACAGTGGTTCTAATTCAGGAATCTTAACCTTTAACAAGTTTCCCAGGTACTAGCTCTCTGGTGTGATGGGAGCCATTATTTTGGAAGACTGCTCAGTAGAGAGGTTCTAAACTAACCATAATAAGGATTTTTTATAATTATAAAATTTGGTCTAGGTTTTTACAGAAAAAAAAAGTTCTGAAATGAAGATTTGAGTGCAAACCTTTGAGTGAGGTTATTTGTTTGTGAAATTTTAGGGAACGTCACTCTGGTAGGAGAGAGTTGATCAGTAAGAGAAGGGAAGGAAAACACAATAGTGGGTGCTGTGGCCACTGGGGGACAACTGACACAAGGACGCTGGGTTACGGATCTACCAACTTTCCACCTGTCATTGAGTGAGGCTCTCTCCAGGGTCATTATTAACATACACTCTCTCTCTCACACACAGACACACACACACATACACGCACATCTCTGGCTTGCCCTGTACTAAGAGGGTTACCATGGTCACATAGAAAAGCCTGTTGGCAGAGAGTCATAGGTGTTTGAAGTAAAAAGCTTTTATCATTCAGAGGGGTATGTTGAGGGCATGTGGGTGGGGCACTGACAATGTTTGTTACATAGAACCCATAGTGAATAAACTGATGATTCACATAAAAGAACATGTGCAATGTGCGTGTCTGTGTTTATCCACTGAAATCCAATTATAAATGACCTATAGCATAGTGAGTATGTTTTTAGTATAATGTTCACAAATTATCAAAACAAAAATACAGGATACACTTAAATTTGCGTTTCAGATAAACAATGTACCATTTTTTTTTAGTATAAGTAAGGCCCAAATATTGCATGAGGCATACTTATGCAATAAATATCATTTATTATTTTCCTGAAATGTAAATTTAATTGTGATCTTGTATTCTATCTGGCAACACTGCTTTGATAGCAGCTTTAGGAAGGAATTGACTTTCCATGATTATTAGAGTTTATTGTTACCTGCAAGAAAATCCTGAAAGTTCTTTGACCCAAAATCCATTTTACCAAAATAGTTACATGAAAATCATGTGAAGCTATCTGATACATTTTAAACTTTAAAGGAAGCTTTCTTTTAGAGCTGACTACCTCTATAGTAGATGTGAATGCATAAATACACTTATAAATCTTAAAAGTTTCAGAGCTATTTGAATTAGAGTTATTTCTTCAATTGCTTTCTGGCGTTACTCAGATAGATTTTTGCCAATTCAGAGGTTGCTGATTCCATTTTTGCATCAAGAGTAAAGAAAACTGGCCTGTGAAGTTAATTTTAAACCTACAAACTTTTAAATCTACATCTACCCACTATGAATATACATGCTCATTCAGGAAACAGAAATAGCTTTTTCGTAGTCGACATTCAAAAGTGGGGGAGAATTCTGTAAACAGCTCACTTCACATAAATTTCTAAGTATGTATGAAATTATTTTCTTTCACAGAACAAATTTGATCAGCATAAGTAAACCAGAAACAGAATCCAGGTACAGTAAGTAGCATATAAGAGTTCGCCCTTTAATGTGATAAGGGCACATGCTTACACCAAAATTGCTCAGAGTAGTAGCAAAAAAATCAAGGGGACAGAATGAAATCACTTTTATTCATGGTGGACATCTTTGCTTGGGCCCTCATTTCTGCTCTATGGGCTCACTTTATTTCTTCATTAGGTACAAAAATATTTTAAAATCGACTCAAGTCTCCTCAGAACTCCACCTTGCTTCACCTTCCCTAACCCTCTCAACTATGTAGATGAGTTGAACTCCTCACCCAAAGAGAAAATCAAAGTTCAAATGGAAATTTCCTGAGGTTCCCACCACGAGGTCTATAAATCAATCTGCATTCACACTTCTGTCCTTCCTTCCCAGGACCTCCACCAGCATTCTAAATCTAATCACACTCTTCCTTCCCAAGAACATTGCCCAAGAATTGTCCTTTTGACGCTGAGCTTGCTCTGCTTGCCTCGATCTGAGCCAATTAATTACAAATGAGTTAGAGATTGAGAAAGGAAATTTAAATAGATTAGCCCACAAATTGGAAGAATAGTCGACTAATGTCTCAAAGACCCATCTTCAAGGATTACAGAATTTTGAGGTAGTTACCTAGGAAAAATGGGAAGTAATGCAGGGGTTCAGAAATGTACATGATGGACTCCAGGATCTCTCATTGTTCTTTTCTTCTGTTGATGATGATGAATATTCTACAGGTGCTCTTTCTTCCCAAAGACCTCCTTATTCCCTGGGAAGTTCATTAAAATTGTTAAGAACAAAGCTATCAGAGCACCTCAGCAAGGGTAGGTGCACAGCCTCAGGGCCAGAAAATCATGAGAGCATGCAGCAATTTATAATGATCACATACTAGAAAGGTTTCAACTGAGAAAGGGTTATTTATTGTAACAAGATGACCTCACTGATGTTCACTTACAAGATGGCCTTACTTATGTTCACTTACACTTTCTTCTGTGTCTTCAACATCTCTCTCTCTGTGTACTGGATCAATTATATTCATGTCGATACCCAAACAAACCCAAGTTACCATATCTTAAAAATATTTTTAAAAATACATATTTCACCCTTGATTC